>NC_072398.2:51405833-52029166 GCF_028858775.2 Pan troglodytes
ACATAAATTTTTGGTAATATAGACATGAGTTTGAATCCTAACCCTGTCAGTTATATGGGTTTTGCCATAAAAAAAAATCCCCTGCTATCAGTGACATGATAGTTCGCGGGATTCATTGTAGGAGTTAAGGTCTGTCTGAAGCACTGTGGAAGATATTCAGCAAATGAGAGGGCATGGTCAGACTTCCTTCACACACTATCCCTGTCTTCTTAGGTTTTGTTTCTTTTCCTTTTTTTTTTTTTTGTGTGTGGAATTTCTGTTTTTGCTTTTCCATTCTGTTTCTTCTTTTGTGTGGTCCAGTTCTGTTTATTAAAACTCAGTTTGAAAATTAATCCTTCTTTGAAGGCTTTCCTGAGCCTCCAAGGCAACCTGTCTGTACTTCCGTAGCTTCTTATATGTACCTCTAATTTTAACTATATTTTCATTTTTTTTTTTGCATGTCTCTGTCTCTCCTAGGCTGTATGTATGTTTCTTGAAGGAAAAGGGGCAGAACTTTCTCATTTTTCAATCTCCGCATCTAGTAGAGTGGCTGGAACATAAGATATGAATAAGTGTTTTTGAACGGCTAGTTGAATGAGTGACAAGTCAGAGGAAGTTGAATAAACTCATGATAACTTATCTTAATCTTCTTGGAAAAATAATAGGCAAGGTAATTTAAGAAGGATGGATTTAAGAGTGGTGTTTCACCTTAAATTTGGAAAGATTTCAAACTGGTGTTATGACACATATCGTAGGAATTCAACAAAGTTTGAATGAAATGATGTAACTTAGCAGAGGGGTTAGGTAGCATGAAGATTTAATAGGTCCTTGACTGTTCATGATAGTACCTGACTTGTTTGTTCTCTCCTCTGTCCCTCATTTCTGTAGGAGGTGAAATTAAATTTCAGTATATACTGGCAACCTAGTATGTGCTTCCATGATAAATAATGAAAATGCATTAAGAAATGCTTTTAGAAAAGTGCATATGTTACATGATTATTTTAAATTATAACAATAATAAAAATTCCATTAATTAATCAAATCTTGGTAGAAATTATCTGGAAACAGTTTAAAGTATAACTGTAAGAATGAATAGTAGTAAAAATTATGTATTATACAAAAACAGCAGAGAGTTTTAAATTTTACCCTTCAGCTGCATCTTCATTGGAATGAATGGCAGGCAGCTACTTAGCTGACATTAAATCCAGTCTACTCAGTACTATATACAGTTTTGTTTTTATATTTAATAATGACTAATGGGTCATTATTGAATATAAAAAGGATGGGTCATTATTGAATAAAAAAGGATGCAGGTAGGAGTTAAGGTCTGCATAGTTTAGGAAGAATGCCTGTTTTATTAGTAAACAATTTTTTTATACATTCATAATTTTAAAAATTTTGTATTGATTTAAAAGGTATTTGGTAGGAATGATTAGTTTTTCATTATTTGAAATTGAGACACATTGAGTATTCTATAATTTTGCTTCTTGCATCATCATAAAGAAGATCTAAATTATTCAGAAATAATTTATTAAATTCTAATACTCTGAAAATAAATATTTAAATGATCGTGGATTTCTAAAAATTGGATATTTTTTGGTTGTTTGGGCTTGATTCTGTCATTTTTAACTACCAGTCAATTACATGAGACAGTAAATAATTTCATGGCATTCTATATCAACTATTGTTTTTCAAATGTAAAGAATGAAATGTCTTGAACCAATTTTTGATATGTAATAGTAAATTCTCTATAAATGTTATATATAAACTCCTTTTTCTAACCCTGTGAATATTATATATAAACTCATATTTCTAAAACAAATTGATTTCTTAATGTTTAATTAAATAAAAATTTATAAATTTTGTAGAGATGATGGGTAAATGTAAGATAATTATAATTATATTATGGCTGTTTACTTGGTTTCATATTCCAAAAATTTTATTAGTTATATATTTCAGTAATGCTAAAATAGCAATTATTTCCTATCGGCTTCTTTGTACATACAACCACTATAGTGGTATAACCACTATACCAATATACTATTGGTATATTCTTATGACTAAAAAAGATGAATCAGAACGAAACATTGTAAGGGGCAAACATGGAAAAATGTATAAAAGTAAATCTAAAATCATCATCATAAACATATCTTTGTATCTATGTATCTTATGTAGACTAGATTTTTATTTCTTTAGCAGGCGCAGTTTAGGAAGCTCAAGGCAAAACATAATCACATTCTTATTTTACCTGCATGCTTATTTTATATTCTCTACTGCTAAAATTTTAAAATTTTAATGCAAACAGGGAAACTAATTTGGAAAAACATAGTGATATTTTATGAACTTTGCTTTATAGTTGAAGTATTTGCTGGAATATTTCATCTAGCAGACTCCCATTGAAAAGAATATTTTTGCATACATTTTAGATAATAAAATTGTATTTGAAAACCCCTGTACAAATGACCTTATTTTTCTGTTGAAGGGTGAACAGATTTTTACTTTAATGAGTTCTTAGAGGTGAGGTTTTTATATCTATTTTTATGGCAGTGAAATTTACATTCTAACTATATAAATGATTCAAGCCAGACCTGGAAGGTCTGATGTTATGCAGCAATCTATAGAAATTAAATAATGATAAATGATTCTGATTGAAAGAAATAAATCTGGTTTCCCAAAAGCTTACTCTTTATTAAGCTGTAAACATTTGTCAAAAGTGAAACTGGAATTTAGTTCTATAAAGAGTTCTGAATCTTTGAGAGAAATAGAGTGGAGAAATTATTTTTTCAAGGTTACCTAACATAGGCTGATGAATTAGAAGCAATTCTCCCGAAGTCGGGAGAAAAAACATAAATATAACATGACATGAAAATCTCTCTTCTAGTTCAAAGTTTTGCATTTCAAATTTATCTTTAGTTTGAAAAGAAGTTAAAGTTAGTTAACTGTGAAGTGAAACAAATAATGGAAACAACAAGAGTAGCATTTAAAATGTTACTCGGTAGAAAATAAAGTCTTGCAAAATTGGCATAAAGTCATTATTAACTCATAAAATATGTTACTTTGAAATAATTTTGTTTATTATAACTGTATATTGCTTTAAATGACTTTTAGGGGAATTTTTCTAATTTTTTTTAGCAAAATAAGGCTAAGTTGAGTGGGTTATAAAATGAATAATTATCCATGAATTGCCATCTCACCTTTCTCTTTGGTGTGATTTCTATTTTTCCTTCCCCCTTTCACATTATTAATAGATAAACGATTTAAAGGAAGTATTGCCAGGTTGCTTATTAATATTTAAAATTTAAGCCTGAAATACACTTTAGGATAAGAAGTAGGTATGAAGGTACTTCATTATTAAAATTTTTAAGTTTAAAACTATTGTGTATTAGCTGAAAATATTGAACTTGATCAACATATGTTACCAGCTAGCCTCTTCCCCACCCGATCTTTTGTTATCTTGTTATTGTTATAAGGCTTAATGACAGTTGTAGGCCATAGTTCTGGATGTGGGGGTTATTCTACCCTGGGGAGAAGAGGAGGAAAAAGCAGTGTGGATTATGGAAATATGGACTGATCTAAAAAGAGACCTCTTGTAAAAGAATGGAGCTCAAAGAAAAGCTAGGAGAAACTGATGAAAAGATGATGGAATATGATGTGAAAATGATAATTTGAAATCTTTCATTCCCAGCTGCCATGTTTTGGAGAAAAGGAATGCATTTGTATATTAAGAGAGAGCTAAAAGAGTCCAGATGAATGGTATTACTTATTAGATATATTTTCATTTTGATTCAGATAAATTATGTGCATTTTAATAGACCTTTACATATTTAGACATTTTAAATCTTAAAGACATAATGTTAGGTATGATATTTCATAAAAATATTTTAAGTAGTATACAATATTTGCTTAATATTTGGGCACCTTTAAATGAACCTAATTTCAAAAATTAACTTCATGGTTGTTAAATTTAAGCATTTTAACTAACTGTGATGGTGAATGTTTTATTTAAAGTATGAATTATTTTGTTACCTTTTAACAATTATTTAAACACACAGTCACATGTTTACTTATGTTTATTTTTCTAGATAAGTGACAATATTGCAGCTTATCTTGGTGAATTAGTACTAAGTGGTAACATACAGCTATATCCTTAGCCTATTTGACCAGACAACAATGCAATCTAGTGGTCATTTTTGTAAAATGCAGACACAGAGTTCATGTGGTTTTAACTAGTTATTGATGTGTTAATAAAGGAAAGGTTGTTCCCTGATTCTAAAGTTTGCAAAAGGTTAGATTAGGGAAAAGTTAGCATGAAAATGTAAAAATAAGGCATATGGTAAGAGGATCATATTTTGAGGGAAGATGATGTTTTTAATTTTGGATGTGCCAGGTATTCTAATAGGAATATCTTCTAAGTAGAAGGAAACCTCTGACTGGAGTTCAGGAAGAGGATGATGGTATGGAATTTACTTCTGTGGATGAACTTACCAGGCAAAGTTTAGGGAAAGAAAAGAATCTCCAAGAACAACTGCTTTTATAGGCCCCAACCTATGTCTTTAAATCCATACTGAAAAATATAATTTGATAATCATACCCTATGACCCTTGTAAATATTTTGGTTTTTAAGAGGTAAACAATATATTTCACTTCCTCCTTTTGATGTAACCAGCTAGGATTATTTAATATGTTTTGCATTGCAAATTGTAATAGTCTGAAGTTTTACATGATTGTCTGTGGAGTTATTATTTATAGGATATGGGGCATTAAGGAGGAAGATTAACATCAGATAACTCCAATTTGAGCCATAGGGAATGGAAGAAGTAACAAAATATTAAATTAAGCACAATAACTTGTTCAAATAACTGCTAATTTCATGTGGTTGGAGTGTGGGATTTATGGAACTTGATACTGAGGCTACAAAGGTAGTTTGGTCAGATTATGAAGAACTTTGTATACTATGCTAACTGCTTTGGCATTGACTAATAGGAAATAACCATAAAATGGTATATATTTAGGAGGCTTCCACATCACATCTATATTTTAAAGAGGTAACTTTAGATTTAGGTGCTTTGAATTGGATAAAAGGAGCCTGTTGGAGACATAGAGACTAGTTAGAAGGCTATGGTAATTGTTTAGTAGAACTGTTGAGAACCTCAACTAGAGAAAGCTTAAAGAGAAAGTGGGAAAGGGAATGGATTTGAGATTTTCTTTTTTTTTTATTGTGGAGGCACAGATACATGAGATCTACTCTATAAACAAATTGTTAAGTTTATGGTACAGTATTGTTAACTATAAGCACAGTGTTGTATGTCAGACCTCTAGAACTTATTCATGTTATATAACTGAACTTTGTACCTGTTGAACAGCAACTTGCCATTTCTCTCTACTCACAGACCCTGGCTGGCAACCAGCATTCTACTTTCTGCTTCTGTGAGTTTGACTATTTTTGATGTCTCATTTAAGTGGAATCATGCAGTATTTGTCTTTTTGAGACTGGCTTATTTCACTTAGTGTAATGTTCTCCAGATTCATTCATGTTGTGGCAAATGACAGGATTTTCTTTCTTTTTTTAAGGCTGAGTAATTTTCCATTGTATGTATATAACACATTTTCACTATCCATTTATCTGTTGATGGACATGTAGGATGTTTCCACATCTTTGCTATTCTGAGTAATGCTACAGAGAACATGGAAGAGCAAACATCCCTTTATGATCCTGATTTCAGTTATTTTGGATAAATACCCAGGAGTGGGATTGCTGGATCATGTGGTAGTTCTATTTTTAATTTTTTGGGAAACGGTTTTCCATAGCTGCTGTAGCATTTGATATTCCCACCAATAGTATACAAGGGTGCCAATTTTCTACACTCTCTCCAACACTTATCTTTGTTTGTTTGTTTATTTGGTTGTTGATAATGGGCATTCTCACAGGTGTGAAATGATATCCAACTGTGATTTGCATTTCCTTCATAATTAGTGATGTTGAGCATGTTTTCATATAACTCTTAGCCATTCGTATGACTTCTTTGGAGAAACGTCTGTTTAAGTCCTTTGATCAATTTTTGATCAGGTCTTTTTTTTTTTTTGCTGTTAAGTTATAGGAGTTCCTTATATGCTTTGGATAGTAACCCTTTATCATATGTATGGTTTGCAAATATTTTCTTAGATGTTATAGGTTGCCTTTCACTCTTCAGGATGTTTTCTTTGAGGTGCAGAAGATTTTTAGTTTGACATAATTCCACTTGTCTATTTTTGCCTTAGTTGCCTGTGCATATGTTTATAAACGTCCGTATCATATATCCATGATTGGTGTTGTAGCCAAGAAATTATTGCCAAGACCAATGTCATGAAAGTTTTTCCATGTTTTCTTCTAAGAGCTTTACACTTTTCATGTCTTATGTTTAAGTCTATTTTTTTCATTAAAATATATTTTAATGGGTTTCAAAGTTCTATGACAGATTTTTTTTTGGTCAGGTTATTTCCATTAAGAAGTAATTATTTTAAAGACTAACAACTTAAGAACTCTCACACAAAAAAAACCCAAAAATGTTCCATAAAATGTTCTCCTTTCCTTCGGAAGGTTTTGTAATGCATTGCTATCATTAATCAGTTTTTTACTATTAAACTTAAAATGGCCTATTCAGGCAAATACTTCTGGGACTGTTCTTCAACCACTGAATAAAACTAGGGTGCAGGTATTAGGGATAATATTCATTTAGCCTCCTGAACTTTCCAGGCAGACTTGCTGACCTTCCCAACTCTAGCAGCCCTCTTGTCCACTGCTTTGAAGACACCCACAGCAACTGTCTGTCTCATATTATGAACAGTAAAATGACCAAGAGGGAGATGGTCAGAGAAGCTCTCAACACTCCAGCAACCATCTGAATGATGGCAGCATCACTAGATTTCAAGAATTTAGGGCCACCTTCCAGCTTCTTACCAGAGTGGCAATCAATCTTGCTTCAATCAAGCAAACTTGCAAGCAACATAAGCTGTGTGACAGTCTAGTATAGGAGGATAACCAGAACCTATTTGGCCTGGTTGGCTCAAGATAATCACGTGAGCAGTGCAGTCAGCTGCTTCCATTGGTGAGTCATTTTTGCTGTCACCAGCAACATTGCCATGACGAGTATCTTTGACAGACACATTCTTGACATCAAAGCCCACATTATCCTTAGGAAGAGCTTCACTCAAAGCTTTTTGGTGCATTTCAACAGACTCTACTTCAGTTGTTGTGTTAAGTGGTGCAAAAGTAGACCACATGCTGGGTTTGAGAATAGCAGTCTCCACTAGCCCCAAAGGGACAATGCCAATATCACCAATTTGTAGACATCAGGTAGGGGCAGACACAAGAGCTTGTCAACTGAATGAATTGATGGTAGGATGCAATTCAGAGCTTTAAGCAGCATGGTTTCACTGGTATCGCCATCTTTACAGGTGTCTTTCCATCTCTTGAGCCAAGGTATGTTAGCACTTGACTCCAGCATATTGTCACCATTCTAACATTGATGGCAGGGACTGTTTCTTGTTCACTGCTGCACCTCAGTGCCAGGCATAGTGCCTGGTAGGTAATAGACTCCTTAAGTTTTGTTGAATTAATAAAGGATGGATTAAAAAAAAAGAAATTGGCACAAATGCTACTGTAGCAGGTCCGTAGCCAGTTTTCTTAATATGGGTGCTGATTTCCTTAATGATTTTCTCATATCTCTTCTGGCTGTAGGGTGACTCAGTGGAATCTGTTTTGTTAACATAAACAGTTGGTTGTTTTACAATCAATATGGAAGCCAGAGGGATATGCTCATGAGTCTGCTCATTCTTGGAGATACCAAGTTCAGATTCATCAGCACCAGCAGCAACAGTAAGGATAGCACAGTCAATTTGATATTGACATGATTTGTCTCTGTGTCTCCACCCAAATCTCATCTTGAGTTGTACCTCCCATAATTCCCACATGTTGTGGGAGGGACCTGGTGAGAGATAATTGAATTGTGGGGGCAGTCTCCCCCATACTGTGTTCATGGTAGTGAGTAAGTCTCACGAGATTTGATGGTTTTAAAGCAGGTTCCCCTTTCACTTTATTCTCTTTCTCTCTTTGCCTGCTGCCATGTAAGACATGACTTTGTTCCTCCCTCGCCTTCTAACATGATTATGAGACCTCCCCAGCCATATGGGACTGTGAGTCCATTAAACCTCCTTTTCTTTATAAATTACCCAGTCTCAGGTATGTCTTTATCAGCAGTGTGAAAATGGACTAATATAATAAATGTTTCTCTAATCATGTTTTTGGTAAATTCTCTGTGTCCTGGGGCATCAATGATAGTCACATAGTAGTATTTGGTGGTCTCAGATTCCCATGTGGAGATATCAGTGGTGATACCATGCTCAAGCTCAGCTTTCAATTTATCCAAGACCCAGGCATACCTGAAGGACCCCTTTCCCATCTCAGCAGTCTTGTCCTCACATTTTTTAATGGTTCTTTGGTCAATTCCACCACATTTATAGACTGGATGGCAAGTAGTAATGGACTTGAATGAATCTACATGTCCAGTGATGATGATGTTGATATGAGTCTTTTTCTTTCCCATTTTCGGTTTGATTTAGGGGTAGTTTTCATGATACCTGTATTCTGGTGGCAAACCCTTTGCCAAAAAGCTGCTTAGGTCTTTTGTCCATTTTGAATAGATTTTTGTGTATAGTGTAAGATAAGGGTCAAATTTCGTTCTTTTACATGTAGACATCCAGTTTTCCCAAGTGTTTGTTGAAGAGACTATCCTTGCCTCATTGTGTGTTCCTGGTACCCTTGTTGAAAATTAGTTGAACATATTTGCATGGGTTTAATTCTGAGCTCTCTATTTTGTTCCATTGGTTATATGTCTGTCTTTCTGCCAGTACCGTACTGTTTTAATTACTGTAGCTTTGTAATATACTTTGAAATCAGGAAATATGAAGCCTCCACCTTTGTTCTTCTTTCTCAAGATTGTTTTAGCTATTTGGGGTCCTTTGTGGTTCCATATGAATTTTAGGTTTGTTTTTTCTATTTCCATGAAAAATGCCATTGGGATTTTGATAGGGATTGCATTGAATCTGTAGATTGCTTTATGTATTATGGCTATTGTAATGATGTTGAAGTCTTCCAATTCATGAACATGGGATGTCTTTTTATTTATTTGTGTCTCTTAAAATTTATTTCATCAGTGTTTTATAGTTTTTCATTTGCAAATCTTTCATTTCCTTGGTCAATGTTATTCCTAAGTATTTTATTCTTTTTGATCTTATAGTAAATGAGATTGTTTTCTTAATTTGCTTTTCAAATAGTTTGATGTTATTGTATACAGACACAGCTGATTTTGTATGTTGATTTTTATATCCTACAACAAATTTTTCTGAATTTGTTTAGTATGTCTAATAAATTTTTGATGCGCTCTTTAGGGTTTTCTACATATAAGGTCATGTCATCTGTGAACAGAAATAATTTTACTTTTCCCTTTCTAATTTGGATGCCCTTTATTTCTTTTTATTGCCGAATTGCTCTGACTGTGACTTCCAGTACTATATTGAATAGAGGTGGTAAGAATAGGCATTTTGGCTTTGTTTCTGATCTTAAGGAAAGACTTCCAGTTTTTCACTATTAAGTATAATGTTAACTGTGAGTTTTTCATATATGGCCTTCATTATTTTGAGATAGTCTCACCCTGTTTGTAGTTTGTTGAGATTTTTTATTATGAAAAAGTGTTGAATTTTGTCAAATGCCTTTCTGCACCTATTAAGAGATCTTGAAGAAAGTGAAGAGTAAAGAGTTACTGAAATTTCTTGCTTAGAAGATTAGATAAATGGTGATGCTACTAATTAAGGGAAAGTAGAAATTTTTGAAGAAGATAAATAGATAAGTCTTAGACATAATGTGTTTTATTTCTTCAAACATTCTGGTTAAAATATCAAAGTAACAGTTGTTGCAAATGGAAAAAATATGCAGCTCTGAGGAGACATTGGAAGCATCGATAATACTTAGAAAAACCTTACCTAATGCTGCCCCAAGCACTTTACTCTTGTAAATTCATCTAATTATCACTGTAACACCACAAAGTAGCTATTAGTTGTTATCTTATTTTATAGATGAGAAAGCTGAGGCACAGAGAGGCCATGTCACTCACCTGAGGTTCCACAGCTTTTAAGTGGCAGAACATTGATTTGAGTCAATGCATTCTGAACTCTGTGTTCATGTTCTCAACTATTTATACTATTCTGCTTCAGAAATAAAGACTCCCATTTACTAAGCATTTTAACATGCTAGACATTGTATTGAACATTATTTGTATTATATCAATGATCTAATCCTCAATACAGCTCTTTTATTTCACAGAATAGGAAATTGAAGCAAAGAGAGGAAAAGTTGCATGAACGATTTTACACAGCTGTTAGGTCGTTCAACTGGATTCTGAACCTAGCATTCTGGCTGGAGAGCCCAAGCTTTTATCAGTTGTGTATAGCAGTGAGAGTAGATTCCCCATGGAAAGGTAAGAGCTGAATACAGAGTCCAGAGGGAACACCAATATGAAGAAGGAGTTGTGAAGCAGCCTGAAAAGAAATGACAAAGATAGGAAGAGAGTTACAAAAAAAAAAAAGAGACAGATATCAAGGAAGATACTTTTCAGTGGAAGGAGATTAGTCTAACATCTTGGTTTTCTTAGATTAAGGAGCAGAGTACTTTCATCTTTGAATCCTAGTTTCATACGTAGTACATTTCTTAATAAACACATGTTAAAGTCATTGAGCGAGGTGTCACACATTGTAGAAAAGTTAAATATGATAAAGAATGGAAAAGGGCTACTAAATGTAGAAACTAGAGATTACTAGTGGCAGCAGGCTGAGAAAACTCAGTAGCAAAATGTGGTAGAGACTTGTTGAATGTATTATGCTTTCAAGGACATTTTCAGTGAAAGGAATAACTATTTTAGTTATTCTTTTTAGCTGATCTAAGGTTAAGTCTAACTTTACAGAATTTACCTTAATCTGCTTTTATATATTAGTCATTCCTGTTTTATTTTGTCCCTTATTTATGATATATTTCCATAAAATGTAAGAATAAGTAGAAGGCATGATATAATTTATTCAGGAGAATTATTTATTTTTAACTGAGAAAGCTTATTAAGGAATTTTATTTATAGTTCCTCCCTTATTGAGTAAAATCCTCTGTAAGAGACTTAGGAAATTGTGTTTTCTCTTTAAGTTCTCTTGTGCCAAAGCAGACTAGACTGGAGTGATCAAAACTCATTGCTATTTGGTGAGGGCTCTTTGATGGCTTTCTGTTATGTAAAAACAACTGGTATTCATATTTCAGTTTATCATAGAAAGCATTCTACATGATAAGAACTAAGAACAAAATTGGCATCTTCACTTATAAACTCAGCAAGAGGCCAAAGATTACATCAGCAGGAAGTGTGAACTAAATTTTTATTCCAAGAGGTTGGTCTTCTATAATGGATAAGGTAGTATAAGTTTGCAAAATATTAGCTCCCAATATTTCTATTTGGAATTTCAAGAAACACTCAATTAAAAAAAAAAACACTTAGGACTTCAGATTTTAAATTTTGGGGCTGGTCTGAGTGCAGTAGTTCTTACAACTAATTGATCACTATCAGTTAACATTTCTTTGTTCCTTCTCTACTTCCACTACTTCGTTTGACTAGCCTTAAAAAATGAATACATAAATAACATTAATGGGCATGTGTATTTTTGTAGAAGAAAAATCTTGTGTAATTTAAGATAACCTAAAAATACAGAAAATAATTAGGATCTCCTAGATTCTTGATTTTTTTTAGTACACCTTGCTGACTAAATAAAACCTGAATATAATTTTATTTTACTTGCTAAGTACTTAGTTCCTGCTTTAAGTTGAAGGAGTTATAAGAAGTCTAACAAAGTTTACTGAATAAAATTGCTGAAAGTATAACAACTGACCCCAGGTTGTCTCCCTTCCAAGTTACATGTCTTTATCTGACCACCAGGTATAGACAGCTTTGTCTTATTTACAGATTCCCAATCCTGAGCTTAAGATGAAATAGTCTGTCAACCATATATTTCTCTATTATTATTGACCTTGCTTAATCTCATCCTGCCTGTTATTCTAGTATTATTTATTTGTTCTGATATGACTCTTGTTCTCAATATGACATATAATTTGCTTCAGTTTTTGTTTTGTTTTGTTTTGTTTTTTGAGATGGAGTCTCACACTGTCACCCAGGTTAAAGTGCAGTGGTGCGATCTCAGCTCACTGCAACCTCTGCCCCCTGGGTTCAAGCGATTCTCCTGCCTCAGCCTCCCGAGTAGCTGGGATTACAGGCACCCACTGCCACACCCAGCTAATTTTTTGTATTTTTAGTAGAGACGGGGTTTTACCATGTTGCCCAGGCTGGTCTCGAACTCTTGACCTCGTGATTCACCTGCCTCAGCCTTCCAGAGTGCTGGGATTACAGGCATGAGCCACTGTGCCTGGTCCAGATTTTAAATAAAATGCCTCAAATTTAATTACTTGGTGTTTTGCTCATCTGTGAGAATCAGTTTAAGCTCTTATTTATAAGTCTATTACTTGAAAAGAGTTACATATATGTTTTTACTGTAAATCTGATATTCTTAGTAGTAACAAATAAGCAGAGATATAAGTAGCATCTTTTTTTGGCCTCACGGTATAATTTCAAGGGAATAGAACAATCTATGGCAGATAAGACTCACATTTGTTATGACATATTGTCTCATCTCCTACCATTCTTTCATACCCCATCCCTTTATTTTTTTATACACCAGATTAAACCTTGGTTCTGAAGTATTTATTGCATAATCTTAACTCTTCATATATATGGATAATATACATTGTATAAGGATCAAGGAGGCATCACATTTAGGCATCTGCTGATTATCGATTGCAATCTCGATGAAAACAATGTAAAAAAATACATAGGGTTGGGGCATAATGGTTTGAAGCTTCAGGCTTTGTTTTCAAATCCTAACTCTATTATTTGCTAGCTGTTTGACTTTGGACAAGCTACTTAGCCTCTCAGTCGCTCTATTTAATTTTTTTTCACACGTAAAAGGGAATGAAACATGGGTTGTTGTAAGGTTAAATGGGATAATGTATGCTAAGTGCTTAGGTCAGAACTTGGCACAGAGTAAGCATTTATTTTATCTTGTCTTTATTAGGAAGATAAAGCAAGCATGCAGACTCTTTTAAATCATATTACTTGAAATGTCTATCAGGGCAAATTGATTCTGATGGTGCTAAAATGGTGTCGTTTTACATGAGTTCAGATTTTTTCTTAGCATGAGTAATGTGCCAGGCACTGATTAGGCCCTAGGGCACCTCCGAAGTTGAAAACAGCCGCAAAAACTTCGGAGACATACTTGTTCCAGCTGATCTTTCCAACTGTAACAACTAGAGCTTTCTGATTCACCACTAACTCCATTGATCTGGTTGCTAACTAATCAATCACATATTGTGATTATAAAATCAAAAGTGGTTGAACACATTAAAACCTATGTCTTGATACAAGTGGTTAGGAAAATAAAGATATATGTTTTCATCGTTGTAAGAGAAAATGTAGTGATTTCATGCTTGAGAATATGATAATAAAGTTGCTTATTGATGGGAGTATAAAAATATGAAGAAGGATATTTATCTTTCGTAACATTGGAGAATACAATAGTAATATCTCTTACTGCTTTTATATCTTTTAATCAGTGCGAGTCCCAGATCAGGTTCTCTCTGTGGAGCACCAGAAATTTTATCCAGCTACCTCTTGTATGTCTCCATTTTTACTCCTCTGTATATCTCAGTTTTGTGCCTGTTTCTGCATTCTTGCTGCAGCTATCTTATTTCAGGCCAGCACCATACACTTCAATTACTGTAAAAGCCTTATATCTGATCCCCCAGCATTTAGTTTTGCCCCTTTTCAGCCTTCTCACACTATAGCCAGAGTGATCTTGCTAAAATTGAAGTCCAATCATATCCCTTCCTTGCTTTAAACCCTTTAAATTGCCTTTATTTCTCTTAGGGTAGCCATATGATTTATTGTTCAAACTGAGATATTTATTAATTTATTTTTCAGCTATAATTTAGATGTGGTCAAATGCAGATCTTAAATATACAATGAGATTAGTTTTGACATATGCATACAACTGTGTAACCCATATTCTTTTCAAGATACCTTGTATTAATCTATCACTCCAGGAAGTCCCCTCCTGCTGCTTCCTGGTTAATCTATTTAATATCCATTCTAATTCCTCATTCTACTCCTCCCCCTACCCCAGACAAACACTCGCTGATTTCCACTAATGTAAATTATAACTCAGATACTTTTGAAAGTAAAAGAGAATGCTACTGATAATTATAATGAGAAGATATATGTAAAGTGTTGCCAGGAGGAATGGTTTCCTTACCCTTTGTATTAAGTCCAAAGTTTTTAATTGGCCTAAAGGCCTTATATAATCAGTCCCCTGGTTATTTCTCAATCCAGTTTGTCTTATTACTATCTCAACATTTGTACTTCTTTTTCAACTCCAGACCTTTCTTTGCACATATGTTTTCCTGTGATGGAAGGACCACCCCTACTTCCCCTCCACCACTCTTTCCTCATGCTGTAGCCTGGCCAACTTCTTATTCGCTCTTCATTTCTCTATTTACATAGGATTTCTTCCTTTGGGACTTTTCTCCTAGACCTGCCACACATTGATTTATATGTCTGTCTTTTAGAGTCCCTACTATTTTTCAATTTTCCTACCAATGCTCTTATTACTCTATGTTGTTATTAGCTGCGATTGCTATTCTAATGTATTAAATATTTGCAAAGTGAATATACATAAAAATTAGTTATTTGTATAATTTCACATTGAGTTTGTAAATATATGAGTGGAACTGACTAGACTTTATACCTTTTAAGTAAATAGTCTTCATTAAATAATCTGTTTTTAAAAATTGCATAATTATAATTTAGTTCCTCTAGACAAAGCTTCCAAATAACTGAATGAACAATCAGTTATGATTTTTCCAAACTTTTCAAATACACCATGAATCTCATTTCTACTGGGTGATCTCATAGACTTCCAGGACATTCAAGGCTTAAATAAATAATTAATAATATGCCACTGACGCCAGAATATAAGAACTAGCTAAAGGTATATTTTCAGACACTTTAAAATGTAGGGTCCCTGATTTATTCTTGAAAACTAAAGGCCTTATTGTTTCTTGAAGCAACTAGATAAACCACAAGAGTCCTATCTGGTTTATCACAGGATTTACTATTTTGGGAAAACAAGCAGTTTAGGGATAGTTCTGAACTAGGTTCCAGGCAGGACCAGAAAAACAAAAACAAAAACAAAAACCAAGGTTAATTATAATTTATTGCTCTGAAACATATTTTATCACTATGTTCCATCTGTTGCACAAAAATCAGTTTTCTAATATATGGCCTGGGCAGTTAATGGAGAATATTTGCATGAATATGATGACAGAAAGATAGTATGAACATAGACTAGGTGTGAGGACTAGGAGAAATAATGTGGTGGTTTGGTGTCTACAAGACTGAGGAGAAATGTAAAATAGAGACTGACAAAGAACAAAGAAAGATTGCTTCAAAAGTAAAATAGAAACCAAAATTCTGTAATACAAGGCAATGATAGAAAAAGGATGTTCTCTAAGGTTATCTTTAGCAATACCCTTTGTCAAGATAGTTGAAGACAAAGTCTGAAGACAAAGCCTACTTTTAGGTTGTAGATGAGACCAATAAATACTTCTGTTCCTCAAACTGGCCAGTGCCTTACGTAGAGTTGGTGATTAATCTTTATGATTGGATTGTTGAATAAGTACATGAATAAAAGAATTTGATCAGTATGTCCCCCTTAAATTGAAAATATCTGTTGATATGACTCTGAAGGTATTTTTAATTTGAAAGAAAGCAGCCAATGTAGTAGTCCAAAGTAAGCTTTTTGTATGTGATGAAATCATCAGATATGTACATCGGATAACTTTGCAATGTTAACAGTGTTTGCTTCTATTGTGTTTGGTTAGATAGAAGTAGTTGCATATATTCAAATATATATTTGTACATACATCTGTATCTACATCCATACCTACTTACAAAATGCATGAAAAAATCTTCAAAAGAGCAGATAAGTTACTCAGTATAATGCTTTTCATCATGTTATATCTCAGTATGTTAAAGTTTTGGCAACAGGCGTTGGACACAGGACCTTTAACATTGTACTGTACTTAGTAAACACTAGTTAAATATATATGAATTTAAATTCATATAACAAGAGTTATTAGAACAAATAGCTGACTAATAAAAGAGCTAACAGTTGTTGGGGGTGGTTAATGTGCTTGATATTATCCTAATCATTTTATATGGATTTTTATTTTATTTTCACTTAATCCTCATATAAATTCCTCAAATAAATCCTTGTGTGATCTTATGAGATAGACAGTAATTTTTGCCCATTTCCTAGATGAGGAAACTGGAGCACATAACCAGTAGTTTGCAGAACCAGAATTTGAATGAGTTAAGTACGTCATACACTTGGCTACTTTGATATGCTGCCTAATGTGTGTGTGCTTGTGTACATGTGAATATCCATCTATTTTCTTTTTTAAATCTAAGAATATAATTTTATTTTATTTTCAATAAAACACATACTTTAAAATGTACATATTTATTGGGTTTCACACATCTATTTTCTAATGATCTAAAGTCTCCCTAGTTTTGAAAATTAGGAATTGTATTTCCTTTACTCTCGATAGCACATAACTGTGGGTTGGAGTCATGGTAACTGATCATTAGTCAACTGCTGTAAAACTTTTTCTAAAACTTGAAGCATTTTCCTACTTATCTTAAGTCTACTTATGTTGATTTAAATGATTGCTTGATATTCATTTAAAAATACATTAGTGTCTAGAAATGTAAGCAAATATTATGGGGAGTGTTCTATTTTATGATCTATTTCCTTTGATCTAGAAAATATTGCTAGTTAGTATAGGAGTGAATGAAGCGGAGATATATTTAGTCTGAAGGGGGTAGGACGTTATATGGTCATCAAGGGAAAAGAGTGGTAGTCTTCCCAAATGTCTTTTTCTTAGATAGAGCTGAGTAATTTCTATTCAAATCTCTGCTTAAAAGCTAGTGTTAACCTGGGGACACAACTTTTTTTAAGAGAGTGGGTCCCTGTCACCTAGTGAAGTGGAGTGAAGTAGTGCGATCACCTCCAGGGCTGAAGCAATCCTTCCACCTCAGCATCTTGAGCAGCTGGGACTATAGGTGCATGCCACCATGCCTGGCTAATTTTTATATATTTTTTAGAAACAGGGTTTCACCATGTTGCCCAGGCTGGTCTCGAACTCCTTGGCTCAAGCAATCCACCTGCCTTGGCCTCCTAAAGTGCTGGGATTACAGGTGTGAGCCACCATGCCTGGCTGGGGCATAACTTTGAAGACAGTTTTTAATAGAATTTTTGAAAAAAAAAAAAAAACAACCCTTGGAAACCCATATTCTTATATATACACTTTGATTTTTTAAAATACTTCTCTTTCTTAAACTAATGAGAATAAATGTATTTTGCCTTTTATTTGCCAAGCACACCACTTGTCTTGTTGTAAATATAGATAATATATATAAATATATACATACACAAAATATTTAGATACATATATATTTTTATAATATATGTAAGTACATAAATACATGGAATATATGTGTGTATATATAATCCTATTGGTTTGGGATCCCCATGGATACCAAAATTCCACAGATGCTTAAGTCCTTTATATAAAATGGGACTTTTGTTTTGCATGTAACTATGCACATCCTCCCATATATTTTAGATCATCTCTAGATTTCTTATACTATCTAATACAGTGTAAATGCTCTATTAATAGTTGTTATAGTATATTGGTTTTTTATATGTATTATTTGTATTTTTTCCAAATATTTTTAATCCACAGTTGGTTGAATCTGCAGATGCATAGTCTTCTGATTTTTTTTTTTTTTTTTGGTAATGTCACTGCACTGCTTCCAATCTAGTCTTTTTCATTGACATTGGATCAAACTAAAGTGATTGCATAGGTTTCATCACCTAAGACTTATGCACATAGAACTGAAATTTCTGAAATTTATATTTTATAACATAGTTCTTTTTATGGCAGAATGTATTTGCTTCATGGCAGTTATTTTAATATTCTAATAATATAAATTTATTTTAAATTCTTGATAGTGAAAAATAACTTAATCAGTTTTAATAACCTATGTAGTTTTAGTGTTGGAATTCACAGACTTAGAGTGCTTTCCCTAATTTAAGGAGGAGGGGTAAAATAGGGATTTATTTCTAACGAAAACACTACATAAAAGTAAAATCCAAGAGAAAAATTCCACACTGGGCATAGTTGTCCTAACAGTTCCTTTTTGGCCCTAAGTTTAAAAATATATTCTCCAAGGGACATGGATGAAGCTGGAAACCATCATCCTCAGAAAACTTAACACAGGACTAGAAAACCAAACACTGCATATTCTCACTCATAAGTGGGAGCAGAACACTTCTTAAAAATAAAAGATGATAGGCTGTCTCTGTAATTTGACAAATTAATATAATTCTCCCTGTAAAATGCATTTTGATTTAATCACCCTGTTAATATAACTTTGTTTCCCTTGAAAATTTAAAATATCTGACGGTGTCCCTGAGAGTTTGCTGTGGTGCCCTGGAACATCTAAGTGCTGTTCGGGAATCTGTTATTACTCTCTTGTGTAAAGTATAAATAAATTGAATGAATGTGTAGTATTAGGTAATTCTCACTTATTTGGGGGATAATATTCAAAATTAAGTAATCATCTTTTCAGAAATTCATGGCCTTTGTGAAAAATTCGATTAAAATGGACAAGTAGCTCATTTAGTTGTAGCAAAATGATTCTGAAAGTGTTATTCATATGAAATAAAATTACAGATAGTTTAAAATTGTCCTTATATGATATGGTGTAATATTTTTATTGAGAACTTTAGTATAAACATAATATTTGATTAATATCATTATGAGGATTCTTAAGAAATAAAAGATAATATACTTCACTTGTATTTCTCTGTAATTACATGTGTCATGGTTATCGGGAGACGAATGGGTTGAATTCTGACTTTTACTCTAACTAGTCTAAGGCTAAACTGAGCATAGATAACCATTTCCCTTGCCAGGGATTAGTTTAGGAGTGGCTTATGACCCTGTGGCTAATTAAATGTAATGGGAAAGTCAGGGATCAGACTTCTGGGAGAGGTTTCCTCACTGATAAAAAGACTGACAGAAAGGGAGGCTTCCTTCACTGAACACTGCTGTATCTTCATGGGATGTGCTGAACTCTGGAAGCTCATTTTGTGATCATGAGTAAAGATAGCTGAGGAAAAAGCCAACAAATTTAGCCCAGCAGGGCAGGAGGGAAGACTTCTGGGTCCATGAGGTAGATGTTGAATTAAACAGTCTCTGAACAAGTCAACCATGTCATTTCTTGCTATGAGAGTATAACTTTTCCTTATATACATTAAGCACCCTTAACTGATGTAGTTACTCCTAGTCCTTAATTATTGGTGGTATTCAAACTGAAGTTAAAGACTCAGGACCCTTGTGGGTTTCGTGTAGGCAATCAAATTTGTGTTTTGAAAAACACTCCCAAGTGATTCTAAAACCTCTTCATCTTCTTTCTAATCCTTTCCACCCTCCATTGAGAACATCTGGAGCAAGATAGTTATGAAATTGAATGAAAGGACTTGGTGAGTGATTAATTATATGTGGGGGTCAGGGAAAAGGAGGGGTCATGGTAACTACCGTGTTTCTGATTTGGGTAACTAGGTAGATGGTGCTGCCAGTTTAGGTGATAAGGACCATAAGTAAAAGAACAACTTTGGTTTTGTACATTCTTCATTAGAGGTGTCTGGGAACATTTAGAAAGTCATACCAGAAAGTAGTTAGAGCCATAATCCTGGAGAAATATCTAAACTACAAGACTAAGAGATTTAGTAGTTGTAGTTGAAACTGTGGGTATAGATGAGATTGCTTACAGGTATATCTTACTGAGTAGGGAAGAGAAGAAACTATGCAATTTCAGAGAACACTCTGAAATTTCAGTGTACGGTGGAGGACAAAAGTGGTTGAGAAGGAGGAAAAACAATTAGTGGTATCGACAATGACACATCTCATTTTATCTTAGATTATTCTCAGATAAATTCAAAGACCTTTGTTCTAAGAATAAATTCTAAGAACTTTGATCAAGATGTAAACGTTAGTGTTTTTTTTTTTTTGAAGTAAATTCTTTCTTAAATGCTTGTTTTCCTTTTCAGTTGATCAATTTATGGTGCTAAATGGTAACCTGATGGGATAAATAATTAATATACCACTCTAACACTAGCAATTGGCCCTAGTTCTCTCTTACAAGATCAATTTCATTGTAATGCTTATTACTAGAGATACACTGGTATGGAACCCAAAACCCCCCAAAATATAAATTTTCATCAGTCCTTGTTTCCAGTCATTAACATGATAGTAGAAGTGCTGTTTTAGGACATACACAGAAATATGTATTATTACCTCTTTCATTTTGCTGTTCATAATTTTGTATTCTATTCCATCCATTCTTTTTATTATTCCTATTTTTATCATTTGACATGTGTTAGCCAATATACTCTTTTGGCATAAAAATAAAATATTTTGGAGGGTTAGGAGGATTCTGAATCCAAAATAATTTTTCTTGGCTAAGGAGTATTCTTTACATGCAAAAGTCTGTAGAAAAAGGAAAAATTGATAACTTCTGGAGAGTATTGTCTTAAACCTTTCACATAATCTGTGGATGCTAACCTAGGATTTCGTGTGTGCGTGTGTGTGTGTGTGTTTGTATATGTGTCATATTAAAAACACTGTGTAGTGAAAATACCAGCCTTCACACACACTTTTGTAATAAATGTGGAAGTATAATTTTCAATTAATACTATTGCTAAGAGGATCCATAAAAGCTATTTGCATGCATTTTATGCCTCCTTCCAAGTCTCTCTCTTTTCTTTTTACACTTCAGTTTCAATAGCACCTGTAATTAAGGAAGAAAACCAAGCCCTGGGAGCTAGGTAGGACTTCCAGCTATTGATCTGTGTAAACCCAGTTTATACTGTCAGGGGAGAAACAGTCAACTGCTGAGCTGCTTTGTCACTGACATAAGCTGAGAGAGGATTTTTTTTTTTTTTTTTTTTTTTTTTTGTCTATACTGTTTATACACTAGTCTATAGACCTGCTGGCTGGTTGAATTTTAAAGAGTGCGGAGGTTTAAAGACTTGTCCCCTGAGGGATGCTTCTGCCAGTTGGGAAGCGAGCTGAGGCTGTTTCGCAGAAGTGTATGCATGTGTGTTGCTTGTGGAAGAAGGGAGGGGGAGGGTGTGAAAGATTGAGCAACTAACTGGGAAGCGTTCGTCTTGAGTCTTAAAATTGATGTGAAATATATTACTAATTTGTGTATTTAGAGGCAGATATTGAATTTTGAATATATGTTCTTTATTGTTACAGAAATTATGTGGACAATTTTATAGGAGGAGGTCTGAATAGTGTTCACATGTATAGTAAAAATGGTGAATGGTTTCACTTTATGAAGTACAAGATAAGGATTAAGCAATGGTCAAATGAAAATGAACTGGTCTCATTTGCAATGAACTGTTTTTCAGTTTACAGAATTTAACTTACTGCAAGTTTAGTGACTCTTTTAACTACATTTAACAAAATATTGTCAGTGGTGAAACAGTTAGCTTTCGCTTAATATGGAGTCTGTGCTCATATTTTTAAAGGTACATGATTATGATTATAAGCAATCCAGGGTACCCTGCCCTAAGAGTAGATGATTTTTTTTTTTTTCTACAAGATCCTTTTCTTTCTGCTTATGTGCATTAAGGCACTGAAGCTTTCTTAGGTATTGGTATTGGAATTTTATAATGTTTTATTTTTAGTTGACACTTTATTGTAGTCTACCTTTTTAAAAGAATGCAAGAAATTCTACTTTAAAACACTCAATGCTATATTTATGTATACGGTTTAAATATTCAGATATTGATGACTTCTGTAGACCTTAGTTTTAGTGGCAAAGAAGTGGTAGCAAAAATATTGTTCAGTGAGGATGACTGCTGCATTGAGATATTTGCTCTTTTTTCTTTTTAATGGGAAACATCCTTATAAAATTCTTTGTCTTGTAAAATTGCCTGACTTTGAAGTTGTATGATGTTGTCTTCAAGTTTAAAGTTTAACTTTTGAATCAGACTTAATTTTATTTTTCAAATATAACAAAATAGATTATTAAGACTTTGTTTGCCAAGTAGCTGATAATTATTTGTATTTTATTATAGTTTTTAATGTGTATGGTTTCTAAAAGATTTTAAAATTATTTTTAATGACTGTTAAATAACTGAAGGTTTCAAAATCATTCAGATTATTTTCTGTGTTTTATTAAAGCATTGATTTTCATATTAGGCAATCCTTAAATGAAAGTGCACAGAATAGAAGCTGTATTTTTGACAGCTTGTTTTTAGATACACATTTCTTTAAGAGTGTTAAGATAAAACTTAATACCAAGAATTGAATCATGTAAATGTTTCTTTGGCTATAGAAAGTCTCTCTCTCTTTTTTTTTTTTTTTAACTGTTTGACTATGGGACATGTAGAGTTGTTATACCTCTCAGTAATTCATTCTGCTGCCAACTTCATTCCCTTTTCTCTGCCTGCATTTTAATTGAAACAACATTTATATTTTTGAGCCAGGATCTGTCAGAAGTCCCTATGGCTAGACTGTGGTACAAGTAGCAGCAGACGTAGCTTACCCATATGGTGCGGTGCTTCTTGTAAAATCCATATGGCCTTGTTGAAGGGAATCCCAGCGGGGATGTGAAGGGTGTTAATACCCTTCAGGCCAGGCCTTTCCCCCCTGGGGTTTCTGTGGCATTGTCAGTGCAATCTGCCAAAGCACAAACTTAATTCCTTTTTAATAATCAATTATTTTAGTCTAGGAACCTGTGCTATTTTTCTTAAGGACAAAGAAAGCATCTTTTTCTCCTAGAAAATGTCTCAAAGAAGTTTTAACTGCATCTTAAAAAATATTCTAAAACTTATTTCTTTTTTTTGAAATTTCCATTTGTAGGAAATACTACAGAGTGTGCCAAAGTTCTGTTTTCCCTTTGACGTTGAAAGGTACAGTATAAGTATCATTTAAAATAAATGTAGATTCTTATAGTACATACTTGAAAATGATTACATGTGCTTTTTTATAAAATAAAATGTCCCTTCTCTTTATTGCTTCTCACAAAAAGGCTAGAGATTGAAAAGAGGTTGAAAATTAATTAATATGTGGAAGAGGAAGCCTTTTAAATCACATCTTTTATTTTCTCTACTATGACCAGTTAAGACAAGTTTGAAAACACATTGCCAACAGGTTCTATTTTTTCCCTTTGTTCTCTCTTCAGGTAGAAATTGTGATCACTAGTGGAAAAAAATACTAATATGACCTTGATTGGAGTCTTAGAATTATGTCTTGATGTATGTTTCCTGGTTTCTATCTCACTTCATCCTCATTGAAAAGACCATCTGTGTCATGCTGTAAAACTCATGGCTACTTGTCTCTCAATAATAGCTTTATAGAGGTAGTGTAATATTATGGAAAGCTATAGGGAAACTCCTCTAGTTTTGAAAATCTTGTTTTTATATTTCACTGAACAAATACTGAATGATGAAATTGCATAGAGTTGAAATTTCTTGGAACATACAGCCCTGTGAGCATAACAACAGATCGTTTATTGTTTTTCATGTGATTTTTATACTCTATTTTCAGTTTACTTAAGAGGGTGATATGAAGGGTTTTTGAAAGAATATTTATTTTAGGAAAATACTTCACCAAAGTATTAGTGAGACTTTATGATTTTACTGTATTAAAGATAAAGCCTTCTGAATGATGGACTAATCAGTACTAATAAGCATTGCTGATGAATGATACTCCTTGTTTTACCTTATCTGAGGAATCATTGCCCTACCCCTACCAAAAAAAGTTACAAGTTTCATATTAATAGTAAGGAAGATTTAGGATCCAGCTACAAAAAGGATATTATGAATCTTGGGCACTAGAGGTCACATTTGTCACTAGAGGGTTTTTTTTTAAATTTTAAGTTTATTAAAGTGTAAGAAAAACCTATCCACTGAAAAGTGTAGTTGTTAAATGTTCAGCATTTGAAATGCAACATTTCCTGACAAAACTGTTTGTAGCATTGATACTGGCAGTAATTTATTTCCTTCTGCACAATCCCTATGGCTATTTCAAAACCAAAGTGTAGGCGTCATGGATATTTTATTTTGGGACAAGGAAGCAAAAGTTCGGTTATGGTTATCTAATGGCAAGATTACAGCCAGTACTAGGAAATATATTCATATATTTTAAATAGAAATAAAGATTCAATCTAACGTTTTATATTGCCCCTTATACCAAAGTGTGACACATATTATGGTAGTATGATACTTCAAAGTTGACTAGAATTCTTTACAGCTTAGCTGATAAGCCTTTTTTTTTTGGTAGAAATTATATTCTTATTTTATACTTGGAAATGTATTCCTCAGTATATTGATAGCTGTACAAGAGAATTCTAGAAAAAATATAACAAGGGTATTTTTGTAGGGTACTTTATTGGGTGAGAATGTCAACAGGAGAAGCAATTAAACAGAGTTGGTGGTGGCTGCCATTAGATTCTAAAGCGACATGATTTGCTATCTAAGCAATTTTAGAATAATTAAGAAAAGAGGCTAAAGTTGAAGAAAAGGACTTAGTCATCATTTCTAGCTGCTTCTACAGTTTCAGTAATAATATTTTGATAATTTATGAAATATGAGCACTTTTAGTCTTATGATCATTTATGGTAGACTACCTTATGATTTCCTAGCGAGAGATTAATATATGCTGAACTGTTCAGTCTGTGAGGTATTACAACTTATTTTGGTGTTTACTTTACAAGTTTCACACTTCCTCTAGTTTTAGAACATAGTTCTAGCTTCAAGAACCAACTGATTAGAAAGATGAAACCAATGTCACATATAAATATACTCTTGTTTTTGTTTTTCTTGAAGAAAATTGTCATACAAGGCACAATGTTTCCTAATGTTACTATATTTTAGGGTGTCTCAGAATCAAGTTGGACAGCACTTTACCTTTGTACTGACAGACATTGAAAGTAAACAGAGATTTGGATTCTGCAGACTGACGTCAGGAGGCACAATTTGTTTATGCATCCTTAGGTGAGTATTTGTAGTAAAAAAAATTAGATGCAAAATAGGTAACTATCTCTCTTTTGTACTTTGTTACGCTTGGGATGAAGAAAAACTTGTTGTCTTTAAAAACAAGTTGAAAAATAATTTTCCTGATTTTCTGTATACAGAATCAGTTAAGTTTAAAGATTTACCATTAACATAGTGGAACTTTCCTTGAAATAATCGATTTTTTAAAGATTAGTTTTTTGTAGAATTATTTTTGAAAACTAAATATAAAGAGATGTATTCAAATAATATGAGTTTCACCTATTAAATGGAATACAAAAAAAAAAAAAAGTTAAATTAATGTATGCCCTTTTCTGTCACTGAACCAGAACTTGGATTTTTAAAAGTGAACTGCTGCTTTAAGACAGAGGTTGCAAACTGATGAACCTGGTAGAAGCGTTTAGAGGTTTTCGTTTGGCTACTGGGTGTTTAAAAAATTTTAAAGGACGTTAACCTTATGAATTTGAGGAAGTTTTGTATATAGTTCATATTTCGAATTCCTTTTGAAAAGTGAGGCTATCTACTAATTCTGCCATGGCAACAATAAGCTGGAACTGAATAGCAGATTTTTAGTTGTGTCATGAGCTTGCTAGTTTCCAAAGGTCCTATCTGTCCTGCCTAATTGCTTACATTATCTGCCTTGATTCAGTAGGTAGTTTAGAGTATGTCTCCTGCCTGTGGACTTGGGATCTGAGTTGCTGACTGTTAGGAAGAAAGGGTTCTAAAGGTTAGCATTCTTGCAATATGTCCTGATGAATCAGAAATCCAGATGTAGTCTATAAAAATAGGACTCCAAACTATTATTATAACATGGATATTGGTCAAACTGGATTTCTTAGAAATGCTTATAGGAAAAGAAATAACAATTTATGAAATAACATATTACAAAGAAAACTTTGGTGTAAAATCAGTCTTCCTGTTCATTTGCTATTCATATTTAGCTACAGTTATATCATTCATTGAGAGGTTGTTAATTTACTTAGAACATTGGTTAGAGCTGGAGAGTTTTTTTCTATCTTTATTCAAAAGTAAGTGCTTAACTGCTTTAGAAGTTATAGAATCGTGAATGTGCCCCCATTCTCTCTTTAGCACAACTTTTTCATCTGGATAAAAATTGTGCTTAAAACTTACACTTTATCCAAAAGATGTCATGCTTAAAACTGTAGGTTATTTTTTTGAACTTGGAGCAGGTTGGCTGGGCAGTGGGGTTGGAGATGACAGTGTGGGCAATGGTGGGGAGAGTTCCTTTTATCATTGTTTCATGCTGAAATTTTAAAAGCTACAGTTTAAAGGGGAGTATATCTTTATGCACTGTGCCCAAGATGGATTTGCCCTAATGGAAAGACCAAAGCTGTATATGCTTTCTTATTTTTCTCAATGCATTTTTGAAACTTTTCATTAAAAAATTGAGATTTACAGAAAAATTTTCATGGTACAATAAACTTTTATATAAACATTACCTAGATTCATAAGTTGTTAGCATGCATTTCTCTTCCTCTCTCCCCCTCTCCCCTACTCTTCCTTTCTCTCTCAATACACACACACACACACACACACACACACACACACACACAGTCTTCCCCCCACCTTTATTGTTGTTTTTGTGCACCCATTTGAGAGTAAAAATCATTTTCAGGTAAGATTTGAGTCTGTATTTTATAGCTTACCTCACTGCCTCTAAACTGACCTCCTGATATTTATAATGTAAAAATCTGAGCCTTTTGTTTTGAACTCTTAAAATACTTTGAATACATTGAACTTATTAATCATTCACAAATAATTATTGAATGTTTAGAATAGTTTCTATAAATGTGCTTGTGGAATAAATATTCTTAGGAATTTCTGTTTAAATTGAGGAAAGCCATTATTACTTGAAAATATTTATACAAAACATGAACTATAACTATTTGTTAATCGACTGAAAGAATAATATAATGTCCATATCGACAACCCAATTGTCATTAATTTGTAGAAAACAAACTCTAAAGCAAATACAATAATCAAATTATTTTTATCTGCGGTTCTAAACTTGTATATGTAGAAGAACACCTGAATTTTGTGGTATATTCTTTGAAGTAGGAAGAGTTTTTAACCTGCAGAAAATATGATTATATTAGATAAAGATAATGAAAACCAAAAGTAAAATCGTGTATTCCAATAAAGAGAACATTTCACAGTATTATTGAATATTTTATCTTTTATTTAAAATAATGTTTCCTTTTATATTTATTTTTGTCATTTGACAGTGCTTTTGGTAGATAAGAAGTAGGAGGTGTCAAAACTTTATGAAAAAATCATAGAGGAAAATCTTAAATTTAGAAAATTCTATTCTTCAGCTTATTTTTCCTAGTAAATTAGAAAAATATTGCCCTTTTAAGATTTTAATGGCATATCTTAATATTTTTTCTGAAAGACAGTATGTGAAGGGATTCTTTGAGAACAGCTGATTTAGAGAATAACCAGCAAATTAGATAACTATTTAATTTTAATAATGAATGGAGGATTCAAATATAATAGAATTCAGCATCTTATTCAGAAAATTGGAAAATTATAGATAGATAAATGTCTATTTGTAAGCTATAATCAGTGTATCCCCTGGAAAGGAATTTTGGCAGATTTCTGTAAGTGCTACAATAAGAGGAGTTATGGTGCTTTTAGTCCGAGTTTATCCACCTAGTTTGATGGGTCCTTCACCACTTTTAGCTTTAAAATTGTTGAAAGGATGGATAAAGCTATAAATGTCAACTAGAAGAAAAAAATTACTGTGGCAGTGAGAGTATACATGGAATCCCTAAAAGATTTGTGTATTTGAGCACATAATGATGAAAATGCTTGTATGGTGACAAGTATAATAAAATCTAAAATGCAAATAATAAACTGGTGGAAATATATTTACAACCACTATAAGAAAGGGTTAATAGCCAAAATACATAAGCACCTATAAGTTAATAAGAAAAATAATCTGATAGAAAAATAAGTAAAGCATCTAATAACTTACAGAGGAAATGTAAATAATATATGCAGCTATGCATGATGCTCAGCATTGCTGAGGGTAAAAAAAATGAGCCCATTAAGATTAGCAGAATTGAAAAAATTTTTAAATAAGCATGAGGGAAAACACACTTCATGTGCTGTTTGTAGGACTAAAAAATGGTATAAGCTTTTGAAGGAAAATTTAATAATATCTATTAAAATTATAAAATCTCATATTTCTTCAGTCAGTAATTTCAGTTCTAGGAATTTAAATCCAGGATTATTTCTAAGAGTGAGGAGAAAAGTATGAACAAAGGTATTTATTACAGCATGGTTTATAGTAGGAAAAATGCTAATTAGCTAGATTTAGTCATTCCACAATGTATATGTACTTGAAAACAATGTTTTCAAGTATATACAAACAATGAGAGTAACATTCTGGTGGGAGAGAAGGGAAGGGGTTGTGGGACAGAGAGGAGGTTATACTTGAAAAGAAAGTATACGCAATAAGTACATAGAATTTTATCTGTCAATTTAAAGAAATAATAAAAAATAAATTTAAAAGTGTTGACAACATGAATGCCCCTCAGTAGGAATTGATTAGGTATATTATGGTACATTTTGTAACCTCCTCTCTGTCCCACTACCCCTTCCCTTCTTTCCCACCAGAATGTTACCCTCATGAGGGCAGGGATTTTTGTCTTTTGTTTACTCATATATTCCCAGTGTCTACAATAGTGCCTGGCACATAATTCTTAATAGACTTGATAGATAATTATTGAATAAATAAATGAATAATGCAGCAACTTTTTTTGCTATTAAGAAAAACATACACATATATACACCCTGACTTAGAGAAATGTTTATGATCTGTTGTAACATGATGAAAAATTTCAAAATAATATTTATAGTATGTTGTTATATTTGTAGAGAACAAGTTATATGTGTATGTAAATGTATATGTATTTTAAGAAATAGCTGGCCGGGCGCGGTGGCTCACGCCTGTAATCCCAGCACTTTGGGAGGCCGAGGCGGGCGGATCACGAGGTCAGGAGATCGAGGCCATCCTGGCTAACACGGTGAAACCCCGTCTCTACTAAAAATACAAAAAATTAGCCGGGCGTGGTAGCGGGCGCCTGTAGTCCCAGCTACTCGGGAGGCTGAGGCAGGAGAATGGCGTGAACCCGGGAGGCGGAGCTTGCAGTGAGCCGAGATCGCGCCACTGCACTCCAGCCTGGGCGACAGAGCGAGACTCCGTCTCAAAAAAAAAAAAAAAAAAAAAAAAAAAATAGCTAACACATAAATATTTGTATCTTAATATGGGATTGTATGTACTTATAAAAAAGTCTAAAAGGATATACCCTGAATTTTTTTTACTTTATTCACTTCAGCATTTATCTACTTTTTACAATAAGCAAAAATCATTTCAATTTTTTCCTGCTCTAAAACTCTGAGATGTTATGATATAGATAATAAACTATAAATATGGAACCACAGGTATCATATTAAAACTTAGTAGGAATTTAGCTAGATCATTTTTTACCAGGTAAAATATGTGCGTGTTTGCAGGATGGGAAATTATCTTACTAGTATGTTTTAGTATAGGCACTCCATACAAGTCAGGTGATCATGGTGACATAGCAGAATTAAGAATGGAATTGGGGGCTTGGTGCAGGGGCCCACGCCTGTAATCCCAGTGCTTTGGGAGGCCGAGGCGGGCGGATTACGAGGTCAAGAAACCCCGTCTCTACTAAAAATACAAAAATCAGCTGGGCGTGGTGGCGCACGCCTATAATCCTAGCTACTTGGGAGGCTGAGGCAGGAGAATCGCTTGAACCCAGGAGGCGGAGGTTGCAGTTAGCTGAGATTGTGCCACTGTACTCCGGCCTGGCAACAGAGAGACTCTGTCTCGGAAAAAAAATGATAATAATAAATAAAAATAAAAAGAATGGGAATGGGACAGTTTCATTCCGTGTCCTTGAAAATTGGGATTTAAAGAGAAAAAAATATTGCTGATGGGGTGGCTTTACAATCTTTGAGCCAGATATTGATGTTTCTCTGTAATTTCAACACAAAATGTTCAACCAGATGGGAATGATTTGTAAGATGCTTGGAGAAATTCTATGACACCTAAAATTAATTTATTTTTTCTCCTTCTCCAACAGTGGTTACTTAATTTTACTGTACCCTTAAGATGTGGTTGAAAAAGTTTGCCTTTTTTTTTTTTTTTTTTTGAGATGGAGTCTCGCTCTGTGGCCAGGCTGGAATGCAGTGACGCAATCTTGGCTCACTGTAGCCTCCGCCTCTCGGGTTCAACCGATTCTCCTGCCTCAGCCTCCAGAGTAGCTGGGAATACAGACCTGCGCCACCACGCCCAGCTAATTTTTGTATTTTTGGTAGAGATGGGGTTTCACCATGTTGGCCAGGATAGTCTCAATCGCCTGAACTCCCAAAGTGTTGGGATTACAGGCGTGAGCCACTGCCCCCAGCCTAGTTTGCCTTATTTCACTATGTAACCAAGACTTAGAATAACTAGTAATTTTAGGGGGAAAAGGAAGGTAGGATTATCTAATGAGCTATTCATAGAATGGTTTAGGGTAGTCAGGTCTCTTAATTTACAGGCCAGCTTCCTTTATAACAGACTGTGCTGCTTCCAGAAGTATATGAGAGAAGATCAACTATGCTCATTTTCTGAGTTATTTATGAGTAGCTGGCAAAAGCCTTTTTGTTTGCAGTCAGTTTTGTAGGAGTGACCTCACTTTTAGAATTCATGTGCTTAATAGGGCCAAAATTTATTGAGAAGTTTGATAAAATCCTTGCATAAGCAAGACATAGACATATGCCTTTAACCATATTTCTGATAACAAAAATAATTTATTTGCTATAGAAAATTTGGAGGATCCAGAGAAGTTTAAAAGATAAAATAAAAATCACTTATATTTGTGAACACATAATTGTCACTTATGTTTTGGTATTTAGTTCTAGTTTTATTTCAAAAGACTTGCTAAGATACATTTACAGATTTTTCTGTGTTAAAATAAATGATTAACTGTAGTCTTTATTCACAGTTTGCAAAATGAATGAATGCATCTAAAGCAGTTCATAAATTGAAAAAGCTACAGTGGCTTTCATATCGTCCATAAGTGCCTAGAATGTTTACACATGCTTAATCTGACAATTGTTCATTGCTGTTGTTTCTTTTCTTGTAAGTTGAGATTTCACACAAAAATATTTCCCTTCTGAATATAGGTTATATTTAATCACTTTCTTATATCTTTACCAGTAGTGTATTATGACTTTTGGATGTTAAAAAATGTTAATACCTTCTCCTTAAAGGTGCCTTTTGTGCAAAGTTAGTGCCTTTATACTGAAGCATTCTCCATTTGTAGGTATTCTACTGTGAGATAATAATGGCTTGATTATCCAGAGTTCATTGTCAGAAGCAAAGGAATTAAGATTCTTGGACAGAAATTAATTGATATTTCTCCTATTGTCTTTCCAATATCCTAAACACTAATTTTTTTCTATTGTGATAAAATATATTTTCATAAAAATCTTCTCATTTGTGAGCTATCTTCTACTGTTTGAATTTGTCTTTTAATCCAAAAATTGTAAAAGAAAAATATTTATGAATGTCTCTTGAGTTTTTGTTGAAGCATAGACATAATTAAAATGCCATACATTTAAGAAGCTTTAAGATATTTCAAGACAAAGTAAAGTAAAACAGTACAAATTGATAGAATATTTTCATTAGAAATAGCAGAAAATAATTTTGTTTGGATTTCTTGACTGGCAGAGACTCTTTTGGTTAAAGATGTTGATACTAATGATACTATGTGGCAATTAATTAACAGCAACATCATTTAGTGTTTGTTTACCATAGCCAAGTGGTCTGCTTAGTGACATGTATGCATTATTTTTTAAAAAACCCAAAAAACTATTCTAGTCCTTAGAGTTCTAAGCTAGAACATTTGTATATAATGCTTTAAAGCTGCTTTTATCTACTCCTGGATGATGCTATTATAGGACTTGAAATTACTGTAATCTGCATTTACCTCGGAGTTCTGAGAAAATTGCATGCTATGCTATATAAACCACGTGTCCATTTTCTCCTGGATTTATGCCATTACAAGATTTGAAAGTTAGTACATTTCTTTGATTTCTATTTATTTTGTTCACCTTTCAGAAAAAAAATTAGAATTTAGGCCTATTTAATACAAAAGTTGATACTTAATTTTGAGCCACTGTTCTGTTCTTTTGTTCTTTCTATGACATGTCTATCCTACTTTTAACAAGATTTCAAAAATATCCTGAGATATTACTAATTTAAATCTGGCAATTGTTTGTATTTAGAATTGTTTCATATGCTAGCAAAAATGCAAGAAATAACTTTTTAACCTAATTTGATTAACATAATTTTATAACTATAAAATTGTCGCCAAGGGTTCAAAATGAAATACTCCAATAAGGAAGACAGATTTATGTTTAGGGCCTTTGTAGTTCCCCCTCCCCCCTTTAACTCATTCCAAACTTGAAGCTTTCACACTCTTCCTTTGGGCAAATCCCTTAGAAGCAGAATGTTTCAATTTTACACGTTTTGTGTCAATTTTCCAGACAGAAAAACAGCCTCTAGACATTAGACGTTTTCCTACGGAAAGGCAGTTTCCTTAGTTTTATTTGATTACTATAAGTTAGGTTCCTGCTGATTGCTTAGACTTTAGTGGTTACCTGACTATTTGACAAAAAACATTTCCTTTCCTTTATTTAACCTTTGACTTTTGAATGTAAAAGTTTTATCAGCTCTATAGTGGAAGTAGAAGTGTGGGGGAAGTCTTCTTACTACCACAAAATGGACTCATGACTTTATGTATATCTCTCTCTTTTGCCTTATGTCTTTACAGAAAATTAAGGAAATGATCTTACAATTAAATTTTAACTAATCTCCTGTACTTTGTTTTAAAATAATTGCTCATAATGTTTTACATTTATATATGTTGGCAAGACTGCGAGAGTCACAGTTATTCTTTGTTCAATTTTAAAAATTCAAGTGAAGTGTCTTATTCACTTGTTACAATATGTCGAGTAATTTTTTTTAACTTCCTAGGATTTTTGTGGTCTGTTGTAAGAATACAGACTTTGACTGTCTTTGGGACTGTAAAATTTAGTGAAAAACATTTTAACATTTTACCTTATTGATAATCAGTTTAAAATTAGTTGCTTTGAGCATGTATCGTTTGAAAATTCCCTAAGAAACCACAAAATAAAGACTTGAAAATAACGTTTCTTACTCTAGCAACATAAGTTTATATAATTTATAGTATTTTTTATCTCTCTTTCTGTGTGTGTGTGTGTTTCAAAAGTTTTCTTTTTAAAAATGATGTTGTTTTTGCCATATATTTAGACTTAAAGTGTACTTAGAGTATAGTTAAAATTGGAATTACTGGACTACTTTGTATACCCTGGATCATTTTCTTGTCAGATAAGAAAGTGAGTAGTCGGTAGGATTTCCTGTTGAGCAGTTGCTTCTTATCAGGAGTTGTGAATTCAATTACCTATGTAGACCAGGTAAGGGACTCAAATGAGAGAAACCTGTTAGGTGCCTAACAATAGGAAGTTGGGGTAAGTACGGTGATCTGAATAGTACATGCCACACTCAAAGACAGAAGCCACAAAGCCCTAGGAATTTGTTGCACAGTGAAAAATGTGTGGCCAGTATTACCAGTTCTTTTGACTTTTAAGAGAAACAAGAAGTCTGGATTTTTACAGTGAATTATCTCAGATTTGGAAGTTGGCAACTTATTTAATTAAACAACAGTACAGTGTTGACCAAACAAAATATGCCCTTAGGATAGAAGCAGCCTGCAAATAGCCAGTTAGCACTGTTTGCTGTAGATGCTTGTTTATTTACAACAGAAAATGTCCTTGCTTTCTTGATGTTTCTAGGAGCAATGGCTACGTTATAGAGTAGTTCCACTTTTATATGTGATGTTTTTATTAAAAAAATGAATGATATGTACTCTTTAAAAGGAGAAAGTTATCACTGAGAGCCAGTACATGTTTACAAAGAGAGCATTGTTTATAACTAGGCTTGGTTTATTATGGTGATAGTACATACTGATGTAACAGGGAGTGCTGTAGTTGAAATTTGAGTCTGTTCTAATATTTCACAAACAAATTATGTGCAGAGAAAAGTGTTGGTTAGATGATACAATTATGAGTCTTTTGATTAGGTTAAAATTTCATACTTAGAATGTTGATAAATAATTGGCGTTATTTTGGGAGGCATCTTGAAGACTTTTGCAGGCCATATCCTTTTCAAAATTTTTATCCACAGTGATGAACACAGAAGCAATACCAAACTTAAAATTGGAAGGGTTTACCAAAATGTTACTTTAAAGAATCACATTGAATAGACCTTTATTTGTTGGGAAATTTGCCCCTATAAACAAACTATAATTTAAAAGTCAAAAAGATAATGCTCTGAATGTTAAATAAACAAATGAATTTTAGAAGATAGAATTTGCTTCAGTGGATAGGACATATAGGCAGGCTGATTTAAGATTACAACAGAATGATTTTTGTCTCAGTTCATTTAGCTGCCTGAAATGCCTGGTCATTGAACATGTTTATTAAAAGGCTCACTGTACATTAGCAGATATACTTAATGTAAATGACAAGTTAATGGGTGCAGCACACCAACATGGCACATGTATACACACACGTAACAAACCTGCACATTGTGCACGTGTACCCTAGAACTTAAAGTATATGTTTTTTAAAAAAGGCTCGCTATATAGAAATACACGCCAAGATAGGGTGATAGACTGTCTGTGGTAGACCCCTGAGCATATATTACTCAGGTTGATTAGGGTTCTAATCCCAAGATTGCCATTCCATAGCTTTGTGACCCTAGATAAGTTGCTTTATCTTAGTCAAGTATGTATCAAAGCATTAGTGTAAGAATTAAATGAGATAATACATATAAGTATCCAATGTACTGTCATTCATATAATTACTCCTTAAGTAATTTTACTTCCTGCACTTCCAATTGTTTTAACACATAAATTCTATGATTCTTAGATTCTGCTCTCAACCCCTAGATGGACGTATAACTAACTAGTGAGTTATACTCCCCAAATAGAAATAATAAAGTATTTTGGGGCCTTAGAGATGACTATGAGAAATATCCCATAAGGGTAAAGCTTATTTCTAAACAGTGTTAGTTTAATTTATAGATGAAGTCATAGTTTGATTTATAGATGAAGTCATAGCCTGGTACCAGGATGAAATTCAATAAAGCTTATTATCTTGGACATGTAAAAAACAGTAATAATTATGTAGATACCAAAATGCCTAGCACAAATAAAAACTGTTTAAATTTTTAAAAGTAACTTAAATATGGATATATTAATTATTTATTCAAAGACAAGGATATAGTCTTACAGATAAATTACATTTATCTGTATAAATTAGCTTCTTAATGAAAAATCTGATTCTGATGTGCCTTCGCAATTTGAAAGGAAATTAAAAGGGGAAGATAACCAGTGAAAAACAATAATATAAAGTTCAGAAAACCAGAACATTGAAAGAAATGTTAAGGGTTTTTGGTCTAGAATGAAAAACATTATCTCACTTTCTAATAACATAATTGTTGTTATGTATATAGTTTTTATAGTAGACCATGAAAGAAAAATTAAGGTTACCAAAGGCCTCACTTTATTTAAATAAGGTGAAAATGACAATGTAAGCATTAACAGGTAGACATGCAGCCACCTACAATCAATACATTTTGCTTTATCTAAAGCTCCTTGAGAGTTGGATAGAAACAGACCAGCATGTTCTTTGAATAGATTAGGTCTCATCTGAATTTTTAGGTCTGAACTACATGACACATTGAAATTGTCTGGAAATAGCAATTTCTTCAGGCTATTAAAAGTTGAAATGTGAGTTTGAAATGACTACAAATGAAAGCAATTAGGCTCTAACTAAGGATTATGTGTCTTGGTGGAAGGAAATTTGCCATGAAAACTATTTCTTTGAGTTATAGTGAATGCAGAAACTATGATGTGCTGATTTGCATTATATTTAGTTAGTATTATAAAAGTATTAGTAATTTTTAAGGGTTTTATTTGTAAGTGGAAGATACACATAGTAAAATAACGATCTAAGCACTGGGACTTGAAGAGTTAAGTAATTTAAGTAGGAAAATTGAGATTACCAATAGTAATTTCTAATTTTTAGATTCCCCAAAAACTGTCACAGATGTGTCACATACCTGTCCAGATTTTTCCAGGCTTCCAGGCAAAGTTGTCAATATGCTTATTGTAAACACCCTGTTCCAGCATCTCTCTCCTAGAGCCTTCATTCCTGATTCAGTCTGGGCTGGTTGCTCTCGAGGCCTTTGCACAACTGTTCTTCCATGGTCTTAGATTTCTTGCCTCCTACATCCGTGTATTCCTTCTTTTTCATCTCCTTTATTTTATTTTAGCCATCCTTTAGGATGTCTTAGGAGGTGAAGTTTTGAGTCCTTGCCTGACTGAATATGCTGTTAATCTGTTCTCACACTTTATTGATAGTTTGTATGGACATAGAAGTCTTGAGTGCAAAGAATTTAACCTTTGTATTTTGAAGGCATTATCTTCTAACTTTCCTTATTGCTGTTGAGAGGTTTGATGACATTTTTGAACTTGATCTGTTTGTTACTTGTTTTGTCTCTTTGGAAAGTCTTAGGCACTCTTCTATCCCTTGTTTTGGAATTTCACAGTGATACTCTGGTTTGGAACATTCTTTGTGCTGTTCATTCACTCATTCTTTCAGTCTGGAGACTCATGTCTGAAGTTCTGGGAAAATTTCCAGTCATTCTTTAAAATGAAACTTTCATTCATTTCTTTCCTCTATTTTTTCTTTATGGAATGACTATAGCTATATGATAGTTGAGATTGATGGCCTGATAGTGTAATATTTTTCTCTTATTATTTATCTTTTTTGTTATGAACATAAATTATTATTATTTATTATACTTTAAGTTCTGGGATACATGTGCAGAACATGCAGGTTTGTTACATAGGTATACACATGCCATGGTGGTTTGCTGCTACAAAGATAATAAAATACCTAGGAATAGAACTTACAAGCGTTGTTTATCTTTTTATTCTAGTTTCTGGGAGATTTTCTGGAGTTATCATCTAAACTTTCTATTGACTTTAATTTTTTTCTGACTTTAGAATTTCTTAAAGCTCTTTCTTCCTGTCTAAAACTTTCTATCTTTACTTTTTAGAAAAGTTTAGTTTTTTTTAATAGCTTCCTGCTCTTAATTCAGCTCCTAAGGATATTAAATATAAGTTTTGGAGTTCTCTTCAGCTGTTTGTATTGTCTATATTTACTTGTAGTTCCTTTTATGTTCAATATAAACATCATTTTGTATTTGTGTTTCCTCAAATATCTGGTGGTTGGCTATTAATTTGTATTCAAAAGGAAGGTATTAAACTGATTTGGAAACATTGCATGTATAGTAGTGGGTTTCATTCCAAGAAAATAGGACTTCGAGGGGCTTTTTTCTTTGAGATACTGTTAAATCAGTGTTTCAGAACTCTTTAGAGAGCACTTCTGCTGGTCCTTTTCCTTTCTAATGGCATTTAGGTTTTGGTTTCCTCTCTTCTGCTGTTAGTTATCTTTCTGCTTACCATATTTACAAAGTCACCCACCTGCATTGCTATTGTTTTTTCCTCCATTTTGCTTGTATTCATTAATATATACACTTTTTATTCATTTATTGTCATTTTGGAGTTATTTCCAGAGGACACAGAGATAAATACATACAGTCAATATGTTAGATTTAACCAGAGTTGGGTAGATATTTTAAAGTATCATATCAGTTTTCATATCATTACTTAGTATTTGTAATTATCATTTTAAATAACACTATAACATTCTGCTGAGTAAAGATACTGTAGTTTATCTAAATTCCTCTTTTATTACTACTTTCAGTTTCTGATTCAAATGGCATCATTCATAGTCACTAACAAATCAGACATTATATGAAAAAAATCCTGTTAGAATTCTTTTTTTACGTTCTACTTACTGATTTTTAAATTTTACATGTTATGTGTATGTACTATTAATCTGTGTACAATTATGTAGTAAAAGCATCACAATATTTTCTCTTAAAAGTAGCATGTTGTATTAATGCTTTGAAGAAAAGTCTTGAGTATTTGTCAATTGATAATTAACAACAGTGTATTTTGTGATTTCCTCTTATTCTACATGAAAAGTGTACAGTTTAACATTAAAATCTTTAGACATTAAAAAATATACTATTTTAATTTTTAATAAGGAATATAGATTTTGTTTTATATAAATGATTTTTGGATTTAATATTTTGCTATCATAAAAATTATAGTTTTATCTAGTACAATGAATTAAATTTTGAATTATATTTGGTTTTGATATATAAAAGTCATTTAAAATTTTTTATAATTTTTAGAATAGTCTTTTTGATATGTGTATTGAGTTATTTTGAAATTTGCCATCATTCTTAAACATCATTTCTGAAGAATTGAAAAACACATAGTTTTGTTGTATTATATACTCCAGTAACATATTAAAAGGAGATATTTTTGATATCTTTTGTTTTAAAAGCTTTTTAAAACTAGATTTTATATGATTTTTTTATAGTGGTTAATTTTTATCTTATGCATGCTTTTATTGAATACCATGAAAATAATTTTAAATATTGCTGATGTAAAATAGAAGTATGTAATGAACAGCTTTTTAAATAGAACTCTAGATTCTGATTTGTTTTATGAAAACTAGTAATAAATAATATGTAAAACTTTGCTGAAAAAGTAAAGAAAATGGGTATAGTTCTTTTTTTGACCTCCAGGATTAACCTGTTTGAATTAATATGAATTAAATGTTTATATTGTCTGTTTTCTGATTCTGAATTTTATGTATATACATTTTAAAATAATTATTTTACAGTTACCTTCCCTGGTTTGAAGTGTATTACAAGCTTCTAAATACTCTTGCAGATTACTTGGCTAAGGAACTGGTAAGCTATTTTTTCCCCATTTTTAAATTGTGGTAAAATACTTATAACACAAAACTTACCATTTTAACCATTTTTAAGTGTATAGTTTTGTGACATTAAGTACATTAATGTTGATCTGCAATCATCAATACCATACATCTTTTTTCCTTGCCAGTCTAAAACTCTGTCTGTATCCATTAAACAGTATCTACTCATTCCTCCCCAACCCTTACCATCCCTGGCAACCACCATTGTATCATCTGTATGAATTTGAATACTCTATGTATCTCATATAAGTGGACTCACACAGTATTTGTCCTTATTTGCCAAGTGACTGGCTTATTTCATTTAGCATAATGTCTTCAAGATTCATCCATGTTGCAGCATGTGTCAGAAATTTTTTCTTTTTAAGACTGAATATCAATACACCCCAGTTTGTTCATTCATTCTTCTGTCAATGGACACTGGGGGTGCTTCCTCTACTTTTTGGCTATTGTGAATAATACAGCTATGAAAATGTTTGTACAAATAATGTTCCAGCCCTTGGGTTCAATCCTTTTGGGTATATACCTAAAAGTGGAATTACTGGGTAGTAAGGTAATTCTGCATTTAATTTTTTGAGGAATCGTGAGAGCATTTTCCACAGTGTCCACATTTTCCACAGTGTCCACATTTTTCATTCCCATCAGTAATGTACAAGGGTTCCATTTCCCTCACAATCTTGCCAATACTCGCTCTTTTCTTTTCTTTTCTTTTTTTTGGTTAATAGTTTTGTAATGTATGTGCAAAGTGGTGTATTGTTGTGGTTTTAGTTTGCATTTCCTTAATGGTTAGTGATATTGGACATTTACTTGCCATTTTTATAGCTTCTTTGGAGAAGGTCTTTAATTGTGCAGACAGAAAATTACAACCCGGGATAAATGCTCTGGGAACACAGCAAGCATCACCTAAGTCAACCTGGAGAGTCAGGAAAAGTCTCTAGAGAAGTACTTGTTGGAACTCTTTTATCTGTGTCTCAATAGCAAATAGGTATTGAGTCAAAAGTTGTAGAAGGTCTGTTCAAGTCCTTTACCCATTTTTAAATCATGTTGCGTTTTTTGTTGTTGAATCGTAAGAGTCCTTCATATATTCAAATATTCATTTCTTATTAGATAGATGATTTGCGAGTATTCTATCCCAATCTATGGTTTGCCTGCCTTTTTGTTCTTTTGATAGTATTGTTTGATGCACAAAAGTTTTTAATTTTAATGAAGTCCAATTTATCTAGTTTTTGTCTTTTGCTGCCTGTGCTTTTGGTGTCATATCCAAGAAATCTTTTCCAAATCCAGTCTTTCAAAGCTTTCTTCATATGTTTTCTTCTAAGAATTTTATAGTTTTAGCTCTCAATAAAAGTCTTTATGCTTTTCTTAAAAAATAAAAATAAAACTGAAGTTTGCTTTTGAATGAACAAAATTCTATGGGATAATGATTTTAATTTTTTTTCCCTTAATCTTTGATTTTTTTTTTTAATGTTTTTTGGAGACAGAGTCTTGCTCTGTTGCCCAGAGGTGGAGCACTGTGGTACAATCATCACTCACTGCAGCCTCAGCTTCCTAGGATCAAGCAATCCACTCACCTCAGTCTCCCAATTAGCTGGAACTATGGGTGTGTGCCACCACAAATAGCTAATTTTTAAAAATTTTTTTGTACAGATAGAGTCTCACTATGTTGCTTAGGCTGGTCTCAAATTCTTGGCTTCAAGGGATCTTCCTGCCTCTGCTTCCCATCTACCAAGCCTGGCCATTCTTTGATGTTTTTAACAAGAGCTAATTTACTAAAATATTAGCTATGCTATTTGATACAATTTAATTGAAATAAAATGTGTTTTAAAAATTCTTTATAATTGTCTATTGTCTATTAATTTTTACATTTAGGGTGTACTTTCCATTCTCTGGTTATCTGTTTAAATTCTTATTTGGTACTCTGTCACTCTTGACATTGTGTTTTTCTGGATTTCCCTGACATTGTCTTTTCTTTGTTTTACTTATGTCCTCACCTTCTCTTTTGGGCCTTTTTTGTCCATCTACATCTAAAATTTTGGTGTTATTTATGTTATATTCTTGGTTCTCTTTTCTCTAGATACTATTTATGGGTATTTCAGACACACTCTTTGTCTGAAGAGATGAAAAGAGTCTTGAAGACTCTTTTCTCTTCAAGATGAACTTTCTGAAAACTGATTTTATTCCACTGCTTACAATCGCTTCATAGTCTCCTCTTTTTCTTAGAATAAAATTTAAACTTGTATGCAGCATGACATATAATAACTTTATGATCTGGCTTCTGACCTTCTCTTTGAATTAATCTGCTCCCACTCATCTGCTGCACATAATGTACTATCTAATTATTTTGAGCCACTTAAAGTTCCCAGAACATAACTCTATACAGTTGTGATAGATTACAGACCACTCACTAACTGTTACTGGTAGAACACTTATCTTTTAAGAGTTAATGGGCCGGACGCGGTGGCTCACACCTGTAATCCCAGCACTTTGGGAGGCCGAGGCGGGCGGATCAAGAGGTCAGGAGATCGAGACCATCCTGGCTAACACGGTGAAACCCCGTCTCTACTAAAAATACAAAAAAAATTAGCCGGGTGTGGTGGCGGGCGCCTGTAGTCCCAGCTACTCAGGAGGCTGAGGCAGGAGAATGGCATGAACCCGGGAGGCGGAGCTTGCAGTGAGCGCAGATCGCGCCAGCGCACTCCAGCCTGGGCGACAGAGCGAGACTCCGTCTCAAAAAAAAAAAAAAAAAAAGTTAATGTAGTTATCTTTTGAAACAAACCTAATTTCAGCACAAGTACTTCTCTAGAGACTTTTCCTGACTCTCCAGGTTAAGTTAGGTGATGCTTTCTGTAGGTTTCAAGAGCATTTACACTGGGTTGTAACTCTGTGTCTGCACAACTAAAGTAATAATTGAGAATTGGAACTGTTCTATCTCTGTGTCTCCCATAGCAAATAGATATTGAGTCAAAAGGTGTAGAATAAGTAAAAATACGTTAGAAAGTTTCTAATATTCAGTTTTTGGCTCTCCATTTTATAATTGTAGAAACTAATATCCAGCTATTGTGACTTTTTTGTTCACTGGATTCTGTATGCCCATGCTTTAACGTCAATGATAGACAAAATTGTTGATGGAATTTTTCAAATAGGAATATAGTAAGACAGAATGTTATTTTCCTCACTCTAAATTTTTCCATAGGAAAAGCTTGTTTTCAGCTTTTCAGTATACAATCATTTATTTCTTTATATTGTTTTAAAACTTCTGTTGACTGAATCTGGAGCAAAATATCCTCCTGGGCATAGTATTTTGAATTTTTATTTAATTTTTAAAAATTATATAGCTTTGGTAGATACAGTTCAGCTAAAATGGTATAGACATTTCTGTCTGCCCAGTATGGTGAAACAGGCACTATGTTAAACATGGATGCAGACTATATTTGAAAATAAGCTTGTAAGAATAAAAATTAATGATTTTGATAAATCAGCTGAAATCCTTCATTTGCCTTAAGTGGTGGTGGTCGCAAGTAAAGGTGAGTATAGTCACCTTAGAATTAAAATCTTTATAAATGTTCCCAGGAAGCTTAATGCAGTATTGGTAATACAAAGGTAACTGGACTTTTGGCAATGTGGTTTGATTGAACCCTGAAATCCTGGATTTAAATTCTTTTTTTTTTTTGAGACGGAGTCACGCTCTGTCGCCCAGGCTGAAGGGCAGTGGTGCGATCTCGGCTCACTGCAACCTCCACCTCCCAGGTTCAAGAGATTCTTCTGCCTCACCCTCCCAAGTAGATGGGACTACAGGCATGCACCACCACGCCTGGATAATTTTTATATTTTTAGTAGAGACGCGGTTTCACTGTATTGGCCAGGCTGATCTCAAACTCCTGACCTCTTGATCCACCCACCTCAGCCCCCCAAAGTGCTGGGGATTACAGGCGGGAGCCACCACTCCCGGCCTAAGTTATATTTTCTAATATCCTTGTGACTTTGATTAAAGTACAGTGTTTATCAGTCAGATAATCAGTTCTGTCACTTGGAAAGTAAGGGAGGTATTATTTATATAAATAGGATTTAAATGTGTTATTAATAAAGGTAGTCCTTTTACTCTTCTAAAATTGTCAACCAATTTTTTATAATGTAATTGCAAGTTTTAATGTTTGTCAAAAGTCTAGTTGTTTATGTGTATGTGTTTGTGCATGTAAATATTTTTCTGTATATATTTGATTGCTTAATTCTATGAAGTATATGTTAACATCATTTTACAGTTGAATAATTTTATGTTGAAGCTGTACAGACATTCACTTGCCTAAGAAAATAACTGGAAATACTACTATTTATTTTTTTGCAATGAAAAGTCAAAACCAGAATTCTGGTTAAATTATTCGTGATAATTTCTTGTTCTTTGTTTTTGTGAATGTACATGTGGAATTCACATTAATTATATTAGTTTTCCAAATTTTGAATACTTTTCCTTTATTTAGTAACTTTTAGTAACTCTTACTGATAAATAATTATTATCTCCATACTGTGTATCTTTTTTTTCCTGAAACCATCAGTAATACTGGAATACATAAAAGAAAATAGCTATGAGAAAATTTATATAATTTTGGCTTTCTGAGAAGAGGAAATAGGGGAGGCTCCATTTGTGTTCCTTATTTGAGGAAGAAATAAGTTTATAGCATTAATTAAACCAGAAATCTGTAATTGTAGTACTTTTTTCTGTTCATTTCTAATTCAGTGCCATAGGTTATTTAAGTAACTTTTACAGTTCAAGTTATCCTTACTTGATCAATGTAAGAAAGTGCAAAGAATTTTTAAAAGATAGTCTAAAAATTTTTGTACCTATAAGAATTTTGTATAAACAGAATATCAATATGATCCACAATTTTCTATGGTATACTTCATTGTTTAAAAGTCCAAGAGGTAAATTGTTTATTTTGCAGTCCTTGTACAAGGTAATTCTAAAACAACCATATGAGCCTCTTTTACAAAGGGGAATGGTATTATCTACAGTATTCTCTGATACATTTCGTTGTTTAAATGATCAAGAAATACATTGTTTTTGGTCTTTTTTTGTCATTCTGAAGAGTACTTCAAATAGGTAGTTTTGAATGAATACTTTTCAAAGTAGTTACAGAGTTCTGATTTATTAAGTTTTGGTATAAGTGGATAGACAAGGCATAAGAAAGATCGTGAGAAGTCTATGTCTCGTATCCAAACTTATTAAAATTGCTAACTTCTCTGAACAATTGCCTTTTCCTTTGATTTATTCTTTCCAATATGAAAATAGAGAATAAGGATAATTATGTCTATAAAAATCTTTGTATATTTTTTACTGGATTTGTAGTATGTGATGCAGAAAAATTGAGAGTGCACATCAAGGCACATTATTATTATACAAATCCTATGAAGTAGATTTGTTGTATGTTTTATTTAATCCCATTTATTGTGGGTCAAGTAGTGACCAGTAGCAATGTAGAAAAGAAATATTTAGAATAACCTCTACATTGCACTTCAGTGAAATAATCTTACTTAAATTGTTTCTATTCCTTAAAAATTGCTTTGGGATTTTAAAATGCAATGGAAAATAAGAGTACTCTGTGATCTGATAAAAAGTTGTATTACTATTTTTATTCAATCCAGTTCTTATTGGATTTAATGATTTAGATAATTTACTTTTATAGCATTAGTATATTTTATAATAACTAAGTTTTTCAAATACATGTGTATACTAAATAGAAATATTGCCATTATTCTTCTGGATAAAGGGATTTAAATATGTTTTCATATTTTTAGACTCAAATATTTGAATTTCAGGTATTTGAAATGTTTCTGTGGAAAACATTTATATAAAATATGTCTAATATGAAAAGCCATAGTAGATTATTTTATCAAGTAGTTTTAATTGCAGTTGCTTGGTATATGTTTTATTTATAAAATGTACTTTTTCTTTTGCCCTAGGAAAATGATTTGAATGAAACTCTCAGATCACTGTATAACCACCCAGTACCAAAGGCAAATACTCCTGTAAATTTGAGTGTGGTAAGTATTCAATCAGTAATTGTTTTTGGGAGTCATAGCTATGTCTCAATTTCGTTAAGAGCACGTGTACCTTCAGGCAATTCTTTACCAAGTCATCTCTGCTTCCAGGAAGACTTCATTGCTAGTACTAACATAACAAGGTGATAATATTGTGTCTTTTTAACATGCTGTAACTATCATAACTTCATATATCAGGTGTGTTGAATTTAAAAAATTTTATTGTAAACTAAAAGTAACCAAATCTATGAGGATATTTCACTTTTAAGAAACATTGATTTGGCTGGGCGCGGTGGCTCATGCGTGTAATCCCAGCACTTTGGGAGGCCGAGGCAGGTAGATCACAAGGTCAGGAGATCGAGACCATCTTGGCTAACACGGTGAAACCCCATCTCTACTAAAAATACAAAAAATTAGCCGGGCGTGGTGGCAGGCGCCTGTAGTCCCAGCTACTCAGGAGGCTGAGGCAGGAGAATGGCGTGAACCCGGGAGGCGGAGCTTGCAGTGAGCCGAGATCGTGCTACTGCACTCCAGCCTGGGTGACAGAGTGAGACTCAGTCTCAGAAAAAAAAAAAAAAAAAAAAAAAAAAAAAAAGAAGCATTGATTTTCAGGTGAAATCCGTGCATAAGGAATATACACACATGCTTAATAACCCTCCTAAAATGAAAACGGTATTTAGTAAGAATAGAAAATGACATATAACATATAAATATGTGATAAAAATTCTGGGTGAAAAGTTTCATCTGTTTTCCCTATACAGTAATATGTCTTCTAGTATAATCACAAAATACTGGAAATATGATTGAATTTTTGTTTGTCAGACAACAAGCCTGTGATGGGATAGATTATTTATTGTACTATTGAAACTTTTAACGAAGTGTACCATCTATATCTAAAAACACTCATGTTTTGGGAGTTTTTGTAAATGCTTAAAGTTCAAAATCATAAAATATGGATTTTTTATTAATTTTCTTCATGGTTTTGGCATACGGGCTAGACTATTAAAATTTATTTATATTAATTTTGTTTCTTCTAAAATAATAAACTTTTCCTAACAAAGAATAAAAAATATAATGTCGCAAGAGAAAATGAGAGAAAAGCTAACTCAAAGTATATATAATAATAAGTCTTTTGTGTTTTTATGAGACAGGGAAGTTGTTATCTTTATTGTATTTTCTTTGGTAATAACTTTCTTCTTTTTAAAAATTAATTAATTTTTAAATTTTTCCATAAGTTATTGGGGTACAGGTGGTATTTGGTTACATGAGTAAGTTCTTTAGTGGTGATTTGTGATATTTTGGTGCACCCATCACTCTAGCAGTATACACTACACCATATTCGTAGTCTTTTATCCCTTACCCTCCCTCCCACTCTTCTCCCCAAGTCTCCAAAGTCCATTATATCATTCTTATGCTTTTGCGTCCTCATAGCTTAGCTCCCACATATCAGTGAGAACATACGATGTTTGATTTTTCCATTCCTGAGGCACTTCACTTAGAATAATAGTCTTCAGTCTCATCCAGGTCGCTGCAAATGCTGTTAATTCATTCCTTTTTACGGCTGAGTAGTATTCCATCATATATATATATATATATATATATATATATATATATATATATATATATATATATGGCAGTTTCTTTATCCACTTGTTGATTACTGGGCATTTGGGTTGATTCCACGATTTTGCAGTTGTGAATTGTGCTGCTATAAACGTGTGTGTGCAAGTATGTTTTTCATGTAATGACTTTTTTCCTCTCGATAGATACCCAGTACTGGGATTGCTAGATCAGACGGTAGTTCTACTTTTAGTTCTTTAAGGAATCTCAACACTGTTTTTTCATAGTGGCTGTACTAGTTTGCATTCCCACCAGCAGTGTAGAAGTGTTCTTTGATCACCGCATCCAGGCCAACATCTACTATTGACGTGGGATGCGGTGATCAGGTGATCAGTTTAATATTTGTTTAGTAGATGTGTGAGGATCATATTTTGGGATACCTACATGTGTAAGAAGTTTTAAACATTGAATAATTATGTTTTGTTGCTGTTTGCTAAATAATATGGTGGCTGATGTTTACAAAAGTATTTTGATTTTTTGATTATGGCCATTCTTACAAAAGTAAGGTAGTATCACATTGTGGTTTTGAGTTGCATTTCCCGATTCATTAGTGATGTTAAGCTTTTTTTTTCATGTTTTTTGGCCATTTGAATATATTCTTTTGAGAAATGTCTATTCATGTCCTTAGCTCACTTTTTAATGGGATTGTTTCTTTTTACTGATTTGTTTGAATTTATTGTAGATTCTGAACATCAGATGTATAGACTGTGAGATTTTCTCCCATTCTGTGTGTTGTCTGTTTACTCTGCTTACTGTACCTTTTGCCCTGCAAAAGCTCTTTAGCTTAATTAAGTCCCAACTATTTATCTTTGTTTTCATTGCATTTGCTTTTGGTTTCTTGGTCATGAGATCCTTGCCTAAGCCAATGTCTAGAAGGGTTTTGCCAGTGTTTTATTCTAGAAGTTTTATAGTTTCAGATCTTAGATTTAAGTCCTTGATCAATCTTGAGTTGCTTTTTGTATAAGCTGAGAGATGAGGATCCAGTTTCATTCTCCTACATGTGGCTAGCCAATTATCCCAGCACCATTTGTTGAAAAGAGTGTCATTTCTCTGCTTTATGTTTTTGTTTGCTTTGTCGAAGATCAGTTGGCTGTTAGTATTTGGGTTTATTTCTGGGTTCTCTATTCTGTTCCATTGGTCCATGTGTCTTGAGCAAATTTCATCCTGTGATTTCATGTGATAGTAGTGTTCTCTTACATTATTCCATTCTTTAACCACTACTATTAGTAGTAGACTAAGGTGGTTAGCACCTTAGTTCTGGTGCTTAGTACTTCAAAGAGTTCTTAGTCTAGAGCCTCTCTCCTTCCAGTCATTTCTACAAAAGACTGTCAGATGAAAGTTACTTAAGCTATATAAAGTCCCCTGCTGAAAACCTTTTGTAGCTCCCCATTTTCTATAGAATTTGTTAAAACGTTGGCCAGGCTTTCAGGACCATCCATTTCTTAGATTCAATCCAACTTTTAATTTTCCTCCTCTATTCTGGTCACATTGTTTTGTTCAGCTTCTTGAATGAACATCATGCTTTCCTTTTGGACTAAAGCCTCTTTGTTGACTATGTGTTGTTAGTCTAGAACTTGCTCAGTCTTCAACTTTGTGAAACCTCTTGTCATACAACTTAATGCAGTGTTTTTTCTTTCCTGTGACCCTCTCTGCTGCTTTATGTCTGCATCTTCTTTTGTTGCACACTGTCAAAGTGGAAAGGTTTACTAGTCATTTGTAGACTGGGTGATAAAAAACTAAGGATAACCTGGAATTTTTAACCCAAATTTGGGAGTCAGCAGCAGTCATCATTGTAGCTATTTAAAGGATAAAATATAGAAGAGCACAGAGCAGAGGCTAAGTTCTAATTGCCCAAATAGGCTACAGGGAAAAGGAAAGGAGATCCAGTGAAAGAATTGGGGGAAAGAGCAGTTAAGGAGAAACTTAGACTTGTAGGTCATTGATGCCCAAAGAATCCAAGGTTTATGGTCAGTGGAAATACAATAGAAAGACCAAGGGAAAGGTCAAGGAGAATAAAGAAGAGCCTGGGATTTTCCAAAAAATGGTAATTTCTCTTTGAAAGTGTTATATTTATAAAGTTATTCTAACACTCTTAAAGAGTTAAGGAAAATAAAGGTGCTAAGACAATGGAGGTGGCATTAATGAGAAATACAAATATGTTCTCCCTTTAAATTTGAGTATCATATTTGCTCAGGGGTAAATAAATACAAAAGTACATCTCAAAACTACCAGCTATTGAAACACTTCATCTTTATTAATAAGAACCATAAATTAAAGATTTCTACCCCTTTTTACCTAGGATTAGAAGATTTTGGGTTAAGTTACAGTCACTAAGTGTGTAATGTTAGTCAAGAAAGTTAATCTCTTTATATGATCCTTTTTTTTCCATTTGAGAAATTGAGCATGTCAACTTTTGAGAAAGTTGTTTTGGTAATCAAATAAAATGATATATCTAGATATACCGTGAAGAGCTATTCAGGTGTTGGTTGGTAGTAAATTGAAGTTTCATCTCATATGGAGAAAATACTTCCTTCTGAAATAGCTAAATTGTAGCTGAAATAATCTTGTCGAAGGAATTTGAGTGGCTGTGTTCTGTTCCTATGTATAATAGTTATTTCCATAATTAAGCCTTCTTATACACACTTGAATTAATAGTCTTATAGTTTCAAGTCTTGTATACCTATTTTAAAGTTATAATATCTTTTTTTTTTTTTTTTTTTGAAGTGGAGTTTCGCTCTTGTTGCCCAGGTTGGAAAACAATGGCGTGATCTCAGCTCAGTGCAAACTCTGCCTCCAGTTTTGAGTGATTCTCCTGCCTTGGCCTCCTGAGTAGCTGGAATTACAGGCGCCCACCACCAAACCGGGCTAATTTTGTATTTTTAGTAGAGATGGGGTTTCACCATGCTGGTCAGGCTGGTCTCAAACTCCTGACCTCAGGTATTCTGCCCGCCTTGGCCTCCCAAAGTGCTGGGATTACAGGCGTGAGCCACTGCATCTGGCCTAGTTATAATATCTTAAGTATTGATAAAATCAGCTGTTAATGTTTGTTTACTATGAATTATTAATTGCATTTGATTTCAATAACAGACTCCTAAAGTACTGTATCTAGTGTTATACTGTTAAATAAGTGACAAATTTGGGACTAGGACACTTGTCTTCAGCTACTAGAGGAGATTTTAGTTTTATGATGTAAGATTAAAATGGATGATTATGGAAGTTTTTGTTCCTGTACAAGTGGATAATGGCCATTAGTAATCAGAGATTTTTATAAAAAGTTAATGTCTAATGAGAATGCTTTTTTTTGAAACATTTCAAAATCGTTAAATATCCACAGCATTCTCTACTCTTGTAATATGAAAATACTTTCATTAGGATTTTTCTAGCATAAAATTAGCAAATCAGCATTTAAAATAATACTTATAATTAGTATTATTCAAGTATTTTTTAGTGGCTAACTTGGCTACATGGGTTTGTCTCAATTACACAGCAAATTGTTGTGTAAGCTTCTCCCATGAAAGTAAAATATTCATTTTTTTCTCTCATGTATTATAAGAACCAAGAGATATTTATTGCCTGTGAGCAAGTTCTGAAAGATCAGCCTGCTCTAGTACCGGTGAGTTAAAAGGACATTGGCTTCTAAAAATCACTATTAAATAGGAAAAATAATCACTTATTTCACTATGCCTTTAAGCTTCATTCACTCCAGCCCTTTGGGAAATGGTGAATTTGACTCTTAAGAAAATTAATCATTTGGAATATATAATATTTTCTGTTTATACTATCTTTTAAAGCAGAGTTTTATGAAATATAGTACTATTAAAAACTATTCCAAATAAAAGTAGGTTATAGAGACCAAAATCTTTGCATATTCTCCATTTTCAGTAGTAGTAATTTTAAAGTATATTCACAGCACAAGATTTGTCACATTTTTTGGTCCCAAGATCACAAAAGATCTTGTGATTTATCTCCTATTGTTCTTCTACCCTGGAAAATTATAGATTATGACTGTGTTAACTATCCTTCTTCTGACTAGTTCAACTGTGCTCAAATATTGGCTAAAATGTTTCTTTTCTAATCATTAATAATAAGATATTATTAAATATGTCCTTATGTGATTAAGATATTAAATAATTTTGGAGATTAATATGAACAGAAAATAAAACTTTTGATGATTAAATTGCACTTTGATTCTGGGTGGTAAAATTTGGGAACATTGTGGGAAACATGAAGGCATATATACACAATGTATTCTTTATGTAAGTATTCTGATGAACTGTTTTACTTCTTTGAACATTATAGAAGCTAATTAATATTTGGCAGATGTGTAACAATCATATTTTGGGATTACTACATGTTTAAGAAGTTTTAAACATTGAAAAATTATGCTTTATTGCTATTTGCTAAATAATAGGGTGGTTGATGTTTACAAAAGAGATTTCTTGTGACTTACCATAGAAACCCAGCCCAGGAATCTTAATAGATTTTGATATATTTGGTTAGCAAGCTTTAATTTTTCCAGTCCACCTCAACTAAATGTGTTTTAATAATATATATGTTTATATGTATGTATAGGTGTGTATGTCTCTATATACTGTATATATACACATACGTGTATATGTATATATGTACAAAATAAACCTTTCAGCAATATACTCTTTTTTTGCCTTAACACTTTTTCCCTATTTTAATTTTAATTTTAGGGTCAAATATTTTTAACCAAGTCTTAACTTTTTGTATGGCAATGTAATTGTTAAATCTCATATAAACCCGCTAACTCATTTAAGAATCTCTCAAATTCAACAAATCCTGAATGTCAGTCCATGGCATTTTTTAATTTACTCAATATATTTTTTTCTGATTTTCATTACAAATTATATGTTACCAGTTTTAATTATCTTTTTCATATGTGATTTATTTGTATTGATTAGCATTCCTACTTCATTGCCCCTGATGTAACTGGACTCCCAACAATACCCGAGAGTGTAAGTTTCCTATTTTCTACTTTAATTATTCTTATATTATTAATTTTGTTTATTTTGGTCTCACTGTTTATGCGTTTTTATATAGAGAAATAGGATACATTGTAATTATCTGTGTTTGTGAGAAATAATGAAGAAATAAGAAATAATGATATTATTTTCTTGTCTTCTTTATATATCTGCCCCTTTACCTTCTTCTTAATATCTGGTTGTGGATAAGGAAAATTAAGGACAATAATATAAGGAAAACTATTTCTATCATTTGTAGTAATTAGGTAGGATCATATATATATTCAATTAGGTCTTCAGCTTCACTGTATATGATAGAAGAGATACCTCAGGAGATGGCTTCTACTTGTGGAGAAGAATTCTAGCAATGGGAAATGTCTTCACACAAATCATTATTTTAGTGAAATTGACATAGTATTTTATATTCCTTGTATATAATGCTTCAAATTGTAGATGAACTGTTCTTAATTTCCTGATTTTAATTTAAAGTAATACATATCTTGCAAGGTTTGATGGCTATTGTAAGAAATTTTAAAAATTGCTAAAATTTTCATTTTATTTAGAGTCCTAATTCTAGCCATACTAGAACTATTTTCAGTATTTTAATAGTTATTACACATTAGTATTTTGTAGAAATGTTTACATAGACAAGTAGAAGTAACAAATATGCTTTTATGATTTTGGATAACTATGTGAAAATGAAGTATTCCCTTACGTAATTTTTCTTCAGCTTCCCTTGGAAAGTTAAAATGAATCAGTAGAAATAATTCAATCAAAAGTAAAGGAAAAATCAACAGAAAAAAAGTATTTCAATATATACTTATTATTTACTTTGGGATTCTAGTGTTTTTCCAAATGTTTTCAAACCTACTGAGTGTTTGGTTTCCAAAAGCATGTGGGTAGTGAAGGAAGTCCAAGAAGACAATTGTAAATTTTCTGATACCAAACCAAGACTGTCGATGGTGTTTTCAGTACAGATGGATCCAAAAAACCCTTACGAAAAGCTTTGCATCAAGTTGCTCGTATGGGCCTGAGATAGATAATCAAAGCTCTCAGGTGACATAATGGATCCTAAAGTATTGACTGCTGTACACTGTAGGCCAGGTACTCCTTGTTAATGTTTTCTTTAAGGCTGACTGACCATGTCTTGACTTATATGACCCTTGTCCCTTCACTTCAGAGTTTCAAAGTCAAATTTGCTTCCGTCTACTCTCTCTCCTATTTACCTTTCTCTTATGTTTACTAACAAACAACTAATAACTTGATTTAACAAATGTCACATTTTAAAAAAGATGATTACTTTGAAAGTTTCAAGGAAACAAACATTCAAAGGAAAAACTGCCACTGAGAATATGTATTTTTACGTCTATTAACATGTTTTATTTTGCAGAAAGTCCTGTTTAGGGAAAAGAAAGCAAGAGAATAAGCATAAGGCAGCACTCTATGTTGAGAAATAATTCCCCATCTAAAAATTACCTTTCTTTTAGATTATAGGAAATATACTAATCTTGAATAACTTGAATTTTTATATGGAGAGTTGAATTGGAAGGTGAGAAAGCACGAAATAAACCTCTTCCCACCAAATTCAACATCACCCACTGATAGTTACAGGTTCTATTGATGTGCTCTATCATGATTACCAATTTGTGATGGTAAAGTTTCTATCTTCCGGAAATTGAAGAAGTAATTGGATTTCTTACATTCTTGCCCAACTAGAAGTTTTAGCCTACTAGGTCATAGCCCACCTGATGCTACAGTTTTTGTTTGTTATATCTTGTTGAATCCCTTAATTAGTTTGTTGCTTTCTGATGTATTTGTTTCATTATAGAAAATTAAAAATAAATAATAAGAAAGGAGAAGATCTAAAAGTCAAAGTTAATGTAGTAGCTTATCCCAGTTTCATTCTCATGTGGGGGATAAGAGTGCTAAATTAAGGAATCAATTTAGAACATCATCAAATTATATTTGATTATAGTGGATATAAAGCAAGCCTGACATGAAGTATAAACAAGGTAATTTCCTTAATAAAGTACCAAAGGGCTGTTTTATAAATTCACCTCATCCTTTGGGTACCTTGTGCATGCTGTGTCGTATCAGATGATGATTGTGCCTGCATAGTGAATGGCAAACATGAAAAGACTCAAATGTATTGTCTGGGGCAGCGGTTTCTGAAGGATCAGTGTATATAAGAATCACCAGAAGTATTTGTTTACAAAACAGATTCTTGGCCAGGTGTGGTGTCTCATGCCGAGGTGGGCAGATCATCTGAGGTCAGGAGTTCGAGACCAACCCGGCCAACATGGTGAAACCCCATCTCTCTACTAAAAATACAAAAATTAGCCGGATGTGGTGGCGTGCACCTGTAATACTAGCTACTCTGGTGGCTGAAGCACGAAAATCACCTGAACCCAGGAGGCGGAGGTTGCAATGAGCCAAGATCTCACCACTGCACTCCAGCCTGGGTGACAAAAAAGAAAAAAAAAAAGCAGATTCTTGGGGACATACACTAAAGATGACAGTTCAACAGAGCAGCTCTAGGTTGGGTCCCAGGAAATTAGCTTCTTTTCAAATACTTAGCGGGTAAGAAAGTTGGGAAATCTGTGATCTGATCATCCTCTGCAAATACTTACCTTGAGTAGGGTTATGTTTCAACTAATAATAGAATATTATGTGCTTTATGTGGCAGCCGACTAGTATTACACTTAATTATTCTAATAAATACCATTTTAAATAATAATACCCTTTGAACTTCAAGACTTTCTGGTAAGTGTGTAAAATGTTTTTCTTCACATTCACTATGAGCTGTAACTTACACAATTATTTTTTACTTGTACAGAGAAATCTTACAGAATATTTTGTTGCTGTGGATGTGAACAACATGCTGCAGCTGTATGCCAGTATGCTGCATGAAAGGCGCATCATGATTATCTCGAGCAAATTAAGCACTGTAAGTACTTCACACTTCTTTTAAGTAGCAGGTATTGAGTGTTTCACAAAAAGACCTAAAAACCTTTGCAGATTTAGAAATGTGCTATGTGTACTTATAAGACAATATCTACATACGTTTTTGATATATGGTTTTAATCTGGCTCTTGAAGTACAAAAGTCTGATTTATAGGAAGCCTTCTCAGATGCATTAAGTCAGGTTAATTATTTTTTCTTATCAGGAGATGAGAGTTTTTTTTTCTTTTTAACTCTCCAGAGTTCATTTTAGTGCCTTCTACCATATAAAGAATTCTTAAGAGCTATTATGAGATTTTTATTATTCACTTGTGGCTTTTTCCATTGGAGCCACTTGAAAGAAATCAAGGGGCCATGATAATAGCTGCTATCCTAACCTGGTAATAGGTAGATTCATCTTTGTTGCCAAGTAGTGGTTTGGGAGTAGATTGTATAATAGTTTGATTTAGAGCAGCTCTTCGGGCTGATAATAACTTAAAAGTCAAAGTAGCATTTTTTATAAATCACAGGTTTTATGACATTCACTAAAATGTTCTTTTGGAAGGTCTTTATTAATATGGTAAAGGCAGTGAGAGAAAGATTTTTCTTGGGTCATAGAAAAATATTCAGAAGTATTTTGCTAGATTTTATAATTTTTTTCTCATTTAAGCTTAAAAAATTTAATATTTTCAACTTAAATTTTTAAATACAAATTTAAATATAGTTTTAGATAATCTATGATGTATTTATTTAGCAAAAACTACTATTCAATATTTTATGAATTTTCTTCCTCACAAATTTGATTAATTGATAAATAAAACCATATTTTTAATGTTTTCTTCTCCTATAGTAGAAATAAAAACCTTAATCTGTATTTTAGCATTTAAAGTAGAAGGAGTTTCAGGATTTCTGTAGGATATCTGTTTAACATTTAACAGTGAGAAAGGTATTTTCAGTGAGATTAAATGACCACTTCAAGGCCAAACAGCTAGTTAGAGACAGATAATGTGAAATTGAGTCTTTTGATTCTAATTTTTGGGTTATTTCCATTACTCTACAATTGAAAAAATTACATACAATTGTACATATGATTTGTATGAATTTATAATTCACGAAAATCTCAAAAATACGATTTTGAGATTTTGAATTGTAATTTGATATGCTCACTCCTAAAAGTTGAAAATGCACTTTACATATTGAAAAATATATGCATTTAAAAGCGTAAGGGTGGATAAATGATGCAGTAATATCAGAGAATAAGTGCTAGTCAATGACACAAGTAATTTTTTTCTTACACATCTTAGAGATGTCAAGAAATTCAGTTTGACTCATTTGATATTTTAATTTGCCTATCTGCTATTTTTTAACTTACTATTGAAGTGAAACATTCTTCTTCTTTCTCCCCAGCTCCTCCTCCTCATTTTTTAAACATGATTTTTTTTTAAGATTAAAAAGGATATTTTTAAATGGATATTGTCCTCAAAATTAAAAAGATTGTATAATAGGCCTTGGAACTAAATTTTATCAGGATTAATTCATGTAACAAATGTTTATTAGGCACATACTATGTGCCAGGCACTTTCTAGACATTAACCATATTCGACTGGCATGAAACAGTTTGTAAACAAGTGAGCAAACAAATAGCAATTATTTATTAGCCAGGGTTACATAATGGATAAAGTGAGTGGGTTTACAGGGTAGACAGTGATGGACAGGTTTCCATTTTATGTAAGGAAGGCCTCTCCAATGAGGTAGTATTTTGTTTGTTTGTTTTTTTGAGACAGGGTCTTGCTATGTTGCCCAGGCTGGTCTCAAACTCCTGGGCTCAATGGATCCTCCTGCCTTGGGTTTCCAAGTAGCTGGGACTATAGGCACACGCCGCTGTGCCCAACTCAGTGAGGTAGTATTTGAGCAGAGATCCAAAGAAAGTGAGGGAATAAGCTATGTGAGTGAAGCATAAGCTACTGTATGTGTGTATTAGAAATAAATCTATGTTTTTGAAAAATATTGGTGTTTTATTTAATTTATATCCACCTCTTAATGACCAAGTAATCTGTTTGACTCAGTTTCTTTAAGTGTAGAGTAGGAGCAATAGTAGCCTTAATCTCATAGGGTTGATGTAAAGATTAAGGAAATACATATATATAAAGTGCTTAGAATGATATCTACATAGAATATATGTTTAGTAATTATGAGCTATAATTTTATAATAGTTTATATTTAATCTTTTTTTTTTTTTGAGACAGAGTCTCACTTTGTTGCCCAGGCTAGAGTGCAGTGGTACAATCTTGGCTCACTCTAACCTCTGCCTTCCAGGTTCAAGTTATTCTCCTACCTCAGCCTCCCAAGTAGCTAGGAGTACAGGCGCCTGCCACCACAACCAGCTAATTTTTGTATTTTTAGTAGAGACGGGGTTTCACTATGTTGGTCAGGCTGGTCTCGAACTCCTAACCTCAAGCAATCCACCCGTCTTGTCCTCCCAAAGTGCTGGGATTACAGGCGTGAGCCACCGCACCCGGCCTCTACATTTAATAATAGTCTACATCTGCAGTTAGAGTAAAAATTAACATTACTATCTTTTAACTTAGTATTTGGCTTTAAAAACAAATTGTTATCATACAGGCTTAGTATTTTGGGGGAGTTGTTTTCTATGTTTGATGTCAATTTATTATCAACTGTTTATGACAATTCATGAAAACTTGATGGTGATGTCACCTCTAAGTTACCAGCTCTGTTTTGGTTCACTCTCTGGGACCGTTGGGCTGATAAAAGAAACATAATTCAAGTTCTCTTTCATGATCTTAGTCTTCTTTTATGGAGGAAGCTGCTTTACTTGAATCTGTCTTGAATAATTCTTTTATATATACAGTATATAAAATATGTCTGCTATAAATTCCATGCATAGTGGCATTTAAGGTCAAGGACTCATTTCTTAACATAAATTAAAAGTAATTTATGTAAATTAAAAGTAAAATCAATGAATTTACTTGTTTTTAAGCTTTTTATACTCATTTTTATATATCACAGAGACTATAATGTATGTAATGTTAGAAATTAATGTTTTATCCATTTTTAATTTTTTAAGTATACAGCCCAACTCTTAATTTTTAGAGGAATATATGTAAAGGTGGCCTAACATTCATAATTCTATTGTAGTTTTAGAAATTTTGTCTCAGTTATTTACTTTTTGACAATCATGATTTTTCATAGTTATAATAGAATGATAATTATAAACCTTACAGCTTGCTGTAGGTTTTAGTGGTGACACTCTCATTAGAGAATCAGCTAGCTTGTGGTTCCTTTTCTTTAGGTGCTGTTTGTGGTTAAAAATGATAATTTCTTGCCGGATGCAGTGGCTCACGCCTGTAATCCCAGCACTTTGGGAGGCTGAGGCGAGCAGATCACCTGAGGTCAGGAGTTCGAGACCAGCCTGGCCAACATAGCGAAACCCCATCTCTACTAAAAATACAAAAATTAGCCAGGCATGGTACCACGCACCTGTAGTCCCAGCTACTCGGGAGGCTGAGGCAAGAGAATCACTTGAACCCGGGAGACGGAGGTTGCAGTGAGCCGAGATCACGCCATTGCACTCCAGCCTGGGTGACAGAGCGAGACTATGTCAAAAAAAAAAAAAAAATTAACCTTTAAAAGATGAAAAATTTAAAATTAAAAAAATTAAGATATGTAAGCACAGATATCAAGAATATTGTTATGTTTTCAACATTCTAATAGGTTTTCTCCCTATATTTTAAAGTGTGGTATTGTGTTAGTACCTATTATTATATTTTTGCATGTTTGAGTTTAATGAATTGAGATATAATCAGTTTTGTTTTTATTCTGTTGATTCATACATTATTCTGTTGATTTATACATTGTCAAGTACACATGGAACGGTTTCTGGTAATCCTGAACAAGAACATTGATTTTATCCATGCTGTAGGTAGGCCATAGATGTTTAAGCCCCAAGCGAATCTTGGTAGACTAGCAGAACATCATATTAGATTCTCGTGTATTCAAAGCAGAGGCATAAATCATGATATTACAAGGGGGTATCAGTTGACTTATTGCTGTTTTGTGACCATAGGTAGGTTGGATTGCTGTTTAAAGCCATGTCAGTGGTTCTCAAATCAGTCAGGCATGAAGCCTTGTCATATGCCTCTATAATTGTACCTCACCAGACTTTCTCTAACTAGTCAGCTGGGGCTGTGCATTTTGTCTCAAACACCCGGCTGGCCAGCATCTGACAGGAGCTTTCTCATCATCCTGTCAGTAATATGTTAACTAGAGTGTATCTTTGTGGCCTGTAGAAGCAGGTGGAAGGGATGCTTCTTTTAAAAGCAGATGTCTGAATGTTAGCTATTATTTTGACCATTATTTAGTTAGTAAATTCACCCTCAGAAAGTCTATAAGCATATTAGTTACAGAGATTTGATTGTGTAGTGCATGTTGTTTTGGGGATATTTAGAGCAAGCAATATGTTATGAGTACTGGAATTACGTTAATAAACTGTAATTTCTTCCTTTGTTATAGTTGCCCCCAGGCATTTAAGCATATGCTTTTCTCTCCTCTCATTAATTCCATCAAGGGCATATGTAAAAAGAAATCTTTCGATCTCTGGAAAATCAGCTATTAAATGTAGATTTTACAGGTTTAGTCAGACTGAAAGGCAGTCCAGAGGATTTTAACCTCTTCATCTGGATTATACATATTCTTGATTTGTCTCTTAATGGTGCCACCTGTGTCAGCATTTAATCTGAAACCCGAAGTGCAGAGACTCTTTCTGGGGATGAGGAATTGAACATTTGGTGAGAGAACAAAGATTACGTAGTCCTGCTTCCTAGTTAAGGTTATTAAAGTGTATTTTTGTGCCTCATGTTTTTAAAGCTGCAGCAGAGTGGTGCAGTTAAAAATTGTTATCATGATCTCTCAGGGAAAGATTCTAGAAGCAATTTTCAGATTTTTAATTCTTCCCCAAACCCGTAAGCAACCAGTTATGTCATCTGAAACTGAATAATTCTACTTACCAGTTTATCATTTCACCGGTACACAGCTATTCTGAACATTGTATTTTTAGTCAGTGCTAAGTGAATATGACTGGAGTGGGGAAATGGTACTGTTGAGGTCATCAGGAAACAGTTTATTGGAAGGGATGTGTGAAGGTTATTTGGAGGAGACTTCTGTTACAGGAAAACTAGAGGTGTTTGTATCTTCCAACTCCTGTAGTGATAATGGCTCTGTTTTTCATGAAAATAAACACGTATTTCTGCCTTATGATTTAGTCCATTTGTGTTCTAAAAGTAAAGAATTGGCTTTTAATTCACAATGAAGGATTTTTTAATTTAACAATTATGGAATTATCAAAGAGTTGTTATTAACTTGTCATTCCCCTAGGCTCTGTAAGCTTTGTTCCTGTATGATATCCACAAAAATGACCTTGGATGATTTCAGTTTACCAAGCATTTTTTTTTTCTTTTTTCTTATCCTTATAGCTTACAGACAGTGATAATGTTAGTATTTTTTATATGGAACAGTGACAATTTTGTGCTGATAGTGGTAATCAACATTAAATAAAAGAAAATAATGTATGTGTTGGTTTTGTTTCTTTAATAAAACTATTGAGGGCAGTGTGTTTATTTTAAAATGTACCTTCTATATTTATATGTTTTCACATACTATAATTTTTTTTTTTTTATTTTACAGTTAGGCAAGTTTTTCTCTTCCAGTGAGCTTTCTTATAGTGCAGTTTAGCTCATTGTTGACATCCCATTCAATACTGCCAAAATGGAACTCGCCATCTTTTCCCCATGGTCTCCTTCTCCTACTATAAAGGGCTAATTTGGTGAATCACTCCTCCCTCTCATCTGTTTTCCCCACCTACATCCTATAGGTTCTACCTCCTTAATCTTTTCTTCTCCGATTCCTGTTCTTCAACTGCCCACTGTCTTAGTTCAGCAGTTACTACTTTCCACAGATATTATTTTCAGATCATATATACTGAATTCACTTACATAAAATGATGATGTTATTAATAATTATAGCCAATATATAGTATAGGGCATGCTTTGCGCTACTTACCCTACTGAGAAATTTATTTAAACTAACTCATTTAATTATTATATATTGTGTGGTAGGTACAGTTGTTATCCACGGTAGACAGATGAAAATGTGGATTTTGAAATTGAGAGGGAGTGAGTTGATCAAGGCCATAGTACTAGGAATTGGTTTAACCAGTTCTGTATGATTCCAAAGTATATGCTTACAACCTTTATGCAATTTTGCCTCTTACAATGACCATCTTATAAAACCAAATGCATCCTTACCTTCTGCCCCAATATAGTATCCCTTCCCTTAAGGAACCTCTGTTTATTATTTGAATTACTTACAGTGAAGTGACTTTTTTCCTTGTCTTTGCAGGTCTAGTCGATTATCTCTCAATGTGTCATATTTATACCTTTCTCTCATTTTGAATACCACTTTTAGGGCTAGCACTTATCTTCTGTTTGGACATCTCATTTTCCATTTTCTCATCTTTTAGATTCATTCTATATGTAATTAATCCTTCAGAATAAAAAAAATCTATTGGTTACTCATTGCCTATAAACTGCTAAGTCTGGTAAAAAACTATCCATTATCTGATCCTAAACTTGTCTTTCTGAGTTTTTCGATTACTTATAGTCCACACAGATCTTTAGACAATAAAGTTATCAGGGCGGGTTTTTTTTTCTTTCTTTTTTTTTTTTTTTTTAATCTGGTTCAGTCAGTCACTACAATGTATCTGTCTCTTAGGACAGTGTTGATATGTATCCATAGAAGGTTTTAACAATAATTTTCTGAGTGAATGGATGAAATTGCACTTTTTGCTCTTCCTCATATGTGTTTTAAATCTCCCACATGCATGCTTCTGAATGTTTTTCAAAATCTGGTTTGCTTTACAGAAGGCTTAGTTTGTATGAGTAACCAGTGTAACATCTTTCATCTCTGAATTATCATAGCATTTACCACATACCCTTCTCAAATTTTAAATATTAGTGAATATGTCAAGCTCTTGTATTAGATATCGATCTCTTTAAAAATTAAAAACCTGCCTGGCATGGTAGCTCATGCCTGTAATCCCAGCACTTTGGGAGGCTGAGGTGAGAGGATTGCTTGAGCCCAGGAGTTTGAGAATAGCCTGCGCAATGTAGTGAGACCCTGTCTCTACAAAAAATGAAGAAAATTAGCTGGGTGTGGTGTCACACGCCTGTAATCCCAGATACTCGGGAGGCTGAGGTGGAAGGATTGCTTGAGCCCAGGAGTTTAGTACTGTAGTGAGCCATAATCGCACTACTGCATTCCAGCCTGGCAACAGAATGAGACCCTGTATCAAAAAATAAAATAAAATAAATAAAACCATGGGTTGTGTGTGTCTGTGGGTGTGTTCATGTATGTATTGAAGAATAAATTTAATCATTTAAATTGTGTCAGAAAAGTTTTTAAAATAAAAAATTATTAATTATATTATAGTGTAAAATATAAAGTGTTCATCTGATACTGAAAATGCCAGAGTAGAAACTGTATCTTTGTCAAGTAGAAATGTATCCCTTGATTTATCTCTTTGACATTTGTCTCTTTAAATAATGAAAGTTTCTTTGTAAACCTCGAAGTTTCCAAGTTAGGTGCTGATTACTTCCTCCTTCCTTCCCTTCCTTCCTTCCTTCCTTCCTTGCGTCCTTCCTTCCTTTTCACGCAGAGTTGCACTCTGTCGCCAAGGTGTTGGAGTGTAGTGATGTGATCTGGGCCCACTGCAGCTTCTGCCCACTGATCTCAGGCATCTTTCCACACCTCAGCCTCCCAAGTAGCTGGGACTACAGGCATGTGCCTCTGTGCCTGGCAAATTTTTGTATTTTTTTGTAGAGACGGGGGTTTCACCATGTGGCCCAGGCCAGTCTCGAACTCCTGGGCTCAAGCAACACTCCTGCCTCGGCCTCCCAAAGTTGCTGGGATCACAGGCGTGAGCTACTGTGCCCGGCCTAGGCACTAATTTCTGTGTAGGTGTTGTCTTTAAAAGAAGATTTGTGTTTAGCTATTTTCTACTAGATAATTTTTTTTAAAAGTCTATGCCAAAACAGTAATGCCTTAGGGAAAAATGTATTAATACATCTTAAACCCTTTTCAGATTCATGGATTTGTATTGCAGTTATGACTCTTGTTCAGCCTATACAGGAACTTAGTTTGGTATTCTTTGGTCTTCATATAGTCTTAAATAGAAAGTTTATTACTTTCTTTCTATGAAAAATGTTCATTTGTTCATTCATTGAATCATTCCTCATTTAAGGAATGCTTAACTCATGCCAGGCAGCGTTCTATAGGTAAGATCATAAAGTAACAGCCTTTGTATCAGTCTGGATATGACCAGGAAAGAGAAATTACATAGTAATTTGAACAAGGAAAGTTTAATATAAAGAATTTAAAAACTATAACATTGGGATTGGGGTAACAAGGGATGGGCTACTAGTAAGTGAAGGAAATTCTAAAGACTATAGAAATAACAAATATAAAGCAGCTACTAGTCTTAGGGCTGAGACGGAGCACCCAGGGAAGAAGCCCCATCTGGGTGTGAGATCCAGACTCCAATGGAGAGGGCACAGCTGTGGCTCATTGGATAGCAGAGAAGTTGCTGTGGTGCCACACTGGCAGAATTTTCTGGAATCCTGCCCTTTGAGGTGCCCAGGAAAGCTGCCCTCAGAGAAATGCCATTCCTTAGAACTTGCTGGAAAGCCATATGAGAGGTACTGGGGAAGCTGTTTTCAAGAGATGCCTCACTCGCAGCAGACTACTATAAAGCCTCCTAAGGTGAAGCTATTAACTAGGATCGTGTTACTGGGGAAACCCCTTAAAAAACTAACAAAGGGAAGCTGCTGGCCACTTGGTACTGTTGGAAATTGTACACTCCAATAATCAGGTGCAGGAGATGCCTCCTGGGCTGCAGGAACCAGGCACTAGAAAGGCTTCAAGTGCTGCAAGAGCCAGGGGTACTCTGCTATAAGGTAGGGGAATGCTGAGGGAAACCTTTGGCTGCCAGTACCTGCAGGAGCCAGGCACTGCAGAAACTGCCCACTGCATAGGAGCCTGGTGGACACCTGTGCTATACAGTACCTGCAGGAGCCAGGCACTGCAGAAACTGCCCACTGCATAGGAGCCTGGTGGACACCTGTGCTATAGGAAATGGGCCCTAGGGAAGCTGCAGGTACAATAGGAGCCAGCCCTTGATGAGCCATAAGCTTTGCAGGAGCCTGCAGAGTGTCTCACTGGAACCAGGAGCAAGTTCTCTCTTTTTGCATTGTCCCTTTAGTACCCTCTCCTGACAAAGTTTGACATCATGCCAGTTGCTAAAAGGAAAAATATCCAGAGTCCAGATCCATTTTCACAGATCAGGCAGTGAGGGGCAGATTTGGAGCTGAGAGGCAATAAGTTGATAATTGGTACAGTCCACCCCTTTGGATACTCAGCCTCTATTTGTACCCTTCTACACATATTTGAATTCCTGTACAATAAAACAAATCTATATTTCTACCTAATAACATACAACTATCATTTTTTACAAATGTAGACATTCTCACCCTTTCCTCTAAAGGAGAAGCCCTTGTTTATGTAACTGGTCAAGAGGCCATAATTGGTATGTATGGCTTCCTTTTATTACCCATTCCATATTTCTCTCACCCTCAGCTAGAACTTCACCTGGACAGGATCTTTATCTGGTAAAATGTCCCATTCTCAAAGAATCTCAATCCTCAAAGATTTAGCTGTGTTTTGGTTGTTGTAGTTTTTCGTTAACTTTTACTTTAGGCATGCAAGTCCTGAGGCACCATAGAGAATCCCCTGGTTCAAGACACGTTTCTCTTTGCCAAACTATTATGTAGAAGCACCCCAGTTTCCCTTTGGTTATTGAGAACAATCACTCAAGCCAGTAGATTAACTTCCTCTTTTTCAGCCTGTTGATTCAGTGGCATATGGTACCCCAGTTAGCCAAGTGGCATCTTAAAATTAAAGTAGAAGCATTCTTCTGTTAAATAGGAAGGAGTTAAAAATAGTTAACCACCTGAGAAGGAAAGAAATGCCTTTATTTTGAAATAAATATTTGGCATGAGTAGAGTTTCCAAAGATAAGGTATATAAGTATTTATTCATTTGTGCATTGATAAATGCTATTATTTGCCAGGTACTAAGTACTGGGAATTTCAGAGTTACTAATTTGTGATTCTATAACAGTGTCAGTGAGTCAAGGACAGTCAGTGTGATAAAAATTCTAACATGGGAGATATTAGGAGGTAGAGTGGCAGACTACAGAGTTTACTTCAATATGACACCTCATTCTCGAAAGGAATTTGTATCATGTCTAGGAAATATATCTTTAATATATTACTGTTTGTGTATGTGTATGTATGTTTGTATATGGAGAGAGTGGGAGAGAGAGAAATCAGACTACAAAATCTATTTGGGGATATAAACAGTGGCCAGATTGTGAAGAATCACATTTGCTAATTTAAGAGGTTTGGCTTTTATCCAACAGATTGTGGGGAGGCAAATGAGGTACATGACATGATAAGTTTTGTTTTGGAGAAGATAACACTGGTGGCCTTATAAAAGAAGAAATGCAGTAGGGGAAATCCAGCTGACAGGAGATCAGTTAAAAGATTGTTACAGTAATAAAAGCGAGAGATGATTAGCTCCTGAACTAGAACAGTGACCTTAAGAGGGAGGTGAGGTTGGGTTTTAGAAACATTTCCAGGCAAAAGTCTTTTGCCTGTGGTATTAGCTTAAGAGTAGGTAAGAAAAGGGAGAGTGTAGAGTGGCATACACAGGACAAGTCTTTACCAAATGTTTACTTAGTATCTGCTTTATAAGGGGACAGTTCTTGATATCATTTACTAACAGCAAATTTCACTTTATAATTATGTGTATGCATATACACACATATACATACAGATATTCACATATATATGATATGCATGCTAAATATACACATGTATGTTAAACAGACATAAGATAAAGGTTATATATAGTAATTTTAACATTAAAATATGTATAATTGTTTATTCTTATTTAATTACAAATTATTATATTTGTTAACTCTAAAGATTTAGAATTTACTTTGTTGTTGTTCTGCCATTGTGATTGTCTCTTTTTCAGTTGCTGGTGGTTTGCAATCAGTTTTATTTTGTTCTGGGTGAAAGATATTTTAAATTATGATTTCAAATATGACTAATAGTTAAAGAGTAGCTTCAATCAGTTTTTATTTACTATTTATTTGAAATATTGTCTGAATATATGGTAGTAATGTGTTCATATTAATAATACCTTCTAAAATTAGAGATTTGTGTTTTAGTCCTAACTACTCTACAGTACATCAGCTACCTTCTTATAATTCATTTAATTTCTTTTACCCTGAAATTTCTTGTCTAAAAAATGAAGAAATTGAACAAGAATGATTTCTAGGATCCTTTCTAGTTGTTAAATACAATGATTCTTATATTGTATATTTATTGTTTAAAATGATTGCCAAATTATGTAATTTTTGTATAAACCATATCCTAACCCTTCATCCTCCAGAATGTAGAGTTTAGATATTTGTGAAGAGAAAATATAGACAGATTTGAGGAGTGTTGTAGTGTTACACTCTTTAATTTTGGTGGAAAAGTAGAAGGGCCTTCTCTAAGAAAAGAAAAACTGCTATTGAATTGACTTTTTGAGAGTGAGAATTAGAAAGGAGTAAATTTAGTGATAGGGAAATGTCATGTAGGTGAGGAGATGTATTTGAGGGTATTGGCATTTATGTATAATGTGATAGCACAGAAATCCAAAGAGTTGTGACGAGGTGAGTACAGCGGTAATGGTGGTATATAGAGGGTAACTAGAATGTAAGTTCCTTGAGAGTACAGATTTTTGTATGTTTTGTTCATTACTGTATCCTCACCACTAATAATAACGTCTGGCACAGGTTTGGTGCCCCACTTGCTGGCTTAGTAATCTTGGGCAATTGACTTAACTTTGCCTCAGTTTCTCCAACTATAAAATGAAAGAAAGAATGAATACTTGAAGGAAGCAAGCAAGAAAGAAAAATTTAGAATTATTTGGCTAGGAAGAGCTAATAAACCAATGACTAAATGTGAGATGATTAGAACTTTCCAAAGGACTTGGGTATGATGGAAATAGTTTAGAATAAACTTTTAGCAGTGAAGTATCAGAATTTACCATCAACTATGGTCTGACTGTGTCCCCTAAAATTTGTATTTTTGGAATTTAAAACCTAATATGATAGTATTAAGAGTTAGGGCCTTTAGGAAGTAATGAAATCATGAGCCCTCATAAATGCAATTAGTGACCTTATAAAAGAGCTTCAAGGGAGCTGTTCAGTCCCTCCTGCCGTGTGAGGATGCAGTAACAAGGTGCCATCCTATGGAGAAGAGAGCAAGCCTTTACCAGGCACTGAATCTGCTGGTACCTTGATGTTGGATTTCCCAGCATCCAGAATGGTGAGAAATAAACTCCTATTATTAATTAGTTAACTACTCTAAGGTATTTTGTTATAGTAGCCCAAAGAGACTAAGATACCATCCTAAGAGAATAAAGGAAGAAAATAAAGTATAAAAAATTTAGGTTTATTTGAAACCACCAAAATGTCTTCCAGAGTGGCTGTACCATTTTGTATTCCCACCATAAATGAATGAGAGTTTCTTTTCCACATCTTCATCAGCATTTGTTGTCAGTGTTCTGGATTTTGGCCATTCTAATAGGTGCGTAGTGGTATCTCATTGTTTTAATTTGCCTTTCCCTGATGACATGTGATGGGGAACATCTTTTCATATGCTTATTTGTCATTTGTATATCTTTGCTGAGGTTGCTGAGGCGTCAGTTACAGTTTTTGACCCATTTCTTAATTGGGTTGTTTGTTTTCTTATTATAGAATTTTAAGAGTTTTGTATATTTTGGATAACAGGCTCTTATCAGATATGCCCTCTGCAAATATTTCCTCTAAAGTCCGTGGCTGCTTTTTAAATTCTCTTGACAGTGTTTTTCACAGAACAAAAATTTTAAATTTATTCATTTTTTATTTTATTTTATTTTATTTTATTTTATTATTATTATACTTTAAGTTTTAGGGCACATGTGCACAATGTGCAGCTTAGTTACATATGTATACATGTGCCATGCTGGTGTGCTGCACCCATTAACTCATCATTTAGCATTAGGTATATCTCCTAATGTTACCCCTCCCCCCTCCCCCGACCCCACAACAGTCCCCAGAGTGTGATGTTCCCCTTCCTGTGTCCATGTGTTCTCATTGTTCAATTCCCACCTATGAGTGAGAACATGCGGTGTTTGGTTTTCTGTCCTTGCGATAGTTTACTGAGAATCATGATTTCCAGTTTCATCCATGTCCCTACAAAGGACATGAACTCATCATTTTTTATGGCTGCATAGTATTCCATGGTGTATATGTGCCACATTTTCTTAATCCAGTCTATCATTGTTGGACATTTGGGTTGGTTCCAAGTCTTTGCTATTGTGAATAGTGCCGCTATAAACATACGTGTGCATGTGTCTTTATAGCAGCATGATTTATAATCCTTTGGGTATATACCCAGTAATGGGATGACTGGGTCAAATGGTATTTCTGGTTCTAGATCCCTGAGGAATCGCCACACTGACTTCCACAATGGTTGAACTAGTTTACAGTCCCACCAACAGTGTAAAAGTGTACCTATTTCTCCACATCCTCTCCAGCACCTATTGTTTCCTGACTTTTTAATGATTGCCATTCTAACTGGTGTGAGATGGTATCTCATTGTGGTTTTGATTTGCATTTCTCTGATGGCCAGTGATGGTGAGCATTTCTTCATGTGTTTTTTGGCTGCATAAATGTCTTCTTTTGAGAATTGTCTGTTCATATCCTTCGCCCACTTTTTGATGGGGTTGTTTGTTTTTTTCTTGTAAATTTGTTTGAGTTCATTGTAGATTCTGGATATTAGCCCTTTGTCAGATGAGTAGGTTGCAAAAATTTTCTCCCATTTTGTAGGTTGCCTGTTCACTCTGATGGTAGTTTTTTTTGCTGTGCAGAAGCTCTTTAGTTTAATTAGATCCCATTTGTCAATTTTGGCTTTTGTTGCCATTGCTTTTGGTGTTTTAGACATGAAGTCCTTGCCCATGCCTGTGTCCTGAATGGTAACACCTAGGTTTTCTTCTAGGGTTTCTATGGTTTTAGGTCTAATGTTTAAGTCTTTAATCCATCTTGAATTAATTTTTGTATAAGGTGTAAGGAGGGGATCCAGTTTCAGCTTTCTACATATGGCTAGCCAGTTTTCCCAGCACCATTTATTAAATAGGGAATCCTTTCCCCATTGCTTGTTTTTGTCAGGTTTGTCAAAGATCAGATAGTTGTAGATATGCGGCGTTATTTCTGAGGGCTCTGTTCTGTTCCGTTGATCTATATATCTGTTTTGCTACCAGTACCACACTGTTTTGGTTACTATAGCCTTGTAGTATAGTTTGAAGTCAGGTAGCATGATGCCTCCAGCTTTGTTCTTTTGGCTTAGGATTGACTTGGCGATGCGGGCTCTTTTTTGGTTCTATATGAACTTTAAAGTAGTTTTTTCCAATTCTGTGAAGAAAGTCATTGGTAGCTTTATGGGGATGGCATTGAATCTATAAAATACCTTGGGCAGTATGGCCATTTTCAAGATATTGATTCTTCCTACCCATGAGCATGGAATGTTCTTCCATTTGTTTGTATCCTCTTTTATTTCATTGAGCAGTGTTTTGTAGTTCTCCTTGAAGAGGTCCTTCACATCCCTTGTAAGTTGGATTCCTAGGTATTTTATTCTCTTTGAAGCAATTGTGAATGGGAGTTCACTCATGATTTCGCTGTCTGTCTGTTATTGATGTATAAGAATGCTTGTGATTTTTGTACATTGATTTTGTATCCTGAGACTTTGCTGAAGTTGCTCATCAGCTTCAGGAGATTTTGGGCTGAGACAATGGGGTTTTCTATATATACAATCATGTCATCTGCAAACAGGGACAATTTGACTTCCTCTTTTCCTAATTGAATACCCTTTATTTCCTTCTCCTGCGTAATTGCCCTGGCCAGAACTTCCAACACTATGTTGAATAGGAGTGGTGAGAGAGGGCATCCCTGTCTTGTGCCCGTTTTCAAAGGGAATGCTTCCAGTTTTTGTCCATTCAGTATGATATTGGCTGTGGGTTTGTCATAGATAGCTCTTATTATTTTGAGATATGTCCCATCAATACCTAATTTATTGAGAGTTTTTAGCATGAAGTGTTCTTGAATTTTGTCAAAGGCCTTTTCTGCATCTGTTGAGATAATCATGTGGTTTTTGTCTTTGGTTCTGTTTATATGCTGGATTACATTTATTGATTTGCGTATATTGAACCAGCCTGGCATATCAGGGATGAAGCCCACTTGATCATGGTGGATAAGTTTTTTGATATGCTGCTGGATTTGGTTTTCCAGTATTCTATTGAGGATTTTTGCATCAATGTTCATCAAGGATATTGGTGTAAAATTCTCTTTTTTCGGTGTGTCTCTGCCCAGCTTTGGTATCAGAATGATGCTGGCCTCATAAAATGAGTTAGGGAGGATTCCCTCTTTTTCTATTGATTGGAATAGTTTCAGAAGGAATGGTACCAGTTCCTCCTTGTACCTCTGGTAGAATTCGGCTGTGAATCCATCTGGTCCTGGACTCTTTTGGTTTGGTAAGCTATTGATTATTGCCACAATTTCAGCTCTTGTTATTGGTCTATTCAGAGATTCAACTTCTTCCTGGTTTAGTCTTGGGAGGGTGTGTGTGTCAAGGAATTTATCCATTTCTTCTAGATTTTCTAGTTTATTTGTGTAGAGGTGTTTGTAGTATTCTCTGATGGTAGTTTGTATTTCTGTGGGATTGGTGGTGATATCCTCTTTATCATTTTTTATTCCATCTATTTGATTCTTCTCTCTTTTCTTCTTTATTAGTCTTGCTAGTGGTCTATCAATTTTGTTGATCCTTTCAAAAAACCAGCTCCCCTGGATTCATTAATTTTTTGAAGGGTTTTTTTGTGTCTCTATTTCCTTCAGTTCTGCTCTGATTTTAGTTATTTCTTGCCTTTTGCTAGTTTTTGAATGTGTTTGCTCTTGCTCTTCTAGTTCTTTTAATTGTGATGTTAGGGTGTGAATTTTGGATCTTTCCTGCTTTCTCTTGAGGGCATTTAGTGCTATAAATTTCCCTCTACACACTGCTTTGAATGTGTCCCAGAGATTCTGGTATGTTGTGTCTTTGTTCTCGTTGGTTTCAAAGACCATCTTTATTTCTGCCTTCATTTTGTTATTTATGTACCCAGTAGTCATTCAGGAGCAGGTTGTTCAGTTTCCATGTAGTTGAGTGGTTTTGAGTGAGTTTCTTAATCGTGAGTTCTAGTTCGATTGCCCTGTGGTCTGAGAGACAGTTTGTTATAATTTCTGTTCTTTTACATTTGCTGAGGAGAGCTTTACTTCCAACTATGTGGTCAATTTTGGAATAGGTGTGGTATGGTGCTGAAAAAAATGTATATTCTGTTGATTTGGGGTGGAGAGTTCTGTAGATGTCTATTAGGTCCGCTTGATGCAGAGCTGAGTTCAATTCCTGGGTATCTTTGTTGACTTTCTGTCTCGTTGATCTGTCTAATGTTGACAGTGGGGTGTTAAAGTCTCCCATTATTATTGTGTGGGAGTCTAAGGCTCTTTGTAGGTCACTTAGGACTTGTTTTATGAATCTGGGTGCTCCTCTATTGGGTGCATATGTATTTGGGATAGTTAGCTCTTCTTGTTGAATTGATCCCTTTGCCATTATGTAATGGCCCTCTTTGTCTCTTTTGATCTCTGTTGGTTTAAAGTATGTTTTATCAGAGACTAGGATTGCAACCCCTGCCTTTTTTTGTTTTCCATTTGCTTGGTAGATCTTCCTCCATCCTTTTATTTTGAGCCTATGTCCTATGTGTGTCTCTGCATGTGAGATGGGTTTCCTGAATACAGCACACTGATGGGTCTTGACTCTTTATCCAATTTGCCAGTCTGTGTCTTTTAATTGGAGCATTTAGTCCATTTACATTTAAAGTTAATATTGTTATGTGTGAATTTGATCCTGTCATTATGATGTTAGCTGGTGATTTTGCTTGTTAGTTGATGCAGTTTCTTCCTAGTCTCGATGGTCTTTACATTTTGGCATGATTTTGCAGCGGCTGGTACCGGTTGTTCCTTTCCATGTTTAGCACTTCCTTCAGGAGCTCTTTTAGGGCAGGCCTGGTGGTGACAAAATCGGTCAGCATTTGCTTGTCTGTAAAGTATTTTATTTCTCCTTCACTTATGAAGCTTAGTTTGGCTGGATATGAAATTCTGGGTTGAAAATTCTTTTCTTTAAGAATGTTGAATATTGGCCCCCACTCTCTTCTGGCTTGTAGTGTTTCTGCTGAGAGATCCGCTGTTAGTCTGATGGGCTTCCCTTTGAGGGTAACCGGACCTTTCTCTCTGGCTGCCCTTAACATTTTTTCCTTCGTTTCAACTTTGGTGAATCTGACAATTATGTGTCTTGGAGTTGCTCTTCTCGAGGCATATCTTCGTGGCGTTCTCTGTATTTCCTGAATCTGAATGTTGGCCTGCCTTGCTAGATTGGGGAAGTTCTTGATAATATCCTGCAGAGTGTTTTCCAACTTGGTTCCATTCTCCCTGTCACTTTCAGGTACACCAATCAGACGTAGATTTGGTCTTTTCACATAGTCCCATATTTCTTGGAGGCTTTGTTCGTTTCTTTTTATTCTTTTTTCTCTAAATTTCCCTTCTAGCTTCATTTCATTCATTTCATCTTCCATCACTGATACCCTTTCTTCCAGTTGATCGCATCGGCTCCTGAGGCTTCTGCATTCTTCACATAGTTCTCGAGCCTTGGCTTTCAGCTCCATCAGCTCCTTTAAGCACTTCTCTGTATTGGTTATTCTAGTTATACATTCATCTAAAATTTTTTCAAAGTTTTTAACTTCTTTGCCTTTGGTTTAAGTTTCCTCCTGTAGCTCAGAGTAGTTTGATCGTCTGAAGCCTTCTTCTCTCAACTCGTCAAAGTCATTCTCTGTCCAGCTTTGTTCCGTTGCTGGTGAGGAACTGCGTTCCTTTGGAGGAGGAGAGACGCTCTGCTTTTTAGAGTTTCCAGTTTTAATGAAATCCAGCTTATCAATTAATTTTTTCATGGTTCATGACTTTGGTGTTGTCTCTAAAAGTCGTTGCCAAGCCCTAGTTCATGTAGATTTTCTCCTGTATTATCCTCTAGGAGTTTTATAGTTTTGCATTTTACATTTAGGTCTGTGATTCATTTTGAGTAAATTTTCATGAAAAGTGTGAGGTCTGTATCTAGATTCATTTTTTTGGCATGTGGATGTCCACTTCTTCCAGCACCATTTATTGATAAGACTGTCTTTTATTCATTGTATTGCCTTTGCTTCTTTGTCAAAGATTAGTTGATTATATTTATGTGGGTCTATTTGTGGGCTCTCTATGCTGTTTCATTGATCTAATTGTATGTTCTTTTATAAATGCTACACTGTTTTGAATATTGTAGCTTTATAATAAGTTTTGAACTCAGATAGTGTCAGTCCTCCAACTTTGTTCTTTCAGAATTGTGTTGACTATTCTGTGTCTTTTGCTTCTCGATTGAAACTTTAGAATCAGCTTCTTGTTTTCCACAAGAAAACTTGCTGGGATTTTGATTGGGATTGTAATCTATAGATCAAGTTGGAAGGACTGACATCTTCACGCTATTGAGTCTTCCTACCCATGAACATGGAATATCTCTCCATTTATTTAGTTCTTTGATTTCTTTTATCAGAGTCTTTAGTTTTCCTTATATAGATTCTATACATATTTTGTTAGATTTATATGTAATTATTTAATAGAGCATTTTTATGATACTATAATGATGGATACATGTCACTGTAAATTTGTTTTATCCTAGAGTGTGAACTCTGATGTAAATTAGGGACTCAGATGACAATGATGTATCAATATAGGTTCATTGACTGTAACAATGTACCAGTGTGGTCGGGTATGTTAATAATGGAGGAAGCCATGGGTGTGTGAGGGCAGGGAGAACATGGGACATTTCTGTACTTTCTGCTCAGTTTTGCTATGAACGTAAAAGTATTCTAAAAAATAAATTCTATTTTTAAAAAATGTACAAAATATTGTTTTTGCATTATGTAAAATTTCTGTTTTCCAAACATTTTCTTATAAGTCTCACTTAATTTGAATATTAGCGTTTTTCTTAAGTGAGACTATTTAGTAGTTAATGTTGTGGTTTTCAAATACCCTGCTGCTCCCGTTTTTGGTCTGAACTTTAAAATGTGAATATAAATTAAATGTGTTTAAACAGTTTTTTTCTTTATGGTTTCCACTAATTTTTTTAAAATTTTATGAGGAATTCATTACATTCCCATCTGCAGCAGTTTACTCTTTATACTTATAGTTATTTATGATGCTTAAATTTCTAAATTAAGTATTGATTCAGTTAAAAATCAGGTGAGGTCTCTAATACATGTTTCTTGGATTTTATTAATAAATGCTTTCTTAGGGAATATAAATCTGCCCCTCAGTAACTCATTTAACCCTGCAGTAACTCCTATAACTCGGGATTTCTACAAAAGAATGAGGCACAATCTAGATAGGTGATACAGAGGCTAGAATAGTGTGAGTAGCAATGTGTCTATATGATACCTTTACCTGTAAAGCATGCTAGTTAAAATTGTGCTATTTTTCATAGTGGTGATTATACTAGATGGATTGTCTTTCTGCTGTGTCCATGGGAATCTGATAAATGTCTTTTTCTCCTCCCTCAAAATACATGCCTATTTAATTGCTTAAAACAATTCTAGTTTTATTAGTAGACTGATTTCTTCTAATAAATATAGTTTAAGAAGAAGGAACAAATCAGATTTTGTATCACAAAGCAGGACAACTTTGGTTCAGTTTCAAACTTATGTGTACTCACAGACATAAGTTGAGATGATAACTTGTAGAATTTGTATCAATGATCTTATCCTTTTAACATTTTCTGGGAGAGTCTGTTTTATTAGTTACCTGCTGTAGTTACAGTCTGTGTTGCCTGAGGAAAGTTTTGTAAATCAGATCTCTGTCTATCATAGATTTCTCATACAAAGGTCAATGGTTCTTGTTTGATTGTCTGGTCCAAAGATGCATTCTCTATTATACAATTAGTATAAAACACAATATTTTCAGTCAGTGGATGGTATTCAAAGCCTCATAATGATGATAATTTAAAATCTTTGTATATTGAAGGCAGTTTGAAATAGTGGTTACTATACTTTGGATCTAGCCTGCCTCCAGTTGTATCCTGGCTTTGCTGTTTATAAGCTCTGTGATCATGGGCAGTTGGTTGAACTTTGTCTTAGTGCCTTGATCTGTTAAGTAGAAGTAATGATAATAGTACTTGATGAGGTTGTTGTGAGGATTAGGTGTGAGTAATTCAAGTACTCATAACAGTTCTTGGCACATGGTAAACATTATGTAAACATTTGTTGTTGCTATTATTTTCAATGGCACTACCTATGTTTAGACCTGGTGACCTGGGACCAGAAGTTTCAAATGCCTTTGTTCTATGACTGAGTTAACTGTTGCAGACCTTTGCTGTCAGGTTTCTCTGTCTGGTTTCACAGGCATTAGTTCTTGTCCCTTCTCATGATTCCCATATATACTTATGTTGTAATTGAAGTCCATAGTAAATCAGTATTACCAATGTTTCTATTTTGCATTAGTCAGCTCTTTGGAACTGTATTAGTTCAATATATTGGGTATGCTTTATGAAAATATATGTGCATTTTAAATATCATATGCCACATAAAGATAAGAAATTTTTTTCCATAAACCTTTATTTGGTAAATTCATTTTTATCTGAAAATTATAACAGTGTATTATTCAGTTTCAGGGTATAATGCCAGAGATATGTTTGAACTGAAACATGGAAATTCTTCCCTTTACCCTTTTCTCTGCTTTCGTGAGGAACAATTGTGGTATTAAAGAAGCAACTGACGATATTAGAAAAGCAATGTGGAGTCTTGGCCCTGTCACTAATCAGACATATGATACTTGGGTAATTCTAGCCCAGAGAAAGACTATATGATATTTCATTTTTTTTAAGCTTAAAGATTCAATATATCATAAATAATGTTAAATTAATAAGATTCTTCTTACTTGGCTTATTAAATTGTTCTCATTTCTTTGTAGTACTTTATATTGCAAACCAAACTTCTAAAATATGTAGTTTATTTTCCTTTAATTTGTGTATTCTCAAAATGTTCCAGGTAAATAGTTTATTATGATAGCACTCTCTTCAGAGGTATGTAAAAATGTCATCCAGAATAATATTTAGAGTCTTTGCCATGTCCTAGAAGGCTCTATTTTCCTTTAATTTGTATATTTTCCTTTAATTTGTATATTCTCAAAATGTTCCAGGTAAATAGTTTATTATGATAGCACTCTCTTCAGAGGTATGTAAAAATGTCATCGAGAATAATATTTAGAGTCTTTGCCATGTCCTAGAAGGCTCTCCATCATTGATTCTGCTTCTCTATCTGACCTCATCTCCTGCCATTCTCCCACTTCCTCCAGTCTGATCTCACTGACTTCCCCATTGCTCTGTGAAGATGCCAAGCATGTTCTCACCTGGGACTTCTGAATGCCTCGTTTAATTTACCTGGAATGCTCTTCTTCCCAAATCCACGAGTTTACTCTCTCCCTTCAGTTAGGTTTCAGTTCATATGTCACCACATTAGAGTTCTTCTGTAATCCTCCTATCTAAAATAGCCCCCCACCCCCATCACTCCCTACTTTAGGTTTCTTTATAGATCTAATCTCTGACAGTATTTATTTTACTTGTTTATTGTTTGCTTTCTCCACTAACACATAAGCTCCATAGAAACGGGGACTTTGTTCTGTTTAGTACTGTGTCCCTGTTGCCTCATAGGGATTTCGATTGCATATAGCAGGCACTCAAAATTTTTGTTGAATTAAGCAAAAAAATTACTATAATATTTTCAGTTGCATAATTACCTTATGGACTTTAGAGCACCTACTTTATGAAAGCACTTTAAAGCACTTAAACTTTTAGATATATTTTGAAAGTGGATCTGAATTATAGTCCAGTCATAGTATTCCGTTAGCCACCAGGGTAGAAGAAATCTCAATACATAAGAATATAAAAAAGATAGAATTCATCTGATCTAAAAATAAAGAATGTTTGATCTATGAGAGAAAATACTTACAGATCATCTAGCATAGAGTTCTTATTTTAAAGATCAGAAAACTGAGACATGGTTATATTTGTAGATGTGCCAGAGATCACATGGCTTGTTGGTGGCAGAGCCCTAATTTTGTGTCTGTAATATACATGTTATGATTTTATGCAGTTTACATATGAATGTGTTACATTTTCTAGTAAATTTGTTTTATTCTATTTACTTGCAACTTTGCTATCATCTCTAAAAGAATATGCCATAATAGTATTTTCTCATTTTTTTTAAGTTTCACAGCTCTTGCATGCTACTAGGTGAATATGGAGGATTATCTTTGGGATGCTTCCGTCTTCTTTGGAAATCTCCATTTAGGTGTCTCATGGTTAACAGAATAAGTATTTGCCAAAGCAGATTCCTTATAATTCTACTTAAACCTGACACTTTTGCTATATTACCTTTAATAATTCATTCTGGTTGCTTAGTTCCAGAACTGTGGTTGGGAAGGAGTTGTCATATATTTTTTCCTCTCCTTGTCACCTATACCCCACATCCAGAAAGTTGCCAAGTCCTGTAGAGCTCGCTTCTCTCCTGGTAGATCTTGATTAGCAGGCATAACCCTCTACCAGATGCTGGCCATTGCAGAAATTTTGTGACTCTGCATATAATTACAGAAACCATCCTCTAAGAAATCAGTCAAATTCATCAGATAATGTTGAATTTTGTTAGCGAATAACTAATAAAACTTCATTTAAGGATGACCAGTAAGGAGGCAGGGAAAGTATTTACATGGCATTTAGTAGAGTGCTTTGGACTCTGGGTATGCCCAGTGAAATAAATTGCCCAGTGAAATAAAGTGAGGTATTAAATATAATACCTCACATTAAGAACGTGTTTTTCCTCTTGCTACAGTTTTTATTTGCTCAGTAACAAAAAAAGAACACTCTCTCTTTTTTGTTGTTTTTAAGGCTTTAAATGAGCTGTTTAAAAAGTCATCTGTGTGCAGATTGAGAAATTGAATAATTAGCTGCCTTTCAAAGCTGCATAAGCTCTTTTAGCCCATCAGGTTAAAAAGGGGGTGGAAAGAGTTAATACAGTCTTAAAGAGGCCTAATTTACAACTAAGGAGTACCTGAGAGCTCTTGGAGAATTTGACACAATGAGTTAGATCAACCCCATTTTCATTTCCCTCTAGCTGCAGTTTGTAACATAAATAAATCCATGGTCTATAATTGTTAAATGGAAGTATTTGAATGCCTCCTAGTGGCATATTGTAGGCTCTAATTAAGGAATTTAAAAAGTAATACTTATTGAAGGAATACTATCATAACCTATTAAAGCTTGTAAGTACAAGGTAGTAAAATCCTTTAATGATAACATCCTAAGTGAAATCAAAATACATTATTTGCCATACAAAACTGATTAAAAACGTGACTGGAAAAAATATGATACATATGGCAAAGATGCATATACTTTGAATAAAAATTTTTGGTTTTGGTTCAAATCGAGTTATTTTAATTGACTATGTAATGGATCTATTTTGCACTTAAACATAGACAAATGTGGCTAATAATAGGATTTGGATCGCTTTGTGTACATTCTTTTTTTAAATTAATTGTGCTTATCACTTAGTTTCTTTAAATATCTTTGTATAATAATAGAGAAAATGGTTTATAGAAAGTCTGGTTCATTTTCAGATTTTTTTTAAATTCTGATCTTCAAGTTGAATAAAATAATTTAAACGGTAACCTTGAAATACAGACTATAGCAAAACTTTACAATGATTAAGAATGCTGATTTAATTACTGCTTTATGCATAAAAATGACTTTACATCTACAGAAATATAATTTAAAATGGAAAGAAAGTCACATTGAAAGAATTCTGATGAGGGTCAGAAGATGGGAGAAAAAAGTGATATCCTTTTGTTAAGTACTAAAAAATGTTTAATTAACTGCTTACCAAAACAAAACAATTAAAATGGCAATTACCTTTAAAATAGCAACAGTGTAATTACAGCTGTTGTGATATAAAGCTAGGAAACAAAATGTTAATCTGGAATGAACAGTTTAAATATGAAATTATGATATACTTGGCTTCCTGTAGTACAGCTGTCAAGCTTGGGCAGTTCGCTGGTCAATAGTGACATTCTATGTGTCAGTGAACAGAGTCTCTTGATACCGTAACCCGCAGTTCACACATTACTGAAGCTCCAACTGTCGAACATTCAAGTCCCCTGATATTATTGCAGCTTTCAGACTCTCCTAACTGGCTCATGTTTCATTCTTTGGCAATTTGCCCTAATGATATCCCTCAGGAGCTTTCAGCCTCTCTTCCTTTCCATATTTAATCATCTTATATTAATCTGAGTGATACACAAACTATGCTGTACAAATTGTAATTTCCTACAATTTTTCTAAGATGCACACCTAATTTTTCAGTTTTACTTTTACTTATGTTCTAAGTTTTCAATCCCAAGCTCGGTATTTTCAGATGATTATAACTATCTACATGATTCCCAAGAAGCTTCTTTTGCTGTTTATATATGTTTCAGAGGGGCCTCTGAGATGTAAGAAGACTTTTTACATGTAGAAGTGATAAAGACAATGTGATTTATGTAGTTATGTAAATTGTTCTGTGATTACTGTTCATTGTTGATACATTGAACATTGCTTTTTGTTTGGAAGGTCAGCAGCTACTTATTTTTGTTATCCTTTTACAAATTTTAGTTAACTGCCTGTATCCATGGATCAGCTGCTCTTCTATACCCAATGTATTGGCAACACATATACATCCCAGTGCTTCCTCCACACCTGCTGGACTACTGCTGGTAAGCTGGCTTTTGCCAGACTCCTTTAAGTTTAGGTTTCATGATTAGATTATCTGTTTATTTGTGAATTAGGTAAACTTGGGGGCATATTTAAAAGAAATCACAGAAACTTACATTTTAATAAATAGTAAAGATGGCTTTTATGAAGGACAGAATAATTCTGTACAAAGGTAGCGCAAGTTAATACCTAGCAAACATAAAGTTCTTTAGATTTTGTGAATTTCTTCTGCAGTCATTTAGATAACTCAATGCAAAATAGAAAAAAATAACAGTCTTAAGTTGTGTTAGGAAAACTGTATAGAAGTTATGGTGTCAGTTAGAGAACCCAGTATCCCAGGTGTCAGAATTTGTCTGGCAAATCTGCCAGCAACCACATTGTCTCTGTCAGGGCATACTCTTGTTACCTTTACTTCAGAATACACTTCTTTACCCCTCTTTTTTCAATAATAGCACACCAAATACCAAGTACTGACAAAGGGGTTGTCTCTAATACAAGAATTCTTGTTTTTTGTTTAAGTCAAAGTCTCAGCCTTGAGCCACCATGAAAAGCAATGTTGAAAAGTATTGGGAGTAGTTCTGAAAAGTTTCCTGGCATTAGACACAATTCCTAAAGGATCCCAATAACCAGGCCTCTAGACCCTCCTTGTTCTCTTCACCTGGAAGAGTCTGCATATTTATCATGAGTCTAAACAAGGATTAGACTTCTAAATAGCAGCTTCTGGGCCTTCTTCAAGACTAGGGGGGGAAATGTTATCTTCATTGCATAATCATCTTCTGCAGGTATAGCCTAATTCTTAAGAAATGTGATGGGATTTTTCCTCTAAATCATTGTGCACACACATAGAAGGAAACAATTTTGACCTTAATGTGTTTGCTTATTTCACTGCTAATGTTACTAAAACACAGCACTTTTAGAATCAATGCACTCATTTAACTTTCTTATTTCATAAAAGGCAGAAAGTATTAAGGATTAAAAATGATTTAAGTTCATACACAGAGGGTTTCTATTAACTTTTTATGACTGAGCCTCTTCAGAACAAGTGATTGTAGTGACAACACATGTACTTGGCCACATATTGATTACGTTAATATATTGGTGTGTTTCCACAGCATGGTAATATTATTAGTATTGATAATGCTGTGAAGTAGGTGCCCAGTGACCTACCATTGCTATTATGCTGTTTGAGAACTAGAAAGGAGAAACTGTTTGGCAGGAAACTATAGGAATGTAGTTTATATTGTTAAGTGTCACACACACAAGTCTAAGAATAAAATAAATAGGCCCTTTGTTATTCATTTTAGAGTTTTTCTTTAACCAACATACCTATAATATTTTAGCATTCCTTAAAGGGAGGGTCTCATTTATTTATGTTGACATATGCAGTAGATCTTTGTATATACTGTTCAGTAATTAAACTTTATTTATTTAAAAATATATTTTACAGCAGTATTTGGAAATATATTGATATATGATTTTACATAATATATCTTTAGAATTACATTTTATATATGATGTTAGTGCCATCTTAATTTTTCTATTAAAATGTTCTAACCTCTTAAGAGATAACACACCTTTAATTAAGTTCAATTATCTGTAATGAATTACACATTTAAGACTTTCTAAAATGTTATTTAGAAATTATTATATGACACAGGCAGTTCTGTACTAATTTTTTTCCAGAGCTTTTCTAATCATTTCTACCCCTGCCATAAAATTCGATGAAGTAAGCTTCTTTCATATTTCAGTCCCTGGAATTTTCTTTCTAGTGTCTAATGTCTGAAATAGCCTTTGGGTTGAGTTCTAAGAGCTTGCACGCCAAAAACCTCCCTGGTTCAAAGAGTAAGTCAGTGATATTCAAACAAGAAGTTATCTGAAACTTTCTGAACCTTAAGGTCACAATGATAGGCTCAGCTTCTATCATAGGAACTGAGTAATATAATATAATTATTTTTTTAAAGAATAGCCATCAGAAAACTTGGTAAACTAAACTGTTTCCTAGGGTAAACAGTTTTCTTCCATTTCCATCCTTGAGGTTAAAAAATCATACTGATCTACATGTAAAAGGGAAAAAATTTACAGATCATCCCTTCAATCTCATAGTTTTGATTAAATACTTTTTATGAATATTCCAGTTCAAAAATAGTGTCATGAAGATTTGATAGGAAAAGATATATCTTTGCTAACTCTTTGGCATGATTGGAACTTTCTGAATCCTGAGGTAATCCTACCTCCATAAAGTATTTCTGTTTTTGCAACTGGTAGCTCTGGTGTGGGTTGGACTGTGGAGAGCCGTAATGCCATCTTGTGACCATGGATGGATATCGCATCTTGGTCCACCAATAAAGCCTTGCTACTTTGTTGATTCATTCATCCATTCACTTGTTCATTAAACATTTAGTGACCATCTATTAATATTTGCCAAGCTGTGAGTGTGTAATGTAATGAATAAGATTTAGTTTCTGCCATTGCAGGATTCACAGATAGCAAGAAATACACACATACTTACATGTGCACACATACACACACACAGCACAGTGTAATACTGCAATACTATAAGTATTACAGAATAGGCATACAAAGGACCATGGATGGCAACACATAAGAAGAAGTGGCCTACAGTCCCTGGTAGCTTAGGGAAGGTGCCTGGGAGGAAATGACACCATCTGCATTTTCCCCTAATCAGCCAATGTAAGAGTACTTTAATATGGCAAGTCTATGATGTTGCAAGACAGTCTTAACCTATCTAACTCCATAAACACATGGCAGGTAGTGTGACTGTAGGACTAGTAAAATTATAATTATCTATTATTTGTTCGTGAATGGTTGAGTCACTATTTAGGCTATATGACTCTTCTTTTTATGAAAGGAGCAGATTTAGCTTCTGAGAGAATAGGTTTTTTTTTTTTTTTTTTAAATGGAAAATTGTATTCTTTAGACTACCCCAATAGACTGCTGTTATAGTCTGTGTCATGAGTGGTCTCTTTGTAAGAAAACCTAAAAAGAAAAAAATAGCTATTCTTAAGTACAGGTGAATTGCTACCAAAAAGAAGCAGCAATCATATGGAGGCTTCTGTATCCTATCTTTGCAAAATAACTTCATTGAAAGAAAGATTTAGGACAGTTTTTCACATAGAGGACAAAACATCTGTGTTGCCAAGAATCTCTTCTTGGCTTGTTAATGCCCTTATCTAATTAGGAAATTTAAGGCTAGGTTTGCAAAGTTACTTTTCATGAGATTTGGGTGATTTCATATTAGGATTACACAATCCAGTTTTTGTGAGAAAGAAACAACTATTCACTCTATATTCTGCAAAATGTAATTATTTTAGGAAATTAGTCTCTAGGTTAATAAAGTTTACAGTTCTAACATCTGTGTTTTAGATTTTGTGAGAAATTGGTGAGAAGAGAACATGTGGAGATAACAAGTGATCCCATTTTAAAAGTTTCAAGTTATTATATGATTAAATTTTGCATACAAGCTTTTTAATGGATATTTTTATGCCAGCTTAACAATTTTTATCAATGTGTTTTTTATACTTCTGAAGATAAGTATATCTTCCATAAAGTTTAAAATGTTTTTGCCTGGGCGAAAGAGCGAGACTCCGTCTCAAAAAAAAAAAAAAAAGTTTTCCTAGATGTATTCGGTAGGTTATTTAGCAGTCTGTTTCTGATTTTAAGAAACTCTGACCCACCCATTTATCCCACCAACATTTGTAAAATGGACTTAGTAATTATTGTTTTTAGAAGGCTTACCTATTTTAAAACTCTTTCATTAAAATGTACTTTGAAATTTCAGACAGCATGGGCTTTTCTGTATTATAAATCTTGTGAGTAGAATAAACTAACCTGAGGTTAATTGGAAGTTTACACAGTGACTTTAATAATTTTATGCTATTTTGGACATAGGCAGGGCTTGAGATATTTAAGATTATGGGAGTTGCCTAACTTCATTTTGTTAAAGTTATCAAAACCTTGTTGTGGAAGCCTAGATTTGTTAGTGATATGCATTTTATGTCTTCTTCTCTGGAGACCCAGAAGGAATTCAGGGATGAGAACTTGAATTAGGGAAGTAGTGGAACAGTCCACATTTGTTCCTCCTGTTTCCTTTTGAAGGTAGAAAATCTGTTAGGTCTTAAGGATATCAAGGCCTATAAACAGTTTTCAACTTTCAGCCAAGTGAAGTATCCAGAATATCAGATCAATTCCAGATGGTCTCTTGCATTCAAATTAAAAAAAAAAAATAGGAAGGAACAAAGCTACAAAGGGCAAAGACAACTGGGAATTAGAATCTAGTACAATAAGAAGTAATGAACTAGAATGTACAGGCTAACGAGGAGTAAAATAAGAACTTTAACACTTATTTTGTAAATTCTGGATATATAGATTGGTGGTTAGCCATCTTTAAATAAATTTGGAACTTTTTAAGGTTACTTTGAAATCTCTGGGTCTGTCAGGGTGGCTGTGTAATCTATTGTTGGTTCTCAGTAGCGAAGTGAACACACAGAAATTTGGACAGCTCTGTTCTAATAATGACAATGATGTTTAGAAAATTATGCAAATCTTTTGAGAAAGAGGATTATCTGTTTGCATTAACAGAAAAGGAGTGTCATAATAGAGCACAAAGATGCCTATAAAAGAATTGCCAAAAATGTTTTATTTTAAAATAGCTATTTATTCATATATCTGCTATTGACTTCGTAGATATCTGTCAATTCTCATGTTTTTCTGTTAGATAATATTTTAGGTTTGAAGTGTCAAGTTGAATAATTTTCTTCTTGTATTTCGTGAGAAGTATTTCTGAAATAACCAGCAATTCTTATTCTATGTATTAAAAATTTAACATCTATACTTTTTGCAAGAGTATAAAATCCATAGGGAATATATTCAGTTTATATTGTCTATTATTGTTCCCAAGTTTCTACCCTAAGGCCTGGCACCTGCTATGCTCCAAATATCATGTGTTGAATTAATTAATTCAAGATTATGCTCACACTTGAGTATTTTTAAATTTATTAAAATTGTTAATAAAAGTGAAAGTTGGATAAATCTGAATTTATAAAATTAGGTAAATAAAAGACAATGTACATGAGGGGAAAGATAGCACAGTAGGTGAGGAAGTTGTTTCCTTTTGTACATCCAGTTCCAGAACAGTGCCTGACAAACAATAAGTCTTGATAGATATTTGCAGACTGACCCTCTGATCCAAATATTTGGTGACATAGGAGGTATGTATCAATGAATATATATATTAAGAATATCATAGAAATAAGAATTTAATTGAATAGGAAAAGATGTGCAAAAGGGATGTTAATAAATTTGATGATTATTTAAGATATATTTGCTATGAGGTATATGGAAAAGATTCAATTCAGACTATGGCCTAGACCTGGATATTCTTCTTAAGGTAAAAACAAACCAACAAACAAACTTTTTAGGCATTATAACTCTTGATTAAATTATAAATGATTTTATGATGTTTATAAAAAGCAATCTTAATTTTAAATATATTAATGGCCTCTAAGATTAAATTTGAGCTTCATATATTGAATAATTTTGAATATCTATAATGTGTTATGCTGGAACTGAGCATTTAATACATTTAATTTTTAATCATTTTGAATTACTTATACTGTTGTTTCAGTTTTAATGAACTATATGAATCTATGCATATATATATTTTTAATTTAGTGCCCCAATGCCATACCTGATTGGAATACACTCCAGCCTCATAGAGGTGAGTATCTTTCAGACATGAGATAGTGATAAAATTAACTCATAAAATAATAGTTAAAACAGTTTTGTTTTGAAGGAATACCAGTGGTATAGGACAAAGAAGTGACTAGTTTCATATTTAGAGTATGCTTATCATTTTTAAAAAGACAACATTGAAATAATTAAATTTAAATTAACATACTAAATGACCATTTTTTATGGCATGAAATCCATAAAAATAGGTTATGTTTGGTAGAAATCATATGGTAAGTTTTAAATACTAAAACTTCAGTCCTTGATCAGTTGCCTTTTTTTATGGCAACTTGAGATCATTTATATCTCTTTTTCAGACCTATATTTTGAAAGTCAAAATTTATGTACTTATGAGTCATGAAGTAAAATTTTTTATTTTGCAGACTTCATTATGTTCCCATTTATCAGTGTGTACATTTTAAATGTGGTTTTAATATACTAATCATGAACTTTAGAATATAGCCTTAAGTTTTAATTTTCAGTTCTGTTAGGGAATATAAAATTTAGTAATTTTTTTCCACAATTACCACATCATTTTAAAATTATTTTTGTCACTTAAGTTATTCCTATAGTGAAAGATCTTGAACTATTAACACCGTGAACTTGAAATTAGTGAGATTTCCAGGAAGGTCTTGGTATAGGATCAGCATCTAATAAAATAAGCAAAAGGCTTTAATTAAAACAAAGTCTTGGGTCAATTGAGTGGTGTCATTATGCTCGATGCTCTCAGTTTTATTCAGATAAATTTGTCTTTTTTTGCTGGTTGTACAGATTGTACTTTAACCCAGTTTCTAATAAGCAACCTAAATGAGTTAGCTTTGGTTTTCCTCTTGCCATCACTGTATACCCTCCATCAGTCCTTACTTTGATCAAAGATGAGTCTGTTGATATATTTTAAAACTCCTGAGGATCATATTGGGAAAGAGTCACGCCCCTTTAGGAGGTCCAGGTTGTGGATTCCGACCGGTACTCTAGGTTCCGGCATTTTTTCTTATCACAAAATGCTAGGGCAACATTTTTTATTTGTTTCACCAATAACAAAAAAAACATATTTAAATGAATATCTTTAGTAGGTTTGTTTGTAATATTGAAGTCTGAGTTGGATAACTTTATGACTCCTTATTTTTTATTCATTTCTAGAAAACTTATTCTTACATGCCAAGGTACTTTCAGTGAAAGGATAAATTACATAAAATAAAATATGAATGAGTAGGTACTTAATTTGTTATTAGATTGTGGAATATATGACTAGCATTTAATGTATCAGTAATTTGACTTCATTTAAAATCTAACCTTGGTTGGATTATTTTCTAAAAAGAGTCATCAAATTTGATTTTTATATTAGTGTACTTGTCGCTTCTTAATGAATCTAATAGGATACATAATTTTTATAACATGTTTATTTATTTATAGAGATGAAAAATATTTAAAGTTGTTGGTTACCTGGTGATGTTAATTTTTTTTTTGCATAATGATTCTACATCAACTTTTAAAACAAATGATTCAGCGTTTCCAAAATACTGTATAAAAGGGTATATATTTTAAACATTCAAGTTAATTTATCATATGTTCTTGGATACCTATAAAGAAAACCAATACTGTTTTTAAGTAGCAAATTTAAGAATTATTTGCTCCTTAAAAAGTGTTGTCTTAGAGAATAATCCATTCTAACTTTAAATTGGCTCTTATTATTAAATGAGAATATTTGAAGCCATTATTAGTTAGACTGGTTGAAATCTCTGTATTTTTCATACTCTGGACTTATCTAAGTGTCTTAATAGTCAGCCTTATTTTATTTAATTGGTTTATTAGTGAATGAGAAGCTATACTGGGGACTTCAGGAATTCTTTTAAAACAATTGGATACCATTCAGCAACTTTCTTGTTAATCTATTACAAGATGATGAAATCCTGCAAATTTCATTCTTGTTATGCCACTATTAGGCAGATTTTTTCACTAAAATTTCTAGCTTTTATGCTTTTTAATTTTACCAAAATGGTCTCATAATTAAAATATTGATACAGCTATTTACATATTTAGTATGTAAGACTGAACTGAGTAAATGTTTGCATTTTGCCTGGCAATTACAACCAATTTTTTCTTTAAGGAATAATTAAAATATTTTCTTATTCCCTCTCTCTTGGTCAAGAGAGTTTCAACACATTTTATTGTATTATTAGGTTGGTGCAAAATCAATTGTGGTTTTTGCTATTTTTTTTTTTAATGGCGAAAACTGCAGTTAATTGCGCACCAACCTAATGTAACAACTTCTAAATGTAGTTGTTCAAAGTCATGAAATTCATACCCCTTAACATCTTTCTTTCAGTTGTTTTAATGAAATTATGAGTAAAGGATGGCCAGATCTTTTTAAAATACAAATTTCCTTCTAAAATAAAGGCTAAAGACATTTTGTTCTGCCTGAAAACTAGACTTTGGGGATGAACTCAAGGCAGACTAAAGCCTGCAGGTCATTAGGAATAAATTAGTAAAGGCTACAAATGTGAGGATTATCTTGTTTGTTTTAATATACAATGGATTCTAAATAAAATGTTGACTCAGGTTTATAAGATCATGTGATTGCTGCCACTGTGTCATTTCTTTGTATTAATGTGCAAAAGTACCTTTGTAGCCATATTGTAGGGAAAAGTTAAACATAGAGGGTGTGAGAAAGACTTCACTAACTTCACCACCTTACAGTTGTTCTTAATAAGCATTTCAGTCTATGTCTAATATTATTTTCTTAATTTTGAAGAAAAAGATAATTTTTTAAATTTTCTTAATTTTGTATCTCATAACTTTATGAGATGTAACAGTGAGACACAGAAGGAGGTACCATTTTATATACCACATGACTTTCAATGCCTATTTAGAAAAAAAAAATAGCTGAAGTCTAATTTGGAGGGAAAAAATTGATGAAATATTGATACTAATCCAAATTTAAAAAAATTTGTTACACTCTATTTTTTCCTTTTTTGTTAATGTATTAATAGAATTATTTTCATGTTAGGGAATCTCAGTTTATTAATTTGAAATGAATATATTTTTCTATTCTTTTTTGAGTGGTCCCTTAAATAAAATTTAATATTCAGCAATTACCAGATTTTTAAAACTAAGAGCAGTTTTGAAAAAATTGTACATGTCATAGTAGTACCAATTTCCTTGTTCTGAGTTGAGTGATAATGTCCTCACGAAACACTTTGGGGGCACATAGCTTTGTCTTAGGCTATTTACAGACTAACTCATTTTATCCCTTAACAAATACATCAGGTTTATTAGATTATAGTTTCTGTCATAAAATGACAACTTAAAGTTGAAGATGAAAATCAAAATTATGACATGCAATTAACATAATTTATATTTTTACTTATAAAATAGGTTACTGTAGTTATACTATAGTTACTTTATAGGTAACTACACATATATGTACTTAAAGCTTTTTGCATATATGTAAACATGTGAAAAGAAAAGGAAATAAGTGTATTTGTTAATATTTTTGCAGTAGTATCACTATAAGTGACTCGCTGCTAATATCTTAGAAATGGCCATCTTTTAAGTCTTTATAATAAAGAAGACAGATTTTGAGAATCATCTGTCCTCACTGTAGACGTTATGCCTTTCTTAACATGTGGAAATTCTCTGCTTTAGACTACCATTGCTTTAGAAAGTTTAACATTCTAATATGCAGAGATTTGAAATTGTAAATGAATCAGAGAAATTTTAATTATGACCAACTTAGAATAACCAGTTTGGCCAATTTAAAATATAAGGTAATAATAAGATTTTAGGTGACAGTTTTCAAAAATGACTATTATTGTAGACCACCACTTAAAAAATACTACACTAAAATTATTAACCTATTGCTAGTTGACTTATACAATTATGAAATTCAGAGTTCATGAATATATTTAATTAATGAGTACTTATCATTAAGGAATAATACTATTTGTTACAAATTAAATAAGACTAATAAAATTATATGAATTAAGTATACCTATTAGTTTAAGTAGGAAAAATGAACCATAAGTATTTTCTTTAAGGATGAAAACTATGATAAAATTCTTATTTACTATTATTTGTAGACATATTGAGATAATTTGACTATTTTGATTAAACTTTCAAACAAATGGGACAAGTCAAGGTAGTCTGATAGGCTATTAAATTTGGTACCTTCTGTTGAAATTCATGTGAGAAATATTACTAACAATAAATTCCATATTGCTATCCTTTTTTCTCTTATTCAGCTTTCAGTCCTCATCACCAACATATACCTTTTTGTATAGAATATAGATAAAAAATTTAAATTATAGTTTAATGCTGTAGTCATAGTTATTGGTTTATGTTATCCTTGCAATATGCTTTATGCTAAACATAGGTATAGAGCTGGCCATGAATTCTTGTATCATGAGACTGAACTTAAATGGGTAAATTTTAAAGAATATAATTTGTTTACAGTTTGATATAACTGTGCCTATTTTATAAGAATTTTTGTTGTAGTTATGTTTAATATAAGATGAGGAAATATTCAATTTTAAGCATTTTTACTAAATCTTTTCGTATGAGTTGTAGTCAGACTTTCTCAGGAGGCAAAGTTGTTTCTATCCTTTCATAATATAGGATTTTCCTTTTTTCTTTTCCCAAGCCTAATGCATTAAGATAATGTTTTCTGTTTCCAAGCTCATCATAACTTTGTAAAGTAAATATACTGATTTGTATTCATAATTGTGTTTTTTTTAAATAGAGAGTGAAAAACAAATCATTGGAAGATGTTGTTATGTTAAATGTTGATACAAACACATTAGAGTCACCATTTAGTGACTTGAACAACCTACCAAGTGATGTGGTAAGTATGAAGGCTATTCAGTGGTGAACATATATGTTTTCTCCTGGACCTCTGAATTACTAAGTTATTTTTCCCACTTTTAATATCTGAAATAAAAGGGTTGGGTATTTGCATGGGGTGTGAGAGAAATCAATGTTGATTCTATATTTAATATTTTTACCTTTTAGCAGTTGAGATTTTGAATGGAACATCATATTCCTTATTGTAAAAGTAAGATCATAATTAAAAAGCTAGATGCATTCATTAGGCAGAGTTTCTTTAAACCTAAGTCTCTTCATCTCATCTTAATCATTATATTACAAAGTAGGCATTTCTGTCTGCCTAGTGGCATGTCTTGCAAAAGAATGAGAGAGTTTTTGAAGGCAAGAAGAAGAAGGGGGCCAATTATCGGCTTTTGCTTCCCTGCCACCTGCCAGCGCTTTTCCTTTTAATTAATGATCTGATGTTACTGGTCAATATAATAAGAAATGCTTGTACAGTTGGGGTCAGAAAATTCTGGCTTTGATCTCCCTCAACTTTCTGAAACATTTATTTGTTTTCTCTAAATTATTTCAGTTTTATTTTAATCTTTTCTATCCTGCTGAGGGCCGCAAGAATGAAAACCTACACTGTTTGTCATTTGCTTTGGCAGAGCAAAGACTGCTTACTTAGAATTCTATTTGTAAATTAAACTGCAAACCCAGTTTGTCATAAAAGACATCTGATCCTTTTGAAATGACGAAAACTGTCTTTTGTCTGTAAAGGCTGATAAATTAAGTGCCAGTTCTCTTCTGGTCTTTGATCTTGCGGAGGGTTGTGTGTGTGTATGCGTGTGTCTGCAGCTTATAATGGGACATATTCTGTATGTCACGTTAAATAGTCTCCAAAAGTGCATTATTTTTGGCCTTCATATTCCTTAGTACAGGACAAAAATGCAAACTAGTACTGTTTCTGTATATATTTTAATGGCTACTTAAAAATATCTTTATAACATAGTTCTAAGTTAAAATAACTTCCTTTTTTAAAAAACAAAGCATTTATTCTTTATACGGATATTAAAATTTGGGAATAAAAATGCCTTCAGAGCATATTTTTCTGTAATATTGAACTACTTTGAAATCCATTATTAAGGAGTTTGAGAAAGTGAATTTAAAAATCCTAAACTCAAAAATACACTAATACCAGCCTTGATTGTCCTTCTGTCTAATGATAGGAAAAATATGATTTTAAAGTCAAAATCAGATTATTTATGCCCATAATACCGTAAAATACTTGCTGACCTTGAGACATATTAAAATTCAACTACCTTATCTTACTGTAGTAAAACTTATGCTATGAATATACAAATCTAATCCTAGGCCAGTGAACAATTACATCTTTTTAGCTCATTATAACTAGATTACCTCATTATAAAATTTTTGCAAAAACAAAATCACAAAGAAATTATTAGAGTTACTCATTTAAAAACTAATCAAAGTATTGTTCAATGGATAGAGAAATAATTATGAAAATAGAATCCCAACTTTTAAGAATGCTTTCCTTATATGCATGTACTTCCTACCATTAATGCCCCAGGGAGAAAGATTGTTAAAAAGAGAAAGAAGAAAAAAAAGAGAAAGAAATTCAGCTTTTCTGTATGTGATATTAAAATTTTTATAGGCAGCTTCAATCAATGATAGATGATTCTTGAAAAAATAATCTTTGAAATTTTATTTTTTGATGGGTGATTCTTTTTTAAATTGAAAAGTACTACTTTCCTAGTAGAATTAGTTTGATGATTAGAACATTTATTTAAATATATGGAGAAGTTAAATAATATTTCACACATGTAAGTATTTAAATATATGGAGAAGTAAATAATATTCACACATGTAAAGGCCTGAATATATAAAATGACAGAAGAGACTATCTTGTTATTTACTCATAAACGACAATATAAACATAACTGAAATATTTAAAAATATAGATAAAAATTATACTGAAAGGTGGTGTAGATTGATTAACTAAATATATGCTTGAAATTCAGGGACACAGACTTATAAAGAAATTTAAAGAATAGACAAATAAAAATAGTTCTGAGATGGAGCTAGGACCATTTACTGAAAGTGTGAGATGGTTTAAAGTTATAGTAATTTTCTAAAAATATTTTGGGTGATTTTTAGAACCCATTTCTAATAAATATAGCTTTTTCATCAGTTTTCTAAAGTTATCTCTTACAATTTTGGTGGAAATAGGATGAAGCATCACATCATATTTTAGAAGCTCCCCTGCCCCACTAGACAGAACAGGACAATTGTAAATGTTTTAAATGAGATGTGTTAAAATCACAAATGATCTTACTAAAATATTTTGTGTGTGATTTAAATTGATAAAATATACTTGAAACCTGAAAAATGTTACTATTAGTATTGTTTGATTGTTTAATAGGTTAACTGAGATTTAATTGGGGGGGGTCCTTTTAAAATCCTTCACCAAAGCATTTAAATTATACTTACAGGCTGGTTGACTTTCTATGCATGTGTACTCTATTATTATGTCAGATTGACCAGTGGTCTTGGCTGTTCAAAGGTCAGTGGTCACAGTTGTCCTGAATTACTAGTTCTTTTTTCCTGTGGACCCTCTGCTGTGTTGCATGCTGTAATCTTCTTAATGGCTTCATTCCAATATTCACACATAATATTTTAGATTTATTGACTGTTAGAAATACTACCATGCCAGTAGCAGTTCCGCTACTCTTAAGGTATTTAAAATTGGAAAAATAAATCAGGGCAAAGCTTTCAGGATTCCTTTGTTTTCGTTAAGGGAGGGGGAAAACCTCTTTTCCTGTCTTCTGACAAGAACACTTGTTTTTTGATTTCATCATTTCACTATAGATTTGGATCATTAAAAGAAAAAAAATCATTTTATTGGGAGTGATTTTAATGATATTGATTATTACATGGAATAACTTTTAAAGGCAGTAGATCCAATAAAATATACTCTTGTAGTTTTTGTCTATTAATATATTGTGACTTTATTTTTTAGTGGCTGTGCCAAATAGACACCTTCAAACATCTGTAGTATAGTTTGAATGTTTGAAATAAAAAAAAGTAAATGTTAGGACTCAGTTACAGCATCAATCACAGTTAGTGTTATTGTAGTATGTTTATAAGGGTGAGAAAAAGAACCAATTGAATTAAATATAACATTTGAAATCTCAAATGAGTTGATTTTAATTTATGAAAATGCAGTATTAAAACCTCCTATTCCAAATCTATATAGAATTTAGTTTTAATTGCATAATAATTTAAAATATATTTCTGAGATATTCCTGCTCATTTTAATTTTTATCATTAACGTTTTAAAAAGCAATTTGGAGGTTGTTACTATTTCAAATATAAATAGAATTACTCTCTTACTAGGAATTAAGCTAATAATTAGAATTATAATATTTAGGAATTCTCTCATATGAATATTAAACAATTGTAAATTCCTATAGGTGAAAGCACATTAGAATTGACATCTGAAAAAGTTACATGTATTAGAATATTCATTACAACGGGCAAGTTTTTTTTACCTGTATTGCTTAACGGTCTCTAATAATTTAAACTCATTAGATTGTAAGAATAGTAATAATATTGATAGGTCAATATGCTATTCCTATTTTAGATAAGAAAATCAAGGCACAGAAAGTATACTGTTAATGGTATATCTATAGATTCATTTCATAGAGGTTGATCCTCAGGCCTGTGCCCGAAACAGTAGACCATGGTCCCTTTCATATAAATGTGATATACAATGTAATGAATAACTCATTTAAAATATATTGTAGAAGCTTACTTGCCACTTAAACTTGTTAAAGAAATATCAGTTTGATCCATTTGATTTAAATTAGGATTTTCAGCACTATTTTTAAAACTTCATTTTCATCTTAAATATAATACTATTGGAAAATGATTTTCTGTTTTCTACTATGAGGGTATATAGAAAATATGGTACACTTAAGAGTTATTGTACAAGTCACTGTAGACCACTATATGTTACAGGATAGCTATATTTTGTATGAAGCATATTTAATTACTAAAACGTTGAAAAGACCTTATTATAATGATGCTATCTAAAATATCATATATATTATAGTGAAGCTTTCAGGAATCATAAGAAGGAGTGCATTAAGTGGTTTTATTGTGATAAAAAAAGGAAAGACACAAATTGCTCTGAATCACCAAAAATCATTAAGAGCATGTAAGAACTGGAGAAAACCTCTAAAACTCTGATATCAAATATTTGAATATCTACATTCAAGTGAATTTATTAATTTGGGGATAAGTTTGAGAGAATTAGTTTTTTCAGAGAATTCTAAAATAAACTTTTCAAAAAATATTAAGTTATGTAAGCAAATTAAACTCTTAGAACCACACAGATTGTCAATGGATATGTTTAATTCATTGAATATTTCCTGTAATCTAACATGAAGGTTTAACATGTTAAATTGTCATAATATATGTTATAAAGAAAAAAAAGGGCCCCAGAGAATATTATATTAGTTCCAGGTTTGCCACAGTTCTGCTGTAATCTTTATTGTGTTTAATGGTAAATGAAGTCCCTAACAAATTTCTAGGGTGGTCAGGTTAGAAAGATTCATTCAGCTTCTAGAGTAATTTGGAGAACATTTTATTACTTCAGGAGACAAATATTACTTTCAGTTTGCCCTTGGAAAAGTATAGTCATGCTTTTTCTCCTCTCAGTCTTCAATTGTTAGAACTCAGGCATCTAGTTGTACCTTGCCTCCACCACACAGCCTTGGTACAGTGCTTTGTAAATAGGCATTCAATAAGTGATTGCTGAAAGGAAATATAATTACACTTCTTTTATCTTTTGTAATAGAAACTTGCTTTTAAAGTCTGTTTACAGTTACCTCCTAGAACATTTTATAAGGATATTTCCATTTGACTTTAATAATAATAATGAAAATGAGAAACCTGGACGCATATATAAACTATACTTTTTGACTATGAGCATAACCTTTTATTTCCTGTATTTAGAAAAAGAGACCATGTTGTGATGGCAATCATTGTGCTTCTGCATACCCAGCTGAATGTCTGTGGAAACTGAGCTATTCTTTTAAATAGTTATTATCAGAGATATAATTATTTACAAAGTAGTTTTTTTTGTTTGTAGGTAAACTATTATAGATTTTGCTGTTCTCCCAACTGTTTTCTTGGTGTATATTTTGAAAATATAAACCTTAAATGTTAGAACAAAGAAAACAAAAGCAAAACCTGAAAACCTTAACTGTGCTTGTAAACATTTAAAATATTTTTGTTAGTTTCTCTCAATTGAGTAAGAGAACCTGGCTTTCCCACAGCAATGATCCAGGCTTTGGTAATACCCCCCTTTATGTCTCTGTACTTTTGCCATTCTAAAGTTGATTTATTGTTTGTTACTTTTAGTGATTTTAAGTGCTCAATGAAGTTCCTTGGCTTTCTCATGGCTTTTCATTTCCAACTAAATTACCTAGCCTTTCTTTTAATGTCTTCGTCCCACCCACCATGTATTATCTTAATAGCACGCTTCTTTCTCTTGTTACTGCAGATATTTTTTTTTTCTAAAAAAGGTAAACCTTGATTTTGGCTGTTAAAATTATTTCCAATTTATTTCTGGTCCTTTAAATTCTTGATTTTTCCATATCCAAGCAACTTTTTGTGTGTAATATTGTGAGCACTGTCACAATAGCAGTTCCCAAACCTTGCCGATATCATAATGACCTGGTGACCTTTTAAATGAATTATGTTTCTGAGCACCATCACAGATACTTTGATTGAGTCAACTGGAGGAATAAATGTAGAATTGTGCATGGAACCGATTGTTAGATTTGTTCATTTATTCATTCATTCAACAGGTATTTATCAAGTGTCTACTATGTACACGCATTGTGCTAAGAACTGGGTATATAGTGGTGAACAAGCAAACATATACCCTGATTTCATAGAGTTTATGGTGTGTTAACACTCATCTAGTATTACAAATAGAGACAAATGTTATAAAAGAACAGGGTGCAGTTGGAGAGAATTACAGTGGTATCCTAATTTAGATTAAGGGTGAGATAGGTAGAGGCTGGACCTGTTGTAGCTCAGTGGCACGGGAAAAAAACCATGTGTGTCTCTGTGGTGCAGCAAGGCATTATCTTATGTGGTAGTGCATAAATTCTCGGGGGCTCAAGTGTTCTTCTCCAGCTTAATAGTAAAGGCTGCAAGCCTGAGGTTTCATTTTTCTTATGACGTGGCAGGAACCTGATGCTGTGCCAGTTGCACTGAGGATGGGATTTCAGGTGCACCAGTATGAGAAAGTATGGAAGCAGTTAGGAGCTTGGTCTATATTCTTATTTCATATCTCTCATATATCCTTTATACTGTTTGTTTATTATCCTTTATACTGTTTATTATCCTTTATACTGTTTGGTATATTTATTAGGGTACAAGCTAAGCTGCTATAACAGAAAGACCTGAATACTCATTCTTAGATCAAAATAGAAATGTATTTCTCTATTGTATAACAATTAAGAGGTAAGTTTTCCAAAGATGTGGGACAACTCTGCCATCCTCAATACATAGCATCCAACTCTAGGTTTAAGGTATGCTCTTTGTCTACCTTGCCGTAGAGTAAAGAGGAGAATCCACAGAGGGGTATTCATATCCCTTTTAGGGACAGACTGAAAATGTCATGTTCCTCAACTCACATTCCATTTGTCTGAACCCAGCCATACGGACACACCAAGTTCCAAGGGATGTTGGAAACTAGCTGAGTTAACCTAGTTTTGTTAAATATGCACCAGTCCAAACTTAAGATTTCCATTAGCAAAGAAAGGGAGAATAGATGTTGGTGGACTTAAAGCCATCTCTGCTGTAAGTAAACTGATAAGAAAATAATTTTAGCCAAACTGAGATGCCATTTTTACTAGTCCGCACTCTCAGATCAGCCTTTTGTGGTCCAGCCAAGCTCAGTGTATCAGGAACATCTTTCTGCAGAATTGGCCTCAATGATGATGAGTATGAGTAAGCCAGATGGGAGGAGGAAGAAGAGGGGGAGGAGAGATAACATATATAAAGGTTTTCCTGTGGGGAAGAGGTTGGTTAATTCAAGACCTATATAGCTGTAGTGAAATAGACAAAAGAATTATGCAAAATGAGATAGTAGAGATAGGCAGGGGCGATCATAAAAGATGTGTAGTTCTTGTTAAAGACCTTTGGATTTTATTGGAAATTCATTGTATACTTGTAGATGATGCCATATTCGTTAGGATTTGACAGGTACTTTAAACATACAATGAAACAATGTAATGATATGCTCTGTAGGTAAGTATATCATATGCTTTTCATTTAATAAATGTTAAAGGTTACTGTTTTAATCTTCGAATAGAGACTTGTTAGAAAATTATTAAGAGAGAAGTGTTAACTTTGCTTCTTAATAAACTGAACTTTAGAAAGGTTAAAGAAGTGTAGGGATTTAATATCTAATTCATGTGATAACTATAACATGATTCATGGGAGAATAAAAGTTTTCAACTTTATAACTTTGTTCTACAGATGATTATTTGACACTTTAACTTTTCTAAATGTATGTAGTTTTTAGAGAGCAGTTTAGTTATATGAAAGGAAATATTTAAAAATATCTTAGGAGTGTTTTAGGTTGTGTAGATTATCTAAATATTATTTTGGAACACTTATTTTTATCTTCTCTTCTTTACCCTGATGCTTCTCTTTGTGATCATTAAAAGTAAAATAAAAATTTCTAGGTATAGCAGTTAATATATTTTTACTGCAAAAGCATATCTAGAAATCACATCTAAAAGTTAAGTAAAAGAAAAAATCTGTTACTTCTCAGAAAAACTCAACCCCCTTATATGCTCTGCCTTCCTGGCTTACTGTCCTTTGGTATAATTACTTCATTACTTAGACTGGGTGCACATGGCTTGCACTCTTTTAACATGTACCTATTTGCTGTGTTTACTCATGTAATTCTGTCCTTTTATTCATAGTCACTTTAGTGCTAAGAGGGTAAAAGTGGGGAATTGGTGGTAATATTATTCATGCTGCAGTGAATTCCCAGCGTGCTAAAATCCAGGTTATAATTCTTCCCATGGATGGCTGCTTGAAGGTCTGAATTCTCACTGAAAGGAATTTAAAACATTTGATAAGAGCAATGAAATGATGCTTATTTCTGAATTTTCTTTTCATTGTTTAACTTTTCGTTTGTGATCTATCCTAATACTAAATTAGACTAAAAAATGTATTTACAGAGTGTAAAATCTCTAAAGACAATACAATAAAATGTCCTTTGTGAAGTAATCCTTAGCCATTGGAGGTTGAGGCTAGCTTGCTTTCTTAAGAATAAAAAGAGAAAACAATTGATACTTCTTCAGTATTAATAGGATTATGTGATAATAGCCATATGACTAAGGCTCCAAATGCTTTTCTGAATTCAGAGTTATGTGTGAGTATAAGCCTTAGGATTTCATGGGAAGAGATACATTTATTTCATAACTAAAGTTAGAAGTTTGGAAATTAAAGCAGAAAATGCTCTTTCCTAGACCAGGTATTAAAAAGTACAGGACAGACCCCATCATTTTTATAGATAAAAACTGCTAAAAGCTAATTAGCACTGCAAAGGGCGTTGGTAACTGGTGATAATTTACTCCAGTGATGTAAAGACCAGAAACACAGCAAGGTTGATGCAATGATTTTATATTATATTAATATCCTTATATCTAAAACTGATTTTTAAAAAACAATTGTTTTCTTACAGACTATTTTTGAGCATTCATTTGCCCATGTAGAAACACTTAGCTGCCCTTCTGGTCTCTGAAAAACAGGAACAACTTCAGATGTACTGACAATTGAAGCCCACTAGAGTAGGTCAAGGAAAAATTATTTTTATGTAATTTGTAAAAGTTGAAAATAATGTAGAAAGAGGCAAAGGAGAAATATAACTATATTTCTTGCCAGGCAATTTTAGTTTAAAATCTGTGTGAAATTAGATAGTATACTCATGTAGAATAACATTGTCCAAAATAAAATGTGAGCCACATGTATGATTGTGTTTTCTTGTAGCCACGTTAAATCATAAAAGAAATAGGTGAAATTAATGTTAACGATATATTTTATTTAACCCTATACCTAAATATTATTGCTTCCAAATATAATCAATATGAACATTATTGAGTTTTTTTTGTACTGAGTCTTCTAAATACAGTGTCTGTTTACTCTTATGGCAAATCCCAGTTGAGACAAGTCAAATATCAAGTGTGTATATGACTGATAGCTACCTTATTGGCCAGCATAGTTCTAGAACAGGTACTTTCTTTTCCTATTTTCTACACATCCACAGGGATCTCAAGAGCTATCATTGACTAGTTTTGGAAGTGAAGGCTGCATATTTATGATTTGGTTTGGAATGGCTTGTGGCATTGTGTTTAATACTCCCTTATAACTCAGGCAACAATTATGCAGTCAAAGATCTGGTATAATAAAGGCTGAGGAATGGCTTGACTTGCCTGTATTCTTAGTGAGCATACGTGTTGTGATTGTCCGGAGAACATTGTGTTCTTGATTTGTGGAGAACTGAGTTGTGAATTTCATGTTTTATTTTTAAAAATACACATTAAGGAATTTTCTTTTGCAGAGATGTAAGGTGCATTTTAATTTTTTTTATTTTCTAAAGTAAAAATCTTTTTAAAAAACTATTTATATATAATAATACTTTAAAAAGACTGGAATCATATTCCTTACATCATAATCTTTTTTGGGGGTGGAGGTAGTAATTAAATACGTATATTGATATGCACTCCCATTGCTATTGAAGGCATTTGAAACTTAAAAATAGCATTAGAAGTTTCAGAATAAAGGACATTAATTTAGATTTATTTTTATAATTATTATTGTTTGAATATGTGGGTTACCAAAAAATACGCATTTATTGAGATTAGATTTTAATAATAAAAATCCCTCTTAAATGAATCCTGGTTTATGCACTTTGTGGGCTAAATGAATTAGGCTCTCAACTTTTATCTGAATCTATGGAGCTTGGATATAAATTGAAAAGATCACAGCTATGGGGAGAAGACCTACACTGCAAAGGCCTTTCTGCATAGATTATGAACATAACTCAATAATTTTTTCAAAACTGTGGTTATAATTGGACCCAATGGGGGTCTGTTTCTTTGATCAGATCACAGTAACTGTGACTTTACACTGGAAAATGTCACTACTGTGAAGTTTTATCACCTGTAGAGCTGGTCTTTCCTCTGATGCTGTGTGCATTTCTCATTAGCATTATTCAAAGTTTAGTTGTTAATTAGGTTGACAGTTCAATTACAATCATATACAAGCAAAGTCAGGGCTACTTGCATAAAGAAATAAAAATAACCCTTCTTGCATAGATATATGTGTGCATGTGTATTTGTGTATATGTGTGCATGTGTTGTGTGTGTGTATATGTGTGCATGTGTATGTATGTGCATATATGTTTGCATATATATGTAGGCACATATATACCTAAAAAGGAGAAATGACACTATTTTGTTATATGATAGTTTCATAAGGGTAAGAATATGCTCTGTTGAGTGAGCATTCTTTCCAAAATTTGTCGTACCAGTTTTTTTCTAAATAAAACAGAATTGTTACACAACTTAATATGTTTCCATTTTAAGCATTGATGAATATATATGAGAACCAATATTTTTAAGTGAACAGAATATAGTTTTCTATTTTGTGTGAAAGGAATTGGTACAGTGAATTGGATGCATAGGAGCATTTTATATCTCCTCCTCCTTAAAAAATAAGAGTTTACATCAGGAGTATGATCTCACTTAAAATTCTGTTCATAAATAATATGCATTTTCTAAAATACATAGCACTTGAAAGATAGAAAAATGTATGAAAAATTAAAACTTAAATATCTTTTAAAATTATGCAAATTTTTAGATAAGTTTTTCTTTGATTTGAAACATTAGTGTTTTAATCTGATTACTGGTTCATGAGGCAATGATATTGAATTCAAACCCACCATGTGGTAGTGGAAAAAACTGGACAGAACTAGGTTTAGATCCCAGCTTTGCCACTTATTGGCTACATAGTAAGGGCAAATGAATTCACATCTTTGTTCCTCTATTTCTTCATTCATAAATGGGAATATGAATGCTTTTCTTAGAAGACTGTGGTGAAGATTAAATGACACAATGTATAACATTTGCATAAAATTCTCCACTCATGGTATAATTTCAATAACTTTATCTCTTCTCCCCTCTTCTTTATCTCATAATGACAAAAACTATTCAACAAATGACTGGAAAATTATATATGCAAATGAGACTTCCAAAAATAAAATTAAATGGTAAGTGATCCTGGAGGACCTGTAACAAATAACCTTACATAGCAAAAACGAACAAAACCTAACCTGCTTCATCTCAAAACAAGTAGACACATGTTGTAATTGCTAGAAATCTGCAGAAATGTGGCTCACAAGCAGTTTATTGTAAAATAATTAAAGCTTATTTATGTCAAGAGGCCTTGGGAAAAAAAGAGAGCATAAACCAATTTGCATTAACACGTTACTCTCCTCTCCTGCTTTCGTTTCAATTAACAGACCAGCAGGTGCTCTCTGCAGTTAAAAAGATAAGCTATCAGGGAGGAGGATGAATTTTTGGCTGACCTACAGACACTGTGGTTTGCCTGCTGCTTGGGTTCCTACCTCGCTGTACAATTTCTGAGGTGTTAATTTAACTGTTCCTCTCTGTCATGCAGGTCTCGGCCTTGAAAAATAAACTGAAGAAGCAGTCTACAGCTACGGGTGATGGAGTAGCTAGGGCCTTTCTTAGAGCACAGGCTGCTTTGTTTGGATCCTACAGAGATGCACTGAGATACAAACCTGTAAGCGTTTTGTTTCATCACTGTTTTAACTTGCTTTTTTATGGTTCTTTGGAATGAGACAGAAAAAAAGAGACATCATTTTAATATTACACCTTCAAAAATATCATGGAAATCTTTTAAGATCCAAAATAATGTGTTTTAAAACATACATTTCATCTCCAATTTTTGACTTTTTATTTTTAGTTTTGTTTAGTACTCTTTCATTAGTATTTCCCAAAGTCTTTGTGTTACATTATTAATGCTCTAGGATTGGAATACTTACTCCTTAACTAATTAAAGACTTGTATTACTGTATTTTAAAACACTTACCTGATCTTGTTAAGATCATTAAGAAATTCACAAGACAATTGGGCTTATTAGATTAATGAGTTTAGAAATGACAGGTACAAAGTGATACTTAAGAAAAATAGAACTTGAAGGTTTTACAATATTTGGAAATTTGTTGTCTTCCTAATTCATGACCCTTTGCTAAGGTGGGTTTATCTCTTTAGCATATCTTAGCTCATTTTCTCATTCTTTCTGTTTTAATACCCTAATTATTATTGTGTAGAATTATAGCCAAGTTTTTAAGAGTATCCAAAAAGGTGCAAGTCAAAATACATTTGTTGCTCTCTCTGAATTGTTGGTTAGAGCATGTTAGGCTGATTTTACAGAAATTATTACGCTATTCTTCCTTCACTGGGTGAATAAGTTGTAAGAGATAAAACCATTGATTTAGTAATAAGAAGACCTGCTCTCTAATAGGAGTTGTTACTAAACTGCGTAACCTTGACCCATTTCCTTAGTCTCTCTAGATTTTGATCTTCATGTTTGTAAAATGAGAATTCTTATACCTTCCCCCTCTATCTTTCAGGATAACTCAGTTGTAACTCAGTTAAACTCAATTGTAAACTCTGAAGCACTAAGCAAATGTGAATGGGTTGTATCTTTTCTAAACTGACTTCTGAATTAGTGGTTCCCACTCAAGTGGTCCTTATAGCTCTAAAAGGTCATCTAATTATTGGAAGGATTCCTTAAATGCATGGGCAGATCAGCTGCTGTTTCTATAAGTTCAGCTGCTTGTTTGTCTAGTTTACTTGCTAATCTTTTTGAGATATGTGTATATTTTTAAAGCATTATATAATTCATAGTACTATACAGAGTATACATATCTCACATTGGGGAGTCTTAAAAAGTTGTTCATAGTTATAAGGGTCTCATTCTTTAAAAGACTGGAAACCAATAATCTATACTACAGTAGGGCATATTCGTATTTGAATTGTTCAGCATCAGTTAAAACATAAAAATGAGTTTGAAACACAAAATTGGTGATTGATTCTGGTTATGTCAAAGTTTGAAAATAGGGATTGATTTCAAGTTTACAGTATGGGAAGGAAAGTTAAAAATATCACTTTACTTGAATTTTGACATATTTAAGTACGTATTCATCTTTATAAACTAAACTTCATTTTTATTTTAAAATTTTTTGAGTACTTCAGATTTGAAGAAAGGAGCAAATCAAAGTGAGAACATTTTCTAAAATGATTTAAACTATCAGTTTGTTGGGTGCTGACTGAAATTAATAAAATATCCCATCTTTAATATTAGTTACTGTAGATTTCATTGTTTAATTTTCTCACCCTTTAAGCTTCATTGCACAGATAGGAGTATAAGATTTCAGTGACTTTTAAAAAAAAAATCTTGAAAGCCATATTGTTACTATCTGTGAAAAATGTTTAATTTTATATTAGAGTATATTTCTTGTTTATTGATCACATTTTGTTATAAATTTATTTGTTTAGTTGCCTACATTTTTTTCTTTTTACATTTGGTATTTTCCTGTTTTCATTTCTGCTGCTAGTTTTTTTTTTTTTTTAGGAGTATTTTCATTTTCTATGCCTTTACATTTCTTCTGACTCAGTCTTTGAATGAAAGCTTCCTTTTTAATGTATACTGAATGCACTTAGATGATTATTTTCCATTTATTTTCACAAGAGATAGTTTTTAGGGAAAATGATTTATTTCTTTTTGTGCATAAACTATGCTTTTCAACCATTATCTTTATACATTACTTGTATCATAATTTATTAAAAGTATATTAATGTTTTGTTTTATAATTCTTTTCGGTCATTGATATAATAGACCAATGTCTTCTCTCTTCACTTAGACCTTTTTTAAAATACCAACCAAAAATATTTTATATCAATCAAATATATTTTGGTTGATGTTTAAAAAAAGGGCTAAGTGCAGAGAGAAGTTTCAAAAACATATTTAAGGAGTATCCTGCTACTATAGTACAATTGGAAAGGAAAATATTACTCAGTAGGTGTTAATAATGTGAATTATTTTACTAGACATTACTTTTTAAAATTTTATGATTGTTTATACACATAAAAATAAACCATTATTTCCCTTACTTTTAACAGAACTAAACCTGTAGGTTAGACCAATGACAGATCAGTCTCAGGTGCCATCTCTTCACCTGGCATTCAAGGCCCTTACCATGGGCAGGCAGTCTGTTATCCTTTTTTCCTAAACTTTGACCTCAGTTCAGAGAATTCTGCCTGTGGCTTCGAATGTCCCAAGCTTCTCAGGCTTCCACACATTTACTTATAGTGTTCTTTCTTCCTGGCAACGCTTTTAATCCTCACTTTTAATAGCTGTCTAGTTCCTTCATGATCCTGGAAGCTGTAGTTTGTGTTTGTACTGACCCCTTCTTTCTATGAATTAATTATACTTATTGTAACACATTTCTTCAGCCTTATTCATATATGATTTGTTAATTACATTGTTATTTTGACTGATATTCATAATTTTTGATCACTATTAAAACGTTAACTGACCATTGAGCACCCATTGGATGCCAGGCATTGATAGGCCCTTTAGATAAGTGTTCTTATTGAATTTTTACAAGCCTTCAAAATATTACTCTTTATATTTTAAAGATGAGGAAAATGATACTCATAGAATTTAAGTAACCTCACTGTTTCTCTAGCTAGTGAAGAGTGGGGCTTAGGTTTGAATCTGTTTTTTTCACGGTCCCTCTCTTGCTCTAGTGTGGCATATTTCTGTTCTACCTTGCCTCTGTTATCATATGATGCTTTTTTTTTTTTTTTTTTTTGCGACGGAATCCCACTCTGTCTCCCAGCCTGGAGTGCAGTGGTGCGATCTCAGCTCACTGCAAGCTCCACCTCCCGGATTCATGCCATTCTCCTGCCTCAGCGTCCCGAGTAGCAGGGACTACAGGTGCCGGCCACCATGCCCGCCTAATTTTTGTATTTTTAGTAGAGACGGGGTTTTGCCGCGTTAGCCAGGATGGTCTTGATCTCCTGACCTCGTGATACACCCGCCTCGGCCTCCCAGAGTGCTGGGATTACAGGCGTGAGCTACCGCGCCCGGCCGTGATACACTTCTTAAGATATGTTTCCTGAACATGCATTACTTCTAAATGAAGATACATGAAAGGCATTCAATATTCACTAATGGAAAGACCAAACTGAATACAAAATCTTAGGAATTTTCTTAATGGAAACAGGTGGTATAGGCATCTCATAATGTGTATATAAATTGGAGAAATTATTTGATATTTATGCTGTCTCTTTCCATTTATGGTTTTGTTTACCTGGAGTAACTACTAGTACTCAAACTGCTTCATCCTCTTCCCTTTAGTCTTCTAATTCTTCTCTTCCCTTCTTTGTCTTAATGCTCTACACAGCAGGACTGAATATATTGTACTGAAAGGGAGTTTTGATTTGTCTATTTTTCTCTTTCTGCAGAAAAGCATCTAAAGTAAAAGTCAATGGCAAGCTGCTTCATTGTATAAGAATATACTTCTTCTGTTTATTAGGATGCATTATAGATATAATTTATGTTTATCAGATATATGTTGAATGCAGCTATAATAGGACCTCTCTGAAGCTTCTGGACCAAAAAATAATGTTCAGCATGTGCCCTGCCCCCATCCCCGCAGGAGCTTATAGTGATAAAAGGTGATATAGTCATTTCTTCTCTAGCAGTAGTAAACAAAATGAATCCGAAAATTATAAAAGAAAATTATACTTCTAAATGTATGGGAAATAAGAAACCTGGGAGATAACTATTGAAAATGTGCATTTTTCGTGTCTTTCACCATGTTCTCAAAAAAGAATAAAACCAAAAAGGGTTAGGATTCGCTCCTATAGAGGCAGCAGAACCAGTCATAAATGACCTTTCAATCGGGAGAGTTTCAGCTTTATCTTACAATTAATGCACAGTGTTTACAATTATTTATCATGGGAATGCAGTGCTTAGTGTTGTATATTAGAAAGTTCACTTTTATGATGTTCATGTTAGATCAAAGTTGAGCAAGACCAGAGGCGGGGAGACAGGTGTGGCTATTATGGTCTTATTGAAGAAGAGGAAGAAAGGACCTTTGTGAATATCCTGAAGGCTCAAATCTCAAAGACCTTAGGAAGGAAGACAGGAGTACTGGGGAACCAGTGGATGTGGATTATGAGAAAAATACCCACTAGGATGATTTGCATATCCCTATACAGATACTAAATACATAAGCTAAATACTGCTAAAGAGTAACTTATTTTATAAATTAAGTACTTAAAACGTCTAAGCTGGCAACCCTAAATTGTTGTTACTTACAGTGTGTAATCCACACTCTCTAAATGTTACCTTGGCATGATTGGCAAATAAATTTTACCTACCCTTAATTACAGAGAAAAATATAAAACTCCTTAAAGTTGTTGGAAATTTAAATAAAGTAATGAATATTTTACTCTTTTTTTTTGGATTTTAGCCAACAGTAAGTTAGCTACTTTTTAAGAATTGAAAAATGTGAGATAAAATTAATGTACTAAATGAATGGAAGAAAAGCGGTAAGAGCACAAGACTTTGTAACCATACTGCCTGGATTCATCCTCATTCTGTGACCAACTAGTTGTATGACTTGGGGCAAATTAACCTATTAGTGCTTTGGTGTTCGCATTTGTTAAAAAAAAGTAATGATGCTTCTTGGATTGCCATGTAGTAAATGCTGTTTACGTCGTCATTATTAAAAATAAAATATTAAAATCAGTAGATTTAGTAAGGAAAATCCCTTTAGCATAACCACAAACAAAGCATCTTTCCAGAAAGGAAAACACTGCCTTAAACATGACAATACTTTTAAATGATTGTATTAAATAACTAAGAAATGGTCTTTAGTTGTACCTCTTTGTATCACTTGTGTCAGAAGCTATAAAAAATAAGTCAAATTTTTAAATAACAGCTAATGCTGAAGAAATGTTTGTTTGAGTTAAAATATTGTTTAGTATATTCAAAGACATACTTGATTATCCTGTCTGAGAGCACAGAAGTAACACTCAAGTTTATTCCCTTTAATGCTTAAGGTGCTGTCATGTGTTTCCATCACTCAAGCTTTCCTGGGCTGCCTTGAACCTTGCTAATGGATAAAAAATAAGTTACTTTAAGAATAAAGATTGGTTAGTAATCTGGGCCTCCGTTTGACAAGGTGGAGGAGTTATCTTTCAAACATTTTTTGATTATTTTCTTTAAAACATTATCAGTAAGTAATGTTGTTGTATTTAGTGATTAAGCTCAAGCAATTTAAACACAGGGTTGGCATCCATAATTTAAAAGGCCATTCACTAAATCTTTGTCTTAACATTTACATTTAAGAAATTTGTAATTGTCAACTTATTAGAGTTTTAAAAATCCAAGTTGAAAAGTACTACTCACAGTTTTATGGTTACTAAAACATTTTACACATCCTTTCATGTCATTTCTCTTGCTTGAGCACAGATAGACCTGTTGACTTGAGAGATGGTTACCACCAAAGAAATATTTGGTGTGCATCTGGCTTTTTAATGGATAAAAGTTGTTTTATGGCACTTTCTTTCTGCTCATTTCTAATTAGTAGGGAGAGAATTTTGCTTAATTGCTTCAGTAATAATATACAGTTTCTCCTCAAGTACTTTGGAATAGTTAGAACTAGGGACTTGGGTAGTAAGTGTTCCATTTATATATCACTGATATGTTTTATGAGAATTGAGAGTGTTTTTCTTATTGCCTTAAGTTGTGGGGAAGAAAAATGTAATTTTTAATAGTATGAACAAAGTTAATGCACAATCTATTAATTTTTTCTAAGTATTTAAATTCACACAAAAAGCTAGAAACAGCAATGTCTAATTTAGAAAAATTAGTTCCTTTTTCTATCTTAAGTTGCTGAATCATAGGTAAATAGAACATTAGTAGGTAGCTGTAGTTTTTCTTTTTTCAAGACAGATCCAGCAACTTGAGGATAAAGTAATAAAATAATATGTACAAATAGAATATTTTGATGCTGATGATTAAACTTTATAGTTTGACTGTGAGGTTCTTTTTCATTGACTTCTAGCTAAAGTGCCAACAATGGAAGAAAATTACTGTTTCCATGGTTAATATACTCTGAAAGTAGAGTTGCTTTATCTTACATAATAATAGCATTGGGACATGTAGAAGAAAAATGCTGTATAACCTGAAAATCATTTATTATTATTTCCTGTGAGAATCTGCAAATATTTGAACATTCCCATGAGATATCTGACAGCAGAGTCTTTCAGATATTTTAAATTTAAAATAGCCACCAATATGCAGACATTTTTGCTTAGTTTGTTTATACTCCTTTTGTAATGGTGACATTACATTGAGTCCAGGTGCATTAAGGAACCGAATAAGTATAATGTTGATGTTTTGGATTATATTTCACATTTTTTACGTTATCATTCTTTCTGATGCCCTAATTTTCTTTCACAGTGAACTCTTGCTAAGTCATACACGTCCTGATAGTATAAGATCTAATCTATGTTTTAAGTATTTTCTTGTTCTTACAAAGTTTTCTACTCCAGGTACAATATATAGAACTTGAAAGATACTTATTCTTAAAACAAACAAACACAAACATTATGTCAATAATGATTATCACCCTGAAGTTGAGCAGCATACTTGGGTAGAAAAACAGCTGTATTTCATCCATAACTTACTTGTGGCTTAATTATTCTATATAAATAATTCATATAGTAACTAGCAGATATTTATTTAACACTCAAAATGCAGGGTACTGGGTTGGGTGCTGCAGGGCAGGGATCCCCAGCTCCCCTTAGGAACCAGGCCAGATGGCAGGAGGTGAGTGGCAGGCAAGGGAATGAAGCTTCATCTGTATTTACAGCCGCTCCCCATGGCTCACATTACTGCTTGAGCTCCACCTCCTGTCTCATAGGAGCAAAACCCCTATTATGAACTGCATATGTGAGGGATCTAGGTTGCATGCTCCTTATGAGAATCTAATGCCTGATGATCTGTCACTGTCTCCCATTACCCCCAGATAAGACCATCTAGTTGCAAGAAAACAAGCTCAGGGCTCCCACTGATTGATTCTACATTATAGTGAGTTGTAGAATTATTTCGTTATGTATTACAATGTAATAATAATATAAATAAAGTACACAATAAACGTAATGCACTTGAATTATCCCACAACTATTCCCCACTCCTCTGGTCCGTGGAAAAATTGTCTTGCACAAAACCCGCGTCTGGTGCCAAGAAGTTTGGGGACCACTGCCATAGGGAATGCAAAGATGATCAAGAATTTAGTCCCAGACCTCCAGAGTTCACAGATAAGATACATGAAAATAACCTTGAATGTATGGCAGAAAATAAGTCCCTAAGAAAATCTGTTTCTCTTCTCTGTAATATAAACTTTATTCCGATTCTACTGCAGATTATGTTTTCCTGATAGCTGTTTATGTTCCTTTGTTGGGCTTTCCATCGAAATGACTGCTTTTGATTCCTTTCTTTTTGCCCCATCACTGTTTTATGGAGCAAAATATTCAGTTGTTTTTCTCTCATGTCAGAATTATCTCATGAAGAGATTTTCTTTTCCATTGTTTTATGTTTCTACGTGGTTACTTTGTGTCTCTACAGAATCATATGTTTACTTACTTTTCTGTGAATGAATAATACAACATTTAAAAAAATAGATTATAGATGGGTATTTCTCAATTGCATAAGTCGTTTTCTATAAGTAGATTGATCAACTCAACTTTAATATTCAAGTCTGTACAGATAATTCTTAAGTATGTATTAAATAACAAATTTTCCTAACACGAGTTTCTAGCTTTGTGCTACATATCTTCATGTATTTCACAGACATCTGTAGTAGATATTGTTGGTGCCCTGCCCAGATCCCCTGTACTTGTTGCCGTTTTGTGAAAAATTGCACTTAGCTAAATGGGAGTGCCTCACCAGGAAAACTGTGTTCAACCCTCATCTTTGCACCTCTCACCATTGAAAAAGACCACTTCTTATATGGGGTATAAGAAGCTGGCCTCTCTGCCTCAAAGTGGGATCAACTCTGTAATACAGTCAGTGCTTTCCCATGGGATTCGGCTGAAGCTCGTCTCCAGTTGAGACCATATTCTTGCCTGACTTTTTCCTCTGCCCCGTCTTGTTTTCTTTAATACCTTTTTCCTGAGAGTGATCTGCGAAAATCAATTGAACCAAGAACCCCTGTCTCAGGCTCCAGTAGGAATACTACCGAAAACATATGCCAAAATTGATTTTATCAACTTCTCCTTAAATGTGGTTTTCTTTCTATATTTTCAGTCTCTAATAAATAATGTCATTTTATGACCCTTAATCTAGAAATCTGGAAGTCACCTTTGACCCCTACTTGTTACTGTCGATATCAGTGGTTCTCAAACATTTTGGTCTCTGGATGTCTTTATACTCTTAAAAATTATCAAAGAACCTTAATTTATGTGAGGTATATGTATACATATTTACCATATTAGAAATTAAAACTGAAAAAATATACATTTATTTAAAAAGCAATATAAACTAATTAAATATGAATATAAAACATTTTTGTGAAAAATTGCTACATTCCTAAAAAAATTTAGTCTGAACAATATCATTGTTTTACATTTTTTTCAGATCTCTTTAATATCTGGCTTAATAGAAGTCAGCTGGATTCTGATATTTGATTCCGTATTCAGTCTATTGCAATATTGCCAACCATGTAGCTTTTGGGAAACACTGTTGGATCTCAGGAGAAAATGAGAGTGAAGAGTGACAATAATGACTTACATTATTATGAAAATACTTTTGTTGTTACAGATCCTGTGGAAAAGTCTGACCTTGGATCACACTTTGAAAAACATCACTGCATATCAGTTGACAAAACTAGTCCTATTGATTTTGCCACGAAATGTTTAACAATGTAGTTAACCACATGAACTTCAAATACTCATAACCTGGGTTAAAATCATAGGCAGAATTCTTCTCATGTCATTCAATTCAACTTTGATTTTAAAGAACTCATACTCAAGAGTCATTTATTAATATCTCTTTCATAACATATGCCTTAAGGATGACAGTAATTGAGGCTTCCAGTGATGGCAGTAATTGAGGTTCTTGTATATTAATATATACAACTTTAAAGCATTATTAATAAAGACTTATTTTTCTCCTTGAGAGAAAATTCTGATGTGTCAGTGCTTTGCCTTTTGTTATTATCAGAGATTCTTAGTAAATAAACCGTGTTAATCAAATTGAAGGTTTAGTTCAAAGTTTTTCCATGATTTGTGTCATCACAAGTGGATGGACAGCAAATCTGAGCTTTTTCTTTACTTGTTCTCTGGAGAGATTGAAAGTACTCAAAGGTTAATGAGGACAGAATTCTTCCAGCTTAATTCACATAGGCTAATGATTAAACTATGCCCAACTCTTAAGAAAGCATAGACTTTAGTCTCTCATCCATTTCTTCTTGTGTTGAAATACATCTTTACATGTTTAAGGAAAAATCTATCACATAAAAACTAAAGTTACTATTAGTCCTGATTACTTTGTAATAGCAGTGATGCCAGAACTGCCATTAGAGGCAATTACTTATATTTATTTTTAAAATTGTATTTATTTTTGTGAAGATGATATGTCATATAGAATAAGGCTTAGCTCATTTGCTATTTTTATTTTATTTTTAAAATTCAATCATAAAACATTTATCGGGCTCCCAGTGTAACTAGGGATGATGCTAGTACTAGAGATTAGAAAACAATAGACCTTTATTTTTAACAGGCTTGCCTTCCTCCGATAGATTATAAATTCTGTGATAGTGGAAAATATAGTACATTTGTGATCATCCAAAATATATTTATGTAAATTAGTCCGGTTTAAAAAATATGTAATTTAAAGATCATCTGTAGCTCTTTACCATTGGCAATAATAGGCTAGGTTGGTGACTTATGCCTAGAATTCCAGCTTTTTGGGTGGCTGAGGTGGGGAGATCACTTGAGCTCAGGAGTTTGAGACCAACCTGGGCAACATAGCGAAACCCTTTCTCTACAGAAAATACAAAATGTTAGCCGGGCATGGTGGCATGTGCCTGTAGTCCCAGCTACTTGGGAGGCTGAGGTGGGAGGATCACCTGAGCCCAGGAGGTCAAGGCTGCAGTGAGCTATGAATGAACCACTATAATCCTACCTGCATGGCAGAATGACACCCTCCCCAACCCCTCCCCCCTGAAAAAAATTGGCAATCATCTGTATAAAAATGTATAATGACATTTTTATTATGAATCATTGGCTGGTAGCTGATGGTAGGTGACACCACTTAAGAGTTTATCGAACTGTCTTCTTTAATAATTTGTTTGAATTTTGTTTTCTTTTTTCTATAGCAGTGCTATCCAGGAAAACTTTTTATGCTGAAGGTAATGTTCTGTATCTGTGCTGTTCAATATAGTAGCCACTAACCACATGTGACCATTGAGCGGTTCAAATGTGGCTAGTATGACTGAGGAACTGAAGTTTTAATTAATCTTCATAAATTTACATTTACATAGCTACATGTGATTAGTGTCTACTGAATGTGACAGTACAGTTCTATAGTGTATTAACTTTATCAGAAAGTGGTAATAATTTAATTACATAGTTACTCTCATTATTTTATTTATACAGGAACCTATTTTCAGAATTGTACTTAAAGATATCTGTAATAATATTGAGTCTTCCTTAAGATTAAATTATAATTGTAATTAAATTATTCTTATTTTTTTCCAAAGTTCTATTACAAAGTAAACAGGCACACTTTTTCTTTTTCCTATGACATAAATATTGCTACAAGGTGCATTGTAATGAAGGAATCATTTTTATTCATCTGTGTTTTCATTTTTGTCATAAAGTTTAGTCACTTATCTTTTTTTGTGTTGAATGGGCTAAAGGGCTGTTCAGGCTGATGAGGGAAATAGCAGGTGGTAGGAATTAGCCAGTGGGTGATGATTTTCTGCATTCATGCAAAGGAATAAATAGAAAAAAATGGAATCAGTAGGACTTGAGATTTAAGTCCTTGCTGGTTTGGAGGAGCATTTGGTAGAGCTACCACAAGACGCTTGCAAAAATATGATTACTTAACGCAAAGGATTAATGAAAGCAGATGCCAAGTAGGACTTATCCTGGAAAGTATCCAGCCTGAATTGTTTTGCAATCATGAAGAGAAGGTGATTGTAGAATCTTTTCATTAATTAAAAAACAAATTAATGATCATAACAACTAAGTGCGAATGTCAAATATCATGCAGCAGTTTTTATAGTAACAGTGTTTTCCAATCAGGATGCAATAAAATTATGTGATATTTTCAGGTATGTGTGCTATGTTTAATACTCATAATTCAATCTGATGATGTCAAATCTTTATTTTTAGGGGATTTACTTTTACTTGAGGGAGTAAAATTGAGCAATTTTAAGAGTACATGGGATCCTGGATTAGAAAGCTGTAGTACAGGCTTATTAGTAGAGGAATATTTCTGCTAGCCTAAACTATTCTGTGTAAGGAAGGGTCTGTTGCTTCTGCACCTTACGCTTCCTCTATCACTCTCCACATACCTATTTAAAGAGACTAGTTCTCTCTGACTAACCTTTTATTGATGCCCTTAAAATCTTTATTTCTATCTAGGGTGAGCCCATCACTTTCTGTGAGGAGAGTTTTGTAAAGCACCGCTCAAGCGTGATGAAACAGTTCCTGGAAACTGCCATTAACCTCCAGCTTTTTAAGCAGGTAAGAGTGGACCTCCACATTTTTCTTTTGTAAGACAACATTGTCAGTTTTACACATTTGTATTACTATAAAACTATGTACAAACCCTGAGTAGCATCTTTTCTAGAATGTCAGGAAATTTTTGTTTCTTTTGTAAGTCGTAGCTAGTTATGACATAGCACTCTAGAAATATAATAACTTTGCTATTAAAAATTTCTCATCAAATGTGGCTGAGCTTAAAGTCTCATTGAGGAAGAATATACATTCACAGAAGCAGCAGCAACATGACTAGTTTTACTTATACAAGGCATCTTAGAAGAAGTTATTTTGGTATGGTGGATTGATATGGTAAACTAACAAACTGTATTTTGATAGGATTATTCCATTGTAATATAGTTTATAAAATAGTTCATAAAATGAATATTTAACTTTTTAAGCTTTGTAAGACTTTTTAATACTCATACATTCAGAATCAATAATAAGACTCATAGTTATGCTGTTTGTCCTGATTTTTGGTTCAGAAAATATAATTGCTATTTCAAAAAAGCGGTAACTAGACATCAGATTTCAGAAATTTTGGATGCACTGCTTCTGTCATTCCATTGTGTAATCATAGCAAGTGTCTTAAATTGGGTTGTCTTAGTTTCTGTATACAAAATTTGAATTAAGTTCTTAACACTTGTTTTTCTTATTCCACATGACAATGTTAAGTGTAAAGTTTACTATGTGAATTAAACATTTAATGAAGACCTACTGTGTGTCATAAACTGTGCTCAGGGCCAGGATACAAAAATGAATAAAAACTCAGTAATGCCCTTGAGAAGCTGACAGTCTAATAATTTTTTTGAACTGTTAGAAGGGAAGATACTATATCATTCAAAATAACCTTCAAATTAGGTCAGTAAAGAAGTCAGCATGGCAACAATTAATGCTACTACTTCTGAGGAAATTTTAAAAAATAATCTGAGATTACAAAATACTCTGGGGCATGGGGAGATACCTGTCTTCCAATAAGTGAAGTTTTACATTAAGGAAAGGGTTAAGGTTATCCTGTACACAAACTTAAGGAGCATGGATTTCAGGATCAGAGATGTCCTGTGAATTTCCAAAAAATAGAGTGGGCTGCTTTTGGAGCTTTTTGTCCCTAGAGGTCTCCAAGCATAGACTCAATTACTTCCCAGGGTTGAAAGGAAGATCAAGTGATAGTGCTTTATAAATGCTGAAGTATAGCACAGTACAGTCCTAAGCTAGTCATGCAGTGCATGCTTGTTGAGTAAAATATCAGTACCTTTTTGTATTTTTCTCTATCAAGAAGAGGCACTATCTTCCATTATCAAAACTGAGTTTTGAAGATTAAATTATATGGGGGTTAGGGATTGAATGGGTAGGTAGAATATCTAACTTATTTCCCTTTGATCATGAACTTCTGTAACTAGTTCCTTACCACTTAATAAAGTTAATAAAACAGTAATTTTTTTGCATAGTTACAGAAGCGTTTACTTTTTAGGAGTCATGTATAGTTGGGTTACATTTTGACTGTATCGCAGAATATCTGTTTTACATGAGTACATATTTCTTTTTCTTTAAAATAGAAATATTACCACCTACCTCACAGGATTATAATAAGGTTTATGTGAATTAACACATGTACACTCTCAGCACAATGCATGGTGCCTTGTTGATGCTCAGCAAATCTTAATGTCTGCCTCATTCTTAGAGAAATTACATTAACAAAATACATATCTGTGTAGGACTTTTAAAAAATACAGTTTGTTCAAGGACGTTAAATGTAAAATATGAAAATGGTCAACCAAAGAACTAATTATGTGGACAATGTGGATAGTCTTACTTGCACAAATTGGCTGTCTTCTAGAACTTGATATGCTCATGATTCTTAAAAAAGTGATATGTGAAGATAGCCCTGAAAGGATTGAAAAGATTCTCGTTGACAGAGTTTCACAAACTTCTAAAAGAAGAGTCAATTGGTAAAAAACTAACACAGATGAATCCTCAAAGATACTACTCATATGGCTGAAAAAATATAAAAATATTTATTAGGTACAAAAGATTTATGACTATGACTTTGTGATCCATTATAGGTCTAGAATTATTCAGGTTATCTCTTAGAACAACTTATGCTTCAAATTTGAGAGGACTTTGACCCAGGAGAGCAGTATATAATTTTAAGGAAAGAGTTAAAGTGAAGTTTTATTTCTGATAATATGGCAGGGTAGGATCCATAAATAACCTACATACTACAATTTAAAACGTAATATTTAAAGAACTCCTTATGTTGAGACAGTACAGGAGACAAAGCCTAGTGCTCACTTTACAAGATGAGAAGTGTAAGAGGAGACCCAGTTCCTGTAATTCTGAGAAGACTTAATGTACAGGTAAACTAGAAATAAAGGTGTTTACTTTCTCAGTCAGTTTCCTGGGGATCTGTAAGGAAACTCATACATCCAAAGCATTAGTGCTGGGTAGAGGGAAGGGAAAAATGCTGTTAAGAAATAACCACATGTCAGTCTGCACAGAAATTTGCAGCCTGAATTAATATTTTCTGATTTTGGCTGACAAAACTCAAACGAAATTTAAAGGACCCTAAATGTTAGTGCCCCCAGACCTCAGGAAGAGGCAAACATATATTCCCTCTTCAGGAAATCACCTTCAGCCAGGCATCAAATAATTCTTCCAGCTAAAATTCCAAAAGGAAATTTTGCTGTTAAAAATTATTAAAAGGGCCAGGCGCAGTGACTCACAGGAGAAAATTATTAGATCCTAGCAACAGGTACCTGTAATCCCAGCACTCTGGGAGGCCGAGACGGGTGGATCATGAGGTCAGGAGATCGAGACCATCCTGGCTAATACGGTGAAAACCTGTCTCTACTAAAAAAAAAAAAAAAATACAAAAAAATTAGCTGGGCATGGTGGCAGGTGCATGTAATCCCAGCTACTTTGGAGGCTGAAGCAAGAGAATGGCATGAACCTGGGAGGAGGAGCTTGCAGTGACTGAGATTGCACCACGGCACTCCAGCCTGTGCGACAGAGTGAGACTCTTATCTCAAAAAAAAAAAAAAAAAAAAAAAAAGAAAAAAAAGAAAGAAAAATTATTAAAAATACAATGAAAGAAATTATAAATGAGAGCTAGCAGAAACAACAGATGAAACTGACTTGCAAAGACTTTAAGTATTGGAATTATCAGAAATAGAATATGAAAATAGCCATGTTTAACATGTTGAAAGAAGAAACAAGCTTTAAAATGTTCAGAGAAGAAAAACTTCAAAGAGTGCAAAGCCAATTTCAAAAAGGTAGCAAATAAACTTCTGTTAAGGAAGCATGTAATAATTGAAATTAAATAAGTTGATGGGTGTAATTGCAGATCAAATCTAAGTGAAGAGAGGTTTGCTAAGCTGAAGATATATTTGAAAAAGAAGTTATACAAAATATGGTATGGAAAGACAGAAATGGAAAATATAGGAAGTTGATAGACATAGAGGGTAGACTAAGAATGTCCTTAAATTCATATAGTCAGTTCTAATAGGTGAGGACAGAAAATGGAACAGAGACAGTAGTTGAAAGGATAGTGCCAGAACCAATGAAAATACACTTCATAAATTTACAAATTTATAAAGTCTTAACATCCAAACTGAATAAAGAAGAAAGAATCTATGCCCACACACAGTGTATATTCATACATCCAAAGCTATAAAACACTAAACAAAATGGAAATTTGTTTAAATAGGAGAAAAAAGATTACCTTCAAAGGAGCAATATATTGACAGCTTACTTCACAGCAGCAACAATGGAATCTAGAAGATACTGGCATGATATCTTCAGTGTGTTGAGAAAAAATACATAGAATTCTATGCCAAACAAAACACCTTTTAATTATGAGTGACATGAGGACATTTCCCAACAAAAACTGAGTTTGCCCCCCTTGTGTTGGTTTCATTAATGTGTCCACTTGGCTAGGCTACCATCCCCAGTTATTCCATCAAACAGTAATTTAGGTTTTGCTATGAAAGGATTTTAAAGATAAAATTAAAACTCCTAATCATTTGACTATAAATAAAGAAGATTATTCTAGATAATCTAATTGGTGCACCTATCTGAATCACTTGGAAAGCCTTAAAAAAGAGGACTAACCAGCCTGGGCAGCATAGTGAAACCCTGTTTCTACAAAAAATACAAAAATTAGCTGGATGTGGTGGTGCACACCTGTAGTTCTAGCTACTATGTGAGGCTAACTAGGGAGGTCCCTTAAAGGGAGGGACTTTTTTTTTTGTATTATACTTTAAGTTTTAGGGTACATGTGCACAACGTGCAGGTTTGTTACATAGGTATAAGGAAAGACAGTGTTCTCCTAGTTTACTTATCATTTTAAAAATATTTCAATTGTATAATTTTTGTTGTATTTTATTTTTTAAAAATTTTAATTGACAATAGTGTGTGTTTATGGGGTACAATGTGATGTTTTGATACACACATACACATTGTAGAATGATTATATCAGGCTAATTAACATATCTATCACCTCACATTTTTTAGAATGCTGAGAACATTTATAATCTACTTTTTTAGGCCGGGCACAGTGGCTCACGCTGGTGATCCCAGCACTTTGTGAGGCTGATGGGGGTGGATCACCTGAGGTCAGGAGTTTGAGACCAACCTGGCCAACATGGTGAAACCCCGTCTCTAATAAAAATACAAAAATTAGCCAGGCAAGGTGTCACACGCCTGTAATCCCAGCTACACAGGAGGCTGAAGCAGGAGAATAGCTTGAACCTGGGAGACAGAGGTTACAGTGAGCTGAGATTGTGCCAGTGCACTCCAGCCTGGGCAACAGAGCGAGACTCCATCTCAAAGAAACAACAACAACAACAACAACAACAAAAACCCTACTCTTTTAGCAATTTTGAAATGTACAATACATTAGTATTAACTGTGGTCACTGTACCATGCAGTAGATCTCAAAAACCTATTTCTCTTGTCTAACTGAAACTTTGTATCCTTTGATCAAAATCTTCCCCTCCCCTGGACACTCCTTCTTTCAGTCAACAAAGCATAAGCTACCAACTATCCTTGCTTTATTATTATTATTTAAACTGTTAATATTTAATTAAAGTATTGTGTTAAAACATATATATTTTTAATGTTTATACGTCATCCAGTAATAGGCTGTATTTTCATTGACAGTTGACTTCTTAACCTCTTTTGGTCTCAGTTTCTGCATTGTAACATGAGTTAGAGTAAAAGATCACTGAGTTTGAGATACCTCTCATCTCTAACATTCCATGATACTTTGAAATAAACATAGCTTAGATGGATGATAGTGGGTTCCATTTGTATGAATTTCTCTTTAGATAATGGATTTGGAAGGAATCCCAGAAACAGTTCCTTAAATCCACAACTCTGACATTACCGTCTTTCTTTAGCTAGCAGCTTTACAAAGACTTAAGCCATTATTTTCAGGTCTCTTACTTTTATCTCATACTAATACAATGAAGGAAATTATTTTCTTCTGTACATTGCTTGTTATTAAGGCCCCTGGAACTGAAGTTTTTTCTGCTCATCTTACCATACATTCGCCATGGCTAAGGACCACGGCAAAACCAAACCTTTCCCCCAAAACCTCTCCTACCATTCATATAGTAATATAAATGTGTATTTCTCAAACTTTTCTATCCAACAGAGTGCCCCCCATGGCAGAAGAGAATGCATTTTTTAAAGAGTATGGGGGGTGGCTGTATGAGCTCACTGATAAGCACATTTTAGGAAGCATTCTGCATTTTTCCAAAACATTTATACATTGTATATTCTATACCGCAATGTAGCTATGGCAAGTGGCTATAATAGTTCGAATGTCAACCCTTAGGTCAATCATCTCATCTTTTCTCTTCCTTTAGAGCTCTGTTCATGTCTGAGTTATAGAATTTATCCCATGTTGTTGTAATTTATCTTTTTTATATTGACTTCATCTCTCTAAAGTCTTCCCTGAGTGTCCCTCCCCCTCACTAAGTCTGTACTCCTTTTTTTCTGTGCCTATATTACTTTAAACACATTTTATTTATTCATGCAGTCTGATTGAATTTAGTGTGTCAATCCAAGAGCCTCATCTAGAACTATAAACTTACGGGCTCTCCATGAATATAGGCCTTTTAAACTGATAATCTAGATTACTGTTAGGAAACTTATTTAATAGTGAAGGAACTCACATATATTTAAATAGATATTCAAAATAATTCTTCTTGCCCAAATTCTAACTCTTATCAGGGAGGAAAATGATAAAGATTCAAATTGGAAAACTCTTTTTTAATGTTCCCCCAAAACCTTTTCTACCTTTCATTGAGTAATAAAAATGTGTATTTCTCAAACTTTTCTATCCAAAAAAGTGCCCCCCATGGCAGAAGAGAATACATATTTTTAAAGAGTATAAGGGGGTGGCTGTAGAAGCCCACTGACAGGCACAGTTTAGGAAGCATTCTGCATTTTTCCAAAACATTTATACATGTTGTACATTCTATATCACAACATAGCAGTGTTTATTTTAAAGTGAAAACATTTTAAATACTGGTTGTATTACCCTCTTCTTACCTTCATATTAAAATAAAATTAAAATTTCAATTAAATATACCACATACATTCTTTGGCGTTGTGTTCTTGGTCACACCATTGAGTGTCACTAATGGCAGGTCTGTACCCCTGTGAAGAATATTGGCTTGGAATCCAATAGATCCGGGTTTGTATCCTGGTTCTGCCACTTTCATGGAGTATCACACTATATAAGGTGCTTGGTGCCTCTCTGGGCTCCAAATCCTTTCCAATTTCCTATTCTAATGTAATATGCAATCACATTGAATGTTCCTTCACACATACATTTCACAATGTCAGGTTTTGTCTATGCCATACTATACCATCAGTGTTAATATGCTTCCTGTCATTCCGCCATAGCCTCTTCAAACGTCAACCCTTACATTGATCATTCTGTCTTTTCTATTCTTTAGATTTTTTTTTCTTTTTCTTTTTCTGTTTTCTTTTTAAATTATACTTTAAGTTCTAGGGTACATGTGCACAATGTGCAGGTTTGTTACATAGGTATACATGTGCCATGTTGGTTTGCTGCACCCATTAACTCATTATTTACATTAGGTATTTCTCCTAATGCTATCCCTCCCCCAGGCCCCTACCTGCCAACAGGCCCTGGTGTGTGATGTTCCCGCCCTGTGTCCAAGTGTTCTCATTGTTCAATTCCCACCTATGAGTGAGAACATGCAATGTTTGGTTTTCTATCCTTGTGATAGTTTGCTGAGAGTGATGGTTTCCAGCTTCATCCATGTCCCTGCAAAGGACATGAACTCATCCTTTTTTATGGCTGCATAGTATTCCATGGCGTATGTGTGCCACATTTTCTTAATCCAGTCTATCATTGATGGACATTTGGGTTGTTTCCAAGTCTTTGCTATTGTGAATGGTGCCGCAATAAACATACATGTGCATATGTCTTTATGGTAGCATAATTTATAATCCTTTGGGTAAATACCCAGTAATGGGATCGCTGGATCAAATGGTATTTCTAGTTCTAGATCCTTGAGGAATCCTCACACTTTTTTCCACAATGGTTGAACTAATTTATACTCCCACCAACAGTGTAAAAGCTTTTCTATTTCTCCACATCCTCTCCAGCATCTGTTGTTTCTTACCTTTTTAATGATCACCATTCTAAATGGCATGAGATGGTATCTCATTGTGGTTTTGATTTGCATTTCTCTGATGACCAGTGATGATGACCCTTTTTTCATATGTCTGTTGGCAGCATAGATGTCTTTTGAGAAGCGTCTGTTCCTATGCTTTTCCCACTTTTTAATGGGTTTTTTTTCCTTGTAAATTTGTTTAAGTTCTTTGTAGATCCTGGGTATTATCCCTTTGTCAGATGGGTAGATGGCAAAAATTTTTTCCCATTCTGTAGGTTGCCTGTTCACTCTGATGGTAGTTTCTTTTGCCATGCGGAAGCTGTGTAGTTGAATTAGATCCCATTTGTCTATTTTGGCTTTTGTTGCCATTGCTTTTGGTGTTTTAGTCATGAAGTCCTTGCCCATGCCTATGTCCTGAATGGTATTGCCTAGGTTTTCTTCTAGAGTTTTTATGGTTTTAGGTCTAGCATTTAAGTCTTTAATCCATCTTGAATTGATTTTTGTACAAGGTGTAAGGAAGGGATCCAGTTTCAGCTTTTTACATATGGCTAACCAGTTTTCCCAGCACCATTTATTAAATCGGGAATCCTTTCCCCATTTCTTGTTTTTGTCAGATTTGTCAAAGATCAGATGGTTGTAGTTGTGTGGTGTTATTTCTGAGGCCTCTGTTCTGTTCCATTGGCCTATATCTCTGTTTTGGTACCAGTACCATGCTGTTTTGGTTACTGTAGCCTTGTAGTATAGTTTGAAGTTAGGTAGCGTGATGCCTCCAGCTTTGTTCTTTTTGCTTAGGATTGTCTTGGCAATGCGCGCTCTTTTTTGGTTCCATATGAACTTTAAAGTAGTTTTTTCCAATTCTGTGAAGAAAGTCATTGGTAGCTTGATGGGGATGGCATTGAATCTATAAATTACCTTGGGCAGTATGGCCATTTTCAAAATATTGAGTCTTCCTATCCATGAGTGTGGAATGTTCTTCCATTTCTTTGTGTCCTCTTTTATTTTGTTGAGCAGTGGTTTGTAGTTCTCCTTGAAGAGGTCCTTCACATCCCTTGTAAGTTGGATTCCTAGGTATTTTATTCTCTTTGTAGCAATTGCGAATGGGAGTTCACTCATGATTTGGCTCTCCGATTGTCTGTTATTGGTGTACAGGAATGCTTGTGATTTTTGCACACTGATTTTGTATCCTGAGACTTTGCTGAAGTTGCTTATCAGCTTAAGGAGATTTTGGGCTGAGATGATGGGGTTTTCTAAATAGACAATCATGTCATCTGCAAATAGGGACAATTTGACTTCCTCTTTTCCTAATTGAATACACTTTATTTCTTTCTCTTGCCTGATAGCCCTGGCCAGAACTACCAACACTATGTTGAATAGGAGAGAGGGCATCCTTGTCTTGTACTGGTTTTCAGAGGGAATGCTTCCAGTTTTTGCCCATTCAGTATGATATTGGCTGTGGGTTTGTCATAAATAGCTCTTATTATTTTGAGATATGTTCCATCAATACCTAGTTTATTGCGAGTTTTTAGCATGAAGGGATGTTGAATTTTGCCAAAGGCCTTTTCTGCATCTATTGAGATAATCATGTGGTTTCTCTCATTGGTTCTGTTTATGTGATGGATTACATTTATTGATTTGTGTATATTAAACCAGCCCTGCATCCCAGGGATGAAGCCGACTTGATAGTGGTGGATAAGCTTTTTGATGTGCTGCTGGATTCGGTTTGCCAGTATTTTATTGAGGATTTTCGCATCAATGTTCGTCAGAAATATTGGCCTAAAATTCTCTTTTTTTGTTGTGTCTTTGCCAGGCTTTGGTATCCAGATGATACTGGCCTCATAAAATGAGTTAGGGAGGATTCCCTCTTTTTCTATTGATTGTAATAGTTTCAGAAGGAATGGTGCCAGCTCTCTTTGTGCCTCTGGTAGAATTTGGCTGTGAATCCGTCTGGTCCTGGACTCTTTTTGGTTGGTAAGCTATTGATTATTGCCACAATTTCAGAGCCTGTTATTGGTCTATTCAGAGATTCAACTTCTTCCTGGTACATAACGAAATGAAGGCAGAAATAAAGATGTTCTTTGAAACCAGCGAGAACAAAGACACAACATACCAGAATCTCTGGGACACATTCAAAGCAGTGTGTAGAGGGAAATTTATAGCACTAAATGCCCACAAAAGAAAGCAGGAAAGATCCAAAATTGACACCCTAACATCACAATTAAAAGAACTAGAAAAGCAAGAGCAAACACATTCAAAAGCTAGCACAAGGCAAGAAACAACTAAAATCAGGGCAGAACTGAAGGAAATAGAGACCAAAAAAACCCTTCAAAAAATTAATGAATCCAGAAGCTGGTTTTTTGAAAGGATCAACAAAATTGATAGACCGCTAGCAAGACTAATAAAGAAAAAAAGAGAGAAGAATCAAATAGACGCAATAAAAAATGATAAAGGGGATATCACCACCGATCCCACAGAAATTCAAACTACCGTCAGAGAATACTACCTTTGGTCTTTGATGTTGCTTGCCTACAGATGGGGTTTTGGTGTGGATGTCCTTTTTGTTGATGTTGATGCTATTCCTTTCTGTTTGTTAGTTTTCCTTCTAACAGTCAGGTCCCTCAGCTGCAGGTCGGTTGGAGTTTGCTGGAGGTCTACTCCAGAGCCTGTTTGCCTGAGTATCAACAGTGGAGGCTGCAGAACAGTAAATATTGCTGCCTGATCTTCCTCTGGAAGCTTCGTCCCAGCAGGGTACCTGCCTGTATGAGGTGTCTGTTAGCCCTTACTGGGAGGTGTCTCCCAGTTAGGCTACAGGGAATCAGGCACCTGCTTGAGGAGGCAGTCTGTCCATTCTCAGAGCTCAAATGTCATGCTGGGAGAACCACTGCTCCCTTCAGAGCTGTCAGGGACGTTTAAGTCTGCAGAAGTTTCTGCTGCCTGTTGTTCAGCTATTCCCTGCCCACAGAGGTGGAGTCTATAGAGGCAGTAGGCCTTGCTGAGCTGCAGTGGCCTCCACCCAGTTCGAGCTTCCCGGCCCCTTTATTTACCTACTCAAGCCTCAGCAATGGCGGACGCCCCTACCCTCACCAGGCTGCTGCCTCACAGGTCAATCTCAGACTGCTGCGGTAGCAGTGAGCAAGGCTCTGTGGGCGTGGGACCCACTGAGCCAGGCACAGAAGAGACTCTCCTGGTCTGCTGATTGCTAAGACCATGGGAAAAGCGCAGTATTTGGGCAGAAATGTCCCGTTTTTCCAGGTACAGTCTGTCACGATTTCCCTTGGCTAGGAAAGGGAAATCCCCCAACCCCTTGTGCTTCCCGGGTGCGGCGATGCCCCACCCTGCTTTGGCTTGCCCTCTGTGGGCTATACCCACTGCCCAACCAGTCCCAATGAGATGAACCATGTACCTCAATCGGAAATGCAGAAATCACCTGTCTTCTGCATCGATCACACTAGGAGCTGCAGACCAGAGCTGTTCCTATTTGGCCATCTTGGAACTGATCCCTCTTTTAGATTTTTATTCATATCTCACTTGTGGCATTTATCCCATGTTATTGTAATTTCTCTTTTTAATATGTATTTTCACCTCTCTAAAGTCTTCCCTGAGTGTCTCTCCCCGTCACTAAGTCTGTACTCTTTTTTCTGTGCGTCTATTAGTTTGAACACATTTTATTTGTTTATTCACTCTAACAATTACATATGGATTATTTATTTTGTGTCAGGCGCTGCTACTCCAAGCACTTGAGATTCAGAGATGTGTAGCCTTCTGTTATGAAGCTGATATTTCTAGTGAAGGAAATGGGTTAACAAACAAACAAACAGCAAATAAGAAAAATATCAGTGAGCAAAAAGTTCAGAGTATATGAGACATTGACTGGATGGCCAATTTAGATTGAGTGACTAGAAAAGGCATTACTGAAAAGGTGATATTTAAGCTACGTCTAAAGAAGGAATCAGTTTTGAGATATGAAAAGAAGAACATGGTTACAGGTAGGGAGAATTGTTACAAAGACCTAAAGGAGGGAAAGAACTTGGCATTTTCTAAGATCCGAATAAATGAAATGTGGGCACGGAAAAGAGTTGTACTAAATGAAGTTAGAATGGCATAAAAGGGACAGATCATACAAGGCTTTGAAGGCATAAGGAGTTTACCTTTTATTCTAAATGGAACAGTATGCTGTAGGGAAGTTTTAGCTGGCACATGATTGGATCTGATCTGTATTTTGTAAAGGTTGCCCAGATTACCATGTGAAAATATGTTAGAGGAGAGAGAGGTGGCAAAAGTCCAATTATGAGGCTTTTGCAGTTGTCCAGGAGAGAAGTGATGGTGGTAGTAAACAAGATGGAGTGAAACAGGACAGAATTTGTTTATGTTTGAGAGGTAGAATTGTCAACTCTTACTTGTGGGTTAGAGTAGAGAGAAATAAGAAATCAAAGATAATGTTCATATATGTCTTTTTATATTGACATTTTAAATAACTGTCTTATTTACATATCAATTTTCTCAATAGGTTATGAACCTTTCTAATACTGGGACCATTTATGATTGCATTCTATATATCCAGTTTCTTGCATAGGACCTTGTCAATGTTGGGTGCTAAATAAATTTTAGTCACATCTCTCCTTAACATATTTTTTATTATTACACATAAAAAGCGATTTTGAATAGTCAAATATTTGCTTATTACAGTGATAACAACCATAAATAATAAGTAAAGACTCTAAGATTAGGGACATAGGGAGATTTCTGTTTCATTAAAGGTAACCTCTTTATGACCAAAAGAGAACACTAAGATAACATAGTACATTCACTAAAGTGTATAAATTATAATATCAGGGTAAAAATCCTCAAGATCATCCACCTCTAATAAAATCACCATTCCATTTTGTAAACATGCGCTCAGTTCTATCAAATGTTTATGTAATTTTATTGACATAAATTGAAAAATCTTAGTTTTGTTTCTTAAGATTATTCTTACCAGGTAATTGAATAAAAATATATTTCGAAGTCTCTGGTGGGCCTTGGATAACTACATTGTTATTGTGAGGAAACATCTGAGTACTTATTATTTGATAAAATAAATCCCATGTAGTTTTGGAGAGGGGAGATCATTCTCAGCTAATCTTCAGTACTTCTTTGGAGATAAATTCCTATGTCACATAAGGAAAATTCAGTAACCATGGTATAGCCTGGTTTAAATTTTTTTTTTTTTTTTTGAGATATGGGATCTTGCTATGTTGCCTAGGCTATTCTTGATCTCCTGATCTCAGGTGATCCTCTCACCTCAGCCTCCTAGTGGTTTGGGGTTACAGGCATGAACCAGTGTGCCTGGCCATTATTTTTTTGACAAATAAAAATTGTATATATTTATGATATATAACATGATGTTCTGATATTGGAATTTGATTATAGAATGGCTAAATTAATTAACATCAATTTTGATTGTGGAATGACTAAATCAAGCTAAGTAACATATCAGTTAACTCATGTAATTAACATTTTTTGTGGTGAGAACGTTTAAAATCTACTCTCCTAGCAATCTTCAAGTATTTAATACATAGTTACTAACTATACATTATAGTTATTAAGTGTACTCTCCATGTTGAACAATAGAATTCCTGAACTTGTTATTCCTCTTGTCTAATTAAAATTTTGTCTGCTTTACCCCAACCCCTGGTAACTACCATTCTGTTCTCTGCTTCTCTGAGTTTGACTTTTTTAGTGAAATCATGTACTATTTGTCTTTTGATGCCTGGCTTATTTTACTTAGCATAATGTCCTCCAGATTGAATCATGTTGTTGCAGTTGACAGGATTTTCTTCTTTATAAAGGGTTAATAGTGTTCCATTGTGTGTGTGTGTGTGTGTGTGTGTGTGTGTGTGTGTGTGTGTGTGTGTGTGTGTATACCACATTTTCTTTTTGTATTCATCCATTCATGGACAGTTAGGTTGATTCCATATATTTGTTATTGTTGAGTAATGCTGTATTGAACATGTAATGCAGATAGATCTTCAGCATACTGATTTCATTTCCTTTGGATATATTCCTAGAAGCGGAATTGCTGGATCATATAATAGTTCTATTTTTGGTTTTTTGAGAAACTTCCATACTGTTTTCCATAATGGTTATACTAACTTACATTCCCACCAGTAAGGTACAAGGGTTAGCTTTTCTCCACATCCTGGCCAAAACTTATCTCTTGTCTTTTTGATAATAAAAATCCTAACAGGTATGACATGATGTCTCACTGTGGTTTTAATTTGCATTTCTCTGATGATTAGTGATGTTGAACATTTTTTCACTGTTGGCCATTTGTATGTCTTCTTATGATCAATGTTTTTTTTTTCAAATATTTTGCCCATTTTTAATTGGGTTATTTATTTTCTTGTTATTAATTTGTTTGAGTTCTTTATATATTTTGGATATCAATTCCTTATCAGATATAATTTACAAATATTTTCTCCCATTGCAGAGATCATCTCTTCACTCTGTTATTTCCTTTGTGTAATCATATTTGTCTATTTTTGCTTTCGTTGCCTGTGCTTTTGAAGTCATGATCCAAAAAATCTTTGCTCAGACCAGTGTTGAGAAGCTTTTCCCCTGTGTTTTCTTCTTGTAGTTTTATGGTTTCAGGTCTTATGTTTATAAATCCATTTTGAATTGATTTTTATATATAATCTGAGATAAGTGCCCTATTTTATTCTTCTGCACATGGATGTCCTTCTCCATTTTGTGTTCTTAGCACCTTAGTTGAAGATCAGTTGATGGGAAATGTATGGATTTATTTTTGGGTTTTCTATTCTATTTCATATGTCTGTATATCTGTTTTTATGCTAGTACCATGCCATTTTGGTTATTATGGCTTCATAGTATATTTTGAGATCAGATAATGTGATGTCTCCAGCTTTGCTCCTTTTATTCAAGATTGTTTTGTCTATTTGAGGTCTTTTGTGGTTCCATATGAATTTTAGGATTGATTTTTATATTTCTGAGAAAAATATCATTGGAACCTTGGTAGGAATTACGTTGAACTGTAGATCCCTTTGGGTAGTATGGATAGTTTAGCAATGCTAATTCTTCCATCCATGAACACATGAACATGGAATATTTTTCTATATATTTTGTCATTTTCAGTTTCTTTTATTAGTGTTATAGCTTTCATTGTATAGGTCTTTCACTTCTTTGGTTAATTTTATTCCCAAGTATTTTTTTATGCTATTGTAAATTTAATTATTTTCTTGCTTTCTTTTTGGATAGTTATTAATGTATACAAATGCTACTTTTTAATACGTTGATTGTGTATCTTGCTACATTACTGATTTTGCTTATTAGTTCCAACAGTTTTTTTGCTCAAGTCTTTGGAGTTTTCCGCATGTAATATGCCATGAGCAAACAATTTCCCTCCCTCCCTCCTTCCCTCCCTCCCTGCCTGCCTTCCCTCCGTCCCTTCCTTCCTTCCTTCCTTCCCTCCCTCCCCTCATCTCCCCAGTTTGGATGCCTTTTATTTCTATTTCCTCATGAATTGCTCTAACTAGGATTTCTACTTCTGTGTTTAAAAGAAATGGTGAGAATGAGAACTCTTGTCTTGTTCCTTATCTTAGCTTTTTACCATTGACTATTATATTAGCTGTGAACTTGTTATATTTTTCCTTTTATTGTGGTGAGATAAATTATTTTATACATAATTTGTTAAGTGTTTTCATCATGAGTGTTGATTTTTGTCAAATGCCTTTGTGCATCTGTTGATGTGATCATAAGGTTTTTGCCGTTTATTCTGTTAATGTAGTGTATCACATTTATTGATTTGTGAATGTTGAACCATCCTTGCATTCCAGGGATAATCCTTTTAAAACACTGTTGAATTTGGTTTGCTAGTATTTTGTTGAAGATTTTTGCATCTATGTTTAAGGGACATTGGATGTAATTCTCTTTCTTTTTGGAGTCTCCTTGTCTGGCTTTGGTGTGAGAGTAATGCTGGCCACATAAAATAACTTTGGAAATATTCTCTTCTTTTAAGTTTTTTTGAAGAGTTTGAGGATTGGTATTCTTTAAATGTTTGTTACAATTCAGCAGTGGAGTCATCAGGTCTGGGGTTTTCTTTGATGGAAGATTTTTGACTACTGATTCAATCTCCTTATTCATTATTTCATTATTTGTTAATAGTTCAGTTTTGATAGGTTGTATCTAGGAATTTATTCATTTCTTCTGGGTTATTCAATTTGTTGGTGTATAATTGTTGATTATAGTAGACTCTTATGATTCTTTATATTTCTGTAGTATCAGTTGAACTGTGTCCTCTTCCATTTCCAATTTTACTTATTTGAGGCTTCTTTATTTTTTTCTTTAATTAGACCAGCTAAAGGTTTGTCAGTTTAACTTTTCAGAATCTAATGTTCAGTTTCATTGATCGTTTCTATTACCTTTCTAGTTTCTATTTCATTTAGTTCTGTTCTAATCTTTATTTACTGTCACTATTTCTGTCTTTATTTACTGTCATTAGTCATTATGATTTACTGTCCCTCTAGGAATAAATGAATGAAGAAATGCACATATACTTGTTGTTCTTGTTTTCTCTGCTTTGAATATCCTCTCTCCATTTTACATTCCACAACTCAGTCTATTCTTTCTTTAAGAACAAGCTCAGATACACCTTTTCCAGGAATTTTTTTTTTTACCTCTCATACTTCTATGAATTTCCCTTCTTTTAGCACCATATGATATTTGTTGGTTTGTTTGGCTCCTTCTTGTGTTGTAGATTCTGTAAAAACAAGGTTCATGCTTTAAGTGTTTTTGTATCCTAATAGCTAATACATAATAGGCATTTAAGTTTATTAAATAAATAAATGAAAAGTTGATGAGTGATTCCCTATTATAAGGATTATGCATGAAAATATTTTGACAGTTTTAGTAGATGAGGAGTTTATGAAAATCAATATAATGAAACTTATCTAAGAGCTGTATGAAAATTATAGGAGTTATAGATATGTGGCGTTATTTCTGAGGGCTCTGTTCTGTTCCATTGATCTATATCTCTGTTTTGGTACCAGAAAATTTTTGCAACCTATTCATCTGACAAAGGGCTAATATCCAGAATCTACAGTGAACTCAAACAAATTTACAAGAAAAAAACAAACAACCCCATCAAAAAGTGGGCAAAGGACATGAACAGACACTTCTCAAAAGAAGACATTTATGCAGCCAAAAAACACATGAAAAATTGCTCACCATCACTGGCCATCAGAGAAATGCAAATCAAAACCACAATGAGATACCATCTCACACCAGTTAGAATGACAGTCATTAAAAAGTCAGGAAACAACAGGTGCTGGAGAGGATGTGGAGAAATAGGAACACTTTTACACTGTTGGTGGGACTGTAAACTAGTTCAACCCTTTTGGAAGTCAGTGTGGCGATTCCTCAGGGATCTAGAACTAGACATACCATTTGACCCAGCCATCCCATTACTGGGTATATACCCAAAGGACTATAAATCATGCTGCTATAAAGACACATGCACACATATGTTTATTGCGGCACTATTCACAATAGCGAAGACTTGGAACCAACCCAAATGTCCAACAATGATAGACTGGATTAAGAAAATGTGGCACATATACACCATGGAATACTATGCAGCCATAAAAAATGATGAGTTCATGTCCTTTGTAGGGACATGGATGAAATTGGAAACCATCATTCTCAGTAAACTATCGCAAGAACAAAAAACCAAACACTGCATATTCTCACTCATAGGTGGGAATTGAACAGTGAGAACACATGGACACAGGAAGGGGAACATCACACTCTGGGGACTGTTGTGGGGTGGGGGGAGGGAGGAGGGATAGCTTTAGGAGATATACCTAATGCTAAATGATGAGTTAATGGGTGCAGCACACCAGCATGGCACTTGTATGCATATGTAACTAACCTGCACATTGTGCACATGTACCCTAAAACTTAAAGTATAATAACAATAAAATAAAAGAAAAAGAAAGAAAGAAAGAAAGAAAATTATAGGAGTAAAGTGTTACTGTATTTTAAATAAAATGATATCTACAATTTTAAACTTGGAGTCACATAGTGGTGTAGCATGTAGAAGTGGAAATTCTATGAGATCCTGAGCACATGCTCTGTTTTGTGCTGTGATCTACTTTCCCTGACATAATAAGATGTTGAATAAAAGGAGTGGGACCAAAGTGAAATATTTCCTTTTATGTTAGCTACAGATTTTCAGAAGATATTTAAAAGCTTTTAACATAAAAAATTGTTACAGATTTCTACATTTTCGTATTATTCTTTTTCATGATAGTGATTCATGGTATGTAATCTATAGCCAATGTCAGCACTTGTATTACTAGTAAATGAAGATTCAACAGTTTTGGAGTGTTAAGAAAGATTTGAGTTATGAATAGATAGGAGATGGTAATTGCATCAAGCATGTATTTTATAACGTGAAAAAATGATAAAATGTAATGTGACATGGGGGAATATAGAGACGTAATGACAGAAGAAATGTACAAGAGGAGACAGTTTATCAGGATAAAGGATACTTTTTCTCCCAGCATCTCTTGTTAACTGATTTCAATATCCTAAATAGTGTTTCTCAGAGTGTAGTCTCAGACTGCTTGCTCTCTTATGGTAAGACTGACTTACCTGGAGAGCCTGTTAAACATGCATATTCTTGAGTCTCACTTTCAAAACTAATGATTAAAGAGGCCTGGATTAAAGCCCAGAAATATACATTATTAATGAAATGCCATAAAAAGTAAGAACACTAAAATTTAAGAAACAGTTTTTAAGTATTCTTTACTCATAGCTCAGATATAGTGTGGGTTCAGTTCCAGACCACTGCAATAAAGTGAATATTGCAATAAAGTGAATTACACAAAGTTTTTTGTTTCCCAGTGCATATAAACATTAGGTTTATACTGTCCTATAGTCTATTAAGTGTGCAATAGCATTGTGTCTGAAAAATGTACATACCTTAATTGAAAAATACTTTATTACTAAAATATGGTAATGATAATCTGAGCTTTTAACAAATCATCTTTTTTTTTTTTTTTTTGCTGGTGGAGGTTCTTGCCTCAGTATTGACGGCTGCTGACAGATTAGGGAGGTGGCTGTAGAAGGTTGGGGTGGTTGTCTTTTTCTTAAAATAAGACAGCAATGAAATTTGCCACATCAATTGACTCCTACCTTCATGAGAGATTTCTTTGTAGCATATGGTGCTATTTGATAGCATTTTATCCACAGTAGAACTTCTTTCAAAATTGGAGTCAATCTTCTCAAACCCTTCTGCTGCTTAATCAACTAAGTTTATGTAATATTCTAAATTCATTATTGTCAACACTCTTCACAGCATCTTCACCAGGAGTAGATTTCATCTCATGAAACTCCTTTCTTTCCTCATCCATAAGAAGTAACTCCTCATCTGTTCAAGTTTTATTATGATATTACAGCAATTTAGTCACATATTCAGGTTCCACTTAGAATTCTAGTTTGCTTGCTGTTTCCATCACATCTGCAGTTACTTCCTCGAAGAAGTCTTGGACCCCTTAAAGTCATCCATGAGAGCTGGTTGGAATCAACTTTTTCCAAACTCCTGTTAATGTTGCTGTTTTGACCTCTTCCTATGAATCATGAATGTTCTTAATGATATCTAGAATGGTGAATCCTTTCCAGAAGGTTTTCAATTTACTTTCCCCAGATTTATTGGAAGAATAACTACCTATGGTAGCTGTAGCCCCAATGAAATGTATTTCTTAAATAATAAGACTTGAAAGTCAAAATTACTCCTTGATCCATGGGTTGCAGAATGAATATTGTTTTAGCAGGCATGAAAACAACATTAATCTCCTTTTATATCTCATTAGAGTTTCTTGGGTGGCCAGGTGCATTGTCAGTGAGCAGTCACGTTTTGAAAGGAGTCTTTGTTTCTGAGCAGCAGATCTCAACAGTGGGCTTAGAATGTTCAGTAAAACATGGTGTAAGCAGATGTATTGTCATCTGGGCTTTGTATTATTTATAGAGCACAGGCAGAGTAGACTCAGCATAATTTGTAAGGGCCCAAGGATTTTTTAAATGGCAAATGAGCATTGGCTTCAATTAAAGTCACCAGCTGCATTATCGCCTAACTGGAGAGTTGGCCTGTCCTTTGAAGCTTTGAAGCCTTGAAGCCAGGCATTGACTTCTCCTCTCTAGCTATGAATGTCGTGGATGATATCTTCTTCCAACAGAAGGTTGTTTCATCCTCATTGGGAAATGTGTTGTTCAGCCACTTTCATCAATAATCTTAGCTAGATCTTTTGGATAACTTGCTACAGCTTCTGCATCAGCATTTGCTGCTTTACCATGTACTTTTATGTGTAGAGATGGCTTATTTCCCTAAATCTCATGAACCAATGTCTCCTAGCTTCATAATTTTCTCCTACAGCTTTCTCACATGTCTCACCCTTCATATAATTGAAGAGAGTTAGGACCTTGCTCTGGATTAGGCTTTGGCTTAGGGGAATGTCATGGCTCGTTTGACTTTTTCTATCCAGACCACTCAAACGTTCTCCATCTCAGCAATAAGGCTGTTTCACCTTCTTGTCATTCGTGTGGGCACTGCAGTAGCACTTTCCATTTCCTTCAAGAACTTTTCCTTTGCATCCACAACTTGGCTAATTGCTTGGTGCAAGAGGCCTGGCTTTCAGGCTGTCTCAGTTTTTGACATGCCTTCCTCACAAGCTTCATCATTTTTAGCTTTTTCCCTTGGATGCGTGGAGGTCATTGTAAGGTTATTAATTAGGGAATAGGAAAGCCTGAGGAGAGGGAGAGAGATGGGAGAATAGCCAGTCAGTGGAGCAGTCAGGACACACACAACATTTATCAATTAAGCTTGCTGACTTATGTGGGGGTGGTTCCTGGCACCCTAAAACAATTATGATAGTTACATCAAAGATCACTGATCACAGATCACCATAACAACTATAATCATATAATATAATCCTGTAATTCTAATATGATTATAATGAAAAAGTTTGAAATATTGCAAGAGTTTCCAAAATATGACACAGGGACACAAAGTAAGCAGATGCTGTTGGAAAAATGGCACTGATAGACTTGCTCAATGGAGGGTTGCCACAAACCTTCAATTTGTAAAAGCTGTCTTTGAAGTGCAGTAAAGTGAAGTTCAATTAAATGAGATATGCCTGTATCCATTGTATAATAGGAAGTGTTTTGGGTGAGGTACATCAGAGAACGAAGAAGAAGACAATCTCTGACTTTGTGAAGCTTTTATTTCTAATAACAAATTATAATTTAAAAATAATGTTGATCTTCAAAGATCAGAAGTACTATGGGAAAGTAGATAGAACAGGGTATGTTAAATGGGGACTGCCAGAGGTGAGGGTAGGATTACAATTTAAAATAATATAGTCAATGTAGATTTCCTGGAATATGTGTCACTTCAGCGGTATCCTGTGGGGTGGCCAAAAGTGGAAACAGAGAGAAAGAAGATTTAGAAAACTATTGCTATCATCTAGGTGAGAAATTGATGGCAGTGTGGAACTGTTGATTGAAGATATGATGAGATTTGGTCAGAATATGGGTTTATTTTATAAATAAAGCCAATAGATATTCTGAAGGATTTGATATAAAGATGAGAGAAAGCAGAGTCATGGATGATTCCATGTTATCTCATCTGAGAAACTGGAAGGAAGTATTTGTCTCAATTAAAATTGAGATTGGGAAGACTGTGGGCAGAAGATGATTTCGTCAAGAAGAACAAGAGTTGAGTTTCAGACATATTAAGTCAAGATATCTATTGGAGATGCAAGCAGGATATTGATTAGGTAAGTGGATGGATAAAGGAGGAGGGGAGAATACTGGACTGGAGGTATACATTTTGGAGTCATCAGCATGTAGGTAGAATTTAAAGCCATCAGCATGTAGATTAGATGAGATTACCAAAGGAAAAAGTATAAATAGAAATGATAAGAAAGTAGTATAAGAGGGCACTAGCAACGGAGGTTATGAAAGAGTGGATGAACAATTAGGTAGGACAGAAACCAGAAGAGTACTTTATATTAGCAGCCAACAAGAATACCAAAGAGGGAGGGATCAACACTGTCAAATGCTCATGACAGGCTCATTAAAACAAGGACCTAGCATTGATTACTGGATTTAGTAACCATGGATATATGATGACCTTAGCAAGAGCAATTTTGCTGACGTGGTGAGACAGAAATTGTGATTGAAGCATGAGAGGAGAAGACGTAGACACAAAGTACTGACAGCTCTTTTGAATTTTGCTGTGAAGAATGGAATAGCACATAACTAGAGAAGTAAGTGGGGTCAAGAGAAGAAATAACATGTTTGTATGCTGCTGGGAAGATCTAGTTAAGAAATAAAACTATATTCAGAAGAGAGAAGGAAAAATTGTTAGAGAAGTTAGTCTTTGCAAGAGCACAGGCAGTTTATTCATAACAGGAGAAAAGGCAGTCTGTGAGCGCAGATGGGTGAGGTAGGTAAATGTGTGACTTAGAGCTTGTAGAATTTCTCTTTTAATTACTTCGGTTTTCTCTTTTTTGGTGAAATTAGGAAGAAAGATCGTCAACTGAAAGAGAATGGGAGAGGTCGTTAAACATTTAAGGAGAAAGAAGATAGGACATTGTAAAATGGATGGGGAGAGTGAATGGAGTGACTGCAAAGTAAAATAGAATTGCTTGGTATTCAAATCCTATTGGAGGTTGAGGTTTATAAATTTTGAGTGCAAATAGTCATTATGGCTGATGGGATTTTCTCCTGATACATGGAGCCTGCCACAGGCCTACTGAGTACCTGCCTGTTCCTACTCCAGTGTGGGTATTTACTCTAGCTATTCCCTTTGCCTGGAATCCTCTTTTCCCATTAAACCTCCTCATGGCTTTGAAGACTTGGCTTAAATGCTGTCTTCATGAGACCTACCCTGACCACACTATTTAAAATAGAAAGTTCCTTGCCCTAGATTTCCTAACTTCCCCTAGGAAGTCTATCTTATTCTCTAACACTCATCACTTTCTCACATACTACATCATTTGTTGTTTCTTATTTCATGCTAAAACTCTCTTCCCCTACCTCCACTACATGTTTAAGCATCACAAGGGCTTGGATTTTTGCCTGCTTCATTTATTCCTGTATTTCAGGTATCTAGGAAAGTGCCTGGAATATAGCATATATATTCAGTGAAATATTCACTGAATAATATAATTAGTTGATTATTTTGGTCTGGTGATCATAAGGTTCAGCAGACTAAATTCTTTAGCACATTATTTAATGTCAATTGACATATCCTTGAAAGTAGTATTGTTGTCTTATTACTGTTATTTTAGGTTATTAGTTTTAATAATACATTGCACTGAGTGGGCTCTTAATACTCTTCATAGTGTTTTCCTGTTCATGATACCATGGTAGTCTAATTTAGTATACTGGAGCCTGATGGTCATCTCATTACCTAATGGCATAAAAATAACAATTTATTTCTATTCTCCCATATACTTAATTTTCTTAGTTTGAGCTGACCTACCTTGCTTATTCCCACTTGTTATAGGCAGTTTGTGTTTATATATAGCTACTAACTGAATGGCTTGCATTTAGCAGGTGTCTATAAATATCTGTTGATGTAATTTATTGTAACACTTCAGTGTAGTTTTCACTAACCTGTCAAGGTTTACTGAACATTTCTAAGAAGAAATATTTAAATTAGACTACTTATTAAATTTTTAGCCCAGAGCATTATATAAAAAGGCAAATTTTAAAGATTCATAAGAAATTAGTTTATTTTTGAAAGCAATTTTTTACTGTATTTATTTTTCCTTAAATTGCTGATTGATTTTTAAAACTATTTTTCTCTAGCTCTCAAGACTTGAATCTATTAGTTACCTCTTATCTTTGTACCTAAGAAGGGTTTCTAATGTGAGATAAATTTCTGAGCCATGGTAATGTTTCCTCCAGGCTGAAGAAGGAATTTGGGTGTGTAGATTTGTTTATTGTGTTGCTTCAGCACTTCTGCAGCTTTGCTTCAGTAACAGGACTGCCATGTTAACACAAAAAACAACACTGAATCTTGCTACTTCCTCAGCTCGGCAGAGAATTGCACCACTGCCTCATCTCTCTACCAGAATCTTTTTTATAAGGATTTTAAAAAGATCAAATATTTCTTTTAAAATGATACTAGAATCCTGAAATTCAGTTGTCATAGAGTTTTGATGGAGTGGTTGCAATTAAATATTTATATAACATGTGTCTAGACCACTAAGGGAATTAGAACACTGATAATAGCATAACTTGTTTTAGGATTTTTAGATTCAATGCCGGAAATACACTGACTGGTAAATAATTAAAGAATTGTAAAAGGCATATGACTTATCTCTTAGAGGACATATACATTCCTACCAGTTTACTGGCAGCTATATTGAAGTGTAATCTGTGACTTTGATCAAAACATATTCTTTATATTTTTTGGAAAGAAGCCTCCTATGGAGTCTATTCTTTATATTACATATTTGAAACATTCATTTTATATTTAATTGTATTTAAAAAATGAATTTGAATAGTGAATGTTAATTTTCATTTAACAGTATTACTTACTGAAGTATATTTAAAGCAACAGATAATTTCTTTAAATTGACTCAGTGTCGTATTAGGTGGCTATTGGAAGATAAAAACACTTTTAAAAACCTTAGTGACATCAATATCAAAAAGAAGAGCCAGAAGCAGTTTTGCTGCTTGAAAATATTTATCTTGTAACCTGTCACAGTATTTTAAGATCATGTCATAAGCAAGGTTGAAAGGAAACCTGCAAACCTGAGTGCCCTCCAGTATAATGGACTGGACTAATTATTAATGATTTTATATATATATTATTTTGATGTAACAGACCCGTGATTGAAAACTAGAGGGTGGCCTCTGGTGTTATGTAACATGTATATTTGTTTTTGTCCATGGTTCCTGGCTCATAGCTCCTAAAATCCTTGTCATCTCCAAAAGCGAAAAGATCATGTCATAAAGATTAACAAAATCTGGTTCTTGCAATTGTTGATGATTTAGAGGGAATAATGTCATTGATCTTGAGAATTACATGTATTATTATTTAAATCAATTTTATCTATTTATAATTTATGAAATTATGGAATCCATACTATGGGATAATATCTATGAATTTTTGTAAGATTTCCAGTTATGTTATTTATGTTTTGGTGTGATTAACATGTTTAGATCTAGATTTTAATTTTTTTCTTTTGGAATAAAAAGAAAAATATTAAGATTTATATAAAAGCATCATCTTAAAGCAAATTCTTAAGTTCTTTTAAAAATCTACTTGCAACCTAATTTTATGTTATATTGATGTCACTTTTATTGTTATTAACAATGCTATTTGTCATTACTTATAATAATAAACTAATTCTTTCAAAGCTTATGTCTTCCAATTACCTGTAGATATGTGTTTACTAAATGAAATAGGTAACTGTTTATAAGGCAACATGTGATAGCACATTATAGAGTCACAGCTTTTCCAACAGAGATGATTTTTTATTAGTTCAAAATTATTTCTCTGCATCAGTAACTAAAAATGTTCTTATCTCTTTTACTTATTATGAAATGCTCCAGAGTTATTAAAGTGATATAACCATGAACCAACTCCACTTGGGGGAAAAATAGCTGTTATTGAATAAAAATAGAAAAAGGTGTTTGAAAAACTGTTAAATTCAGCATTCTTCTCATTAATAACGCTTTTCAGTTTATTCCTGGATGTCTATTTATATGCATCTACATATAATATATGTATGTATATGCATGAAATCAATCTTTTGTTATAAGAACAAACATTTTCACTCATTGTGTACATTGGTGTCTGCCACTGACAAGATTGTTTGCAAAGTCAGTGATAACACATGTCATTTTACTGAGTGATTAATTTCTATTGGCTCAAATCACTAGGTTAGTAAGACAGAGTAGTTACTCATACTCAAAAATGCATAATCAGTAAATAGTTTTGGGATTTATCGCTTTTTAGACTTGAACTGTTCCACTTATTTCTGAAATGGATGGATTATTTCCAGTAAACACAAAAATGAAAACCTTTTAGCAAGTCTTCTAGTCTTAATCTTTTAGAGCAAATTAAGTCCTTTAAAGGATGTCTTAGTTTGTTCTATTTGTCAGTAATGTATTACTTTCACTTTATCATTTTGCTTTCACTTTATTTTTTAAAAAATTATAACTAGTCCATCAAATGAGATCACTTTGATTTATAATACTGTGTTACAAATGTGTGCAAGTCAAATTTTGCATGCGTTTTAAACCACCTTATTTAAAAATTACCATTATGTGTAGCAAAGATGCCAACATTATAAGTTCCTAGCTTTGACCTCAAGATAGAATGAAATGAATTAGTTCTATGCATTATAATTATTTACCTTTAAAACTGGGTAGAAGTATATGAACTTCAGCATTGTTAAAGTGTACTTCCGTCTTTCCACAACATTTACTCAGTTCAAACTTTATGGCAGGTATTTTGCCAGGTATTGAAGATGCATACATGTGAAAGACAGTGATCTTTCCCTTGGGAAGCTCATAAAAATTGGACAGAGATAGAAAAGGTGGTGGTACTGGGGAAAGTGGACTTTATTATTTAGCATTTATTGGGTGTACACAATGCAGACACTTTATATTATTTTAATTAGCTCTTGCAATACCCCATAAGGTATTTTTATTACTCCCATTTTACAGAAGGAGAAATAGTCTTAGAGGTGACAAGTGGCCCAAGATCATAAAACTAGTAAGTGGCCGAGTTGTGATGCAGGCCTTTGATACTCCACACTCCATGTTAATTTATACTATAGGAAACCTTTTGTATGCCAAGCATAATGAAGATGTGAAAATGGGTAATGTATGGTCCTTGTCCTCAAATAGTTCTAAGTTTTGTGAGAACAACTCATGCTCTAAAAAATCTAAGATTCCATTATTTTAGGCTATGTTTATTTAAACCTGTCTTACCACAGTTTTCACTCAAAAGCATTAGATGATGATAAAAGGATGATTAAACCACATTTTTCCATTAATAGTTGTTTCCATTCATTCATTATTTTAGACTCAGAGGTACATATGTAGGTTTGGTACATGGGTATGTTGCATGATGCTGAGGTTTGGGCTTCTAATAATCCCATATCCCAGATAATGAACATAGTACCCAATAAGTAGTTTTTCAACCTCTGCCCCACTCCCACCTTTCCCCACAATTTGGACTCTACAGTGTTTGTAGTTCCCATCTTTGTGTCCCTGTATACCCAATGTTTACTTCCCACTTTTAAGTGAAAACTTGCAATATTTGATTTTATTTCTGCATGAATTTGCTTAAGATAATGGCCTCCAGCATCATTTATTGGTTGCAAATGACATGATTTCATTCTTTTTTATGGCTGCAAAGTATTCCATGGTGTATATGTACCACATTTTCTTTATCCAGTCTGCTGGTAAAAGGCACCTGGGTTGAATCCATGTCTTTGCTATGTCAATAGTGCCGGGATAAACATACAAATGCAGGTGTCTTTTTGGAGGAATTATTTATTTTCCTTTGGCTATATACCCAATATGGGGATTGCTGGATCGAATGGTAATTCTATTTTTAGTTCTTTGAGAAATGTCCAAGCTGCTTTTCACAGGGTCTGAACTAATTTGCACTCTCACCGACAGTGTATAAGTGTTCCCTTTCTCCACAAATTCGTTAACATCTGTTACTTTTTGACTTTTTAATAATAGTCATTCTGACTGGTGTTTGTGGTTTTGATTTGCATCTCTCTGATGATTAGTGATGTTGAGCATTCTTTCATATGTTTGTTGGCCACTTATATCTTCTTTTGAGCAGTGTCTGTTCATGTCCTTTGCCCAATTTTTAATGGAGTTACTTGTTTTTTTCTTGTTGGTTTAAGTTTCTTATAGATTCTGGATATTAGTCCTTTGTTGGATGCATAGTTTGCCAGTATTTTCTCCCATTCTGTAGGTTGTCTGTTTACTCCATTGATAGTTTCTTTTGCTGTGCAGAAGCTCTTTAGTTTAATTGGGCCCCAATTTTCAATTTTTGATTTTGTTACATTTACTTTTGAAGACTTAGTCATAGGTTATTTGCCTAGGCAAGTGTCTGGAAAGGTATTTCCTAGGTTTTCTTCTAGGAAGAAAGGTTTTCTTCTAGGGAGAAAGGTTTTTAGTTTGAGGTCTTACATTTAAGTCTTTAATTCACCTTGAGTTAATTTTTTTTTTTATATCTTGAGATGTAAGACTCCAGTTTCATTCTTCTGCATATGGTTAGCCAGTTTTCCTGGCACATATATTGAAAAGGGTGTCTTTCCCCATTACTTATTTTTGTCAATTTTGTTAAAGATCAGTTGGTTGTAGATGTGCAGCTTTATTTCAGGTGTCTCTATTCTGTTCCCTTGGTCTGGGTAAAGCACATTTTGAACATGAATCTGTTGATTCATTTTCTATTCTTTCTTAATTTTTTCTGTAAGAGATTTTTGTATCAAAGTCTTATAACTGGTGTGACTTACTGCTGTTAATTCTCTTCCCCACCCCCTCTTTTTTTTTTTTTTTTTTTTTAGATGGAGTCTTGCTCTGTTGCCAGGCTGGAGTGCAATGGTGCAATCTTGGCTCATTGCAACCTCTACCTCCTGGGTTCAAGAGATTCTTCTGCCTCAGCCACTTGAGTAGCTGGGACTACAGGTGTGCGCCACCACGTCCAGCTAATATTTTTTGTATTTTTTAGTAGAGATGGAGTTTCACCATGTTGGCTAGGATGGTCTCGATCTCTTGACCTTGTGATCCCTCCACCTCGGCCTCCCAAAATGCTGGTATTACAGGCATGAGCCACCACGCCCAGCCTATTAATTATCTTAAATTGCTGCTGAGGAATATTGTATTGTCCTATACAACTCATCTCAATTAGTTTTGTTCATTAACCGTTCAAACAGAAAACCAAGGAAGTATCTGAGTTTTTCTTTTTAAAGACCACCTACTTTATTTTAGTTCAGGTAAAATTTAAATTTCTAGGGTAAAAAATTATGGTCAGGATTAGTTAGTTTTTGGATGCATCCAAAAGATGGAAGTTTTAATCCATCTTCAAGTCCTCCTTGCAAAAAGCATGTAAATCTTTCCTATGTTATCCCCTGCCTCTTAAGCAAGGAAGACTTAAAGATACTTCATCATAATTATGGATGGAGTAAACCACAACATATCAAATTCTAGGTGCCGCAAATCAACAAAATAAAAGGTAACCAAGTGCTAGTAATATGTGTGTGTGTGTGTGTGTGTGTGTGTGTGTGTGTGTATAATCATTGATTTTCACCTTGGGTTGGTCATATAAAAATACCCAGGATACTTTGCAAATGCAGCATTAATACTGTGAGATTCTGATATGCTATGTATGTTGGAACAGGTGAGGACTGGAGCAGAACAGGCAATGTAAGATAGTCTCCAGGGTATCTGGATTTCTGCACTTCGAAAAAGATCTTCGGGTGCTTTTGAGAGTTTCAGTTTCCCACTCCTCCAACCTCTTTTTTAAGAACACTGAAAAATATTGCCTAAAATAACCTCATGCATGTCAAGTCAATATGCATTTACCTCAACTGTATTTAACTTAATAATCATAATTCTTGTCATTCAGTGAGAATGTATGCCAGGAACTATGAAAGTTGTATTGATTTTATTGTAAATGGTTAAAATTATTTGGTGCTCTATTATGCTTTAGAATATAATAGGTTAGACAAGTAGTGTTTTATTTTACTGAATGAAGTTAATAAGCTGAAAACAGGTAATGTCTAACATCTCACAGATACTTGCTGTGTCACATTTCCTAGGTTAATCTAATTTGTTGTTTGCAGCAACACCGTGAGGCAGGTACTGGGTAAACAGGCCTGGCTGGGGAAGACAGAGCCCCATGGGTAAATGGCTTGGCAAGGCAACAGTACCTTTGTACAAACTCCTCTGTAGAGATTGTGCATTGAGCAACCTATCCAGAGCCTATGATCTTTACTACTGCACTTTGCTATTTTTTGCTAATAAGTTAGAGTTAGACTCTTTGCTGTACATTTGCAATTTAATTAATTAGCTGCTGTCTACTGAGCACCTGTTCTTTCCATTGTTTGAGAATTTTCTTGTGTGTGTGTATATATACACCATATATGTGTAATTTATACAAGAGTCTGTTATTAATGTTTTTGATGTAAGTAAAAATCTAAGCTTATAAAATGAAAAATTAACATTTTATTGGATAACACTTTATTTGATACATTTTATTTGACACTTTTTAATTCTAGTTTATCGATGGTCGACTGGCAAAACTAAATGCAGGAAGGGGTTTCTCTGATGTATTTGAAGAAGAGATCACTTCAGGTGGCTTTTGTGGAGGTAAAGACAAGTTACAATATGATTATCCATTTTCTCAATAACAATTTTCTTGGTCTTTGCACTTGTGTCTGATAAAACCTATTTCATAAACAACTAATGATTTTCTCCTAAATATGTAATGTCTTAAATACATTTTTCATCTTATAAAAGCTATGGAATTAGCTTATTTTGCCTGATACCTGTTACTCAAGGCATTAAGTTGGCCTCCTGAATTGGCAGCTGTTGGCCTCGATAATCTCTTAATATTGCTGGAAATTAGTAATACAGAAATCCAATCAACTCATATCTTCCTGTCTTTCCTTCTGAATAGTAGTATTCTCTGCTAGAAAACTACTAGTGATGGTTATTACTGAGTATGAATTTAAGAACTGAGGTTATGATTGGTAATACAATCCAAAAAGAAGGGTCTGAACACCAAAATTCTTTATACATATTTAAGTAACTGTATTATTATTATACAGATGTCTTTACCTTTTTTACTTTATAGATCACTGCAGCATTAAGAAAGTTTCCAGTTTACCATTCCATAAGTACAATTAATCCTTCTAGTGTAAATGTTCAAATACTGTTATAATTATCTAGGCAATTAATAATTTACAAACTGATATTTTTGCACGATTGTTGTGGTGTATAGTCTTGACTTGCAGAGCATTTTGCTTGAGTCCTTGAAATGTCCTGTTCATTCATTATTTGCTGAGTGCTTACAATGTATTAGGCACTGTTCTAAATATTAAGTGTACTAAATAAACAAAAATCCCTGTATTCTGTATCTTAGTGTGTTAATTTTTGGCCTAGTATAATAGCAATTTTTTAAACTTCTTTGTATGTTTGTTTTGAGGGAAAAAAATTTCAGTCTATATGTAAATAAATAGATGCTGGAATTCAGAAATGACACATGAAAAGACAAAACGTAATAAGTACTCATCTACACATTTCACAAAATTTAACGTTATTTTTAAGATTCATTTTCCCATCATGAAAATATAGAAACCATTGAGATAATTGGTTCATTAAAGGAGGTACAAATGAACTCAGTAGTTGCGGACCTTTATCTGATGTAAGTGTAGCATTTCATTGAAAGCATTTAGCTTGGGGAAAAGTTAGTTTGCTTGACTCAGCAAGTAAGCTGAATGTGGACTCATTCAGCTCCTTGCTTCCTTCAGTTCATGGGTAAAAATTTAGCTTCAATGGAACTTTTGTGTTAAAATAACACTTTTTTACTTCTCAACTCAGACAAGCAAAATTTTGTCAGCCCATGGACAAGTTGCTTAAGGCATCTATTCAGTATTTACATAACTGCTGTCTCATTATCTTTATGACCCGTGGGGCTAGTAGCTTTCATAGAATTGAAGATGACATTTTGTGACAATAAGAGGCTAGAACTATGATCCTTTTGTACAGTTAAATTCTGTAGTCTTAACCATTGGTCCAGGTACCTCTGTAATAGAGTAGAGATAGGTGGCTTTTCTGGTGGGAGGGCCCACTAAAATTTTTCACGAAAAGCCTTATTGTTTAAAAAAGATTAGGAGAATATGATTACCGATAAGTATCTGACTTAGAAACTGCTGCATTTTCAATACAACTTAATGCCCACTACTTTGTTGTTCTTTATTAAAATGAAAAGGTTTTGAACTCTTATTTTAATTTGAGAGAGCCAGTACTTATCTAAAAGGAAAGCCTAATTTGACAAATATTAATTCCAGTGAGTACAGCAAGAAAGTCCGTTAGAAATTTGTGCCTGTCAAGCATTATTTTTAAATTATTCTATGTTATGTTATTTTATACATAGACTTTTTTTGTAGATGAAAATAAAGCAAAATGTGTTAGGATTTGAAATAAAAAGATGACTTATACAATAAAAATTAGCAGTGTTCTAACTATTAATTAGAAGATATCCATCTATCTAGGGGGGGTGTGTGTGTGTGTGTGTGTGTGTGTGTGTGTGTGTGTGTGTTTATAAAATGGTTCCTAGAGGTCAGTTCTAAACATATGTCATTCACATTACCCTTGTGAGAAAGAAGAATATATCGATGTCATGAAATTAACCTGTTCTTCAAAGAAGTAAACTGATCTAACTTTGTTGTTTATCTCATAATAATAGTAATATAATTGCTCATATTTATTGAGCACTAATATGTGGCAGAAACTTTCCCAGGAGCTCTACAAATATTATCTCATTTAATCCTCACAACACCCAAGGAGGTACTTTCTTTTTTTTTTTAATTAAAGTTTTAGGGTACACGTGCACAACATGCAGGTTAGTTACATATGTATACATGTGCCATGTTGGTGTGCTGCAGCCAGTAACTCGTCACTTAACATTAGGTATATCTCCAAATGCTATCCCTCCCCCCTCCCCCCACCCCACAACAGGCCCTGGTGTGTGATGTTCCCCTTCCTGTGTCCATGTGTTCTCATTGTTCAATTCCCACCTATGAGTGAGAACATGTGGTGTTTGGTTTTTTGTCCTTGCGATAGTTTGCTGAGAACGATGGTTTCCAATTTCATCCATGTCCCTACAAAGGACATGAACTCATCATTTTTTATGGCTGCATAGTATTCCATGGTGTATATGTGCCACATTTTCTTAATCCAGCAAAGGAGGTACTTTCATTACCTCATTTTTATTGAGTATTCAGCTCAATAATTTGCTCAAGGTCACACAGCCAGTAGTGGCCAGAGTCTCAATTCCACATGTGTCTATGTGGCTTCAAAGATATACTGTTTTTTATAGTAGATTTTCTTAATGCAAAAACATTCAGTAAACAAGAGTAATACTTAACCCTTTCCTACTCTGATTGAATCAAAGCAAAATTCTCATCTCTTTTGAATTTCTTGTAGATTTTTTACACATGAAGTCCTAGAAAGACCACTGTGGCAGAAATTAACATTAACTAAAGCTAAGAAAAAATTGTGTTCCTTTAAGCAACAATAATTAGGAAATTTGAGAGAAACATCTATTTTCTCCTCTTTATCATTGCAGTAGTAGTTTATACACTATTTTTGTTAATGCCGATGGTTATGATAAAATGAATATGAATATGATGGAGCTTTATCATTATTGTGGCTCTGATTAAAAATATACAGTGCAGGACAATCAGATAAGGAACATCTAGATTCACATTTGAATCTGGAACTGTATGGTTAAAGAATCTGTGAATACATGCATTTTTTCAAAAACTGCCTCTGCCCTGTGAGCCCTCATCAGGACTATTAAGGAAATCCACGTCATACCTTATTCCTTCATGAGACCCTTGCAAAATCTTCCACCTTAACTTAAAAGGAATGTGTGAAGGGAAGAGTAACCATGGAGTTTGAAAGATAATAAAACAGGACAGGAGTAGAACAAAGGATGCATTTAAGTAAACACAGTGTTGGTCTGTGAAAAAGCAGGTAAGAAATATTGAGTAGTTAAGAACATATTCTTTCTTTAAATACTTTTTTTCATTTAAAATAAAACTAGTTTTTACATTTACATCAGCTTTAAACAGGAGAAATGTTTTCAGATTCATTTTATGAGGAGTATGTGGTTACTCTCTATCACTAGCATGTGTTTCTTCCTTAGTTTACACATATAATCTGATGAGTCTTTTATTTGTTCATTTATTTATTTTTCCATTCTTATTTAGTTTTACTGACTAAGGTATCAAAGGAATTTGAAGACGTGGTAGGTAATATCAGTTTAGTGGCATTTTTCTGGCCTTGTTGAACAATTTAGACCAATTTACGTTTTGAGATAAATGAGTACAAATTACTGGAATTTAAGCAAGTACATTTGAGGAGAAAGTCTTGGCATAAATGAGAAATAGATATTTTGTCCTTAAGTGTGAGAAAATCACTAGTTTTATTAACAAAAATAATGTTAAGAATTTCCTCAGTAATGCCTATTATTGCTATAATCCAGTTATTTTAAAAGAAGGATTCTGAGGGATTTCTTTAGCATTCAAATTAATTTTTAGAATAACAGCCTTTTTCTAACACTGCTAAAGAATAATGTACTTTTCTCATAAATATTGTGGAAGTAGGAACCTTAAATCATAAAAGCAGTAAAATTTAAAGGCACAATTAGCCCTTAAAACTTTTAAAATAGGAATCTACCTAAATTGTACCATGTTTTCATAACATCGAAGCAAGGGACTTCTTCTTTGCCCCTATACTATGAAATTTTAGATTATTACTGGTAATTCTCTCTATTAACCTTCTTTTTCAGGGTATTAGCCTTGAGCAGCCCCTTTCCCTTTCAAATATAATTGCTTTGGGTGTGATACAGAGGAAACTCTGTATAACTTAAGTTTTAATCATATTTTATTTAGCAGTCTTAGAGGGAGTTTTTCAGAGTTGAAGGAATAATGAACCGGGGATTAAATTCCTAGATTCTTATTCTGTTTCAGTTGCTAGCCTTGAGAACATGGCTGAATAATATGTCATCATAGAACCTCAGTTTTCTATTTTGGCAAATTATTTATAGTAATAACGATCATTTATGATATTTCTTCAATATACTATGTACCATACTAAACATTGTTTAATCATTATCTTTCATCCTCACAATAATCCTGAAGGACAATGACTATTATGCTTATTTGATGAATGAAGAAGCTGATGCCCAGCCAAGTTAAGGACCTCATCCCAAATCACATCCTTCACAAAGATAGAGTAGGCCTGAGCTCTAAAGGTCCATTGGACTCCAAAGCCCACTTCCTTCTCATTGAACTGACTGCTTATGGCACTGTTTGCCTATTTTACAGTAGAAAAATACAGTTCAAATAATGTAGATAAAAACATGCGATGACTTGTACAGAGCTGAAAATTAGCTTTTTAAAATTCCTCATAGTTCTAAATAAGACCCTAACCTTTCTACAATAGTTTGAAACTTTTATCATAGCTAGTTTCTTTGTGGTTCAGAGGTTTAAAAGAATTGTTTTCTGGATTGACAAAGGTTACAGAATGCTAAACTGGTGTTTGTTTCTTCTTCCACTTTCTTACATTCATTTTGGGAAAATAATTAAAACACTTTCCAGAATACTGTGAATAATAACAAAGTCTTAAATATGTGATTTCCACTCAGCCATTTTTAGTAGAGAAGTAAAAAGTATATGAACTGATGAGAGCTTTTAAATACAGAAACATATATGAATAATCTGGATGAATAAAGATCTGCAGGGTTTTTTTGTTGTTGTTTAAAAAATCTCCTTGAGAAATAAATTGGTAGAATAACTTGGAATGTTTTATTATTTTACAAGGGAAATATACTTTTAAAAGTTTGGTCAAGCCAAATACCACCTGAAACTCATACCTTTTAAACAGGGCAACTTATTTTTACAAAGGTTATTTTAGGTAGTTACATTTTGCTGTAGTTATTTCACAAGTTAAGAAAAAAAATTTGTCTTCATGTTTCATCCTCCAGAAAAGGTGCAATGCTGTGTTCTGAGTAGTCAGAGATGTTTTTCAGAATAAAAATTGTTTTTTGATATTTCTTTTAAATTAGAGTAAGATTTTAAATACAGAAGTGAATCCAGAGCTGGACACTTCTTGCCTGATGTTGATTAGGGATGCAAAGATAACAGCTAGAAAGAAATTTTGGGGCTGAGATCATTTTGTCTCTATTTTGTAAGAGCAAGGTGATACATCTTTAAAAATCCACAGCCACAGAGTAGAGGAGAACAGTATGTTTTAGGGGTTCTTTGTATTGGATAGTGTCTGAGTAGCCACTGGGACTTTAAAAAAAAAAAAAAAAAAGAGATGGGGTCTTGCCCTGTCTCCCAGGCTGGAGTGCAGTGGCATAATCTTAGCACACTGCAACCTTGAACTCCTGGGCTCAAACAGTGCCCTGGCCACAGCCTTTCAAGTAGCTGGCACTATAGGTGGGAGCCACCACACCAGGCCTGGGATTTTGTTTTTTTATTGTGACTTTTTACCCCTGCGACTTAGGGAGTATTTAAGCTTTTAAACAAGAAGGTAGCTGAAATCTAACTGAGATCAGTTGATGGGAAAGATTAGATAAGTTGTATATGTATTTCTTTTTTTACCTTCTGATATCATCTTATTGACTAAATTATTTATGAATTTGGAACCAGATATGCTGATCGCTGGATTTTATTAGAACTACTTTTCAACATTGCATATAAAATTTGCCTACTAAAAATTGTGCAAATACTAGTTCTTGATAAATTTTGGTTTACAGATTTATTTTTGATCAACCATTCCTGGCATCTCATTTTTATATATTCCAGGGAACCCGAGGTCATATCAACAATGGGTGCATACAGTCAAGGTAATCATAAGCTTTCAAATGTTATTCTTTCACTCTAATATAAATGGAGAAATGTTCAGCAAAAGTATGCTGTTTATACTTATGCTGTTTATTTGAAATATTTGAAATGTTTGTATATTTTGTCACATTTAAAATATTCTTATTTTATGTTTATAGTTTGTTGATACTCTTTAAGATAATTTTTAAATGGAAAGTTTTGGTCCAAAGATAAATGGCTCATTTTGAAAAGCAAGATTTTACTGCCAAATCTTGTTTTTCTTATATTATTTTCCAGAAGAAGAAATTAGGTGGGGTAGTAGGATTTGATGGCAATTTTATAATTTGTGGTAATATAGTTTTGTTAATATGATTTTTAAATATGAAACTTTCTCCCCCAGACTGAGACTTTATTTGCCCGATATTAAAACAGCTGATAAACTTGTATTTCTTTCTTATTAAGCTTTAAATACATTCAAATTACTAGTCATATTGCTCAAGTCTACCTAAGCTTCAAGGAAGAAATGATTTTTAAGTGATGTATTATATCAACTAAAGAACAAGGTGGAAAGTGTACATTTTGTTTGAAATTATTAAAGTACATAGAAACTTGAAAACACTGAACATGAAATAATTTGTATAGGTCTTTAAGTTGTGAGTAAAGCCCTTTTTTTAAATATGCAACTTACTGTAATACTTTGTTTTCAGGACATTTTAGCTAAAAGTTTTTGGAAATGTTTCTGTTTTTCTTTTGCAGAAAGGAGGTGCACTGTTCAACACAGCAATGACCAAAGCAACCCCTGCTGTACGGACAGCATATAAATTTGTAAGTTTTTTTGATATTTAACAATCCTATTTATGAAATTATAAAACATTTTCCTAGGTGATAGACATATAAATTCTGAATATTTTCTATTTTTCTTTTAAATAAACCTAAAAAAATTAGGATTAATATTGACCAAAGCAAATTCAATTGTTAAAATTATAACATTGCATGCAGAGGGTAGTTTCTTTTATATAATCTAAAAGTGGTTCTCATTTTATTCCAAAGCTATCGGCAAAGTTGTGCAGCAAATTGAAACAGTTATGGATGGGGTACCATTTTGTAAAATGTCATTATTTCATTTAACAACATTTTACATTCTTGCTGTGTACTTGCGACTCAAGTAGAAAAAAAAAAGAAAAATATAGCGAGGTCTTTTCCCTCAAAGATGCATTGACTGTTTATTAACATTCTTCCGTGAGTCTCCAAGGCAAGCTTGTCCAACCCATGGCCTGTGGGCTGCATGTGACCTAGGATAGCTTTGAATGTGGCCCAACACAAATTCTTTTTTTTTTTTGAGACGAAGTCTCGCTCTGCCACCCAGGCTGGAGTGCAGTGGCACGATCTCGGCTCACTGTAACCTCCGCCTTCCAGGTTCAAGCAATTCTCCTGCCTCAGCCTCCCAAGTAGCTGGGATTACAGGCACCCACCACCATGCCTGGCTAATTTTTGTATTCTTAGTAGAAACGGGGTTTCATCATGTTGGCCAGGCTGGTCTCAAACCCCTGACCTCAAGTGATCTGCCCGCCTTGGCCTCTCAAAGTGCTGGGATTATAGGTGTGAGCCACTGCGCCCAGCCCCAACAGAAATTCTTAAACTTTCTTAAAACATTCCAAGATTTTTCTTGGAATTCTTCTTCTTCTTCTTCTTCTTCTTCTTCTTCTTCTTCTTCTTCGTCGTCGTCGTCGTCTTCCTTCTTCCTTCTTCCTTCTTCCTCCTTCCTCCTTCCTCCTTCCTCCTCCTTCCTCCTTCTTCTTCCTTCTTCTTCTTCTCTTTTCTTCTTCTTCTTCTTTTCTTCTTCTTTCTTCTTCTTCTTCTTCTTCTTTCTTCTTCTTCTTCTTCTTCCTCTTCCTCTTCATCTCCTTCTCCTCCTTCCTCTTCTTCCTCTTCTTCCTCTTCTTCCTCCTCTTCCTCTTCTTCCTCTTCTTCTTCTTCCTCTTCTTCTTCTTCCTCATCCTCCTCTTCCTCTTCCTCTTCTTCTTTCTCCTCCTCTTCCTCCTCCTCTTCCTCTTCTTCCTCTTCCTCTTCATCTTCATCTTCTTCTTTCCCTTTCTTTTTTTTTTTTTAGCTTATCAGCTTGTGTTAATGTTAGTGTATTTTATGTGTGGCCCAAGACAATTCTTCTTTCTCTAATGTGGCCCAAGGAAGCCAAAAGGTTGGACACCGCTGCTGTAAGACTTGCAGAAAAAAAATAACGGGAATAATAGTAAGAATAATAAAGTAAATAATAAATGATAAAGTAAAAAAACTCTTTAATATGACAATTAAGACCCTTCAAAACCCAACCCTTCATGTCTAGTTCCTTTTCCCCCTACTCCTCAGAATGTTCCATATCTCTGAAGATACTTAGCTACTCCTCATTTCATGAATGTGAGATATTCTCCTCTGCCCTTTGATTCTTGCTCAAGCCATTCCTATTAATTGGAATGTCAGTTTCTTGGCCTTTATCCACCTAGTCAACACCAGTTCATTTTATAGGACTTAGTTCAGACATTATTTCCCCTGAAAAAATTTTTCTGAACCGTACACAAAAAAAGCTTATATACATATTTTTGTCTTCTCAACCCTACACAAAAATGTTTATATACGTATTTTTGTATCTGTAGGACCTTCTGTTTCAACACTTGTTTTGTCTGTGTACATTTCTCTCTCAATACTAGTCTAGTAACTTCCCAGGAGAGAAGCTAGTGTGTTGTGTTCAATAAATTTTTTAAAATTCAATAGGTCGGATATTTTATATTTCTAAAAATATTTAAGGCAAGGGTTTTGATTTTGTAAGAATTTGTCTTCAAAAGCTTTTCTCGGTAAGTGAGTTGATGTGATTGAATTAATAACAAAATAGTATATTTTAATAAAAGTTTAGAACTTCTGTTATTCCTTGAGTTAAAATTGTGATATGAATGTGGCCACCCTTTCTGTTTAAAAATTCCATTCAAATATTAAATTTTATAGTAGGGAAGCTAATCTATAGAGTTAATTAAAAAATACAGTCCCAAAATTAGAATTATTTGATCCCTAACCATAAGGCCAAAATAGGACAAGGTTATCATTTTCCCTTAGAAACCTCAGCCTCTGCGTTTTGTTTGGTTGTTCTATGGCTTTCCTAGGAAACCTCTCTGGTGGTTTAAGTGCAGTTTTTGAAGAGATTTTTTTTTACAATGAAATAGTACACAACTACCATGTGAAAAAGCAAAGTAATGTTGATCCTTGTTTCTCACATTCATTTAAGATTCTAAAAATGGTTTCACAGTCAATAGCCCTTCATTTTCTTCTGGAGCGGGCAGTTGAGGGTTTTTTTAGGCTTAGAGAAGTTGTATTGTTTTGCCAAATATGTGTCTTGCCTTAATTTCACTCATATTTTTCACAAAAGCACAGCAATGAAGCAAACATGTTCAAAACCCTATTCATTATTTTAAAATTTATCATTCTAATCAGTGGAGTATTTTATTTTGAACTCTTCTCTGCAAGGAAGTAAAATCTTTTCAAATTAAAAATTATATTCTTTGGGCCGGGTGCTGTGGCTCACACCTGTAATCCCAGCACCTGGGAAGCCAAGGCAGGTGGATCGCTTGAGGTCAGGAGTTTGAGACCAGCCTGGCCAACATGGTGAAACCCCATCTCTATTGAAAATACAAAAATTATCCAGGTGTGGTGGCGTGCTCCTATGGTCCCAGCTACTTGGGAGGCTGAGGCAGGAGAATTGCTGGAGCCTGGGAGGTGGAGGTTGCAGTGAGCCAAGATTGTGCCACTGCACTCCAGCCTGGGCCACAAAGTGAGACTTTGTCTCAGGGGAAAAAAAAAAAAAAAGGTTTCTACTCTGGAGGATTGTTCCCTAAATTAATTTCAGGTGAATTAAGATCTTTAGAATATACCTAATCACTTTTTTATCATTTATCTTGTGATCATATCATCCCTGAATCAGGAGGTTTGGGGCAGGTAAGTCAGTCATTCTGTGATCTTTGTAATTGTTTCCAAAACTGATCTTTCCAGACTGCTCATTTTCTGAAATCTGTACTCTGAAATTCCTTCTTTGACCACAAATTGCTATGAATAAAACTCCTAATTTCTGTTGTGTGGTATAACAGAATTTACTTACCTTGGTTTTCTATAGATAGTAAATTTTTCAAAAGTAGGAATCATGTTTTTACCTCTATCTCATTTATTCAATAAATTATTTGAGTGCCTGTCATGAACTAGGCCTTATACTCATCATTGGAGTTATAGCAGAACATGAAGGTACAGTAAGAGATACTGTCCCTACTTTTATATTTGTTTTCCTATCACTTTGCTCTGCACTTTGAACATACTACAGAAATACTGAATATGTGTTTGTCAAAACAAATAATGATTCCATCCTGTTCTTATAACATTTTTATACTTATTTTTATAGTTAAAATTTTTTTTCCTATGCTTTTCATGCATATGTTTTTCTATGCTGATAGGGGCCATAAAGAAAACTAGAGTTATCATACACACTTGTATAAATTTAAGAATAACAGCAAAGTGGAATTCATATTTTATTTGGCTAAACGGTTTTCAGAGTCATCTTTCTTGTTAGGTCTCCATTTTAAATTATTACCAAAGCCATTTGCTTGGAGCATTTCTCTGGAGAATACTTGCATTTTGTTAAGCTTCAAATTGGTAAGTTGAAAAGGATAGAGAGAACCTATATCCGGCCTTCCAGGTAATCTGAAGGAAGTCAGAGGAGGACATGGGACAACAATTATTTTAATGAATCAGTGCACTATGGAATTATAGAACCATGGAAGAGACTGACACTAGTAGCTTCAACTCTGTATACTAAAGAGCATCTGAAAATATTAGTGTGATCAAGTGGATTCGAGGATAGTTAGCTAGATTACAGTCTCCCTGAGTCACTTTCCTTATTTTAAAATGTGATCATAGTAGTACTAATCTTACAGAATTGTTGTGATAACTACCTAAGATCATGCTAAGCACCCGGCACACAGTCATATATTTAGGAAACAAAATAAATATGAATTCCTTTTCTCCTCTTTTTCACCTTTGCCACTGTGAGTAGGAATTTCTAGTGGAACAAAGGCTAAGGCTTTTGTGAAAGCCCCCAGTTGTCTTTAGTTAAGTTATACCCCACAGGAATCACAGCAGGATGTGAGAAACTCAAATGCTGGGGCCAGGTTCCCTGTGAAACATGAGGATAGCTTTAAATTGTTAAATGACTTTTAATTTTTACCAGAAAAACTATATATGAAATACCATTCCATTAAGATGGCTCTGCTAATAAAATTCTGTGTCTGCCTGTAAAAGCTCTTAATAAAGCTTTGTAAAATTGCCAAAGTTTTTTCAAGTTCAAACATCTACCCAAATAATTTGCTGTGGGGATGTACTTTCTCTGTTCCTCCAGTTTGTTACAGTTTTAACATTGTAATCTGGTTTATTCCTTTTGTGTTCTTTATAGTTTAGGAAACAAAATAGTCTAAATGTTAGCCTTCGTATGATACTTGTATACAAAGAAGAGACTAACGGTTTTACCAACTGATTTAGGTGTAATAAAATAGTAAGTGATATGTGTATCCCTGATAATAGAATGTTAGATTGTAATCTGTTCTTTTTCTAAATCATATGAATATTTAGTAATTGTCATTAAATTTTATCTTGTATACTTATTCTTTAAATGGTAATGGAACCATCCTGAGCCAGGCACATTCATTATCATTTTCTAGGCAAAAAATCATGCAAAGCTGGGACTAAAGGAAGTGAAGAGTAAACTAAAACACAAGGTATGTCATATTCATTTTTTTCCATTTTACCTTGATTCTTGTATTAGTTTGAAGTTTATACTTACAAATTAGAAATTTGTGTTTTTAATGACATTTGAAATATGCTTAGCCCTTTGTTCAAGAATGTATTTTTTATAACAAGCCCTCTGGCAACTATCTGCTCTTCTGTATGCATTCACTGAATAATCTCTTTACTGTTTGAATATTTTATCACAGAACTATGGAAATCTTCAAAGATGTTTTAACAGGATGTATGTTTTCATAAAGTTAATTGCCTTGATATCACAATTGAAGTTCTTGCTTTATGCTAAGAATATTTTTAAAAGATATCTTTTGTGTAGAAGTAACCCAGGAATGCCATCATTTGTTTTGATATTCTCATTCCAATAGTAGTTACTTTAAAATGAAGAATGTTCTTAATTTACAAAATATTATGTATGTATTTAAGTTATGAATATTGCAGATATGTAAATATGTGTATATGTGTGTTGATTTTAATTTGTATCTTCGCAGATTTTATTATCAGTTATGTTTTGAATTTTTACCTTTGGAGAAAACATACTACTTAAATCTTCCAGTGTAGTGATAGCAAATTATCTTTATATAAATTTTATTCAGATTATTCAAAGTAATCAAAGATTTTTAATTATTTTTATTAAATTAAATTTATCAGTATAAATAATTAAGATCATTAACCTTATTTAATTAAATTTATTAATTTTGATTATAGAAAAATGCATTTTCTTCTTAAATAGATTCTTTACACTTAAAGCTGAAGTGTTATTTTGCTACTTGTATGTATATCAGATACTTTGTTTATTAATCTAATACATTAGTAATAAAAGGAGTACTTTACAATTATTGCCTGTATATTTTTTCATGTGTAGGAAAATGAAGAAGATTATGGGACCTGTTCTAGTTCTGTACAATATACACCAGTTTACAAATTACACAATGAAAAGGGAGGAAACTCAGAAAAGCGTAAGCTTGCTCAGGTAAGTAAGGTTATTTACCCTTTATTCCCCCACATTCTCAAATTATATAATTCCAATAAATTATTTAGGAACAATTTGGATCCACTAATTTTTTATCTTATATGAAAACCTGCAGTATTGGTCAAGGGGAGGAGTTAATGGAACCTGGGAAGGCTACAAGGGGATTGAGAGTCAAATGTTTCAGATATCAGTCTCTACATGCTTTGTTAGCCCATGCCCTCATAGATCTCATAGTCCAGTGAAGGAAAAGACAATTGAATGTGTGATTCTTATAGAGTGTGAATAGCTTGATGATAAACTGGAAATCATAGGATTCCTTTACTACAAAAATAAAATCAATCTTATACATGGGTATTTGGCCATTAAAATAGTCTATAGAAATTAAAATCTGAACTACTATAAGTCTATCCTATTCTAAAGTTAGATTATTTTATTTGCTATAAATAGTTAAAGCTTCTTTTTATATGCTGATGCTACTTAAAATATTGTTTCAAGTGACTGAGTGTTCAGAATCATAGCTATAAGTGTTCCTGGTTTTTTTTTTTCATAAGTACATTTATGAAGGCTCTAACTAAACAAAATTGGTATATACGAAATTGGATCTTAAGTGGCCTTAGAAAACTAGCTTCAAAAAAGAATTCTTGAGTGGACTGTAGCTACAAAATTACAGAACTGGAAGTGGCTGCAAAGCTTCATTTATAATAGTTGCCAAGGTTTGCAGATGAGAAAGTTGATAGCTAGAATGGTCACAACACTTGCCATAAGTCTCATAACTTATCAGTGGCAGAAGGAGGCGAAAAGCCATCTCTGATGCTCAGTTAGCTTTCCTGGATAGCCAGGCACCACAGAAGTATACATGGCCATAAGGTGCTTCCAGGGTCTTTGTCTTTGAGCCCATTTTGTGCTGCTGTACCAGAATACCTGAGGCTGGGTAATTTGTAAAGAACAGAAGTTTATTTCTCACAGTTCGGGAGGCTGGAAAGTCCAAGATCAAGGCACTGGCACCTTATGAGGCCCTTCTTGCTGTGTCATCCCATGGTGGAAGGCAGAAAGGCAAGAGAGATGAGGGGGCCAAACTCACCCTTTTATAACAGCACTAATCCCACCCAAGAGGGTGGAACCCTCATGGCCCAATCACCTCTTAAAAGTCCCACTTCTTAATACCATTACAATGGCAATTAAATTTCAACATGAGATTTTGAGAGGACAAAATTCAAACCGTAACAACAGTCTTTAAGAATGGGAAAGGATAGTGAAGCTGTACTGAAACTCTAGTCCTTTGTAAAAAAAAAAAAAAAAAAAAAAAATCCCATTAATTCAGTCATTCGTCAACACTATATGCCACACACTTTTCTAGATACCAGGTATATATAAAAGGAAAACACAAAAATTCTCTGCTTTCATGGGACTGTTTTTGTAACATACTGAGTATTTCCTCGTGATTATTCATTTATTAAGCTGATATTTTCACATTAGAATTGTGTGATTGTAGCATACTGATAGTCAGTACTGATTGTCTGTTCTAAAATAAGCCCTTCAATAAAATAATTATTCCCGAAGTCAGAAACCTTTTCTTGTTACTGCTGTTAACTGGAGAACATTTATTAATGTGTGAACTAATAATGGATTTGCTATTGATTTTTCTGTTGTTTTTTTTTCCCACCACTAATATGTTCAATTCTTGTCTGTTTTCAAGCTTTAACATCTCAAATACTGTTGTAAAATGTTTATGGCTTAATATGGAGCATTTAGGTTATCTTTACCATGGCGAGTAGATTTTCTGTGAAAACGAATATGAGATCTTTGTTACCTATAGGATACTTTAAGATGTAAAAAAACATGATTTATATTGGAGAAACACGTTTCCTAAATATCAGTTTCAAATTACGACAACTACTATTAGCTCCTCATATTTTAATTAATTTATTTTTCATTACAAGTTGATGGTTTATAATTATATAAATTTATAGGGTCTAAAGTAATGTTATGATTCATGAATGTAATGTGGACTAATTAAATAAAGCTAGTTAACATATCCATCACCTCAAATACTTAACATTTTTTGCGGGAAGAACATTTGAAATTTACTCTCTTAGCAATTTTAAAATGTACAGTACTCTGTTATTAATTATATTCACCATGCTGTAAAGTAGATCTTAAAAAAAAATTTTAAAGTCTTCTTTCCTTTAACATGCATAGCATTTTTATGATAATGTAATTAAAAAATACATTACTGATTTCTGTTTTTGTTTTCTGTTAACTTCTAGAGACAATTTCTTTTTTTATTATATATATTTAACGTGTATAACATGATGTTTTGATATACATATACATAACGAAATGATTACTGCCCTCAAGCAAATTAACACATCTATTATCTTACCTGTTTTTTTGCAAAGTAAGAACACCTAAAATCTATTCTCCTAGTAATTTTCTAGCATACAATACAGTATTATTAACTATAGTCCTCACACTGTACATTCTGATAGAGAAAATTGTATTAGGTTATGGAAAACCTTATAGAATAATGGGTTCCATTCAGTGTATACTTACACTAAGTCTTCAGGGCTACTATATATTATCATTAATTCAGTTATCTGCATTGATTAGCATTTTATGGTTTACAGTAGACATGACAGCAATAATTATAACAGGAATTGAGAGGAGTAGGGCTTATTCTTTAAGAGTTCTAACATGATTTTCCTACCTGCTGTATAAGAATTGATTAAACATACATGTTTAGAATTGTGATGCAAATGTTGATAATATCTGAATAACAATCTTTAGTTTTCAAATGATAAATATCTGAGTTTCAGGAAACATGTATACCCAGTATGTATGTTTCTTTGTATTCGTTATGTGTCCCATTATATAAATAGGTAAATATATCTGTGTGTTGTATGTATCTTTTTTTTTTTTTTTTCTCTGAGACGGAGTCTTGCTCTGTCCCCCAGGCTGGAGTGCAGTGGTGCGATCTCGGCTCACTGCAAGCTCCGCCTCCTGGGTTCACGCCATTCTCCTGCCTCAGCCTCCCAAGCAGCTGGGACTACAGACACCCGCCACCACGCCTGGCTAATTTTGTTTTTGTATTTTTAGTAGAGACGGGGTTTATGTTAGCCAGGATGGTCTCGATCTGCTGATGTCATGATCTGCCCGCCTCGGCCTCCCAAAGTGCTGGGATTACAGGCATGAGCCACCGAGCCTGGTCTGTGTTGTATATATCTTAATAGCAAAATTTTTAAGAGTTCATATCCTGCCTACTAATATCTATTATAATTTAGGATTTTGCTTGCATTTTTTTTCTGTAATTGAAATTTGATTTTTTAGTTTTAGATTCACATATGTATTTAACAAAGAGCTAAATTTTGGGCCCTCTAGCAATTGTTTTCTGCTACATTTCACCCTTAATTTTTTTTCCCAAGGCTTCCAGAGTCCATGCTATCTTGCATTACTAATGTTACTTCTTTGAATTGATGTTGAGTTGTTACTGCTTTGAAATGATAGCCAACTGGTGGCCAACAGTTTATTTATAAAAGCAGAGCGGGTACGTTTACATTGAAATTATCATCAAATCCTTGATTTTAATTATTTAGTTTTAATAGTGTTAGCAAACTCACAAATTAAATAAAATAATATCAAGCCATTTATTATAAGGATATAGGCATTCTTTAGGACATCTAATTGCAGGAATATATCTAGGCTTCCAGTAGGATTAGAACTAGGAAATGGAAAAAGTAATCAGGGAAGAATATCAGCTTCTCTCCCTACTCATCTCATCTCGTCTCGTCTCGTCTCGTCTCGTCTCGTCTCGTCTCGTCTCATCTCATCTCATCTCATCTATCTCTCTCTCTCTCTCTCTCTCAATCTCTCTCTCTCCCTCTCTCCCTCCCTCCCTCCCTCTCTCTCCCTCTTTTCCTCTCTCCCTCTCTGTCCCTTTTCTTCTTCCTCTTCTTTTCTCCATCTTCCTCCCTCTCCCATCCCCTGTTCCTTCATTTCTCTCCTCCCCTCCCACTCCCCCTTTAATGCTTGGCCTGTTCTTTCTGCTTATTTGTTCATTGTGCATTCTGTAGACTGGTTTTCTCAGCTTCTCTGTGTCCTTGACACAGATCTTATAGGCCCTCAGTTGAAGCAGCCACTAGAAATGGATAATAATTCTAGAATCCAGTTCCTTAAGGAAGAATGTAATCAGCTCACTTGGACCAGGCATTAATTCTTCGTTCAATAAACTCCAGCCAGAGAGGCAAGGAGAGTACCGTGTTACCGAGGACACAGGAAGGGCAGTAGAAGTGAGTGGGGTGAACAAGGGAAGCAGTTCTCAGAGAAGTGGTTTTAAGGACTGTGACAATATCTCACAAGATGTCTACTGTTTCTGATTGCTTCACACTATTTTGCTTTTCAGTGTTTCATTTACCTACAGTTAGTGTGGTCAAAACATATTAAATGAAAAATCCCAGAAATAAATAATTCATAAACTTTTAATGACATGCTGTTCTGAGTATTACTATAATTGTTCTTTTTCAGTATCAGTTATTGTTGTTAATCTCTTACTGTGCCTCATTTATAAATGAAACTTTATCATAGGTATGTATGTTTAGGAAAAAACATAGTTTGTATAGGGTTTGGTACTAACTGTACTTTCAGGCACCCAGTGGGGGTCTTAGAACATATCCCCCGTGGGTAAGGGGGAACTGCCGTAATGCTATTTGCCAAAAAGTCATATTTGCAAAATAACAAAAACAGATCTGCATTTTTAAATGCCTGGAGGCTGGAAATTTATACCACAAATCTGGGGTTTGATAAGTTTAAGGTCAGCCTACCCTAATGGATTGATGTTGCCTTAATTCTCTCCTGAGAATTGAGCCACTTACACTAGCAAAAAAGGCTACAGGTGGAAATGAATTTAGGGTACTATATTTGCACATTGGGCAAGGAAATCAAAAGGCATCAGCCATAGTCTGCTGCCTTTTCTTTGCAATCTGATATTGCAGAAGCTTCTTTGGTTCACTTTTTTGGAGATAATCCAGCCCCATTGATTTAAGTGAAATATGATACAGTATGTTATGGAAGAGGCAGAAAGCTGATGCTAGAGCCACGGGCATACTGTCGTATGATGATTACCAAATCCAGGAATTCTCTTACTCCTAACTCTCCAAGTATAATAATATTGGTATCTGAGTATATTAAGATTTTCAACTAAATATGTAATATTTCTAGAAATATTTGGATGTGGTTAAAGGCAAAGTCTAGTTATCAGTATGTATGTCAGAGAAACTAATGTCTATTCATTTATATTCTACCTATTTCCAAAAATACTTTAATATCTTACAAAGAACCGTAAAAAGATTAAACTGTATTAAAATTAGGTAAGTTTTAAGGCAGAGAAAATGTTAAATGTAGTAAGAAGCTGTTAAGGCCTATTCCCTGCACAGCCAAAAAGAAGAGAAAAGCACAGCTACATGGTTCATAATCCGCAAAGTTTTGGTTTTTAAAAAGTTGCTTATGAATTACCCAGTCATTCCAAAGAAATAGGTTAGATGTTTTAGATCCACAAATCTTTTCAGTGTCACAAGAGTTCACATTCTGGTGGAGGTACCTAGCAGAGACAAAGACTTTCGTTTTGGAAGACAGAAATTTAGTTTTCTTCATTTAGTCTTTTCTGTGCTGTTTCTATTATTTGAAATGCTTAGTCTCATTAATACCTCTCTCAAAGACAGCTTAGTTTACTAGCTGTTGAACCTCATTAAAAAAGGTGAAAACAGGTACAAGTGGAAATAAAATACACTCTTTTCTTCCTACTGTAAGGCTACTGAAGAGTAGCATCACTGTCATGTTAGAACTGGCTCAAGTACCCAAATTCTTTTAAAAGATTTGTTATGTGGTGAATTTAATTGCCTAAAGGCAAATTTCTGCAGGGACCTTTGTGATTTTTGTAATCTAGATAATTTTCATGTTCCTACTACTATTTTTCAAACTTCAATTTTTATACAGTTGAAATAGTAGAAAAATGCACTAGAGCAGCCTCAGAAGACCTGGGAAAGATGGACAGTTTTGTGATAACAGTGAGGCTGTCTGTGTATGTTTGTATTTACGTGATTCATTTAAAACTTCCAACAATCCAGTCAGGGCAAGAATTATTATCCGCGTTTTTCAGATTTAGAAACAAATGGAGACTAATAAATGTGCCCAGAGTTCTACAAGTAATAAATAGCAGAATAGGAATTAAAAAGCAGGCAGACTGATTCTAGAACTTAGGTACCTAACCACTATTGTCATGCCTTTATGTTGGATGGAGTGATTGTAGAAGAGGGATAGTTAGAAATAAGGATATGGAGTTTAGAGCCAGACAGAACTTAACTTTGAAAAAGGTACTAGGATTTAACATTGAGCAAAACAAAATATCCCTAAGCCTTAATGTTTACATTTGTAAAATAATAATACAAGTTATTTTCCCAGGATGCTATAGGCATTATAAATAATGTATATAAAATATCTGCCACATAATAAGTACTTGATAATCGGTAGCTGTTTGTTTATGGTTACCATATCATATATCTTGAACTCCAGGTCTCTGTAGCAGTGGCACCAACTGATTTCTCTCTTGGTAGTTATAGTCCAGGATCACTAATAATCTCTAATCACTAAAGTAGTTAGGACTCCTAAAATTATCCATCTTCATTCTAAGTAGGGATGACCATAGATCCCAGTATATTGACTTGAATAGAAATATAAAACTTATTGTACCAAGAAATATCTTATTTATAAGTTTATAAGACCTTGAGTATGTCATTTTATTGTGAGTAAAATTGAGTATAGTCTTCACTCATCCTATTCCTAGTCCATTTGATTATTCGTTTCAGAAGTGGATCTCAGTTGTCTAAAGAACTTTACATTTCCAGTTTCCAGCTAGACTTGTCAGTGAGAGATTTTATTTTCATCTGTTTTTCAAAAGATGAAAATGGGATTATGATCATTTAAATTCCAAGAATGTATTTTAAAGTAAAACATTATGAAGTTTTACAATCTGTGTGCTGTAGAAAAGAACAAAGTTCTAAGCCTGTGTTTTAAACCTGTTTTCCATTATTTAGCTTATCTTTGGAATAGATTGTGAATCTATAGTCCACATCCAACAAATAGTAATTTGTGTGCTGGTCTGCTAATTAGTATGGCTGTTGCTCGTTTTGTTGATGAGGCTTAAATAAATGTCAAGGGTACAGCCATGAAGATCTCCCAATTAGGCTCCACATTTGTAAAACCCAACCCTTTTCCCTTTTGTGTAAAGATGACAGTTCCAACAGCAGCCCCAGCCTAACAGGACTCCAGGGAAAGGATCCTTCTCTGGTTTTATTGAAAACAGGGCCAGTGAGTCCACTGAGAATATAGCCACTGGTCATGGTGCAGAACAGTCTTAATCCTATGTACTTATGTTCTTTCATCAGTTTTATTTTAGAATAGAATACTGGAGACTTAGTGAAAAATATAAGATAACATAAATCTGTAATCTGAGATTATGTTTAAAAATACTTACTTGTAAACATTTACTAACATTTTCTTTTCTAAGAATAAGAAATTTCTTTAAATAATATGTAAAAGTTATATATATCTGAGATATTGCTCCATATTAGCCATGCGTGGCTTAGTCTAGCAGTTATAATGTGTATGTTTCTGTGTGTCTTCATGAGACTCACAGACACCTCAACTATACTAGTGAACAAGCATGAGAGCTTAGCTGTATTACAAGTCAACATTAACAGATGGATGGCCCTAAGCAAGGCAAAATCACCACAACAAAACCTAGGGAAAGTGGGGGACTAAAGCTTTTTGTTGTTAAGCCCTATTAAAACCCTGGCACACGCACATGCACACACACACACACACACACACGTGCGCGCGTGTACACACACACATATATATACACACATATATATACATATATACATATATACACATATATACATATATACATATATACACATATATACATATATACATATATACACATATATACATATATATATATATGACTCTTAACTATTTCATGTCGGGAAAAATAGCAATATTTTTAGATTTTCAACCTTCAGTTAATTATGTAAAAACAGCATGAGAAAATGAGTGGAAAGTTGTTTTTCATTTGCAGTGTGATACAAAGCAGTATGCTTGTTGATAAATACTCTCACTTGGAATGTTACCCAAATAAAGTGTTTACAAATAGAAATATGTTTAATAGTCACAATTTCTACTATTAGACCAAGCACTATTAAACTGGTGGACATTTATTTTACTTAATATAGTCACATACAGACTAATAGTTTTGAGGTATAAAGAGTTATCTTTTGAATGCACAAATAAGAATGTTTTAAGCATAAAATATAATCTGTGATTTTATATTTTTATCCATTATACAAGGTGATATCACACTTAAAAATGAAACTTTTTGTCTTTTTGAATCTTTATGTATTTAATGGTTTATAAAACATTCTAATGGATTTGTGGAACATAGCACAATAGCTATGAGTTCATTTTATAGTTGATGAGTAACATACTTTTATATTTTAAAATATGCTCAGAAGTCATATATACTTTTATGCATGCAGAGACTTACAAGTAAAGCATTTCAAAGCCATGTTTTGATTGAACAGGGACTTAAGAGAAATCTCAATATGTTAGCATCTTATTTAAAAATATGAGCAATCAAATAGTTTATTTTTATATATAATAAATGTCATATTTTAAAATGCTACAGATGTAATTTTCTGTGAAACTTATAAGAAAAGAATATCTTAGGTTCTCTTAAATTACTTAGTTCCTAAGCATAAGAAAAGATGGGATGTCCACACCTAGTAGGGTGTGGTTTATAGTATTGTATTTATGAAACACTTTTATTCATAGGAATTCATTGGACTCTGGGAATAAAATAAATGTAATTAAATACAGTGTTTCTTGTTCGGATGATGTAATAGATTTCGGAAAACTGTATACTTGTTGGGATCTTTGGAAAAATACTATCTATTGAATAGTTTGCCTTACTGGTCAGGAAAGAAATGGTGTACTCAGTGTTTATAGAGGAAAGTAACCACTTACTTTTGACCAAGAAAAAAAGTGATTGTAAATCAAAAAAAGAAAGATAGTTGTTACATGGGGTGAGAGTGGGGCAGAAAATTAGAAAGAATACTTTACTTTGTAAAATAAATGTTTACAAAATAATACAAATAATTGAATCAAATCATGATAAGCAAGACAATATTTTTATCACTGTGTAATTTGGCTCAGTATTGAGAACACTGTTATCAAGCTGAAATGTTAAAGTAATAAGAAAATATTGTAAAACTTCAAGTGATAGGCCAGGCACAGTCGCTCATGCCTGTAATCCCAGCATGTTTGGAGGCCAAGGCAGGCGGATCACTTGAGGTCGGGAGTTCAAGACCAGCCTGGCCAACATGGAGAAACCCCATCTCTACTAAAAATACAAAATTAGCCAGGCATAGTGGTGCATGCCTATAATCCCAACTACTCGGGAGGCTGAGGCAGGAGAATCACTTGAACCCGGGAGGCAGAGGTTGCGGTGAGCCAAGATCATGCCAAACTCTGCCTCAGAAAAAACAAAAAACAAAAAAAAACCTTCAAGCGATCAACTCTTTTGAAATAAGTTAAGTGAATGTTCTTCTTTTAACACACGTCCATGTCCATAAAAAAAATACTGCCTAAATGAAAACACATTTTAGCAGTCAGCGTTCCAAAGATATATGTAGACTAATTATATTAATACTGTCAATAATTTATAAAATTGATCTTTTGAGTTCACTTTGAAAAATACACTCTCCATATTGTTAATGTGAAAGAAAGTTATTTTTCTCTTTTGTTTCTCTGTTGAAATAATATTAATTTCCAAAATATTAAATTTGATTATAATTAAATGTTTGTTTTAAATCAGTTATGGATTACAAGGGTGCCCTCTAGTGGGCAATATGTAGTACTTTCCTTAAAAGAAGATAGTTACACAAAAAATTTTTAGCGCCTTTCAGAATAGTGTGTCTTTTAGAAACACAACAGAATACACATTGAGACATTTATATTGTCATAAGATTATTCAAGAACATAATTCTATCAAAGAAATAATTCAAAACCAGCTCCTTTCAATAACTTGCTTGGACTTCATTTTTAAAATGTTTAGCTCTGCTGAACAATACTAGTATATTAATAACATATAATGGAAGATAATCTTTTTATGTGAACATGTTCAGTATATATTTTGAGACATTTTAAAGTTGACATGTACCTTAATGTTGTAATTTTACTCTTCAAATTTATTGCCAGAAATGACTGTCATTTATTACAATGTCTTGAAACAAAAACAAAGGTACTCAATTTCTCCATTTAGTAAATCTAGTGAATACTACCATTCTAGACTTTACATCAGTAATCACATCATTAATATTTTTTCCTCCCTATATTCTGTCCTATTTGACTTTGTTTTTTTTCCCTGTTGCCTTTTTTGTTTGTAAGGGGTCTTGATTAAATTAACAACAGTTCTCTATTCCAAAAGTGCCTACCTTTTGTAAACAAATTATTATTGTTTTCCAAGAATCTTAGGATAAAGAAATGCTGATTTTCTTCTGGTTTTGAATATAGAGCTGCTTTTAAAGTTTGTCAGAGATCAATGCTGGTGTTGATGAAAGGAAAAACCAGTCTTTTCTTTGTAGGGCTACTGCTGCTGCCTATTAGTGTCCCCCAAGAGAAAGGAATTTTCAGAAATGTCAATAGATCTCTAACTATGGGGGTATAATAGGATCTTATAATTTGAGCTGGATTTGTATCTGCTACACATTGTTATATTTCCTAACATGTTTTCCTAACATAAAACACTAGAATAATACATAAATATCTTAAGTTGGCCTGTGCGCCTATACTAATTACAAAATAGGACTATGTTTTTCAACCTTCTCTGAAGTTTCTTTATGGTATTTCTAACATATGAATATAATATCAGTTATTTCACAGATCTGTTCTCTTTTTGCCTTTATTAGTGTCTTTGACGTTTATAGTAAATGCTTTTGAAAACTAGTATTATTTGATTCTGACACCAAAATATAATTGCAATTTCTGTTAAGACCTTTGATTCATTTAACACCAGAAGCATTTTAATACTCTACTTATGTGTGATTCCACACATACACATTTATGTTCATTATATATTAATATGGTAAATCTGAGAAATAAAATGCAGCTATAATTATTTTACTAACAAATATTTTAACCCTTAGCTGTATATTTTTTGAAAACATAATTTACTAAGGTGATTGAAAATAATATGGTTCTTTTCTTCAGTACTGACTTTTAAATTATTTATCCCAGCTAGAAAAGTCATCTTCACATTAGTTAGTGAGAGGAACTGAATTCTGTGTCTTATTGATAATACAGTAGACTTGTCATGTATTAAGAAACCTTTTTAAATGTTGAAATATTGAAACCCTGTCAACAAAAGTGAAATTGCAAATAGCTTACCATTTATCAAAGGGTTACTGACTTATTTATTTTGTTTTGAGAATACTATTTAATAGTCTTATAAAACTTGTATTTGCACTGATCAATAATCTTTTGGTCCTGAAAAGTTAGTGCAGGGTCTTTGGTAGAATTTGCATTTTCAAATATTAAAGACCAGAAAAAAGTAATGAAACAATGTATTTTAAAAATTTAAAATTGATATAATTACTTGGCATATGAACTATCTTTAAAAGTTGGCTAAAAGTATTAACAGTTCACAACCATACTACATATAAACACAGGTGAATAATGAGACCTCCTGTGAATACAAGACCTTCTTTCTACCTATTAACACACTTCAGTGAGAGACAGTCTTTTAGAATCCCTGATAGAGTGCTGCCATTGAATGGGTTTTTATGTAGTTTCTGATTAACAATGGGGAAATGAATTATAAACTACTGTGTTTCTGGGATCTTTTAGATAGAAACTAAACTTCCTAATCTGTGTTCAGTAAAAGCAGTCTGTAAAGGGGTCAGTTCTGATTTCTCATATTCTCTCTAAAATCTAATATGCAGATTTCTTTAGTCAAATTCTAGAACAGACCCCAACTTAGCATTAATAAGCATTTAATGCATTGTGAACAGAATGGACATACCATAATGGAGAGTCTGTCTAATTCAGTTCAACACAACCAGTATCTAGCGTGTGCTGGTTTACAGCTTTCCAGATTGTATACCTCCTCTGAACACCTACTTTGTGCTAGGCCTGCTGATCTAGAGTTTTCAAGATCACTTATCTCCTCTTAACTTACTAAGGACCATTATTTACAAATTCAGGAAGACTTTACTTCATTGATGTTTATTTTTACTCTTCCTTTTTACATCCAACCATCACCCTCATCACTTAATAGAAAGACCCCCTGTGGGAATGTAAAGATTCCAGGCTTTGTAGTATAAGAGATCAGGATCAGAACAGTGTGCCGCTTGGATGGTATGTGAACTTGAGTAACTTTCCTAACTTCTCTAATCCTCTTAGCCCTCAGATCTATAAAATATTGATAATTATATCCACTTCCATAGAGTTATTGTGAAGATTAGAATTAGTGTAGTGACAGAATTTGTTCTTCCAGCAGTCACCAGAAGTTTCATAAATATTAGTAATATTGTTTATATCCTGTCAACTTTTAACAACAACATACCAAAAAAAAATTAATGAATGCCAACTATGTGTTGGGAGCAGAATGAATTAGACTGGTTTCTAATATCCCTCAGTTCTTGGATGCTTTGTTTTGTTTCTTCTTGTTGATTTTTTTGTTTGTCTTATTTTTCCTGCTCTCTTCTTCCTTTGTGTTTCATTTTGAATAATTTCTATTGACCTGTCTTAAAGAGCACAGAATCTTTCCTTAGTCTTCCAATGGGCCCATCAGAAGAATTCTTCATGTCTTATATCATTTAAATTTTTTTTATCACTTGACTTAAAAAAAATAGATTCCATTTATCTGCTATCATTCCATCTATTCATGCATGTTGTCCATCTTTATTTTTCTTGCTTTTTCATGTCTTATAATTCTTAATTGAACAATGGACCCCATGTATAGAAAGAGTTAAACAGTATTTACACCCAGAAATGGGTAGAAACAGTTAAATAGTATTTACACCTAGAAACTGGCAGGCTCTTCTTTTATAATGCTGTTTGTATAAGAGGCTGAGTCCATCGGAAAATGAACTGGATTTTGATTTTGTTGATATCATTGCCTGTAATGGGCTGCTATTATCTTGTGCTTAGAGTAGAGTACTTCTAAAGAAGGTACTGGAAAGCTTTCTCAGTGTTCTTGCTTCACTGTGAGCTATCAGCAGTCCTGGAACCCCTGAGCTATATAGAGGCTTTTCTTTCAATGTTTTTGCCCCTCCAAAGCAGTTAACATCTGTGACTAGTTAGTTGATCCTAGCCTTATGTGTTCTCTATGCTTGTCTTAAGTGGGCCATGCACCCCCGTGCCTTAGGAGTGGGGCTTTTCTTAGCATCCTTCCACTTTCTTTTCATGGCAGAGAAACTTCCTTATATCTGTGATTGGTCTTAGGTGGCCGAGGCTTTTCTGCCCTGCTCAGTGGTAATAGACCTCTGCTTGGTATCAATATAGGATTCTGTGCTTAAGAAGGTTTCTTATTCTTCCCTAGGGCAGATAAAGGTTTTACTTCTACATTTCCCCCAGCAGTCTTGGGAGGCAGTGAGTTTGTCAGCAGTTTAAGGCTTTTGTTTTATATAAATGAATGTCCTCAAAGGTCAGTGGGACTTCATGCCTGTCCCTGTGCAGCCTGTCACCTCCTGCAAGCCTGAACCACCAAGGGGAGTGCTTTTCAGTCTCCTGTACTGCTCCCAATTTTTCTTATGAGCATGAGGTAGTAGAGTTACCTCAATTGGAAATAAAATTAAAGAAATTTATATATGGAAAAGAGCTTGCGTGTGCAAACTCCCCCTGTCTTTGAGACGCTCAGCTATTCTAAGCTGACATGTTAGCCCATGGTTGGCCTTTAAGACCTTATTGACATTTTAGCAGATTTTCTTCTTACCTGTTTATATGGCAGCTACCTCTTCCCTTGAGCTTTGCCAATGGTGAAATTAATCCTGTCTCTCATCTCTCCTTGGAGGAGCTTCTAATATATGAAATTCAGTTTACTTGGTTGACTTGCAACACAGGTCTCATAGGTTCAACAAAAATTACGATTTTTTAAAAAGATTATCCAGCTTTTTCTCATTGTTAGGATGGGAGTGACATCCTCTTGCAGGTTTTACCTTCTAAGTTGAAGTGGAAGTGATATTAGAAGCAAAACAAATGAAAAGATATGATTCTTAGTCTCAAGGATTTGGTAAGAGAGGAATGTACTTAAAATTAAACACTGCCTTTATAATGGAGAATATATCAGGTGACAGTTGAGTGGTAGAGAAATAAGTGAATAAAACTGACAAGGATTCTGAAATCACTATGGACTGGGAGAATTGGTAAAGGGTCCTTGGATGTGTTAGGGCCACATCAGAATCTTTCCTAGTGACCTAGTCTCACATAGCAGTCACCTGCTCAAGGAATGTAATTCTGATGCTTGTGTAAAATTTTGTGTCCTTAGCCTAATAATAACAGCCCTTAATCAACTGAATTCATCAGACTTCACCAAATACGTATCTTGATAATCTTCCAGTTTACCTTTTTGCCCTGACACGTATGTTTTCAGCATATTTCGCAAAGTATGTTCAGCTCTTGTCTCTTCATCCTGACATCTCACCTACCTGGAACATTAGCACTCTTATTATTCTGTAACTACCACTTGCCTTAAAAAATGAGATTTATAGCTTGCCATTTTTAGAGCTAGCCTTTCTCAGGCTAGTTCTTGGACATTTATTTCTTCTGGGTCTCTCTGGACTTATTTATCTAGCATAGTTATGATGAAAACAGTTCTGTTCATGAGTCAGAACACTTGGGTTGGAGTCACATTCTGTCACTTACGATTTACCTTGTCTTGCCCAAGTCACTTTGCTTTGTTAATCTTTTGGTGTCCTAATATGTAAAATAGAGAAAATGTTCACCAAATTTGTTGTATAGTAGATATTTAAATGAAATAAAATACAGTACATAAAGTAGCTAACACATTGAAGCAAGTCAATCATGGGTAAGTCTTTTAACTCTTTAGTTATTACCTATACAAATTAAAACACATCTTTTTAAAGCTTGTTTTGAATTATAAACTGCCATGCATTTTAATATGTCACTATTATAATTCTACATTATTATTTAATTTATTCACATATTATTTCATGCAGGTATTTTTTTCTTAGGCTGCAAAATACATAAGCTTGGGGATTTGTTGTAGACTTTAGATAAGCAAGGTAACACTTCTGGATCTCAGTTGCCTCAACTGTAAAATGGAGGGTAGTACAGATTGTACCTACTTTCAAAAAATTTATGTATTACAAGCATCTTAATTTTCTTATGTCTAAAAAGTTATATTTTCTCATTCGTCTGCCTATATCCCTTATTCCTCCCCCTCCCAAACCCCAGGAATTTAAATTTACCCTGCATTTTGCCTTTTTAATATTTGTCTGCCACCTGGTGATCAAAATGGTAACTGCAAGGTTAACAGTCTCCTTGGTGCATCAGGGGAGTGATTTTCATCATTCTACTTTCTGATTCACTTTCTGGAAACCATTGCAGTGAAAAGAAAGATTTATTTTGCTTACTGTAACGAAACTAAACTTATTTCTTGAGATCTCCTCAGACATTAAGTTCTATGATTTTGTGTCTTGGTCCTTCTACCTCTGTCACATTTTGTGTACATTTTCTTACATTTTTTTCTTTCATATAAAATACTTTTCCTTCTTGTCTTTACCAGTGTATATTTTTTCACTTAGTGTCCACCTGTAGGGTCAGTGTTTCTAGTAGAATATCTCCTCTAATAAGTTGTATTGCATGCTGATAGCCTTTTTCATTAGTTTAGTACCTTTTCACATTCTTAGCAAGCATCCCTTGTTATACGAATGTTCACTTCATGAATTTTTACATATATTAGATGTGTACTTGACATTTTACATTTTCAGGGGAGCAAAACTTTTACAATTATGTGTGTTTAGGCCCTAGGAGCAGTCTAATTGAGGTTGTGTGACATCCAATTCCCCATTTTATTCTTAATTCTTTGTATGAGAATGATATAAAACTTTGCTTATTTTGTTTTCTCATGATGTATTTTACATCCAAAAAAATGTACCCTTGTTTTGCACAGTACTGTCTTTCAAGAGAGTTACTAATTTGCACAGCATCAACATGACTAGTGAAATAACCAGTGTTAATGTGATAGCTACACCAGGTCTGTACAGTTCAGAAACTTCTATACCTTCTTATTTGATCTCAGAATTTACCAATGTTTATAATATGTAGTTACAGTTATATTATTAGCTGACTGGACCTATTTTTTCATTATTTAGGAACATCAACAATTTGACACTACTTATCAGTATTAATGGTCATTTATGTAAGATTTTCATCTATGATCAAAAAGTTTATCAATTATGTTCATACAATGAGGAATAAAGTTTTTATTTATAACTGCTCTACTATATGTAGTATTTTGGCATTTCACCCTATATTTTTTAAGTGTCTTGAGAAAAGGGAACATCTTTTTCATTTATTTTGTTATGCTTCACAGCATGGAAGGCAGTAGTATGCATGTAATAAGTGCTTAATGGATGTTGAAGTGAAGAGATGCTAAGAACTGAAAGAAAAATGAGATACAGCTACTGACTTTCAGGGAATATGCAGTAGCAGCTTTCAGTAGGTTCTCAATAAATATTTCTTGATTAGATGGCTTTCTATTGCTCTTCATTATCAGGACCTGTAAGTCCAGAGGCTATCCCATGCCTGCCTGCCCCTACTAAATTCTCATCTCCCATACTTCCCTGCTAAATCTATGATTTCCCCCACCTTACTATTATAATCCCCCTTGAATTTAAATTTCCAGCTTTTGCCTTCTTAATATATGTCTGCCATCTAGTGATTAAGAGGATAACTGCAAGTCTTAATGGGCCCCTTAAAAAATCCCATGTACCAACATAAGCCCCAATCCACAATGCACTAATAGTTACCTTTCATTCCTTAGTATTTGCCCTGATTGTCCCACCACTGGACATTTGCACATATTGCTACATCTTCCATCATCTAACTAACCTACTAACTTTTCAGAGCTCAACTCAAATATCTTTCAGGGAAAGACTTCCCTTGACCTCCCACACTAGGTCAACTTCCTGAAGGGCTTTCATAGCAATCATAGTTTAGTACAAATTAACCGAAGTCATAATTTTTATGCTTATTTGTATGACTGTTCAATTTAATTCATGTCTCATTTACTAGAATATAATATCCATGAGGACAAGGAGCCTCTTCTTAGTCATCACTGTACTCTAGCGTGTAGCCCAATGCCTGGCACAAAGCAGGCATTTCTTTAATCTTTGTTGAATGAATGAATATAATACCCTTCTGTGCCTCATGGACACTAAAAATGTTTATGTCAGTGAACTAGTATAGTACTTTATCCTTTATGTTTTTCTTATCAGTTCATTAATAGGTTCTCAGCAAAAACTACCTACTATGTATAAAGATATTCATTTATTCAGAAAACATTTCTGCCTGACCTAAAGAATAATTTTACAATAAAAATAAACTTATAACTCATATTTCAATTAGCTCATTAATTAATATGGAAACCCCAGTAAGGTGGTATAAAGGACAATCTGAAAAAGAGAAACACTCGAGTACTGACATGTATATGCTGACAGATACAAAACCATAATATCCACAATGTAATAATTACATCTTCACTGGACAAAATTTACTTGCATCTCTATGGACAAGAAACATTTGCATTACCCTCAGTCTTTCACAAGTTAATTTCTATCTTTACAGAGCTATAAAAATAGAACCTATGAATGGTGCAGACCTGTATAGTATCAGAAAAACCTGGAAAAGAATGCTAGACAGCACTCAGCATTCCACTGGGAGGATGGCAATATTTTTTTTGCCCATTTCAAAGTCTTTCACAGTTTTCCCGACAGTCTCCCCACTTGTGTTCATAATAATCTCTAAGATTGTTCTTAGTCACAAAAAGAAGACTGTTCTTACTAGATTTGGCCTATTTATGTTGGGGCAACCAGAAAGCTAATTAACCATTTAAGCCTTCTTGAGTTTGCATTGTAAATCTAGAGCCATGCAGTATTGACTAGCTAAGCCTTCAGAATTTCCTTACTTATGTTAATTTTCATAAGAAACCTCAGATTGAGCCTATATAGTCTCTGCTATTTGCTATCTTGAAGCTAAGCAACTAAGCCCAAGAAAACTTGCCACCATATGGTTTACCTGAAACATCTGTAAATTAAGGTGAGTTCCTCTTGAGATTCTCCAAATTTGCTAAGGTTCCTGGTTTTCTAGAAAAGGGCCTTCCTTACCCCAATAAGGTTGGACTTTCTCAGGCAGACAGCATGTAAGTTTTCCTGGGAGGGTTTTGTGGGCATTAACTGCATAAATACAACAACCTCTTTGTTCCATTATAGTGGATTGTCATTACTGCCACTTAAGATAAGGCCTTGGTTGTACAATTTGTCCAATTATATCCTGGCAAGATAGTTGAAGACAATGAAAGATGCAGAGCACTACAAAACTTGATAACCCCCACAGGACCTTCTAGACAGCATTCATAATTCCACTGGTCAGACTCCTCATAATCATTTTGCTCCTTTCAGAGTCTTTTGCAGTTTTCCTGGAACTAGTATGTATGACACAATGTGCTAGATTCTGAGGGCACAAGAGATAAATTAGCAAGGCAAGGGGTCTGCCCTCAAAAGCCTACTGTACGGTGGGAGAGAGAATGTAATGGCATATAAATTAATTGGTGAGCAAGGGAGTGTTTCCTGGAAAGATAAACTCTTGAGCCAAGGTTTGAAGGATAACTAAAAAAAAACAAAAAACAAAAAACAAAAAAAACATGGGGAGGCTGGGGGGAAGAGCCAGGAAGAAAGAAGTTTTGGTAGCATGTCAGCCCACTTGTAGGACAGAGGCAGAAGACATTGAGAAGTATACAAGAGAAGGAGATGGTGTAGTAGTGTGGAGCAAACATCTCTATGGCAGGTGAAGCCTCCAGAGAGGCTGCCATAGCCAGATCCTTCTGTGCAAGGCAAGTAGTATGAGCTTTATCCTGAAGACTGTAAGGGGCCATTGAAGGATTTCTTTAAATAGGAGTATAGCATGATTAGGTTTGCCTTTTGAAAAGATCACTCTGTCAGCAATTTACAGACTGTAACATTCTACAAGACAGAATAATAGAGACTCAATATGGGGTAGGCAGTTACTACGTATTTTTGAATGGAAATCGATGTGTATAGACAAAGACAGTGCAAAGAGGATAAATGTAAGAGAAAAGTGTTTCTTGTAAAGGAATCATATGCAAAGGTCCTGTGCTAGGACAAATCAGGACAAATATAAGGGGTTGAAGAAGGCCATGTGATACCTTTGGTTAGAACAAAGGGAACCCTAGGGTGCAGACCTTGAACTTGCAGGACCTAATGAATGAAAGGCAAGTGAATGTCATTTATTCCTTTTTTCTTTTCATCAGCAAATAGTTATTGAGAACCTTCTGTAAGCTGCTATTCTGTACTTCCCCCAAGTAAGGCAACAGCCACATTTAATTATTCTCTGAATTTCTAGCATCTCTTTAATCCACAAACACCCAGTAAGCACATCCTCATTCATGCTACTACTGTCTTCCATGCTAGGAAGGCATATACAGTAGGGTGCAAAGGGCACAAAGAAGTATGAAATTTGAATCCCACTTATAGAGAGCTCTGAGTGTAGTGGTGCAGGCAGACACATGAGCAGATAACACAATGAGATTAATAGTACATTTGCCAAATGTTTACCAAATATGTGGCCATACAGAGGAACACTTACCAGATAAAGCTTTCCAGAGGCTACATTTGAGCTGGATGTTGAAGGATAAGTCACTATACCCAATTGTGTTAAAATAATGTATATATCTTTTATTTTTATTGTGTGGGTTGAGATTATTTTTCTCTATCATAGTCATTTACATTTCAGGTCCTGCATAGTTCATATGCATGTTTTTAGTAATGATATGTCTGTGATTTGTTAACCTAGATGAAGATGTACTGTTACTGGCTGGGTATTGGCACCCTTAAGAATACACAATATGTTTTCTGCAGTCTAAACTTACTTACTACCATTTCCCCACAAAAGACCTTTATTTTTAAGATTGTGACCAGGCCTTTTTTCCCTGTGTTGTTATGTTCCGAACATGGGGAAAACTGTCCTTTATTTCCCCTGAAAGCACTGTGCTTCAGAGTCGCAACCCACCAGAACACCATCAGCTGCTGAGCTTGTATGGACCCAGATTATCTCTACTGCTATTCTTCTCTGTCTTAAATGTCGATTACATTATGATTATCTTTCTCCTTAATTTTTTCTCTTTTTTTGTGACCTTAACACAATTATGTAGAAGTCATCAAGCAATTGACATATTCTATCACCTGTTTGGACGTTGTTATTTCTTATATATAAACTGCAGTTCCTAATGCAGGTTGATATATATTCAATGACTATTAATTAGAAGAAGCTTATTTCATATATGTAAATAATTTTAAGTACATAAGTACATGTATAATAAGTATGGATAACACAAAGGTCAACAGCCAAGGAAAGGAAAACAACATATTAATCAGTTTTACTTCTGTTTATAATTTAATTGTAGTGTTAAAACTTATCATAAGATATACTGTTTAACATCCCTATATAGAAATGGATAGAATGCTTGTCTAGCTAGGAAACATGAAACTAAAATGTAAATGTATCTGTGAAGCTTATATCATGACGTAGGTGTTTGATTGTGGAAAAAGCAGTAGCTTCATAAAAAAAGTTGGACTTAAAAAATAGAGATGCTATAGTATATGCAGACAGCTACAGAATATAAAGGTAACTTTTGTGGAAGAAAATGAACAAGGGACTTGCAACACAATAGGGAAAGACATAAGTTCTGTTTTCTGGTTCCTAGTTTTGATAAAGTGTGTGTCCTTGGGCAAATTATATACTTCTCTGGGAATAACTCCAGATTTATTGTAGGGTCCATTAGACTTAGAGCTGTTTAGTGTCAAAGACTTGACTTAATTTAACTTCGTAGTACCTGTGTGTATGTGAGTGTTTTGCAAAGTACTCTACAAATATAAACACTGTTGAGTATGTATTATCTAATCTTCCTGTATTAGTTCTTAAGTAGCAGTGATTTTAATTGATAGCAATATAAAGTCTCAGCTTCCTCATAGACTTTGTTTCAGTTTGTTTCATTTGTAAACAAAAACTTAAATGCAGGACCTGCTAGCTGGTATAAAGCCAAGCATATACAGAGCTCAGTGTAAAACTAATGGCTTGTCTTCAGAAACAAAGGATTGTATCATATTTTGTGAGTTTTGGAGAGAGTACATGAAATGTATTTTTCCCACAGAAATATTGCTGTGAGTGGTGGCTTTGTTCTTAGGCTACTCTGCAGATTTCTGTTTAACTCATGTACCTTAAACTTATAGTGATAAAGTGATAGGTCCCAGTTTTAGACAGTTAGAGGCCCCAGATACATTTCTAATCCCTGAACTTATGGAAACCTCACTACACATTCAGAGTAGGGGTTATAAGAGCATATTTTACTACTCATTCCTTCCTTTCTGCCACTCACAAGCAGTGGCATAGAGGGAGTGGAGTAGGGATCAGTTCTATAGGTTCCATAAATTTGCTTACTCTTTGTGGCTGCAATAAAAGAAGACAATTATCTAGATTGGGAACTCAAAATCAGAAGGCAGAAAGTTATTCCTCTCTGGTGTCATGGTTGAAGTCTCCAAATTCAAGTTTACTGTTGTTCATTCAAAAGGATGGTTTGCAGCCATAAGCACCCATAGCACCCAGACTCGAACCTTTAAATGCCATTTCCCATCTACAGAAACCAGTGTTTTTTAGAAGAAATGGCTGATTCCAGGTTTGATGCAGAAAAATTCTAAGTTGAAATGAGACATCTTATTGTGCCAAAACCAGGAAACTTACTAAACACTTCTGAGTTTATGTCAAAGGACACAGGAATCAACTTGAAAGGGCTACCACTGGTAACAGATGGGACCACTAAAAAAAAAAAAACTTTATTTTGAAAATTTCAAACATATGCAGAAGGAAGCAGAAGCTTACAAAAATCCCCAGGAACCATTTATGTAGCCTTCACCAATTATCAACTCATGGCCAATCTTATTTCAGTCACAGCCTCACCTATTCTCTTTCTCCACCATTAAATTATTTTGAAATAAATACCCAAAAGGATATCATTTAATCTGGGAATATTTCAAGATATAGCTCTAAAAGATAAGGACTATTTTAAAAACATAATCATGGTGTATTTCAAAGATGGAACAATTTGAACATCAAGAAGAAGAATTGTGGTGGGTTGAACAACATCAAGTATCTACTAATAATGGGAATTTTTAAAAAAACCCTCATGACTTGCCTTTAGAGATTGTTAGGACACTAGCTTAGCTCATCACTCTCAAAATTGTTAAAAGGAAAGAAATCAAGGATTTGTCCTGCCTGTCCCATACATTGTATTTTGGAATAGTCAAATAGTTGATAAGGTAAAGCTCTTCTTTATAGAATGCCAGCAAATAAATATAGAATTATGCTCTAGAAAAGCATAATTCTTTAGCCCCTAATGAAATAGTGGATTTAGCCAGTGGTTATCATGGAATGCTAAAACCTTCAGGTCAAAAGTTGATAATGAAATGTATAATGGATCGCTCAACGAATCATACCTGAAGTCATTAATGAATCTTAGTACCACCAAAAATGAGATATTTAAACATTATGTGCCTATACATGTTACAGTAAAAATGCACATATCAATACCCATGTAATATTCTTGCCAAAATCAAAGGAAGATGAAAAAGAAACTGAGGGTAAGCTTCCAGAGGTAGCTACCAATTTATAGGAAGTGAGGACAGGATAGCATGTTAAAGGGTATGGATGGCTTATAGGAGAGGGAAGGTTGAACTGAGTCCCCTGAAAGAGACCTGAGAAACATATCTACCAAATACAATGTTAACTTTGTTGGGATTCTGGTCCAAAGAAACGTACTAAAAAATATGGGGAGAAATAGAGGAATATGAATATGGCCTGAGTACTATAAGATATTAAAGAAAAATTATTAACTTGCTAGGTATGATAATGATATTTTGGTTATGTTTTTTAAAAAGTTGTTAAAAATACATAGTGAAGTACTTCAGGTGAATCAATAGGTTGCCTGGGATTTGCTTCAAAAACTTAATGATTCAAAGTGTGACCCCCCAGATTCAGCAGTATTGACCTTACCTAAGAGCTTGTTAGAAATGCAGAAATTCAGACTCAGAAACACTATAGAACCAGAATCTACACTTTTACATTTTTATAAGTCCCTAACCGATTTATACGCACATTAAGATTTGAGAAGCACAGGTTTAAAATACTTGGGGTGGAAGAGAGTGTGGGCTGGGGATAAAAGAAACAAAATTGGCAAATACTGTTAATTGTTGAAACTGTGTGATGGGTGCATGAGGGTATAATTGAGTATAAGTCAAGTATCCCTAAATCAGGGCCTGAAAGTCTATGTGACTGTGCATATGTATTCAATCCAGTGATCTGTTGGGTTTTTTTTTTTTATTGGTTTGAGAAGTTAGTAAGTGTTGAGATAAATATACCTTATTGCTTCCCTTTCTTCCTGTCCCAGTTTGTCAAGTTATTGGGTAATATTCAAAAACCCTGAATGCATATTTCTTGCAAAAGTGTTTCTTATCAAATCACATTGTTGCTTTAAAATTTGCTAAAGAGACTTATTTTAAACTGCTAATGCCAATTTATTGTCAATTTCTCTCTCCAGGCACGCTTAAAAAGGCCTCTTAAGAGCCTTGATGGTGCTCTATATGATGATGAAGATGATGATGACATTGAAAGAGCAAGCAAGTAAGTAACGGATTTTGGTGTCCTATTAAGTGGAATGGCTTAACAGCAGAAGTTTTTGGTGATAAAGGGTATTTCGAAGAGTATGCACTCTTAGAGCTCAGATGTTGCCCTTTTACAGTGTTCTTCAGCAAAAGGTCCTGGAATGTTATGGGGGATATCTTGGGACAGGAAACTAAGATGGACCTTAAATATCTTGTTCTTGGAAAGCAATAATGTCTACAGAGATATCTGGGATAGTGTTAAAGGGGCAATAGAAGCCCATCTAAATTAGGCTCTTACTCATTCTGAAGAGAGGAAGGTTAAATATCAGGAATGGTGATAATAGTCAATAGAAAGAAATGGAATTGAGGGTACAGGAGACTTAAGTCTATGGTGATATCAGAAGATGAAAATTTAATAAAAAGTGTTAAAAATTAATTTTAATATAAGGGAAATAATATATGTTTAGCTTCTTACAATTGATGTATGACAATGACAAAATGAACATTCTTTTTTCTTCATTAACTATATCTCTGTCTATGTAAAGGCATATGCATTCTCCTCTAAAATAAGTGAATAAATAAAGGAAAACCATATTAAATATTGAAAGTGAATTTAGGCTATAGCAAACTTTCCAAGTAGTTCAGTCTAATATTCCTAAAGTAAAGGTCCCAAATTCCACAGAATTAAACTGTGAAAAGCCCTGCTTCTACTTTCAGTTTCATAAGGTACCGTAAACTTTTTATTTGTTCTTAATGCATGCACAAAATATTTCCATATTGGAATTAGTATACACATCACGGTAAAGAATTTGGTGATGAACTAATTATTGATTTTGTTGTTAACTCTCTCATTAATGTAACTGGTGAGAGATTACTTACATGCAGCAAATATGGTTATTTACCTACTACTGCGTGTTTTATTTTTCTTCAGGTTATCTTCTGAAGATGGTGAAGAAGCTTCTGCTTATCTCTATGAGAGTGATGACTCTGTTGAAACAAGAGTGAAGACTCCTTACTCAGGTGAAATGGACTTACTAGGAGAGATTCTTGATACATTGAGCACACACAGCTCAGATCAGGGGAAGCTGGCAGCTGCAAAGAGCTTGGATTTCTTTAGATCAATGGATGACATTGATTACAAACCTACGGTTAGTAGATTTTTTTTTACTTATAAAATTAGAAGAAAATATTCTTGCCTTTGCTGTGATTACTGGATCTTATAATCTTTGTTGGTAGAAGCATTTAACCTCTAAGTAGGTAAGGGTCAAAACTTCAAAAATACGATAAAATTTAATCACTAGAAATTATTTCTATTATTAAAATTCTAGTATTTTCCCTTTCATTTATCTAGTTCTAGTGGTTATTGTCATTAATTGAAATTATTTTGTCAAGCAATAATGTTTTCTTGCAACCTAATTTTATACTTGTCTCTGGGGAATTTTTAAAATGTGAAATGTTTTCACTTTTTCCCCATATTTCCTGAGTTTTCAAAAAAACTTCAGTAAATGTATTCATTCAAATCATTTTTCTTACCCAAAAATGAACATGATTTTATTTTTTAACATTATTTTATGCAAATTTAACTGAATGCTTAAAAACAGCAGAGATAGAAGTATGAGTAATGACAATCCTGTTCTGATAGTAAGTGACTTCAGAACTTGGCATTAATTATATAATCTAGTTTGAATTTGTTAGGTGACAGCTGCAAGGCAGTGGAAACCAAAGTCCATTCCATTTCATCCCTGTTAATAGAGCCATTTGGAAATGTTTAAAATTGACTCTCAATGCTGTATTTTCTCTGGGAGGAACTTAACGCTATTAACATTTATTTCAAAAGAGAAAAAAGAACTAAATTAATGCTTATTAAAAGTTTTCTGAATTTGTTGTTTCTTCTTTTTTTCAGAATAAATCTAATGCTCCTAGTGAGAATAACCTGGCTTTCCTCTGTGGTGGTTCTGGTGACCAAGCAGAGTGGAATCTTGGGCAAGACGATAGTGCCCTCCATGGCAAACACCTCCCTCCATCTCCTAGGAAGCCGGTTTCCTCTAGTGGTTTGACAGATTCTCTGTTTATCCTGAAAGAGGAAAACAGTGACAAGCACCTCGGTGCTGACAATGTGAGTGACCCTACTTCAGGACTGGATTTCCAACTCACTTCCCCTGAAGTTTCCCAGACTGATAAAGGAAAAACAGAAAAGAGGGAAACACTAAGCCAGATTTCAGATGATCTGCTTATACCCGGTCTTGGGCGGCATTCATCGACTTTTGTTCCTTGGGAGAAAGAAGGGAAAGAAGCCAAAGAGACTTCAGAAGATATTGGACTGCTCCATGAAGTAGTGTCATTATGTCATATGACATCTGACTTCCAACAAAGCTTGAACATTTCAGACAAAAACACAAATGGAAACCAAACTTAAATCTTGCATCCAAGCTTCTATGGAGACATTTTGAGATTCAATGCAATCTGTATAATAAACAGAATTATTTGTAGGAATGGTAACTCATACTATTTAAATTTTTTTTTGCATTTGCAACATTTTCCTCACTTGTTCATTTCGAGGATATATGAAATGCATTGATTTTTAAATATAAAGCGAATTCTACTGTGCTTTTAAATCAGGTACTAGTTTGTATGTATGTTTAAGGTATGTATTGAACATGAGATTTCCCAGTGTTTGGTGCTTAATGCCATTTATTTTATTTAAGCTAAGAATGCATATGTAACCCATGCACATAACCAGTAGCTACTATACTAATCTGGTTGAGCATGAACTGATCAAGATATCAAAACTTATCAAAACTAGCCTGAAGCTGATGAAACTGTTAACCCACTAATTGCCTTAATCTTAAAGCTGTTTTAAGCATACTTAAATAATGTATGAAAGTATGTATAAAGTTTGAAGGATAAGTTATTAGTGTTCTGCAGAGCAATAATGCCTTTTTCTATTCATCAAATCAAGGTCAAAATTCATCTTTTCAAGATTAAAAAGCTCTCTTAATGGAAATATTTAATTTGCTTATATAAAGCACTATAGCCATGTTTTCCAAAAAGTATAAAAATATACATTTACCTTTCATTCAGTGAAATATAGGAAGTGCTGAATTACAATGTGAAGTTAATGACTTCTGTTTACAAATGAGACACTCTAATGAGTTTTCAGTCTCTCTGTATGCCTTTGCTATTTAGGGGTCCACCCCAAGAAAGCCAAATACAACATAAACTGTCCTGACAAAAAAAAAAAATCTTTTTTTTAACTAATAATTCTCTATCAAAATGCTTCATATCATCATCTCAAATTTACTTTTTAAAATAATTGACTTTGTATTTTAGAAGTTTTAGATTTACAGAAAAATTGCAAAGATAGTACAGAGAGTTCCCATCTACCCTTGTTACTAACATCTTACGTTACTATGGTACATCTGCCCCAATTAGTGAACCAATATTGATAGTCCATACTTTATTCAGATTTTCTTAGTTTTCTCCTAATATCCATTTTCCACATCAAGATCCTATTCAGAATACCACATTATATTGAGTTGGAATGTCTCCTTAGGCTCCTCTTGCCTGTGACAGTTTCTTAGACTTTCCTTATTTTTGATGACATTGACAGCTTTGAAGAGTACTGTCAGATAAATTGTAGCATGCTCCTCTCTTGGAGTTTGTTGAGTATTTTTTTCATGATTAGACTGGGATTGTGGGTTTTGAGGAGATGATCACAGAAGTAAAGTGCCATTTTCATCAGGTCATATCAAGGTTACGTACTGTCAACATGATTTGTGAATGCTGACAGGGACCTTGATAACCTGGCTGAGGTAGCGTTTGTCACTCTAAAGTTCTTCCTGCCCTTTCCATGCTGTCGTTTTTGGAAGGAAGTCACTACATGCAGGAGTGAGGAGTCATAATTCCCCTTCTTTAGGGCAGAGAAGTATCTACATAAATAACTGGGAATTCTGTATAGAAAATTTGTTTCTTCTTTCTCAAATTCACTGTTGAGCTTTGGAATTCATCTGAGAAGGAATCATGTACTAATTACTTCATGATAGACTAGATTACCAGGCACAATCAGGGAAAAAAGCAGTGATAGTATGGTTAAATTGTTATTAGCATTTTCAGTATATCCACTTTATACATCCCCAATCATGACTTTTTTTACATTTCTTTTTAGAAAAGATGTTCAAGAAATCATTAAAGAACCCCAATAAGACTATATTCTAAATATTTATTGAAAGAATATAATTTCAGCTAAAATCCTAGAAGAGGGTTTGAAATAATTTAAAGAAAATGACCAAGTTTTTTTAAAACCTACGTTTCAAAATCTAAATGGATATGTGTTATTTGGGACACTTATTCATTATGATTACATAAGAAGACAATTCTTGTTTCCCTTATAAGTATGGACTGTATACATTAAGGAAAACAATGTTTAATCCTTATTTTTTAATACAGAAGTCTCAAGGTTCTTGTCAAATTTTGCCTTTATAAGCTTATTACAAAATTACAACTTACTTTACTGAAGTTTATAATGGAAGAAGTCCATATAGCAAAAGAGCTGTTTTAAATCAGAAGGAAAAAAGGTTACTCTGGTTGTTAATCTGCTTGGCAAATATTCCTTCATAATTTGTGAAAAGAATGCAAATCAGCATTTTAATATGAATTTTGAAATGAGGTATGGTTTTTTGTTTGTTTTTTTCAGAACTCAGTCTGAAAAACAACTGTGAGTGTAGCATGGGTCAAATTTGGTTTTTAGTCCATTTGCTTTATCAACATCACGGCTTCAGAAATCCAAATTTTGTTCTACTTTTCAGCCAGCTTTCAAGGTGTTTGGTTATAATACTGTGTTGCTTTGAGGATATTTAGCCACTCATAAATAATTGTCTCAAGGTATTTAAAAGTGATTTGTGCCTTATTTTAATGCAAAATTAGCAGTTTTATTCTATTTTAAAAACAAAGGCAGAAAAACAATTCTGCATGTTATTCTTTAAAAACATCCAGAATAATACTACCAAGTATTTGTATTTCAAACCAGTAAAATTTTGAATATTCAAAGTCTGCTCTTAAACTTAGACTTCCTAGTATTATGGTTGTTATAGTGAGAATGAAATTAAACTGGGGTGAGTTCTGAAATAAAGGAAAGTGTTATATTCTACAGTGCCCATATTTTCTATGGTAACTAAACCAAATATTTGTAAGTTCCTCTGCTTTTTGAAATTATTTTTCAAAGAAGCAACACCTGTTATACAACAGAATTGTATAAACTAAAAAGACTTTTGGCCTTGGTACATAGTCTTTATCTGGCCTGCAATGGAGTCATGGTTCTTTCTGAATCCCACTCTCACTTTTTTCTTTTTACCCTTAGATATTGCATCCGTGGTATTTCAGGGGTATAGAAAAATAATATTGGAATTTAGGAGCTATATTTTTTAAGTGAAAATATTACTAAGTGGTATCTTTTGATGATTACCTACTTTAATGTGTCTTAGAAAAGCACCAAAATATAGCATGATTATTTTTTCAGTTAATTAAAATTAGTTAATAACATGTTCATTTAAAAACTATTCATTGACTTTTTGTACCAGTCATATGCAGGGTACAGTAACTGAGGATATGGGAAATAAAATAACTGACATAGTCCCTGCTCTGAAGGAACAAAGGAAAAGGAATTGCAAATTTTTATTAAAATAATAATAATAATAATGTGTTTTGCCTGGAAGTTATTAGCTGAGATTCTAACACACAAAAAGTTCAAAAAAAACAAAAAAACAAAAACTGGCTGCTTAATTTAAAGCATGCTCTAAGTATGAACCATGGTATCATTTCTAATTTCATTAACTTTCTCAATTATTATGCTAAGTATATTATGCTGCTAAGATACCCACATTTAAGGGGCAGATTTAGAGACTCTTTTAGAAACTGAGTGTCTTTATCTTATTATCAGATAACCAGGCTGCACAGGGCTCTCTATAATGGAATCATGCTCCTTTTCAATACTTAGAGCCACTGTACTCAGTTTAGGAGTAACTGAAGGTGTGGATGCATGTTAATGGGAATCCAATTTTTACTATTTTTATATTAATAACAGAGTTCTGTAGAAACAGTCTCTCCCTTCTAAATAAAAACTATGTGACTGCTGTTACTAGTGCTATTCTATGCGAATATCCTAATAATAGGATTCAGGAATTCTAATGAATTGTTTCTTAATTAAGGTGAACAAGTAGACTCCCGATCAAGAGGAGAACACTGTGAATGTCTCATAATCAATAGACCTTCATTCTCTTGTAGAAAATGTGGATTTTCAGGAAAAGACTGATTATTTTCATGAATAAATTTTCTTATACAAATTCCATTTTGTTTGACATAAAAGACCCTGAATCTTAAGATATTTGTAAATCAGAATATTTAAGAATGTAAAATGAATCCCCAAATCTAGTTTCCTCCAAAGCACTTCTTAATGTAGGAAATAGTTTTTACAAACCCTATGTCAGTACTAATGTTCCTGGGTCAAACCCAGTAATATTGTTAGTGTATGTTGTTAAACCTTATTTAAGAGGCAGAGTGGTTTTGAGCAAGTCAGTTAACGTGATTTGATGAAGAAATAAGGAATTATGTACATTTAGACAGAAGAATATTTTATTTTGAAAATAATAGGATTTCGTGCAATAATTTTTCTTGCATAACTTAGTTCATATAAATATGTACATCTGTTTTTCTGGCAGATGCCTTAAGGTCATGTTTTTCAGTATTTGAGTAAATCTGTATGTAGCAATGTTCTCATTGATTTTAGAAAAAATATATTCTTTATATTGTTGCCAGGAGAAATGTTTTTGTTTATTTAAAATTATTATGGATATTGTGTTGTTGTATCATAACTAACTGCCTCAGCAACAATAAATATGCAATAAGAAAATCCGGTACCTTAGATTAGATTGACAATACTGTTACTTTAAAAGAAATATATACGGTACAAATTGCTGATTCTACATGTGTACATTTAACAGATACTCAGTTCTGCACCACCTAAATCAAAATGGCATTTGTATGCTGATGATCACATATGTGGATTGTGGTATCCTTTGTGATGAATCTTTGATAAGATTTATAAAGGGCATTGCCAATACTTTTTGACTGTGTAAATTAAGTTAATTTTTTATATGATGTACAGTTTGTTTAACCTTAGAGCTTCTATAGATTTCTACTTTATTATACTTGAATGAGGCAGAAAAGCACTGTGGAAAATCTGTAGCTCTGGATGCAACATGCAGACATACCAAAAAAATAATAATAAAGCAAGGTACTGAAGAGCAATGTTAACAGAATGCTTTATATCCAGAATGCTATGTTTTTTTCAAGCCACATTTTAGTTGAATGAAGTAAAGTTATTCAATCTTTTATTTTAAAATATTGGAAAGTCACAAATGATTACCTCTTTGATATGATGAACCTATAAGTTTATTCATCTCTGTTATTTCATTTCTCAAATGTGAGCCTTGTTGAGGTCCATTATCAAATCTACACTTTGGTTGATTATATGATGTTTAGGACAAGGCAGAATTTAAAAACTGCATGTTTAGTGCATCACATGTCAAGTCACCATCCTTCAGACAGTGTAACTTCCATAACATTATTTTGAGAGCCACTTATTAATCATATTTGAAAAAGTGGATTTCTTGAGTCTGTTGTAGTTTAGTACTTACAGCAGTGCCTAAAACAGCAACTAATATGAACTGCCTGAGTCCTACAGCGTAAATGCATAAAGCTTTTTTATGTAAAAGCCACAGGAGGGGTTCAAAATTGAACTTTTCCAAAGTTTATTTCTCTTGCGTTAGATGAAAAACTATTTAAAAGGACTGAAAACCCTGAGCTTTTTGCTCGTCTTGGTAGCAGATATCTGTAAAAACCTACCCAGAATTGTGATTTTACTTCATTGTTCTTGCATACTTGAGGCTACAGTATAAATCATCTCCAAACTTGACTACTATTGGGAAGATGTGTATAAAAGCATCACTTTGGGAATTTTTTAAAAAATATGCAAAAATAAATATTGAATAAAATCTACATTACCATAAAACACCCAACAATGCAGTTCTAAAATAAAATTGGTCACAATTAAACTTTGCATGGTGATGACTCTTCTTTTACAATTGCCCAGTTATCCCCCAATAGTGTTCTAGCTAGACTGCTGTGAGAACCCTAATACCTTTATCTCTGAGCTTTGTAACTGCTGCAGTGTAAATTTAAGCCTGCATCTTTCTGACAGGCCTACCTGAGAGGTATACTTTATTTTATTCTTTTATGTATAGTCAACGGATTTTATTAGGCTCTAAAGTCATAGGAGAATTGTTAAGTAATTATAATGTCACTAAGAATATAAGAGTTGTACTATCCAAGTCAAACAACTGTGTTTATTGACCCCCACTTAAGGTTTAAGGACAGAGATGAAATGTAGTCAAGTGTACATGAACAATGTTCCAGGGACCAGAAAGATGAGCTTCTCATCCAAGAGCTCTGATGGTTTCACCTAAAGCAAAGGTCAAATTCCTATTGAAATAAGCACAACGTTTCCCTCTGGGTGCAGAATATCTGGGATTAATATGCTGAACCTTTCTTATTTATATAGAAGAAGCAAAAGCCTGACAATAAGAAAAGAAATATTATCCCTGCAAGCCTAAGGTTCAGCTATTTTTGTTGATTTTGATTGTGAAAATTTTGCATGCTACCATCAAAGGGATTGTTAGTCTCATTACCTCTCAGTGTCTCTGTATGAGAGGCCTGGTCACATCTTCATTTTATAGATGCAGAAAAAAAATCTCAGCTTGTGTTTACATACAAATAAAATAACCTACATAGAGTATTATTATGGTAGTAGGTCTGGGAATTTCCTTTCCTAGAAGTAACAATGAATTATTATATATGCATACAATTTTGTACATATATGGAAAATAGTGCATTAATAGCACAAAAATAAGACAGTATATTGTGGAAGGTTCCAGATGAATAAAAATTCCCCAGATTCTGCCATTGATTTGGCCTTGTTACTTCATGCCCCCAAAGTGTTATTTCTCTAAAATAAGTGTCTTCTTAGAATGAATTATTCAATATTTATTGAAAAACTTCTATGTATATAGCAGCTGCAATATAGTTTGAAAGAGAGAAAATATTCCTAAGTATCTAATTTAGTGTGAATTCATGGTGGTTTGGTGTGTACAACTGCTTTAGTTTGGATTTGTGTCCCTGCCCAAGTCTCATGTCGAAATGTAATCCTCAGTGTTGGAGGAGAGGCCTGGTGGGAGGTGACTGGATCATGGGGGCAGATTTCCCCCTTGCAGTTCTTGTGATGGTGAGAGAGTTCTCATGAGATTTGGTTGTTTAAAAGTGTATAGCACCTCCCACTTCTCTCTCTTCCTCCTTCTGGTCATGTAAGACGTGCCTACTTCCCCTTGCCTTCTGCCATTATTGTAAGTTTCCTGAGGCCTCCCCAGCCATGCTTCCTGTACAGCCTGTAGAACTGTGACTCAGTTAACCTCTTTTCTTTATAAATTACCGTCTCAGGTAGTTCTTCATAGCAATGTAAGAACAGTCTAATACAACAACCACAAAATATAACTATAGAATCTTAGACTTTTATCTCATCCACAGGCTCCCAAACCTAGTCTTTCATAGATTCACTTGGAGATCTTTTTCTTAAAGAAAAAAAATACAGAAAACACACACAGACACACACACACAAACACACACGCACACAAACACAAAACAAATGCCTGGACCATGCTCCTAGAGTTTCTGGAATAGGTACTTAATTAGTCTTTTGTAGAGTTGAGGAAACCAAGATAGAAAAAGGATAAATTATATCCTTAATGTCCCATAGCAGCAAATGACCAAGCTGGGATTTGAACCCCAGAGCTGGGCTTTAGCCCCCTTGCTATTAGACAGAAGTACAGGGCCGAACTCAAATGGCGTGACTATCATAAATTCCCTACAGAACTTTCTTTTCTATCTCAACTTTCTCCTACAAGTATTGGACAATCCTTTTTTGACAAAATATTCTATGCAAGTTTCTTATTTGTTTGTTTGTTTTTATCTTGAGTACAGAATTTCCTAAATCTTTCTGGGAGATTGCATTAATGTTCAGTCCCTCCCTCCCTTCCTTCCTTCTTTCCTTCCTTCTTCCTTCCTTCCTTCCTCTTCTTCCTTCCTTCCTCTTTCTCTCTCTTTCTTTCCTTCTCCACACTTTCCAGCATAGTCTATAATCTCATCTCAAATAATCTGTCTTATGTATACATGTTCTCCGTGGCATCTATCTCTTCTCTCTTAATTGTATTTGCGCATATTAGTTGGTGGAGTGGGGAGTTTTACCTGGATTATTGTATAACTATATTGAAAACTATAGGAGCATGCTTGAGGACATACAAAGGCATAACTTGTGAATTTTTTCATATGGAGCCATTATTGACACTTAAAGCTGCTGAGAACATCTAAAGATCTCTTGCAGAATATCCACAGATGTCATCTACAAAGTTGTTTTTCTCATGTTCAAGAGCAGCACTTAAGACAAACTACTTATTCTTCAGTTTTGTTATTTTATAATCAACCTACTTTAAATATGGAGTATATTTCAGATTTATGTGTTTTTTAGTAACACCATTTAAACATTAATTGTAAATAATGTATTTAAAATATACAAATTACTTTTTGTAACTCCAGTTCTAATTTAGGGACTAATTTTAAGATATCTATTTATCTATCTATCATCTATCTATCTATCATCTATTTCCAGATATATATCCATTAGATATCTATCTTATGACTATGTACATATGTAATCTTATGAATATATATCTAGATGTATAATATATATTTAGATATAAATAGCACACATATCTTATGAATACATATATATAATATATAACATTCATTTAGTATTTAATTCTGTTTTCTCCAAAATCTAATACTTAAAATATATTTTTGAAAATGAGCTAAGTTTTCTTAGATTTGATAAATGTCCAAATTGGATACAACCAATTAGGCAAAAATCCCAACTTGTAAAACAGATGTTAGGGAGAAATGCTCTGCTTTTCTGCTTTACCTTATAGGTGTGTGTGTGTGTGTGTGTGTGTGTGTGTATGTAAATATATATGTAAATATATGTAAATATATATGTAAATATATATGTAAATATATATGTAACTATATATGTAAATATATATATGACACGCTTGTTGACAAACCGTTAAAAATCATTTGAATTTCTAAGCAAATTAGAATTGATAAGACTTGTAATTGGTATCTTTTAAAAACCTTCTACTAGAAAAATGTAACCAATATTTCTTATCAATAATTATAGATAAGACATGGGTGCTCATACACATATTTTGGGCAAAGGATAATTTTGTATAAAAATAAGGGAATACTGTTCTTAGGGATTGTTGTGGGGTCTCAAAATTAATTCTTAATATGCAATTATAAGGTGAACTAAAAGTCCTTGGGTGTTTTGATTTCAAGATTTTTATAGGATTATGAAGTTGCTTTCCTGACACCCACAACTATTGTTTTATGTGAAGATTCTTTTCCTTTCAAGGTGCATCTTTCATATGTTTTCAAATTAGCTTTATTAAAATGTGATTTAAATTCATCACAATTCACCCATTTCAAAACTATAATTCAGTGAATGTTGACAATTACGTAGTCATGCAACCACCACTACATCAAGACTGAGAACAGTTCCTCACCCTAAAAGTTATTTTGTGCTCTTCGCAGCTGCCTCTCCTCTCAATCCTAATCCCTGGCCATCTCTGATATGCTTTTACTATAGTTTTGCCTTTTCAAGAATTTTACATAAATGAATTTTTTCACTTCACATAGTGGTATTGTCAATCCTTTTAATTTCAGCCATTCTGGTTTGTGTGTAGTGGTATCTCATTTTGGTTTTAATTTTTATTTTTCTTATGACCGAAGATCATGAGAATCTTTTCATGTGCTTATTGGCAATTCATAGATCTTCTCTGGAGAAGAGTATATTCAACTATTTTGTGCATTTTGTATTGTTTCTCTTATTATTGACTTGTAAGAATTTGGATTTTTAAAAAAAATATTCTGGATAAAAGTCCCCGATACATGTTTTGCAAACCTTTTCTCCAGTTTGTGGCTTGCCTTTTCATTTTCCTGACAGTGTCTACAAAAAAGTTTTTAATTTGAGAATGTCTATCAGTTTTATTTTTCATCATTTATGCTTTTTGTTTTCTAAAAAATTTTTACCTAACCAGAATGTCACTTGACTTTTGAATGTGAATGTAACCTTGTACTCCTAGGATCAATTCAACTTAATCATAGTGTATTATTTTAAAAAATCTATTGCTGCATTCAATTTTCTGATACCTTGTTAAGAATTGTGGTGTCTACATTTATGAGAAATATTGGTGTGTAGTTTTCTTTAGTGCTGTTACAATTTTAGTATCGGAGCTAACCTAAATCTCATCGAATGATTTGGGAAATTTTTCTCCCCTTTTAGTTTCTGAACTATTTCGTGTAGAATTAGTATTATTTTTTCATTAAGTGTTTGGTTTAGCTCAACAGTGAAGCCATCTGGGCATGGAATTTTCTTTAAGGGAAAGTTATAAGCTATGAATTCAATTACTTAGCAGATAGAGGACTCTTCAGCTCATCTCTTCATTTTCAGATGAGCTTTGATGATTTATATCTATCAAGAAATTTGTCTAATTTAAGTTTTAAAATTTACTTGCATTAAGTTGTTCAAAATATGATTTTACCATTCTTTTAATATCTGTTGGGTCTGTGACTATATTCCCTCTTTTATTTCTGATATTAATAATTTGTGTCTTACTTTGGGTTTCATTGGTTTTCTCAATTTTTGAATCAGTTTCTATATCACTTCTTTATATTCTTATCATTTTGTTTTATTGAGGTAAAATTTACTTAGCATATAAACCTAACCATGTTAGAGTGTGCAATTCAGTGGTATTTAGTACATTAGTGTTGTGCAAGCTCACCTTTATTTAGTTCCGAAATATTTTCATCACCCCAAAAGGAAACTATTCATTGAATAGTCACTTTCACTCTCTCTCCTAGGGGCTTAACATTTTGATTTCCCTGCTTCTGCTTATTTTAGGTTTAATCTTTTCTTTTTCTTTTGTCTTAAGGAGATACTGATATTTAATCTTTCTTCTTCTGCTAGATAAAAATATATATGTTCTTTTAACATTTCTCCTTTGACTTATGGGTTATTTGGAAGTGTGTTGTTTACTTTTCTATCATTTGGAGATTTTTTCAAATGTCTTTTATTAATTTCTAATTTAATTAGATTATGTAAGAGAATATATTATGCATGATTTAAATCCTTTTAAATATATTAAGGCTTGTTCTATGATGCATATTTTGTGTGCATTGAAAAAAGTATGTATATTCTTTTGTGTTCTATAAATAATGACATCCATTTGATTGATAATGTTCAAGTCATTCATATCATTTTTAATTTTTTTGTCTACATGTTCTGTCAGTTGAGAGCAGTGTTGAAATTTCCAAGTAGAATTGTAAAATTTTCTATTTCTCCTTTGAGCTCTATCAATTTTTGCTTTATAAAGCTTGAAGTTCTTTTATTAAGGCTGTTCACACTTTTGATTTTACCGTCATTGATAAATTGCCCTGTTTATCACTATGAAATTTTCCTCTTTATCCAAGGTAATATTCCTTGCTTTACAAATATTTCTTTCTAATGTAATTATAGCCAACATCACTCTTATTTTGATTGTGTTTGCATGGTATACGATTGCCCTTTTACATTCAAGCAATCTGTGCCATTATATTTAAAGAAGGTTTTTTGTATACAGAATTTCACTGAGTTTTCCATTTTTGTCTAACCTGATGATCTTTGCCTTTCAATTGCATTGTTTAGGTCTTTCACATTTCATATAATCATTGATATGCATTGGAATAAATTCACTATACTTATATTTGTTTTGTATTTGTCCCATTTATTATTTATTTATTTTTTCCTATCTTCTGCCTCTTTTGGATTACTTGAATGATTCTCATGATTACACTTTGTCATCACTATGGCTTACATTATATTGCTCTTTAAAATTGTATTTGGTGTTTGCTCTCAGGTTTAAAATACATATCATAAACTTATCATGATCTTCCTTTAAAAATATATCACTTCATATATAGTGTAAAAACCTGATAGTGATATACATCCAGTTTTCCACTCTGTCCTTGGTATTTCTGTCATATATATATCTAAATATCTTGTAAATTGTAGAATACGGTATTATTTTTTGAAAATTGTTTGAAACTGTTACCTTTAAAGATTAATAAGTGAAAAAGACTGTCTTTCATATTTACCCACACAATTACCATTTCTGGCACTCTGCATTCCTTTCTGTAGATGTGTATTTGCATATGCATCATTTCTCTTTATACCTGAAAAACATCCTTTACTGTCTCTTGTAGTGCAAATTTGCTGGCAATAGATTCTCTGCATTTCTGTTATTTTGAAAAATTATTTTTTGCATTTTTTTTTACAGGTTAATGGTTTTTTTCTTTCAGTGCTTTAATATTGTCATTCTACAGTCTTCTGGACTGCATAGATTCTGACAAGAAATCTGCTGTAATTCATACCTTTGTTCCTTATAAATAGTGTCTTTGATCTTTGGCTGCTTTTCAGTTTCTCATGATCGTTGATTAACCATATCCAGTATATTTTTAAATTTCAGATGTTATACTTCTCCTCCTGAAATTCGATCTGGGTTTGTGTGTGTGTGTGTGTGTGTGTGTCTTCCATGTATTTTCTCATTATATCATCACCAAATTTTTGTAATAGCTGTTTTATGGTCCTTGTCTGCAAACTGTATCATCTCTGTTATTTCTGGGCCTGTTTCTATTGATTTTTAAAATTTGGCAATGGGACATATTATCCTGCTTTTTTGCATGTCTAGTAAGTTTTGATGGGATGCCAAATATTCTTGGATGCCAGATTTCATTGTATTGCTTTAAATAGTCTTGGCATTTTATTCTGGGATGCAGTTAAATTCCTTACAAATGAGATTTACCTTTTAAAAGCTTGCTTTAAGCTTTATTACTATGGGTCCAGAGTGGTCTTTATTGTGAAGCTAGTTTAGGCCTTTTACTGAGTCAGTATCTATTGGAAAACTCTTCTCAGTACCCCCATGTTAGGAGGTCTTTCCCCTCAGATGAAAAACTAAACTATTCCCAACTGTCTGACAACTGGAAATTGTTCTGTTTACGCTTTTCTCATAAGTCTTTATGACCTGGAGTAGTTTCTTCACACATATTTGTGGATCTAAGGCAAAGACTCATTGGGACCTCTCTGTAGATATCTGTAACGATCCTCTCTCTACTCTGCTTCGCACATTCTAGCTGCCATGGCCTCTTCAAATACAATCTCTGTCTCTTCAGCTCAGTGAGAATACCAGGCTTTGAAAGGGTCCCCCTCACATTGTTGCAGCCTGATAACTGCTGCCTGTAGGCAGTAAGTCCATGCAATTGTAGAACTTACTTTACTCATTTCTCTTTTCTCATGGATCAAAGTCCTTGCTTTGTGTTGTCTTACATCTGAAACCAATGTTTCATATATTCTGTCTGAATTTCCTGTTGTTATAGTGGTAGGGCAATCAGCATGGCAATTAGTCTTTTTTTTTTTTTTTTTTTTTTTGAGATGGAGTCTCGCTTTTGTTGCCCAGGCTGGAGTGCAATGGCATGATCTCAGCTCACTGCAACCTACACCTCCCAGGTTCAAGCAATTCTCCTGCCTCAGCCTCCAGAGTAGCTGGGATTACAGGTGCCCGCCATCATGTCAGGCTAATTTTTGCCTTTTTAGTAGAGATGGGGGTTTCAGCATGTTGGCCAAGCTGGTCTCGAACTCCTGATCGCAGGTGATCCACCCGCCTCAGCCTCCCAAAATTCTAGGATTACAGGTGTGAGCCACCACGCCCGGCCTGCAATTAGTCTTTTGTGAGTGGGATCTGACATAGTTTGGAGGTTTGTCCCCTCAAAATCTTATGTTGAAATGTGATCCCCAATGTTGGAGGTGGGGCCTAGTGGGAGGTGGTTGGATCATGAGGGCGCGTCCCTTATGAGCAGCTTGGTGCCCTCTCCATGGCAATGAGTGAGTTCTATGAGTTCATGTAAGATGTAGTTGTTAAAAAGAGTCTGGGACTTCCTCCCCTCTTCCTCTCTTGCTCCCTCTTTGCTTTCCATTATGATTGAAAACTTCCTGAGGCTCTCCCCAGAAGCAGATGCTGGTGCCATGCTTCCTGTACAGCCTGCAGAACAATGAGCCAAATAACTCCCTTTTCTTTGTAAATTACTCAGCCTCAGGTATTTCTTTATAGTAGTGCAAAATGAACTAGTACAGTATCAGAAATCTCTCCCAGTTTAAAAAGAAGAGTTCATTCTAAAATTTTCTGGCAAAAATGTATTCCTTAAGTTCATCATTGACATACAGTCTAGTTATAAACATTCCATTTCCATGTAACATTAGGAAGGCTAATGCACATGTCAACATTTTTCCTTACTGACCTTCTTTTCTCCCACTCCATACAGATTCCATACACACTATACTCTTAAAGTCACGAATAAATCATGCCTTTTTTTTTTTTGTAGCATAGAAGAATCTAATGACTTTCAACATTAGGGCAAGAGTGTTAGATAAAACATACCAAAAATATTTAAAGTATTTGCTATGTCTCCCAAAACGAATAATTGAGGCTTCAAAACAAACAAACAAACAAAGCCAAATCGGTGAGTTAATGAGGTGGCAGGTGGTAAGTATGGGTATAGTTCCTATGAGTTAATATCAAATTAATATCCTCAGGGATTCGGCAGATATAGCATTTGATCCTCAAGAGGTATGAAGGAGAAATTAAGACCTCTGTGTCAAGACCCTTGATGGAATGCCTAGTCTATTAAGGTGGGACTAGAAGCATTCCAATCTCTGACCCAGAAAACTAACAAAGAAAGCTTTTGTCTGCCTAGGGATCTGGATGGAAAAATAAACCTAGAAACAAACAAACACAGAATTCTGTATACAAAAATCAAACTTCAGTATTTGCTTCATGTGGTTTTGTAGTAGATTATAGTGTACATAAATTCTGTTTATTATGCACATAGCATAGTACTCCCAAACTAATAAATTACAATAAAACAACAAGTGGCAACTCTGAAACCCCCTATAGAAGTAAAGAAAAGTCACTCTGTAGGTGCACTTTAAAATTCAGAGTACATCGGACCACCATAGCAAACGGCTCCCACGGAAGATGATTTTTAAAAATAAATCATGTGATAAAATGTTGCTCCTTGAAAACTAGAAAAATAAAACAACTTGGATTGACTATACAATAAACATAAAATTGAAGAAAAATATTCTCATTATTTAGACAAGATGGAATTCAAAAAGGCAGTGTAGATAAGCAAGCAGTTTTCTGAATATGCCAAGTTGAATGAAGCTACAACTGCAGATAATTATAACTTCACTTTTCCCCATATTCTTGGTAAAGATTCCATACCCTCTTGGTATAATTTCAATTGTGACAGTTCTCTGTGGTTTTGTGACTGTTTACCTATTTGCCCTTTCCCTAAACCCTGCTTCACAGGTAGCTCAAATATTTTATTTGTGTCTGTTGCTCCTAGATGCTCTGCTAGGAATCAGAGGAAAAAAATTAAGTGAGTAACTGATTTTTATGTACATGAATTAATCTGATATCCACATTGACCTTGATGGCCTTGATGGCCAGTCTCCTATGACTCTATTATGACTTATTCCCTTAAAAACACAAATTTTGTTTTGTTCATCTTTGAATCTCCAGCTCTTAATATAACATCAGGTTCATAGCAGACACTCAATAGCTTGGTGTTGAAATTGCATGGAATACCACTAGTTCAAGATGGCAGAACTTTGGAAGGATCTGTTTACTCTCCATGAATATGATAAATAAATTATCCATCCTTTGGAAATGGCTTACTATACATCACATCAGAAATGCAAAACCAAAGCCAAAAGGAATACTGTTGAGTTCAATAATAGTAAAATTGAAAGTCTCAATTAAAACTAACTCTGAAGTTACGCTGAAAGTGTGAAAGAAACACAGGTAAGTAATCAGGAACTTCTTTCTAAAGCTCCAAATCCTGGAGGAAGTTAATTCTCTAGTCTTTTGTGCATGAATTATGGGTAAAGGTTCTCAAATTAAATTATAGGGAAGCATTATATGCACTTATAAGAGCTACACAAACCAAAGGATCAATATTGTCTGGCTTCTCCTGATTTATCGGAAGAGTATTTTCAATGTGAAACTTTTTATCCAATCATAATCTCTTTCTTTAAGTAATGTTGTCAGTGAATAAAGTTCAGTGTTAACAGTAAAGATCATTATGTATTCTAAAATTCAAAGTGAAAAGTATATACAAGCAACTAACATTTAGTTTGTTCTACATATTTATTTAATTATTTTTAAAATGTTAATCTGGCAGGAAAGAATTTAGAGGTCATTTAAAACTAGATGTATTTAAATTATTTAATAGAATCCTGGCCAAATTTGACCCTTGGCACATTATAAGGCAGATCATGATATTATCTTGGTATGCTGGATACTTTGAATACCATAATGAGCAATGTTGGAATTTCAATCTAATTAGTGGCATCTTGTTTTGTAATTTATCTTGGGTGACCTTGCTTACAGGGTGAACTTTTTTTTTTTTTTTAACTTTCTCATCCTGTCACATTTTAAATGTCATCGGTATTTATGTAATTGTCTTCTCCTACCCTCTCTTTTCAATCCATTATTACCTCTCTCCACAACAGAACATGTCTTTTAGAGTTCTGCTGCTCTTTTGACCTTGATGGTGGCAAAAAATCTTTCAAGATAATCAACTTCTCTCAGAAATTTCTATGTCCTCTGTTTCGTGTAGTATTCTCTGCTACCAACATTTTTTTCTCCCAGGTTAAGATTTTAGATGATATGTTTGATTTCAATTAATTGTATTGTTCTTGGCACAAATGCAAGATATTTCGTGATTTTTAAAATCATTCTAATGTCTTTTAGATTGGCAAAACACATGGAAATGAGTGAACTGAATAATTCTGCTGTTTAGAAGGAATGTGAAGAAGTATTACTTTATGAACTTGTTTTATTTTTTAAATTTTTGTTCATATTAATTTTGATAATATTTGGGGTACAGGTGGTTTTTGGTTACATGGATAAATTCTTTAGTGGTGATTTCTGAGATGTTACTGTACCTGTCATCTGAGCAGTGTACACTATACCCAATATGTGGTCTTTTATCTCTCACTCTCCTCCCAAATTTCCCTCCAATCCAAGCCTCCAAAGTCCATTACATCATTCTTAAGCCTTTGCATTTCTCATAGTTTAGCTCCCATTTATAGTAAGACGATGTGATACTTGTTTTTCCATTCTTGAGTTACTTCACTTAGAATAATGGCCTCTAGCTCTATCCAAGTTACTGAGAAAGACATTATTTCATTCCTAGTTATGGCTGAGTAGTATTCTATGTATATCTACCCAATTTTCTTTATCCACTCTTTGGTTGATGGGTACTTAGGTTGGTTCCATATCTTTGCAATAAAGAATTGTGCTGCTATAAACATGCATGTGCATGTCATTGCCTATAATGACTTATTTTCCTTTGGGTAGCTATCCAGTAGTGGGACTGCTGGAACAAATGGTAGTCCTACTTTTAGTCCTTTAAGGAATCACCATACTGTTTTCCACAGTGGTTGTACTAGTTTACATTTCCACCAGCATTGTAGAACTGTTCCCTTTTCACTACATCCATGCAAACATTGTTGTTTTTTTCACTTTGTAACTATTGCCATTCTTGTAGGAGTAAGGTGGTATCTCATTGTGGTTTTAATTTGCATTTCCCTGATAATTAGTGATGTTGAGCATTTTTTCATGTTTGTTGGCTGTTTGTATATCTTCATTTGAGAATTGTCTATTCATGCCCTCTGCCCACTTTTTGATGGGATTATTATTTTTATTATTTTATTTATTTATTTATTTATTTATTTTGCTGGTTGGTTTGAGTTCCTTGTAGATTCTGGATATTAGTCCTTTCTTGGATACACAGTTTGTGAATATTTTCTCACACTCTGTAGGTTGTCTGTTTACCCTGCTGATTATTTCTTTTCCTATGCAGAAGCCTTTCAGTTTAGTTAGGTCCCATTTATTTATTTTTGGTTTTGTTGCACTTGCTTTTGAGGTCTTAGTCATGAATTCTTTGCCTAAGCCAATGTCCAGAAGAGTTTTTCCAACGTTATCTTCTAGGATTTTTATGGTTTCAGGTTTTAGATTTAAGTTTTTTATTCAATTTGAGTTGATTTTTTATAAGGTGAGAGATGAAGATCTAGTTTCATTCTTCTACATATGGCTTGCCAGTTTTCCCAGCACCATTTATTGAATAGGGTGTCCTTTCCCTGATTTATGTTTTTGTATGCTTTGTTGAAGATCAGTTGGCTGTATCTGGCTTTATTTCTGGGTTTTCTGTTTTGTTCCATTGGACTACATGCCATTTTTATACCAGTACCATGCCATTTTGGTAACAATAGCCTTGTAGTATAATTTGAATTTGTGTAATGTGATGCCACCAGATTTGTTCTTTTTGCTTAGTATTACTTTGGTTATGTGGGCTCTTTTATGGTTCCATAAGAATTTTTGGATTGTTTTTCTAGTTCTATGAAGAAAGATGGTGGTATTTTGATAGGAATTGTATTGAATCTGCAGATTGCTTTAGGCAGTAGTTGTTTTCACAATATTTATTCTACGCATCCATGAGCATGGATGTGTTTCCATTTGTTTGTGTCACCTTTGATTTCTTTCAGCAGTGTTTTGTAGTTTTCCTTGTAAAGCTCTTTCTACCCCCTTGGTAAAGTATATTCCTTTTTTTTTCTGCAGTTGTCATAAAAGGGATTGTGCTCTTAATTTTATTCTAGCTTGGTTATTGTTGGTGCATAGCAGTGCTACTTATTTGTATACATTGATTTTGTATCCTGAGACTTTACTGAATTCATTTATCAGATCTAGAAGCTTTTTGGATGAGCCTAGGGTTTTCTAGGTATATGATCATATCATGGGGGAACAGTGATGGTTTGACTTCCTCTTTTCCAATTTGGATGCCCTTTATTTCTTCCTCTTGCCTGATTGCTCTGGCCAGGCCTTCCAGTACTATCTTGAATAGAAGTGGTGAAAGTGGGCATCCTTGTCTTATTCCAGTTCTCAGGGGGAATGCTTTCAACTTTTTCCCGTTCAGTATAATGTTGGCTGTGGGTTTGTCATATATGGCATTTATTAATTTGAATTAAGTCCTTATTATGCCTATTTTGTTGAGGGTTTTTATCCTAAAGGAATGCTGGATTTTTTTCAAATGCTTTTTTGGCATCTATTGGGATGATCATATGGTTTTTGTTTTAAATTCTGTTTACGTGATATATCACGTTTATTGACTCGGGTATGGTAAGCCATCCCTGCATCCCTGGTATGAAACTAATTTGATCATGATGCATTATCTTTTTGAAATGCTGTTGGATTCAGTTAGCTAGTATTTTGCTGAGGAGTTTTACATCTATGTTCTCCAGGGAAATTGGTCTGTAGTCTTCTTTTTTTGTTATGGCCTTTCCTGGTTTTGGTATTAGAGTGATACTAGCTTCATAAAATGATTTACAGAGGATTTCCTCTTTATCTTTTGGGATAGTTTCAGTAGGATTGGTATCAATTCTTTGAATGTCTGATAGAATTCAGTTGTTAATCCATCTGGTCCGGTACGTTTTTTGTTGGCAATTTTTTTATTACCACATCATTCTCGCTGTTTGTTATTGGTCTGTTCAGGGTTTCTATTTCTCCTTGATTTAATCGAGGAGGGTTGTATATTTTCAGGAACTTATTCATCTCCTGGAATGAGTTGAATTCCAGGAGATGAATAGTAGTAGCCTTGAGTGATCTTTTGTATTTCTGCGGTATTGGTTGTAGTATCTCTCCCATTTCATTTCTAATTGAGATTATTTGGATCTTCTCTCTTCTTTTCTTGGTCAATCTCACTAATGTTCTATCAATTCCGTTTATCTTTTCAAAGAACCAGCTTCTTGTTTCATTTTTCTTTTGTATTTTTTTGTTGTTGTTATTTCAATTTTATTCAGTTCTGCTCTGTTCTTTGTTATTTCTTTTCTTCTGCTGGGTTCGGGTTTGGTTTGTTCTTATTTCTCTAGTTCCTTGAGGTGTGACCTTAGATTGTCTATTTATGCTCTTTCAGACTTTTTGATATAGGCATTTAATGCTATGCACTTTCATCTTAGTACCACTTTTGCTGTATTCCAGAGGTTTTGATACATTGTATCACTATTATACATTTCAAAGAACTTTTACATTTTCAACTTGATTTCATTGTTAACTCCTAAATCATTCAAGAGTGGATTATTTAATTTTCATTTATTTGTATAGTTTTGTGGGTTTCTTTTGGAGTTGATTTCCAGTTGTATTTCACTGTCATCTGAGAAGATACTTAATGGTTTTGATTTTCTTAAATGTATTGAAACTTGTTTTTTTTGGCAGCCTGTCATATGGTCTATCTTAGAGAACGCTCCATGTGCTTATGAGAAGAATGTATATTCTGCAGTTGTTGGGAAAAAATGTTCTGTGAATATCTGTTAAGTCCATTTGTTCTACGGTATAGTTTAAGTCTATTGTTTCTTTGTTGACTTTCTGTCTTGATAATCTGTCTAGTGCTGTCAGTGGAGTATTGAAGTTCCTCACTAGTATTGTGTTGCTGTCTATCTCATTTCTTAGGCCTAGTAGTTAATTGTTTTATAAATCTGGGAGCTCCAGTGTTAGGTGCATATAAATTTAGGACTGTAATATCTTCCTGTTGGACTAATCGTTTTATTATTATATAATGTCCTTCTTTGTCTTCTATTACTGTTGTTGCTGTAAAGTCTGTTTTATCTGGTGTAAGAATAGCTACTCCTGCCTGCTTTTGGTTTCTATTTGCATAAAATATCTTTTCCCACCCCCTTAGGTTCGTGTGAGTCCTTATGTGTTAGGTAAGTCTCTTGAAGACAGCAGATATTTGGTTAGTGTTTTTTTTTTTTTAATTTATTCTGCTATTCTGTATCTTTTAAGTGGAGCATTTAGGCCATTTACATTTAATGCTAATATTAAGATGTGAGGTACTGTTCTATTCATCGTATTTGTTGTTAACTAGATACTTTGTTTTTCTTCATTGTGTTATTGTTTTATAGGCTCTGTGAGATATATGCTTTAGGAGGTTCTATTTTGGTGTATATTGAGGTTTTGTTTCGAGATGTAAAACTCCTTTTAGCATTTCTTGTAGTGTTGGTTTGGTAGTGGCGAATTCTGTCAGTATTTGTTTGTCTCAGAAAGACTTTTTCTCTCCTTCATTTATGAATCTTAGTTTTACTGGATACAAGATTCTGATGGTTACTCTGTTTAAGGATTCTAAAGATAGGACCCCTGTGTCTTCTGGCTTATAAGATTTCTGTTGAGAAACTTGCTGTTAGTCTAATAGGTTTGCCTCTATAAGTTACTTGATGCTTTTGTCTCACAGCTCTTAAGATTCTACTCTGTATCTTTAGATAGCCTGATGACCATGGGCCTTGGTGGTGATCTTCTGAATTTCCCAGGAGTGCTTTGAGCTTCTTGTATTTGGAAGTCCAGATCTCTAGCAAGGCCAGGGTAGTTTTTCTCAATTATTCTCTCAAATAAGTTTTCCAAACAGGAACACCAGTTATTCTTAGGTTTAGCCATTTCACATAATCCCATATTTCCTGGAGACTTTGTTAATTTGTTTTCTTTTTCTTTGTCTTTGTCTGATTGGGTTAATTTGAAAGCCTTGACTTCAAGCTCTGAAATTCTTTCTTCTATTTGTTCTAGTCTATTGTTGAAACTTTCCCCTGCATTTTGTTTTTCCCTATACCTGTCTTTCATTTCCAGAAGTTCCAATTTGTTTTTATTTATGATATCTATTTCTCTGGAGGATTTTTCATTCATATCCTAGATTGTTTTTAAAATTTCTTTAAGTTAGTTTTCACCTTTCTCTGGTATCTCTTTGAGTAGCTTAATAGTTGACCTTCTGAATTCTTTATCTGGCACTTCAGAGATTTCTTCTTGGTTTGGATCCATTGCTGGGGAGCTAGTGTGATCTTTTGGGGATGTTATAGAATCCTGTTTTGTCATATTACCAGAATTACTTTTCGGGTTTCGTCTCATTTGGGTAGACTACTTCTTCTAATTGTTCTTGAATTTATTTTTTATTTGACCGAGTTTTTCTTTTTTAATTTCTATTTTTTCCCTCTTAAAGATCTGACTTTAGTGTGTATACTTTATTTTAGTCTAATTTGATTCTTGGTGCTTTTAGGGGTGAAGACTACATATGAGTTCCTTAGTTATATAGAGTCTTTGTGCACTGGCTTTTCCAGATCCTGGGTGTAGTAGTTATGTACTTAGTGTATGGGCGAGTTCACTGTCTCCTATGGGGTTGGAAATGGCAGGGATCTCTTGAAGCTTATCTCATTCTCTCATGGTGTACACTTTATTTATTCAATTTTTCCCCAGTATTTTATTTACTAAGTTGATAATTAAGGCTTCAAGCCAATAGGCGAGCTATCCCTGGGTAGGCACTGCTTGTAGGTAAGGCAGGTGGGTAGATGTAATACCCAATGGTGGGCAGAGGTCCCAGCCTTGGTGAAGGTGCTGGGGGAGCTCTTAATTAGATGTGCTGAGGTTTTATCAGGATGAACAGTGGGAACTACCTCAGCTCCCCTACCAGGCCTGCAGGAAAGCTATCCACCTCATAGTCTCACTCCTGCCCCAGTGTACTGGCTATTCAGATCAGAAAGGCACCTCTTTTCATCTATAGGAATGTTGATATTCCAAGTAGGGAGGGATTGTGACTCTGCCTCTTGTGCAGGCCTGAATCTGTGGAGTGCTCCTCCTCTGGGGCTGTAATCAACTTGAATTGTTCCAGGAAGGCTGTCTATAAGTGCATCCACGCTGCGTTCCCATGTGAGAAGCCCCAGATGTGTCTGCAGTGGTCTTCCAGGGGGAACAAGGACCCCTTCTCCAAAACCCTTCATTATCACAGAGGCTGCCTGCCTGTTGGGGTAGAGGTACAGACTTTCCCTACTGCTCCCAGTGCTGCAATTGTGTCTCTCCTGTAAGAAACTTCCAACCAGCAGAAAGATCTAGGACTCAAGGCCTACTACTGTTCAGAATTTTTTCTTCCACAGTACCCTGTGGAAGTATTCCCTTCATGTTGGACTCTCCCCATTAGCTTAGGAATGGGACTTCTTGAGAGCCAGGCTGCAATGATTGTTATTGCTCTTCTGTGTCTAGCCACCCGGTGCAGCTACCAGACTCCAGGCTGGTGCTCGGGAATGTCTGCAAAGGATCCAGTGATAGGACCTGTCTTCAAGTCTCCCAGCAGTAGGTACCAGCACCCACTCTGATGGCATCACAGGGGAGTGAGACAGATTGTGAGAATCCTTGGTTGTAGACAGGCTTAGTGAGCTGGCTCTCTCAAATGCTGGTTATACTAATAGTGAAATTGTCACATAGACGCAGTACCTCTGGTTAGTCACAGTGTTTCAGGCAGTGGTGTTAGCTGAGATCATGCAGCCATTTTCTCCTTCCTGGTCACAATGTTATTCTGTCAAGAGGTACTGTACATGTCTGAGTTTGTTGGCCTTCAGCCAGGAGGTTGCACTTTCCAGAGAGGACCAGCTGCATTTGTAGCAGTGGGATTTGAACTGCCCTAAGTTGTCCAGGGGAAGTATTCTGATTTCTCAGGCAATGGGTGTTGCCATAAAGCTCCCAAAATTTATGTCTTTTGTCTTAAGCTACCAGGGCAAGTGGATAAATACTGCTTGTTGTGGGCAGGGTTAGGTGGGTCTGAGCTCAGACTTTTCTTGGGCAGGGTCTGCCACGGCCACTGTGGGGATGGGGGTGGTTCTTAGGCTGCTGGGGTAGTGTTCCGAAGGGGATATATGTACTTGTTTTAAAATCAGATTTGTGTGTCCCAGATATGTTTGAATGATTCAAAAACTTGTGTTTTGAACAATCTTAGGTGGGATAAGCCAGTGCTAAAAACCTTCAAGGTCTGGGCATCTTTGAAACTGTCAGCAAAAGAAGGATTTTGCTGACACCAGTTTCAAAGAACCTAGTCAAGGTTAAGGGAAGGACTGACTCTAAAAAGAGCATCGAATTCCTATAGAATTTTTTTTTTTTTTTTTTTTTTTTTTTTTTTTTTTGAGACGGAGTCTTGCTCTGTCATCCAGGCTGGAGTGCAGTGGCGCAATATTGGCTCACTGCAACCTCCGCCTCCCGGGTTCGAGTGATTATCCTGCCTAGGCCTCCAAGTAGCTGGGACTACAGGTGCGTGCCACCATACCCAGCTAATTTTTGTATTTTTAGTAGTGACGGGGTTCCACCATGTTGGCCAGGATGGTCTCGATCTCTTGACCTTGTGACCCACCTGCCTCTGCCTCCCAAAGTGCTGGGATTTTAGGCGTGAGCCACTGTGCTCAACCCCTGTAATATTTAATTTAACCTCAGTGATCTAATACATGATAGAAGGTGAGAGTTGCAGAATTTAGGAGAGATGCCCAGAGGTCACAAGCTAGCTTAGTTTGCTTCCTAGTTTTAGATGGAAGAGGTAGCAAGAAAATGATTAAGACGTGAAGTTCAAACTCAAAACGGAAAAATCAATGCTGGAAAGTAAATAGTACTGAGAAAGAAAAAGTTAGATCATACTTCCTCTTCACAAGTCACAAAGGCCAATTATGCTGAAATAAGAGAAAGTGAACTGGGTCACCTGACACTGATCCAGAGAAAATAGCTGAAGCTGCCCGAGGCTGTTTACACTAAGATGGCAGGGCTTTTGTTGCTAGACAGATTTTGACTGTCCACATACCTATCTAGGCCTCTAATTAGAGTTAAGTGTGCTTACCTCGCTGGTAGAATCCTGGCCTAGCCAGGTTCTTGTCTGTGTGTCCTGAGATTAGACCATCCTTAGGAACAGGTGGAGAGCTTTGCTTGAATTCTCCAAGGGAGTAGGGAAAGGGTGGTCTGGAATGGAGGGAGGCCTTTGAGGAGATGTGAGTGTGACAGTAGCAGTGGCCTAGTCTCCGACTAAACTCAGGGTTGCAGGAGCTGTGTTATCCTACAGTTGCTCCCTGGTGATTAAGGGGCAGCTCTGAGATCCAGGTTGGGTGAAGGGAGCAATGATAAGTTGTGCAGCTGCTACTGGCCTAGGGGAGTTGATAGGATGCAAGAGGACATCCTCACCACCCTTGTCCAGCAGTGGCCTCTGAAAGTCAGCCTGATGAGAATAGGAGTGGCTGATGGAAACTGCTGCAGGCCACCATCACAGCCTGGATGACTTACCAGTGCTGCCATTCCTGACAAGAACAGATACAGAAGTCAACTCATCATAGGGCACTAAAGAGACTTCAATATTCAAAAATTTTCACTCTTCTCCAACATGAGTCACCCTTGAGAGGGAAGAGGATAGTGCCTTGTATCTAATTGTTGTAGAAGGGGAGAGTAGAGGTTGTTAATTGATATTTCTCATTAAGATAAGAAAAACAAAAGACTCAGCATGAACAGTGTAGGGGTTGGAGTTTCAGAAATGCTGGATGGGACTTTGAATTAAGGAATCTTTCCCTAATAAGCAGCAAGATAGTCGAGCCTAAAAAAGAGGGTTACACTCAGAAATTTGGTGGGAAATAGCAGCTACAACTCCCAGTTGGATTAAATTAAGCACTGATTACATACAGTTGGTCAGAAAGGTCACAATCTATGCCTTCAAATATTCAATTATTGCTTCAAATAATCAATGATCACAAATACCTGTTTTTTAATATAGCTGTTTGTGGAGAGTAATGATATTTGGCTGGATTATAAATCTCATTCCAAACCTGAGGACAGAAATTTACCAATTACTGTACGCATCCTAACTGGCATCTAAAGGCAGCAATCTTTACAGTCTTGAGGAAAAAATAACCTAACTTTAAGAAATGAGCTTTTGATATCTCACTTATAACAATGAGCAAAAATATCATAGCATCCCCCAAATCTGTTTTCACTTCGTCTATATTATTGATTAAATGATATAGCCTCTTGTCAGCAATGATTTTCATGGAAGATGACTGACTTTGACCAAATTTGTTCCTAAACACTATTAGAATCTAAATTGAGTTTTGAACTATAAATTGATCTGCCATCTTGAAATATTTTCACCTACTTTTATAATCTCTAGTTTTTATTGTTTTGATCAAAAAACACAGAAAGACATATCCTTTGAAAAGAGGTCTAATCATCCCTTTTAAAGTAAACTGCAGGCCCGGTGCAGTGGCTCACGCCTATAATCCCAGCACTTTGGGAGGCCGAGGCGGGTGGATCACTTGAGGTCAGGAGTTCAAGACCAGCCTGACCAACACGGTGAAACCCCATCTCTACTAAAAATACAAAAATCAGTCATGCGTGGTGGCATGCACCTGTAATCCCAACTACTTGGGAGGCTGAGGCAGGAGAATCGCTTGAACCCAGGAGGTGGAGGTTGCAGTGATCCAATATCATGCCACTGCACTCCAGCCTGGGTGACAGAGCAAGACCCTATCTCAAAAAAAAAAAAAAAAAAGAATAAAATAAATAAATAAAATAAATTGAGAATAATTATTAAACAGGTATTAAGATTCTGCATGGCAACAATGAATTTATTTTGACACCTTTGAGTCTTTTATAATAGTCTCATCTCTAGACTAATAACTCTTGAGGGCAGATGTTAATCTACTGAAATGCTTTCAGAAGGTCACTAGAACTCTGAAAGTTCACTGGAACTCTAGTAAATATAAACAAATTTGATTTTTTTCAGTAGGGTGTGTGTTTGGCCAGTTTCTGGGAGAAGTGGAATAATTAATTTGTATTTCATTTTAAATGATTTAAGTTACCCTCTGTCAGTTTGGATGACGACATTACATTTTACTCTCTAATTGTGAGTGACATTTTCTTCATCCTTTTTTCTCCCATGGTAAGGTCTCTCATTCTATCAACATGATAAATGCTAAATAAACTGGCATAATTGGAATCTCTGATTTTGGCCATTAGGGGCTTCAGACGAACAGTTTATTAAATTGGTGATTTTTGCTATTCTTCATTTTGAGACACTTAAGTCCTATTACTGCAGATTCAATATTTGAATGAAATTGGTATTTGGCAGTGGAGGGGTGGTGACCTGAAATCCAGGTACTACTCAGATCGCCAATCAAGAGGACCCTCTGCCTTCCCTTCTGTTTATCAGAGAACCAATTATCAATGCATTTAAAAAATAATTAATACTTTTAGAAAAATTTGAGCCTGGGTTCATGTCTATATTCTATATGGGATGTCTATATTCTGGACCTGGAAAACCTAATGGCTTTGGAAACCCAATAAAAGAAAATTTTTATTACGATTTTTAACCTTTAATTAAGGTAAAGTTCAGCTTAACTTAATTTTTCTTCATGCAAAAAAATATTTTCAAATTAAACCTACCCTGGGTGGTTAGTGCTAGTTATTTATATTTTACAAAAAACAAAATCCCCAAATGATTCAAATGTACAGCAATTTCTTTTTAAAGTGGGCATTAGAAAATGGGACTGACCTTGCAAAATAAAGTTTTTGAATGATCTCTGTATGGGAAAGCTAACCTAGAAGTTGTCTTGTGGACCACCCGCCTCATATGGTAAAAGGCTTTCGCAACCATACAAAGCTGGATGTTGAGCATGTAGCTGAATAAATTAATTCATGCTGCAGCCAAATCTTTGACATGAAGGATTGAGTCAAAATGGGGTCCCGGAGCTCCTATACTCTAGGGACTTTTCATAACACCTATATTTGCTTCCATTCAGTTTGCCTTATTTCAGCCATGAATGAGTTTGATTTTGAGCCAGGAGCCTCAAGCTGCAAACCATGAGCACCTCTACAGGATGCTCCACTTCGAGCTGAAAGATGTGGATTTGGGAGCAGTTTTCAAGGGGAGCTTGTTTTCTCCCATTCTAGGAGACTCTGTGATTGGTGATTAAAGCAGCTGTCCTCAGGCAGGCACTGCCAAATATATTGGATAGATGCTGTTCCCAGGTTTCTGGAACCATGTAAAGCAAAGCCTGGGTACCAAATCATAGGAGAATCAGTTTAAATGGGAAACATGCATTTTTGTCATCACTATTCAACGCAATACACAGCAGTAAAAACTGCACTTTTGCTGAAAGCAGGGTGAAACTTGAAAAGTCATATTCCTTCCAGATATGCCCCTGCAGAGCATAAAACCAGGTTGAAAGTTGGCTAGCTAATCATTATCAGAAGGATGATTTAAGTCAAGATACATGGACCAATATTTCTTGCTGTTAATGAAAAAAGATGATGGTGATTTTCTAACAAAAGAGGTTTAAGGAGTAACCCTAAAAGGGCCAAAAAAAAACCATAATAATAAGTCATCTCTACAATGTACAACTAAAAAAAATCTCTATCATTAGTTGTTTGGAGGTCTGAGGGACCTGAGACCTTTTGATTTATTTCTGACAATTTCACTGAGGACATACAACCGGTATGTACCGTTTGTTTTATTACAGATGAATGAATTAAATTCTTTAGTTGGATGGGACCACCATCATGAGGCAATTCAGAGTTATGGGAATGACATGAAAAAATTATTTTTCTCTGCACAAAACCTGCTTATTTTACAAACACATTATAAGACAGATGGGAAGGAGGATAGGAGGAAAGCAGTTACCTATTTGGTTTGTCTGGCAGATAAAGTAGGAGGTAGGAGTGTGGAAACCATTTAAACGTTACTGCTGCTTGTCATTTGTCCTACTAACACTTCATCTTATCTGAATAGTAACAATAGATGCTATGTATTGTGTGCTTACTTGTAGTTAAGCATTTTCCAATAATGTTATCATAATGTGCCTGTGCAATAGAGGTGTGATTCCCATTTTTCAGATTAAGCTCAGATCATCTGAATGGGGCATTTCAGAAGTTTAAAACTATGTTTCTTTGTCTGCAGAGGCTCGTGAGAAGATAAAAGTTCCTCCCTCAAAGGCTGTTATGAGGTCTAAATGAGACATAATGCATGTAGCGCAGCAAGCTTAAGATAGTCTTGGCCTCTAGCAAGGGCTCAGGAAGGGATCCCTCTTTATTGTTATAATAATCATTATTATCATTGCTATGATGGCTTCTAGTTCTACCTCTATTCCCTATTACTGTTACTCTTCAATTACTGCTGCTAATACTAATTGGTAATGATAATAACAATTATGGCTACACAGGGCCAGACTCTGGGACCATACCTGTCTCAGTCTCAGATAAGAGGATCTATTATACGGTGGTAATTTAGGAATAAAACAGGGGAAGGCTTGACAGCTGATTTAAGTCACAGTCATTTGTCATTTCCTGCTTCTCTTTGCACTCACTGTGACTACAGAAGCCACATGAGAGTCCGCTTGAAGGAGGCTTCCTGTCACTCCTTGTAAACTCACACCAGATGTGTGCCTTTTACATTGGCTGCCTTGGGCTAAGGTTCACCCTAGGGCAGGAAGTTGGCCGGCTGTGTCCACTTTACACCATGCCCCAAAGCCTGCAAACAGCTGCGCTAGAAGGACTATAACCCTCAGCACCTCCTGGACCTGTGTTTGGATTAAATGGCTCTTCACCCTTATTTGCCATCCTGAGAGAAATCTGACATATAGGTGTCATATTTTATTCATAATGTACTAATTATTGTTCCTATACAAATGAATACTCTATAGTCCACCAGTTCCCAGAGCAGCAGTTCTAAAAGCAAAGAAATTAGAATCAAAGAAGTACCTCATATTGCTGTATTCCTTAGGTTGCCTTATTGATGTGAATAATTGTGTTTCATTTATCTATTACTATGTAACAAATCACTCTAAACCTTAATGGCTTAAAACAATTTACTGTTTCTCATGATTTTGTGGATTGAGCTGGTGGTTCCTTTGCTGTTCTCACATGGGTCACTAAGTGATTGCATCCAGCAGGCACGGTGACTGAGGCCGGGTTCAGCAGGGATGTCTGGCATGGCTGGGACTCTCTCTTGACATGTTATTTTCATTCCAAGCTTCTTCACAGTATGGCAATCTCAGGGTCGCCTTCCAAGAGAGGGAAAACAGAAGCTGCAAGCCTCTTGTGTATGGCAGAGCATCATTTCCATGGCATTCTGTCAGCCACAGCAAATCACAAGGCCAGCCCTAATTCAAGGAGAAGACAAACAGACTCCTCTTGATGGGAGGGGTGGCAATGTCACATTGCAAATGAGCATGAGAGGAATTGCTGTGGTGTTTTGTTGCGGTCTTCGAAACCAATCCTAATACAAATTTTGAAAATACATTCTATTAAAAAGCTGCACCGTCATTGATCATGCAGATGCTTCACTTTTCCACTAAGATGAGTTCTACATTGTTAAAAATAGTTCAGTACAAATACTTCATGGGGCTAATTTGGAAGCATTCTTGACTTAAGATATTGAATATTTAGCTTCTTCAAAGATAAAGAGATTTGGCTTGCTGGGGCAGCCTGTAAATGTGTGCATGCTTGGAGTGTCCACATGGAAAGAATCACTCATTTATTCATGCCTGCATGCATTCATTCATCCATGTATTTGGACATACATTCCTATGCAAAGCTCTAAGCTAGGTACTGGAATAGAGCAAATACTCAGATTAATTAAACCAATAGAACCATTTTATATCCTGTGATTTTTTTTAGTTTGTGTGTGTGTTTTTAACTCAGCTACTTATTTTTTCAAGCATGAGCTCTTTCTTTTCCATATGAACTTCTATTAAGAAGTTGTATCTAATGAAATGCAAAAATAAATATAGCTCATGGTATACTTCACATGTAGACACTGGAGACATGCTTTTTCTTGAACTTACACTTAAAGCAATATTAGATATGGATAAAAAAGCCTGAGATTGAGTAAGACATTAGATAGGCTACAGAGCCATGATAGTTTCATGACCAGAGCATCCAATGACAGCCCACACAAATCTTGGGCACTTTGGGATTTCTCTGGTGGCAGGTACAAATTTGAGCACCATTCATTCATTATTTGTTTATTTATCCAGAAAATATTTATTGTGTTTTCACTATGGGTTAGGCCTGTTCCAGGTGAGAGATACTGGAGTCAAAAAAAAAAATAGTTCTTATCCTCATATAACCTAAATTCTAGATAGAGAAAATTGAGAACAACAACAACAAAAAAAAATACGCAGTCTCTCAGGTGGTGATAAACAGTATGGAAAAAAGTAAAGCAGAGTTTAAGGAATGAGGAGAAACTATCAAAAGAGATGGAGAGGGGATGGACAGTGAGGTAAGAAGAAAATCAAGATGAAATGGTGTCCCATTGTGTGGAAAATATTTCAAGAGGAGTGACAATTGTTTCAAATGCTTAGGAGAGGTCAGGTAAGCTGAGGACTGAGGACTGGACATTGTGTTTGACCATGTGGAGGTCATGGAGTGGTGATGAGAAAAGCCAAATTAGTTTAAGTTCCAGAGAGGATGAGAGACAAGAAAAGGGAAACCAAAAATACAGAAAACTCCTTTGTAGATGTTTTGCTGAAAAGGGGTGTTGAGGAATGGGGTAGATATCGGAGTGAGATGAGGGCCACAGGAGAGAATTTTATATGATAGGAAATATGACAGCATGTTGGTGCTGATAGGGATGCCCCAGGACAATGTGTAAACTGATGATGTAGAAGAGAAGGGCACTTGCTGAAATGATGTCCTTGAGTAGTTGAGATGGATGGATTCTTCTAGACCAGATTTAAAAATTCATGTCATTAGACATGTTGAGTGTATACCCAGAATATATATGCATCTATTCTTAAGTTTTATTTATATTCTACAGCAGTAGCATGTTTCATATATTTCAAAGCACACATAAAAATATAATCTGATGCTTTGTAGAAGAAAATATAAGAATAGAAACCCCAGCATTTTCTCCAAATACCCCATAGTCTTAAAACACATACTCCTTAAAGTGCATACATTTAACTTTGGAGTTCTTACCTTTAAACAATGTCACTGTTTGGCACTGATTTACCTAAAAGCAGTTGGAAGAAAAGAACTCGATTTTTCGAACTTGAGAATCTGAGTTTTCCCCATTTTGATTTCTATCTAGGAAGCGTTTTGCCTTAACCAACCCTTTACAAAGAGTAATAATTTGAAAATGTAACCAACTTGAAATGATTTAGGTAAAAGATCTAATTCATAAGCAGGTTCTTCAAATGTTCCTAGAGGTTACTTTTGTCACACATAATGTCACAAAAATGCAAAAAGTACTCAGAAAGGAGAACAACTGCATTTCAATTTTTATTTGTTGCCATTGGGTCACTTTTTTGAACCATAAGTCATTCCCAGAGCTTTCTCTGAATCCATGAATGAAGGACAAAAGTACACATCCCATCGCTGGTATACAACAATATCTTTGACCACATGATAGGAGAAGTGAGAAATGTAGCCAATTTTTTCCTGTAGTTTCCGTGTAAACATATGGCAGTTTACACAGAAACTACAGAAAGTACAGAAACCTAAAATGAAAACTAAAATTTGTTCCCAGGTTGAAAAGAGGAAAGAGTTTCAGTGATAGCCACTAAAGCCACAGAAGACTTTATTCTCTGGAAGATGTTTTTGCTAATTATAAGGCTGAAATTACTGGCACAGACTTTTCTTGCAATTGGCTGATATAATATAATAAAACAATGGTGTCGAGCGGAACCACTGTGAAAGTTTTTAAGGTGGTCAAAGGAATCATTCCTGTAGTTCCAGTGTAATCCCAGTTGCAGATTAACATTGTCAGGTATGTCAGAGATACCTGAAGTACAGTCATCACATTCACAGTGTGTGGATCCCCATCTCGAAGGGACACAATGCTCCTAAATCAGTCTCTCCATTGCAGGGGCTGGCATCAAGTTCCACATTTCCACTCGGGAGCCCTCCTTCTCCTGACGGCTGGGGCTGTAGGTTCCCTGAGTTGCCCTTTTGTTGGAGGTGACAACAGAAGCAACAATGGCCAGCAATAGGATCAGTAACAAGGCGATGGTCACTGAGCCAATAGTGGTGAAAATGTCGGAGATCAAGTCATCTGCCAACTGGAAAGATTGAAATCATTGGGATGTGAATTCTATAGCAAAGGCAAATAAATATTCAGGACAATGGAACTACCCAGGAATGAAGACCAACCAGAGCAAGCTGGTACCACTCAGTACTGTAAAAAGACCAAGGTATTAAAAGAAAGTCAGATTTTCTTATTCTCAAATCATTTGCAAATGATCATATATCTAGCATCTAAAGTCTACAGTCAGAAAATATGGCATGAAATACCTACTATATTTGCTCAGTCTCTTAATCTCAGTGACTGAGATCATTCATGTAGCAACAAAGGCAAAAGATGAGCCCACACTTATATTTGTAAAATGATTCTAGATCTATAGCCACGTATTATTCATGATCTCTTTCCTCCCTTGCCAAAAGTTCTAATTTGGGACTGAAGAAATGGTTATTTTACAGTTTTGTTTTGTTGCTTTGGGAAAGGAAAGAAATTAAATTAGTTGGGTCTTGTGGGAAAAATTCTTGACACAGAGGAGGGACTGTGATACGCTGGTCTCGCAGGGGGTTTCCAAAGGAATCACTCTGATTCGGATTCGACATGGCAATTGAATGGTTGTAAAGGCACATGTGCTTAACGCTGAATCCGAGTATCTAGCAGCAGACAACGGCAGGTAGAGCCCTGTCAAAGGGAGCTGGATCCTGGGCTCTCAAAGTTGTTATTTTTACACAGTGGTTTGATTAATGTTAATTCTGATGTGTTTGCAAACACTTTTTAGCAAACCCGAGCTCTTATCAGTTTAACAATGGCTAACATGAAACTGTGACTGAGTTGCATAGAAATATTAAAGACAGAAAGGAGTTACTGTTTGAATTTTTAAACTGATTTTTTCAAAGACGTATTTCTATCAGAGTAAATCAGTAGTAAACTCTTTTACCTTCTTATTTAGCTTTCTCTAGGACTCATCCCCACGTTACCAAACCAATCTACTACAAATGAAATCTGTGTTTAACATCCTAGAGAGTTTAAATATCTTTTCTATCCTTAGTCTCTTTTTATTGTTCCCTGTGTCTTGGTTTAAATTATTATACAATTAATATAATATTCTAACAGCTTCATAGTATTGTCTGGGATCTACTCACAATAATCCTTGCTCAAATGTGGTTCATTAGTTTGTGTATTCAATCAGCAATACTTATTGACCATTTACTATGAGCATTTACTGAGCTAGGAAATGAAAATACAAAGACAAATAAATGTTTGGAATCTGGAGCTCAAATTCTGGAGATAGGAGAAGAGGAAGACACACACACACACACACACACACACGCACACAAATAATCATAATACATTACAGATAGGTGTTATGACCCTGTGATGAATTAATTGTGTTGAGGAGTAGGTGGAGCAAGATCAGAATGAGACATGATTGTCCTTTGAAGGATTAGTGGATGCTCCAGTACTTCAAGGAGGAAATTCCACTTTAATGAGACAATCTCGGTGGCTCACACCTGTAATTCCAGCACTTTCGGAAGCTGAGGTGGGCAGATCACCTGAGGTCAGGAGTTCGAGACCAGCCTGGCCAACATGGTGAAACCCTATCTCTACTAAAAATACAAAAATTAGCAGGGCATGGTGGTGGGCGCCTGTAATCCCAACTACTTGGGAGGCTGAGGCAGAAGAATCGCTTGAACCCGAGAGGCGGAGGTTGATGTAAGCTGACATCATGCTACTGCACTCCACCCTGGGTGATAGAGCAAAACTCTGTCTCAAAACAAAAACAAAAACAAAACATAAAATGCAAGAAGACATAAAAGTCCTTAGAATTTAGGGAAAGAGTAAGAAACCCAGTGTGACCGAATGTGTATGTTTGAATTGGGAAAGGGTGAAAAGAGTTGGTGAGAGAAAATACTATAAAGTAGAAGGGTCTTGTTAAGAAATGTGAATGCCACACTAAACTCAGATTTTGTCCTGTAGTCAGTGAGGAGCCACTGAAGATATTTAAGCAAAAGCATGACGTGATAAGCTCTGGTAACAGGGTGGAGGATGGGAGATAGTGTAGGTGGGGAAGAAATTGGAGGCAGAGAAGTTAGTTTATCTTATTAGTCATGATAAGAGATTACCTAGGTCTAAATTTAGCAAAGGAGTGAGAATTGAAGGGAAAGAATGTTTGAGAGAGATTTCTGAGGTAAATTCAGCATCACCCCATGTCAGATTGTGTGGGGTAGTGGGGAAGAGAGGAAGGATGAAGATGGCTGGTGATACCACATTAGATGAACAGGTGGATTGGGATGTCAGTCATTGAAATTGTGCTCACATGAGGAAAAGCTGGGTTCACATGAGGTTTGTGTAGGAAGAATATGAGGTCAGGCTGGGAAAAGCTGGTCTTAGGTGCCTTGGAGACATTCAAGAATATAGTACTATTAGATCATTAGAAATACGTTTACTACTCCATCTCCCCTTCACATTACTGTGAAAAATTCTGGGTTATGACAATGACTGGAGCTTTTGAAGTAAAGCATATAGAATTTCATAGAGTTCAGTAGTTTTTTAGAAAAAACAGTTTATGTCAACTAGAGGGCAAGCTCTCCATCCATACTGTGTGGCCATGCTTTTGTAAATAATTATATGTTTTATCAATAAAGATAACTCTGGCCTGGGAAAGAGGAACAGAACCATAGAGTTGGGCTTGAAAGGTCAAAAGGCTGGGACACAGAAGAGCAGATGAAATCTGACCAGAAAAACACCTTAGTACTATCCAATGATCTTTCGAAAATGCACACTCTTGTTCTTAGATGTTGATTTCATCTTAATCTGTCTGGTAAATCATGTCATCTGTTGGAGTAAATGGCGGTTCTCCTGGATGAGAGAGTTGGGAGTGCCCACACCCATGCACACAAGAGAAAAATCATTTGGTTTGTCTCTGTTTTCTAAACTTTTCCAGGCCCTTCTCTTCTCATTCAGCCTGAGATTGATTACATTGGGTAAACTGAGGCTTCCCAGATCCTCTCATCTGCTATGCTGCAACAGGAGAGGAAGAAGGACTCATGGGGGTGGGTCCCGAGTCCTTGTTATACCTCAATTCAGGTTGAACCAGAGGGCTGACCTGTTTCACATATTTTGGGACTCCTGAGGAACCAAGTCCTTCATCTACAGTTGCTTTGCTGTTCTTAAAAATGTGATAAAAATAAAAGAGCAAATTCAAGGCCTGGGATCCAGCCCCACCTCTGCCAGACCTGGCTGTGTAATGAAGTGGTTAAGAGGTCAGTCTTCAGAGGCAGAGACCTGGGTTTGATTCGTGGCTCTGCCAATTACTTGTGCAAACACAGCAAGTTATTTCACCTCTTAGGAACTCATTTTCATCACTTATAAAATGGAATATTAACATCTACTTCAAAGGATGGGACCAAATAAAACACAAAGAATGTAAAATACAAAAAGCACAGCCTATAGGAAGTTCTCAAATACACAAACATATTAGTAGTCATTAGTATACCATTTATCATTTTCCCTAATTCTATTTGCTTTTAAAAGATAAACTAGAATTCCCTCAGGACATTGCAGTATGACAAAGGGAGCCAACCTACAAACCTAATATTGCAATTCCCAGCCTCATATAAAGTTTTTGATGAAAGAGTTCCCCTAACTGTATCAAATAGGGCATGTCATTAAGCTTTAGAGTGAACTGAATGAGTAGGGTTTTGAAATCGCCTCTTCAGGGCCCTTTGCTTTTAAATTCCCATGGTTGAAAGGCTTTTTTTTTTTTTTTCTCCACTATTCTTCAACTGTGCTTAAAATATACGGCACTAGGATGGATCTTTTGATAATTGAAACTGCTGGGACACATGAACTGATGATGGAGGCCTCCAGGTGCAGGACGAGATTTAAGGCCAGCCCTATTTGGATTGGTTGTGCTCTAACACTGAGCTTTTGAATAACCTTTTCCTGAAAAGACATACCCCAAATTAATTATAAATATAATGTAGAATTGTTTTTTTTTCTGAAAAATGACATGCTGCTATCTGCAGTCAGTTATCATATTAACATCTTTTAAAAAATGTATATTGTATGTATGATTAATTTAAACTGTGATTACTTTGAGCTCCATATCTGCAGAATAAAATAAATAGATGTTTCATTTGTTCTCCTCAAAGAGAATTTATTCTGAAACATTAACTGGGTTCTGGCCTATATAGGACCCAAGCAAGGTTATTCCATGGTATTCTATGGTGAGACTGTCAAAACCTATTTTGAAACTTCCATCCTGATTATTGTATGCGGGAATGTGCTAGCACCATAGGTTAATGTGTGTTTTCCTCTTAATCCCAGAAAAGAAATTTCATCTTGTTTCTTCTGAAGGGGAACTGGAAACAGCATGCACTTGCTAAGCAGACAGAAAGGGATTTGAATCTAGTTTCGATACTTGTTTAGTACACTTAGCCTACATATACTGTTTTCCCACTTCTCTCAGAAATGTCATAAGAATGAAAGAGCAAATTCAAGGCCTGGGATGCAGCCCTACCTCTGCCACTCCTGGCTGTGTAATGAAGTGGTTAAGAGCTCTGCTCATATACCATTTTCCCACAGTATATGTAGGATAAGTATAATAAATGGGGACAACAATTCCCACGTCTTAGAATTGTTCTGAGAATTACAGCATTCAGTGGATAAAGAGCTTCTCATAGGACATACGCACAGGACGAGAACTTTGATCCATGTGATTACTCTTGTTTATTACCCCAAGTGACCTTCCCCTGATTGATTTTCTTGATCCTGTTTGGATTTCAGAACTCCTACCATCCACTCAGGGCCATCCTTGTGAACAAGGAGGCGCTTCGGGTTATCACTCTCACTGTGCTGATGTGGCGCTGGTGGAAGGGTGTGCAATCTGGGCCTATCAGAATCAACTGTTACTAATTGCTTGAGAGTTAATCTAATTTGGAAAACACAAAATGAGCTGGAAATAAGAGAAATGAGACAAATTCTGTTGTCAGCATCAGGACCTATCTTTCATGATATTTAGGGCCGATGACAGCATTTGAAATAATGTGAAAACAATAAACATATCAGAAGGAGCTCTGAAAAAATATGAAACATTGCAGGATTTTTTGGAAAATGTAACCTCACAATTCCAAGTGAACAGAGGTGCAAACATGAAAGCTTTGACTTAAAGTGAGGGAATTCAAGAACTAATGCTGCAACCATCAGCCCCCGGAGGTCCTTTCTTTCATGCCTGCGTTTTATAAAACCAACAGAAGTATGTTTGCGGTTAAAAATGAAGGCAATATTTGGGGTTAAAAACTGGCTCCTGGAAAACACCACAGTGGAATGAATTACTTCAAGTCTTTCCTGGAATTCAGTTGTATGTATATCAGTTACATAGAAATATGTGGAGACAGTTTAAGATGGAAAGTTAAAATGTTTGAATGTGTCAATTGATTACAGGTTACATTCCAGCTTCAATATGTGTGTTTCTGAAACTAGTTGTGTCTGTGTGTGTATTTAGTGTTACATCAAATAACCAAGTAAGACCATTATGTGCAATTAAGAGAATTAGTGATTTATGGAAAAATTATTTTAAACACATTGTGTCTTTAACATGCCAGTTGGAATATTTATCTTCCATCTACATATATAAAGTAAAATAAAGGCATCTCTCGAATGCTCATCCACTAAATTTTTTAAAAAAGGAATACAAATTTGGAGAGCAGTTCTTGTGAGTTGCTATTCTGACAAGTAGATCGTCAATTTGGTGGATGGTAAAAACCTCCCACACAGACCTCAGTCCTTGAACTATATCTTATCAGTGAATTGTTAGAAACGGCCGTTTCCATAGTAATATTGAATATGTGCCAAAACTCTGTTTTTAAAATTAATATTACTATAGCAGCCAATTTTCAACCATAAATACACTGTCCACTTTACAGTCATAAGGGGAAAATAAGGTATTAAAAAGCCAAAAGAGAGGACTCGGGAAGTGTCCTGGGATAAGGAGGAGGCTATCCAGCCAGATGCTCCTTTCACCAAATAAAAGGCTTAGGAATGTGAAGAAAGGATGGCAATCAGAGAGCCACCAGGCACCTTTCCCTCTGAGCAGCAGGCCGACAGCAGGGAACAGGGGAGGGAGGGATCTGCACTGCATGCTGAGTATCATTTTCTCCTTGGCACTGCCCCATCTCTTCATCTGGCTGCTCTGCTTCTCCCAGAAAACAGATAAACTCCCACTGGGTTTGCCGAGAACAGAACAATGGTGAGCTACGGCCCCCTCCAAGGGCTGTAAGACTGCAGTTAGCAGGGTTTGAAGTCCCTTGCTGGAAAAAGAAGGAATCCAATATAAAGGCTTTCTCATTAATTCTCACCATGTGATTACAATTTCTTATAACTATGCTGATTGGGGGTCATCACAATAGCTGGGGGAGGAAAAACTGAGCTGAGATGGGACCGTCCAGGGAACTGCAGCCTGGAAGATGCTTCCTGGGAACCTTCTGATATGATTTCCATACCAGAAGGAATGGTATAGCTATGATAGGAAGGAAGAGGCTAGAACAGCTACCGTGGAAATTTCCTGTGGACACATTGGAGATAAATGAGAAAAAAAAAAAAAACTGATGTAACATAAGGATATATATTTGGAATTCTAGTTCCAGGTTAAACAATCAACCTCAACATTAACTCAAGCATGACATATTTCCTCTTGTAGACCTTTAGGGAAAGGGCCCAGTGACACTGAGATTTGACATGTGCTGTGACATTGGTCATAAATAGACAAGTTTATTTCTGCATTCTACAAATTGTGTAACCACAATGCTAGCTAGAAGTAGAGTGGTGGGCCAAACAGTCCCTGGCAGGAGCCAGTATAGGCATTAGATCTGTAAAAATAAGTATCAAGCAAAAGCCCTGATAATTCACAACCTCTCTCCTACTTAGGATACCAGATTTTAGGCAGAAGCATAGATGCAGCTAGAGGTTTGAGGACATTGCTTTCATATTTTTCTCTCCATAAGCAGGTGGTATAAGTGATAGCATTGTTTTCTTTGGAGCACATGGCCTTGTGAATAAAAATTATCGCCTCATCTCATACAAGAACCAAATCCCAGCAGCTCAAACTCAGTTATATTTCATTATGCTTTGTAAATTTATTGTTGAAAGATAATGGCTAGCCATTTCTTCTGACCCTGTGTCAGTGGTTTGCCAGATGTTTTTAACACAGAAAATGCTTTAATTCTCCTAATAACTCAACTAGGTAGGTGTTACTATTTGCTGTCATCTTCTTGGGGAGACCTTCCCTGACCATCCTCTTTGATTGCAATCAGCTTTCATTCTCTCAAGCACTCAGTACCATGTGAAGTCTATAGAGTTTTTGTGTGTATCCTGCTGTAATGGAAGCCCCATTCAGGTGCAGATATTTGCCTTCCTTGTTCCCAGCTGTTTCCCTGGCACCTGGAACAGTGTCTGTTCCACAAAGACATTGCAGACTGCCACTTGGCAGAAGAGAATTAAAAGTTAGAGCTTGTCTAGCAGCATGCAATGAGCTATTGACTTTATCAACACAGAGCTTCTTCCTCTTGGGATTTTTACGTAATAAAAACCTCACCATGTGTCCTGCAGAGGAACGGAAGCAGCAAGGGGAGGTGCCATCTCTGAGGTGCTGCTGGCAGGAATTGGAGTGGCAGATAAGGGATAATATGACCAAGGAGCCAACCAGACACGAGCATTATTCCTTTTTGTGAAATCAACAAACAATGTGTTTGTTTTTACCTTTTCCTGCCCCTCGTATCTAGAATGGAAACGTTATCAAGTGATACAATCAGGAGCTGCTAGTGAGGATTAAAAACAAAAATAAAGGTAAAAAATAAGCAGGAGCCAGCTATCATTTGCTACATGTGAATTATTCTTTTTGTTTCCGTTAGGTGAACTACTGGACATTAGCTTGGCCTATTTTGGTCTCAGAAAAGCTGTGTGGACATTCATGCTTCTCTCCCTTTTTTTTCTTTTCTTCTCTTTATTTCATTTTAGAAAACAGTGGTTGCTAACTAAAGATTCAGAGCGTGTAACTCATTCAGCGCTATGAGCTGCAAACTCTTGTAGTTTTCAAAGCACATCCTTTTCATCTCTTCATTACTCTATGCCCAGACCCATTTGTAACCAATTCCCCTACCATTCTGTTCTAATTTCTCTCTCTGCATTCCCACAGTCACAATCCTGGCCCAACTGTCCTCTCCCTAGGTAATTCATCTATTCTCTACACACTTTTATTTCCTCCAGAATCTACATCCTCCATCCAGCCCCACAGAAAAAAATGACCGTACTTACGTGACTAGGAAGTCGTGGGAACGAACTATATCAAACCTATCCATATCAAATATAAATTGCCAATTTTGATTTTATGTATTTATTTATTTTGAGACAGGGTCTCACTCTGTCGCCCAGGCTAGAGTGCAGTGGCATGATCTTGGCTCACTGCAGACTTGACCTCCCGGGCTCAAGCTATCCGCCTACCTTGGCTTCCCAAAGTGCTAGGATTACAGGCGTGCGCCACTCCACCCAACAATTTTTAAGTTGAGGCTCTTTATTAATGAGTCCCATTTCCTCATGAGGGTCATCACCAGTTGCAGCCTAGCTAGTGCCGGGGCGGGGGGCGGGGGGGGGTTCCAGCAGAGCAACTCTCTTTATCTGCCACTTTTCAAACAGGAATCACCTGTTCCTCCAAACCACTTCTCTATCCTGAAACATGCCGTTTATTCAATCATGCCTCTCCTCTTTTTAAAAGATAATTCAAACTTTCTCTGTACTTTGCAAAGCCTCTCCAGAGAAGCCCATGTGACTCCACTCACCTGTAACTCTTACACAGCAATGTCCAGGGCCAGCACATTTTTGAGAAGAGCTGTAGCTAGGCCTGCCTGGCATAGCATATGCGCATGAATGTGTAGCTGTTGTTCAATGTGAGTTAAGCCAAATCTATCCCTCCCTTCAGGACTGTAAGGCATGACTATTTGTTACTCTGGAACTTCCCAATAATATAAAATGCAGTGCTTTGCCCAAGTGGCTGATCAATTATTATTGACTCACACACTTGTAACACTGATTGCCCTGTTTAACACATTACTAAGTTCTTCTCAGTCATAAGAAGAGTTCTATAGAGCCCAGAAAGTTTGGTGGTGGTGAAATTCATTCATTCATTTTTTCATGCTTTCATTCACTTACTCAACAAATTATTACCGAATGCCTTCAAACTTTCAGACAGCATATTAGATCCTGGAGACATGGAAGTAAAAGGCATAACCATTATCTTTAAAATAATTCACTGTTTAGTGATAGTACCTGGGGGTGGGGCAGCTATATAAACAATTACAGTTCCATATGGGTGGTGGTAGTTTAGAGGTGAACATGAAGGAAAAACAAGGAGAAAGGAAGGTGCCTCATGGATCGCTAAGTTTCTCAAAGGAAGTTGCTGGGAGAATGAGGTAAAGAAGTATGTTTTCGGCTGAAGGAATCACCATGATCCAATTGCTTTAAGGAGAACAAAAAGCATGCCTGTGGTTCTGGGACATTTCCTGCATGCCTGGGAAACTTTACAGAAGGATAACTCCTTAGGCAGAGCCACAAATGGAGAAGAACTAGAATAGGAAGTGGCAGACAGCTCATGTGCCAGGAAAGTGTTTACCAAAACTGGGCATGTAACCCATCTAGATACCAGGCCAAGAAACCTGATTTCCTGTCTCTCAGGAGGGCCAGAATGGAGGGAGCAATTTCATGTGTACTTGCTACTGGTCCTTTCCTAGGCTGATGACTTATACCACTTATTTTCAACATAGTAGCTTCATTATTTGAGTTCCCTGTTTATGTATCTGCTGGGTCATCTACTAATTTGCATTTTGTAGTGTAGAAAAAGATTGGAGTTTCTTCATATCCCATTTCTGCCATACTAAATAATTTTAGAAGACAAGGGATAAATATGCCAATTGATTTTATACAGAATTCCAAAAGCAAGAGAATATTCAGTGGCAAAATAATTAAAAGGACAGGGGACAGTTTGAGATAAAAAAGGATACTAAAAAGACATGCCAAATGATGACTAAATGCAATTGATTGGATCCTGGATTTTAAAAATCTATAAGAGACATTATTGGGACAATTAGAAAGTCTGAATATGGATAGTATATAAGATGTTAAATTTCTTGAATGTGATACTAGCATTGTGGTTATAGAAGGAAGCCCTCTTTCTTAAGAGATACTAAAATACTTAGTGGTAAAGTGTCATGACATCTGCAATCTACTTTCTAATTACTGAGCAAAAAATAAATATGTGTATATGGACAGAGATAAAGCAAAGGTATCAAAATGTTAAAAAGTTGGTAATCTGGGTTAAAGAGTTACACGCATTAGTTGTAACTTTTTTTCAATTCTCTTTAGGTTTGCATTTTTTTCCAAGCAAAATGTTGGAAAAGTAATAATTTAACAAACAATTTTTATAAGGAAAATAGTTCCTCCAACCCCCATATTAGCAGATCTTGCTTCTTCCATTACCCCTTCCTTGGCTATACTAGGCCTTGCTTATTTCTCTCTGCTCTACACTTTTATTGCACAATAAATCTTGCTCTCATTGATGGTCTTATCTCCTCTCCCAGACACTAAGATATGGATCACATCACATGTTAGTTTCCTCACATATTTGGCCCTGACCCTGCCTGCCTGTGCCTTGCACGGTGTTGGACACACATTGGGTGTTCATGGACTTTCCTATGATCGACTGGTGTCACCGCTCTTAACCTATAAGCCGTACCTTGGCTCTCTTTTCATTCACATTTCTTTCTTCTTTCCAACTTTCTTCAGCTAGTTAAAAGCTGCTATTAATTCATTCTCACATTACGCAGAAAAAATAATGCAGGATCCCTGACATCCCTACGGCTTATCACATATCCCTTCAGCAGAGGTAATCTAGTCTGTGTCATCATATTTATTGCCCCCAAATCAAAACCAGTTGCCAAAGTAATGAAGGTCTATTGGTTTGTGTTGACTTAATCCATGTCAGAGGAGCTTTAGGAGCATATAAGGATAATTTGACCAGCAAAAGAAAAGCCATAAAAATGATCAAAAAGCCAATAGATATACTGAGAACACCAAGCTTATTTTACTGAGGATTTATGGCCAATTTATCAGAAAATTATTTGGTCCAAGCCTACATTCAAATAAGTCTCTCAGTAATTCAGCAAAGATTCCAACCTCTGAAAGAAAATAGCCTCCTATAATGAGATACCCTAGTAACCCCTAACTTGCAGCACATGTACTTTAATTTTCAACAGTTGTGAGACTGCAGTAAATCCAGTTTTTGAATCACTAGTCCCATTTATGCCTCAGACCTGCATTAAATTACTGGAGCCTGAACTGCCTCAGAGCAGAGCCAATGCATCGTCCCTTCAACCTGCATAAGTGTTGATTAATCAAATAGGGCTTAAATGTCGGACATACCCCAGATGGTAGCAGTGCCAACTCCTGCTGTGTCTCAGCAGAAGTGGATGCCAAACCACCAGGCTCTGCCACACTATGTCAGCTTTGCCCTAGGCCCAACTTTGGAGGTTGTGTTTTATTGACCAGACTCAAATTGGCTTCCCCTCATGTAAGTGATAAAGTGTGGTGTCAAGTCACCCATGTAAAATATATTATTTTAACTTTGACAGCTTGTCATTGAAGTCCTTGTTTATATAATCTATTGTGCCATTTACTCTATTCTTATTTTAAAAAGCAAACATAGAAATAAAAACCTTTCCTTTAGTGTTTCATTGATGAATGTCTATACCTTGCACCTTCTCTTAAATAATCTCAAAAGTAGCCATTTCTATTGTCACTGTCAGTTTACATCAAATTATCAGACTTTCAGTTTCGAACTCTGCCTAGTGGAAGATGAAAGACACATATCATGCTTTAATGGGAAGCCTTTCACTGCACAGCCTTTTCTCTTCAAAATAGTTTGAGACTTGGTATGTCTAAACAGAGATGGATCCTGTGAGGCTGAGAGGCTGGTCAGATCCCAAGTGAACATTTCTAAAATCTATGAACTCAAAGCAACTTAAAACACCAAGCAACCTGACAACCAGCAAAGATAGAAACCTTCATATTATGAGGATTTATTGAAATAGTATTTAGTTTTAGAACTAAAGGTTTGTTTCAGAAGTCAGGCTTTCATAAGCCATTTGGTAAAAGTCTATAGGTTTTAAAGTTAGCAGGATTAAAAAAAAAACAAAACAAAAAACAAACCCAAAACCTTATGTATGACTTTACTAACAGTTCACCTAAATACGCAAAAGCACAACAGAAGCAAAGGCTAGGTTTTCATTTGTATTGAGGAATTTAAAGCATTTATTCTTGGAGGGGACAAAAATAAAGTCTAACAGCATTTTCCTATTAGTTTAAAAATACTGCTGAACTAAAATTTCTCCATCTCTATGTATAAATTTAGCACAGAATTTAATAACCTACTATAAAATTAGATCATACAATAAAGCTAAAGTGGTTATTTTATGCTTTGGGATCTCTAAGTCTGTGTTATATACAGTACATAGGGTAATTATGATATTCACAATGACCACATCTTTTTTTGAAATAATAGTTTGAGACCCTTGCCCAAGGAAAGGTGGGAAGCAGAAGTGACAAGAACTCTCTTCCTTTGCTACAAAAGGCTCAAAAGACAAATTGCACGACAAGTTCTCTTCTCCTTTAGCCACTGGTTAATTTTTGGAGACTGTTTTAATAAAATGAAGATCAGGTTCTCTGTTTTCTAAGCAGCTTGGAGATCTATTTAAGAAAAAAGCTGAGATAACCTGGCTAATGTGCTTGATTATATTTTATTTCTATAATTTGCTATTCATACTCTCAAAATATAGTTTTTTTCTGGATAATTCTTGTCTCATACTTGGTATCATACTGACATGAATTATTTACATTATTTCTGAATTTTGAAGTAATTGCTTAGAGAAAGTATTCCTCTTAGTGACTTAAATAATCTGAAACAGGGAAATTTTATTTTTTTTAACTCCCAAGGAGACATAGAATTGAATGTTCAAACTATAAACTAAGCCTCTTCAATTTTGCGGTGCAGCACAACTCTCTCTACTTTTTCCCATACCCCAAACAACACTCCCACTGCCCCTTTAAAAAAAATACTTCCCTTGGGTCTATAACTTTTCTATTCAATCACCATTTAGATTGCTTGTCCTCAGGGATATGGCTGAGTTAGGAGCCTCAGGAAGAAAACCATGATTAGTCACTAGGCCTGAAAAATCCTCCCCAATCCTGTTTCCAAGGATTGGTGCCAATTCTCCAAACGTGCTCAGTGCTCATGTTCTTTTCAGGGTCATTCGGCTTGTACAGCACAGATTAAACACACAGCCTCAGTATTTTCAGTGTTGTGAGGAGACGCATTTACATTCCACTGACGGCGTTGGGTGTAACAAGAAGCCATCTGCTGTGATTTAGCAACACGAGGAGGAGCTACAACTTTGACAAGCGAGAAAGAGTTGCAACACAGCTCAACTCAGTCCAGGTCCTCTTTGTGGGGCGGACCTGAGCAGAAATCACCTCAATATTAAAAGGCATTTTTATTAAGTAGTTCTTAGAAGTTGGTCTTCTATTAAATGTTTCATTGTTCTCTTTCACTAAAATTCGTTTGCTGCTATTTGTTAGGGTTCTTTTACTAGTTTCAGGAACCCAGAGTAAATAGATTAATTCTATGACAAAGATGACAACTAGGTCTTTGATTCTTTGAGCATTCTATCCAGGTAGTTAATCTTTCCTGTATCTGGTTCATTCGCTACACTGGGATTACCTGTAAAATACGTTAGAACTAAAAGGTGGAACATAGGGATATGGAAAAAGTAACTACAAGCTGAGGATTTAATATTTTCTGGCATTTTACATGTCATCTCTTAATTTTCACCACAATCTAATGATATAGAGATTATTGCATGTATTTAAAAGATGATTTAAGCAATTTGTCCAAAGTCACACAGCTAGTAAGCAGCTTAGAATCCAAATTATCAGGGCTTGTTTAATTATGCACAGTTGCATCCTTAGATAGAGCACTATATAAATGTAACCCCAAATCTACCCCATAATTTCAACTGTATTACCCTTAGTTGGCATATCTGCAGACTGAAAGAAGAGTCAAAATGGTTATTTTATATTTCAGGTCTCTCACTATGCACAGTGCTTATGTAACCAATCACGCTTCTCTGATTACTGATGTTTGTTTAGTGTTTTTTTTTTTTTTTGGACTTTGCATGTGAGAATAACTTCAATAAAGTAGGCTGATGGGTGGAAGGGTTTTGTTTTCAGTTCTAGGAAGGTGCCTAGCACACAGCAGGTGTCGGGAGGTAAACTGTCTTTACAAACAGTGTCTGCATAGACCTAGAAAAATTCAGCAGGAGAACAAAGAAAAAACTCCATAATGCACAACTTTCAGTCCTATGCTTTTAACATCCCAGTATGTCTATCAAGAAGTAAAACAACTAAACAATGAAGAAAATCTCCCTGGGTTGTGGCTCTTATAAAACAGCCATGTGCTCCCCTCCAGTTCTAACACAATATCATCAGGTGATGATTAAGAAGGTAGCTGTTTCAGTGCTTCACAGTGTCAGGAAACAAGGTATCAAGCCAACAACTTCCTTGTTAGGTGCAGCACTTAGATTGCAGCCATGTTTTGCTTCCAACTGTAAATATTAATGGTGAAGAAAAAAAAAAAATCTGCATTGGCTATAGGCTGCCTGAGCTCAGCATATTACATGACACTCTGGAGTTATTTGCTGAGATGTAGATAATTGTACTTCTTGTTAACAAGTTTCCATGTATTTTTACTCCATCAGCAGGTTCTTGAATCAATGCTTAGATTACGTTTGACTACATCAGCACAATTTGACTTTGATGGAAAGTTTGAAATTTGTGTGTAATTAAAAATTATACATCAATTTCCTAATTTTCCAGAAAAGGCAGCTAATCCTCTTGGATGCCGTAGCATTTATACCTTGTCCCTCAAAACACACTGGCTCCTTTGCCTCAAACTCCCTAAAGGAGTGCATAATGTTTTTAGGACCAAGGGGAGTATTTCAGGGCAAACTGAGGGAGTCCTTTCACATGTCACCCATTGCCAAGAGGATTTAATGTTTCCAGAAGCATAGGGGAACTTCGGAGTTGTTTTTGTACTCCTTTTGAGACACTAAGTTTCAAAACCATTTTAAAGGAGCTTATATTTCCTTATAGATTAATGTAAAAATGGCCTGAAAATAATTTAAATCATTTATTAAAACACACACACATATTCCACTATATGTAAGATATATCAGTATTATTTATGGTGCCTGAATTCAATAAATGCCAATTGATGAGGATGGTAATACAGTCATCCATAAAATGCTCCTAAGTTTTTTCACTGCAGTGGCACATTTCTGCCTATAAAAAGTCTAAGGCAAAAAGCTTATTCTACACTATCATGTACAAAATCAAGAATGACAACATTACATGTGTATAAAATGTGGAAAAGTCAAACTATTTAATTTATAAGAACATACTTCTGCATTTGTGTAGCATAAATTCTAATAGGCATGTCCTCCGCGATGAGTTCCTGCAATTCATGGCATGCTATGCTTTTGTCTTAATGTACAATTTCAAGACCCATACATTTCTATATTGAGAAAACTATTCAAACAACATGCCATCTTTTCCTCCTTTTCCTGTCAACTTCAGAGTTCATGATGTTTTGCAGGTGCTGAAATTTTTTTGAACTGAGCTGACAAATTAGATGGCATTTTAAAACAAATGCAGCACTCCTGGACATAAATGATGAGTAAGGTCTGATATATCCAGGTGCGACTTGGATTGTTTGCCAGGTAGAGGGGAAAGCTCTACAGATTCATGTGTCGAGCCCAATCTGGACCTCACTTTTAACCAAGAGAATGTAATAGGAGCTTGTGAATTGCAATGTCTGATCAATGGAATGAGTAAATCAGTGGACAGGTCTTTAAAAGGAAATTGACCAATGATGATGGTTCTTGTTATACGTCTCTCTAGCTTGCAGTGCCATGAGAGCTAACACACAGGATGCAGCCTACTCTTCTGTCACAGAATATTTAATTTGAAGAGGCAGCCACTCAAATGCTTTCCCTTTATGCACATGTGCATCACCTTCACGGCTCTCGTAACCCACCCCAGGCTCTTTCCATCCCAGAGTGCCTCTTTACAAAGGCGTGCATTTTCTCCATCAGAGTAGTCCTCTGTCCTCCCCAGCCATGGCTGGGACAGCCATGGCCTGTCCTCCCCAGCCATGGTGGGAATCCTATGAAATACTCCTTTTCTGTTCCAAGGCAGAAGACTAATCATGCACAATTACACACAGAAGCTGATCCTGTTCAGCTCACCTCACAATGTGAATGTGAAGTTCAATGTCATTACTTAGAGTTCTGCAAATAAATATTTAAGTTGAGGGGCTTATATTGGTTTCTATAATTTGAGAGCATTTATATTGGTAATTAAGTGGCAACGCAGTTATACCAGCCAAACACACACAACCTTTAACTTCAAGAAGCTGCAAATACGGATAATTTACATATTGCCAGCTGTGATTATCTTTAGTGTTCACAGGACTTAATGGTAAAAATAAATAGATTCTGGATCCTATTAGGGCCGTATAGCAAATTTTACAATTTCTTTCCCATTTACATTCCTCATTTGCCCCTAGACCTGTTCTTTAAGAAATTCCAGAGTTCCCTGGACATAGTTGGTCCCACGATAAACTTGTGTTTTTGTAAACTATGTGTAATGGCATCTCTTTTAAAACACTTATTTTACAATTAAGAAATATTAAGACTTCTAGAATTTTCTGGTAGGACAGTCTGCTTAAAAACAGTCTCCAAATGTTGCACTTCACAAACTAGGAAACAGAAAACCAAAATTATACACTGGAGAAAAAAATGAGGATTTGAGGTTAAATGAACTGTGTGACCCCAAGTAAGTCACTTCACTTCTTTGGGCCTTCGTTTCAGCATCTGTAAAGTGGAAATAACAGTACTGTGATGGTTAGAACTATATGAGGCATTGCATGTTGAGTGCATGTGATCATTATGGCCTAATATCAGAGAAGGCACAACCCTTGGCTGAAAGAGGCACCGTAAGAATCCTGGTCATCTGATGCAAGCTTTCTTGTGCACTAGACTGTTAACTCCCCTCAGGTAGTGAAGGGTCTGCTTTTTTAATCTTCTGGCTTCCTTAGCTCTGAAAATAGATTGCACTAATCACAGAAATGTTCAAACCAACCACTGCTCAGTATAAGGCACCTTTTATATTGATCTGCACAACTTAGAAATTTTCTGAAGTGAGTAAATATAGTTCCTTAATTTTATGTACATTAAGATGGTGAGTAATAACATCAGTCTCTTGCCCCAGAGACTCTTTTTTAGTGATGCTGATCCAGGGAATTTGCTCAATTTTTAGTGAAGGAAGACTTAATCTGATCATATCTGAACCTCCCCAGAACAAAACATGTCTTTGGTCCTTTGAGAGAAATAGGAGAGCATCATAGGTCTAAAAACCTTCAATTAAAATCCTCAATTAAGAACTTTAGAAAGATTCAAGTGAAGTAAAAAAAAAAAAGAAAGAAAAAAAAAAGAGGGGGGCTTAAAGCAAGACTTACTAACAAAACTATGCCTAGAGAAAACTTCTAATTAGCAGAAATCAAAAATTGGACTGAAGATTTTGTGGATTTAATAAGCTAGTTTCAAAAACCAAACTCCCAAAAAAATCTGCTCAGGAAAAACTTTCTGTCTACATAACATTATATATTTTTTAAAATTCTGGAAGAATAAACAGTTTGTATTGCTTTGAGTTCCAAAATGAAAGAATTCATCTGAGAATATAATTCCGGAGTTTTTATTGATAAATCCATCATGAAGGAAAGATGCTACCATTTTGGTGTAAGATCCTGCCATGGTCTGAATGTTTATGTCCTCCCAGATTTCATTCACTGAAACCTAATCGCCAATGTCACCGTAGTAGAAGATGGAGCCAATTAGGTCATGAGGGTAGAGCCTTCGTGAATGGGATTGGTGACCTTATAAAAGAGGTCCTGGAGAACTGCCTTGTTCCTTTGTCATGTGAGGACACAGAGAGAAGACACCATTTATGAACCAGGAAATGGGTGTTTCCTCACCAGACACTAAATCTGCTGGTTAGTTGGTCTTGAAGTTCCCAGTTTCCAGTACTAATACCCTTCTGTTGTTTAAAAGTTACCCAGTCAATGGCATTTTGTTACAGCAGTCCAAACAGAGTAAAGTAGGTCCTTTCTAGTCAGAAAGTGAATTGTAGCCATATATAATCAAAACCTGTAGGAAACATTTGAGAAGAAAACATGGCATATACCTAAATCACAGAATTATAGAATGATTCTTTCTTCTCTGGCTGGATTTTTACCAAAGTTTGGTCGAGGGAATCCGTCATCTAATCTTTCTCTTAATTTATCCACTTTTATATCCTACTATTTCCTGACATTCTTTATCTATTAAAATCAGGCCTACCTAGTCTCTGTTCTTCATCCCATCTAAACTTTTTTTTCCCACTATCACATCTTTACTTGTGACATTTTTCTCTCTTGAATGTGCTCCCATTTTCTGTTCTATAAATAATCTTTCTCATATGTCATGGCCTACTTTAATTTCCGTATCCTCCATGAAAACTTTCCCTCTTGCAATAGCTCATAGTGATCAGACTTCTGTGAATTTATACTGTGCTTTAACTCAGTAACATAAATTAGGGATTAATTGTTTTCAGGATGTTTTGTAGTTTCTTTTTTCTTGACAGCTAGATTATAGTTTCCTTGAAAGTACTGTCATAAGAATTATATGTTATCTTTTACAGATTCCCTGCTCTCCTTCTTCTCTCCCTGTGTACTACCCATTGCCAGATGTATTGAAGAAACAAACGTGTGGATGGAATGGTGACTTTGGGAAGATGCTTGCATTCTTTCAGCTGTAGAGAATATGTGGAAGGCACTGACTCCAGCAGCTCTCTGCATTGCCATGGGACTTATGAAAGGACAGAACATTGGATTTCCTGCCTAGAAGCCCAGAATGTCAGCTTATCCTGTGGGGAGCAGTTATTGCAGATGAAGGTGGCTTATAGGGAAGATGAATTGGCAATGAATAGGTGGGAGTGGACAGCATAAACCCTTCAGGCTCAACTGAATTTGGAAAGAAGAGAACATTTAGAAAATTTGTTGTAAGGCTTTTCTGACAACTAGATTTGTAAAAAAAAAAGATAAGCTTTAGTGTTCTTAATGGCACTTTTGGGGCAAATGCGGTATCTTCATCCATGTCCCTAAACTCCTGTGGCTGCTGTAGGGCTCCTTCTACTTGTAAACTCTACTAGCTCTTTCCTGGATCCTCCTTTTCTTCTGGTACCACCCATTTTTCCTTGGCATAGTTCTGCTCTCATTGCTTAGGGCCCCTTCAAAAATGTGTGTTGATGTTGATTATCTTTTGGGACCAGTGCCTTAAGTTTCCTTTCTTCCGTTTTGTCTATAACCCTCGTTCGGTGATCCCTGAGGAAGGTTATGGCTTTAATGGTTGTTTTCCAGAATTTCCCTTTTCTACTCTCACAAATTTAAAATGCCGTTATGTTAAGAAGAACTAATAATCAACAAAAGCAAGGGATAATTATAAACATAGTGTGGCACTTACACTATTAATAAAAACATGGGCATTCTGACATTCTAAGCTCTCTTTGCTGACAGGTATACAACTTATTTGTGAACTAATTTCTCCAGTGAAAAACTGTTTAAATTAAATTAACACTTTGGTAGCAAATAAACAATCAACAATACAAAAAAACATGTCAAGGAGAAATGTGCTTTTTGTTCTTCTGAGATAATGCTTGCTTATTCTTTAAGAGCTGGATCAAATATCTTCTGCACGAAGCTTTTTCTACCCTACCGCCAGCCCTGGGAATGTTCTAATTTCTTCTGTGCACACCACATACAATTCTTTCATTCGTTCATTTAGTCCTTTGGTAAATAGTGAAGCACTACTCTGCCAGGAATGATTGCCAGGAACTGAAGTTATAAAGATAAACAAGACATTTTCTCCACCTTCCTATAGCTCTCAGGATGGAGGATAAGGCAGACAAATGAAGGCTTTTGCAGTATAGCTAATTGGTAATAGACGATGCTCCGGGATCTGAAAGCGTGGCTCCAACTTCTGAATTGGAGAGCCTTGGAAAAGGTACTTATCCTCTCTCTGATTTTGAGTTCTCATCAATAAAATGAGGAAAATAATATTACTTAACTTGGGATTTTGTGAATAATAAATAAAATAATGCTTATAATGACCTGAGCATAGTTTCGGGCTCAGAGTAAGCACACGACAAATATTAGCCACTATTAGTATTATTATACAATGCTATGATAGAGGCGTACTTAGGATTGTATGGCAACAAGACACTCCAAATGCTGATTGTGTGGGGGAGGGAAGCAAGGAAATCTTTACTGGAACATTATGAGAACAAATGTATTTGACTAGGCAAAGGAGAATGAAATGAGGGTTTTAGGGTCGAAGAACAATGAGCAACATATTCTTTAAAATGTCTTTTCAATATTGCAGCAGTGGTCAGCTCTTACTGGCTTTAGAGCAAATGGAAGAAAAGGACATGATTTTCTACAATTCAACCACACTTATCTTACTTTGAAGAGAAAATCCACTCCTCCTCTCAAACCACTAGGATTTTTAAGCAAATTGAGTATAACCTGCAGGACTGCCTTGAGAGTGTCCTTGGCTGTGTCCATGTGATTATGGACTTACAGAAACCGGTTTTTAAAATAATGCATTTATTCATTCATCCACCATTTATCAAGGGCCTTTTTCAGGCAAAGCTCTGAGCTAGGCATGGTAAGCAATATATGTCTTTATGGATCTTGACTGCATCTGGGATTGGTTCAGGGAAGGGTAAATTTATACCAAATTCTAATTCAAGATGAATAATGGGGTTTCTGTGCATTGGGTTCTTAGATGGAAATGTTTTCCTAATGGACAGTGTGGCTCACTTGTCTCCAAGACACTGTCATCAACAAAGTGGTGACTAATGGTCAAGCCTTGCCTTTTTCATCCTGTAAATTTGAAAGGGAAATCGGACAATTTTGTACCTACTATATACTATCATTTTCATCTTAATTTCAGTAACTATGGGGCAGGATGAATAAAAACATTCACACACACAAAAACAAAATTCTCTAAGCTGGAAATTGACACTTCAAAATTACCTCAAAAATACCTCATTCATTATCTCAATCACTTAGGTAATATTTATTGAGTATATACTTACTCAGGATGATGCTGGCTACTGAAAAAGTCAAGGAAATGAACTGGTTTCAAAATATAATTTTTTTCCTGAGTTCTAGGTATCAGCTAGAGTAATTTCATCCATTTATCAGTCATTAATACATATTTTCCCACTTTAAATAACAAATATAGAAGTACTTCAGTTTTCCTTTATAACTGTTGTTATCAGCATAGGATTATCAAAGAAATGTTAAGGGAAGTGGATAAAAGTAACATATTTGTAGCTATTTGTGAAACTAAATTAAAATACATTCAACTAGACAATGAAATAATCATGAATATAATTTCCAAAAGATCAAATAACTTTCATTGCAAATAGCCTATTTGGTTTTGGATATTATATTTAATATGTGGCTTCCTTTCTGTCTATAATTAGTCTCCAAAATATTTCTACAGTTTACATGAAACAAACCTGTGTTTCAGTAATTACAATTGTGAGAAAAATATAACAGCCATGATCTTTATAACCTTTTAGGATGAAAAATCATTTTTAATTTAAAGAAATTTAGGAAAATTATACACATATAATCCATGAATAAGTATTATGATTCATGGAAGTTTTAAGTAGAAACAATATTAAAGCAATTGCCAATTTCAAGTCAATTATCTTGGTATTTAAAATTGTTCAGATAGTAAATTCCTACAGTCTTCTACATGCTATTCAATTTGTTCTCACAAGAAAAAATTTAGCAATGAATTCAATGAGGTGCAACTGCATTTCCTGAAGGCAATGTAAGTTATAAAAGAAAAAAATGTATACACACCATTCTTAAAATTAAAAATTAGTAGAAACTAAATTCATGTCATGTTAAACAAGACAACGGCATGGTATCTGGGTGCATACTGGCAGTTTTCAGTTTGGTTGACAGCTCTATTTTTCATAGATGGAACTGATGCCAAAAGTTCTCCTTGAGCAAAAAATAAGGAAAATAATTCAAGAAAATTGGTAACTAACATGATGCTGTCAACTTTATTGTTTGAGTTATTTTTGTCAGTTAATTGGTTTGGAATATGTAGACTTGATTTCTGAATGATCTGTGATAGATGTCAATGGCATTTTAAAGAGAATCAAGTAAAACATAATGCATTCTCCTGGGTGGGTAACAACTAGGATATGTCCTAGTTTGCCCAGAACAGTATCAGTTTAGGCTGCTGTCCTAGAATAATTATTAATAGTGTTGCTCTCTTTCACTTTGAAAATGCTCCAAATTGGACAAGAAATAATATGGCCAACCTTGTCATAACCAACATATGTCATTATAGACACATTAAAAATATCTTTATGATTCACAAAATTAGAGAACTCTTATGTACGAAGCTATGTACCTGATTTTCTTACCTAAGTTCTTTGAAAGCACAAACACGTTTTTTTGTGTATATTTTAGTTGCTTACCATGCCTAGCTCAGAGCTTTGCCTGAAAAAGGCCTTTGATAAATGGTGGATGAATGAATAAATGCATTATTTTAAAAACCGGTTTCCGTAAGTCCAGTATCGTACCAAGGCAGTGATCATTTTAGGGAGATTTTAGTAGATGATGAGATTGATTTGACAGCTAACAAAAATGCTGCATGATTTGGTTAGCTAGTCAACTCCGTAGCAAACATCAACCTAGTTATTTCCCACAGTTGTCTATGGCTTAACAAACCAACCAATTTAGTTGGTTGCATCTATAATCCAGGAGCTCCACTCTGTATGTTGCCTGTTTCCATTCTATTCAGAACACATGAAAAAATGTGTTCTGACGGGAAAAACCTATGTTGCATGATTTCCGTGAAGCCTGCAGCAATGACCTCATGTTAAGAAATGAAGAACATTAATTATACTTGGTGAAGCAGAAATCTTAATAATGTATGAAAAGATGAAAGGAAAAGAGGTTAGTGAACCAAATTAGACCTAATTTTGGTGCTTGATAATGCATCAAAATAACATTTATGAACAATTTCTTATTTTATTTATTTTTCCTCCATTTGAAATATTTTAAATTCTCTCTTAAGTAACTTTTTAAAAAATTGTGGTAAGATCATTTTACATAAGATTCTGCTAACAAGATTTCAAGTGCACAGTACAGTATTATTATCTGTAGGCACAATTGTTGTACAGCTGTTCTTTAAAACTTATTCATCTTGTATAATTAAAATTTTATACCACTGGGTAGAGTGGCTCATGCCTGTAATCCCAGCACTTTGGGAGGCCAGGGCAGGAGGATTGCTTGAGCCTGGGAGTTTGAGACCAGCCTCGGCAACATGAGTGAGACCTCATCTCTACAAATAATAATAATATAATAATATATATTATTAATAATAATATTAATAATATATAATTATTAATAATATAATAATAATAATAATAAGAAGAGGAAGTAGAAGAAGAAAATTATCCAGGTGTGGTGGCACATGGCTGTAGTCCCAGCTACTCAGGAGGCTGAGGAAGGAGTATTGCCTGAACCTAGAAGTTTGAGGCTGCAATGAGTTGTGATCACACCCCTGGACTCTAGCCTGGGCAACAGAGCAAGACCTTGTCTCTCTCTCTCTCTCTCCCTCTCCCTCTCTCTCTCTCTCTCTCTATATATATATATATACACACACACACACACACGTATATACACATATATATACACACAGTTATTTAATGTATATATTTATATACTAATATATTTATAATTAGTATACTACTATACTTGTAAGTATGCTAAATTAGTATATAAGTATATATGTATATAATTTAATTATATAATTTAATTATGTATATTAATTTAATTATATATACTAATTTAATTATATATACTTATTATATATAAATATATATACTTATATACTAATTTAATTATATATACTTATTATATATAAATATATATACTTATATACTAATTTAATTATATATATATATATACACAAGTATACACACATACTTATTTAATGACATCTCCCCATTTCCACTTCCCCCCAGCTCCTAGCAATCATAATTCTACCCTCTGCTTCTAGGAGTTTGACTCTTCTAGATATCTCATATAAGTGAACTCAAACAATATTTGTCCTTCTATAACTGGGTAATTTCACTTAGCATAATATACTTCTGGTTCATTCCTATTGCAGCATGTGTCAGAATTTTGTTCTTTTTAAGGCTGAATAACATTCCATTTATATTTTCTTTATTCATTTATCCTTCACTGAACATGTAGCCTGTTTCCATCTATTGGCTATTATGAATAATGCTGAAATGAATATGGGAATGCAGATATGTCTTTGAAATCCTGATTTCAATTATTTTGTATATATACTCAGAATCATGAATCATATGACAGTTAACAAATTATATGATAGTTCTATTTTTAATTTTTTGGGGAAACTTCATACAGGTTTTTATAGTGGCGGAACCATTTCTACATATGTGTAACTTACTTAGGAATCAACTTACAGGGTTTGTTACTAAAGATAGTGCTGCATCCTAGGAAGACCTGTGGCTTGGAAGTAAGTACTCCCAGGTTCTAAACCTTGCTCTGATCCCTATTTGTTGTGTGGCCCTGGGGCAGGTAACTAGCCCTTCTAAATCTTATTTTCCCCATCTATAAGATGGGCATTATAATATTTATCTCATAAGGTTTCTGTGAATATTTATCACTAAAATTGATATGTAAGGTCCCTTCATCTCATACATCCTTTCATTTTTCCATCACGAAATCAAGCCAGACTCAGCCTTGTCTCCTACATCCTCTAAGATCCTAGGCCTATATAATGACAATTGATATTCGTCATCATATTTCTTTAAAGTACTTTTAATATCATTAGACTAAGACTACATTTTGATGAATGCAGTGCTGATGTTGATTGGGTTTTATAAATTTGTAGCTTTAAAATAGGTCACGTATGCAGGGACTCTGCAGTGGCCTAGAGTACTCTGAGACTCTCATTCACAGTCTCTCTGGCAAATGGGATAGGGAATTTCCTTCGTCGTCTTAGAACAGCAGGAAGAATATTGAACTGTGGGTTGACAGACCGGGATACTTGTAGAGTCTAAATAAAGCACTCTCTCTCTCTGAGCTTTAGATTCTTCATCTCATACATAAAGAAGTTGGATTAGATGACTCCTGAAATCCTTTTTAACTCTTTAATTCTCCCTTCTGCATTAACAACCTAAACTTTAGAAGCATCCTTGCAAATATCAGTCATCTATTATGGAGTCAGTTTAACCGTATTAAATTGTCGTTTTTATCAGTCAAAATGTCAAATATTTGCAAGTTCATATGATTCAATCTAATGTTTCAGTGGCATATGTAGTGGTGGAAATAGCATTCACTTAATCTTCCTATAAGGGACATCCTACAATTTATAATGGAATGTTTTTCTAATGTTAGTATTTTACCATACGATATTAAGAAGAAAAGCGCAATTTAAACAAACTTTCCCAATTGCTCTCTTGCTATTGTCTGGCTATATGCCTCGATTCTGTTTCAGATCTTGTTTGGAAATGATTGAGGATGAAGCAATGTAGACCTCTAAGTTTGCTCAGAAAATCCTGTAAGTGTATATGAAGCACATGGCAAACATCCAGGCCCAGCCCATCCTTGCTCTGAATGGGGCAGAATCGACAGTGTTAGGTTCAGTTTCAGAGAAAGCAGCATAATAAATCAATGCATTTAAAAATATCACATTCTTAGGGAAATGTCTCATTCTCAAACATTTCTTTACTGTAACATGGTCCAACGTATTAATGACCTGAAAAATCTAGATGAATCATTCCCAGTCCTCCCTTTCTCCAAAGTATCAGGTGATCTCGGCCAATTATTTAGCCCTGTGTACTACACTTTCCTCAACTAAAATTCGCAAATGTCATTTTTCCACCTGGCCCATAATTTTGTTATCATGAGTAATCTATGCCGTAATCTTGAGAAATGTTATACATAGAAAATGCATGAATTGTGCTAATCAGCTAATCACAGATGCTTAAGAAATGTCAGGTCCATGTCTCTCTTTCAATGAGTGCATAAGTATTCTCTACACTATTTCTGAAATACGGTCATTCAGATTCTATTGGAATGCTTCCAGGGATGGGAGTTCTGTTTGGTGCAAATCAATGCATTACATTATTGAGTACTTCTAATGTTAACTTGCTTCCCCTTATGCTGACTTGAAATCTTCTTTCAATAAATTCTATCCCTTTGTCTTATTTATGCTTTCTTTTTTTTTTTTTTTTTTTTTTTTTTGAGACGGAGTCTCGCTGTCTCCCAGGCTGGAGTGCAGTGGCACGATTTCAGCTCACCGCAAGCTCCGCCCCCCAGGTTCGCGCCATTCTCCTGCCTCAGCCTCCCAAGTAGCTGGGACTACAGGCGCTGGCCACCACGCCCAGCTAATTTTTTTTTTTTTTTGTATTTTTAGTAGAGACGGGGTTTCACTGTGTTAGCCAGGATGGTCTCGATCTCTTGACCTTGTGATCCGCCCACCTCGGCCTCCCAAAGTGCTGGGATTACAGGCATGAGCCACCGCGCCCGGCCTATGCTTTCTGTATTAATATAGAACAAATCTATTTTTCCATTCTCATGATAACGTTTCAAATATGTGAAGGCAGTTTCATGCTTTCCTTAAGTCTTCCCTTTCTAGACAAAATATCCCTTTATCCTTATAATGTTTACAAAAAAAACTAACTGTTGGGTTACTATGCTCACTACCTGGTGAAAGGATCATTCATATGCCAAACTTCAGCATCACGCATCACACAATATACCCATGTAACAAACCTGCTAAAATAAGCTAAAATGCCCTTTTCTAGGCCCTGGCATTCATCAATGTTTTCCCCAGAACGTAGTGCCCAGAAGTAAAACCTGCGCTTCTGAATTGATGTGGTCAGTGCAGAAATCAGAAGGAAACCCATGTATCTTGTTCTGGGACCAAATACCTATGCGATTACAATCTCAGCTTACCTTCTTAAAATTACATTTTCCACTTCTGTGGACAAAGTAGCTTCTACTAGAGTAACCCTTTGGCATATAACAGCAATAAAATCCAGATGGAATAGCAAAAAACAACAATCTGAGGGCACTCAGATAATAACCAAAAGTATGCATTGAACTGTATGAGAATTTGAACTAAGCAGAGCGGAGGGCACTATGTGATTTTTACTTTTTTGGAGTGCAGTCTCTGCTCAACACCATGCCAGTTAACTAAAATTAGGAGAGACGTTTGCAATCTTACAGGCTTGAAGAACCAGAGAAAAGAGTTAGGGTTCACCACAGCAGCTGGAAAGTGAAGGAAAAATTCTAGAAAGGAGACAGCTACAGAGGTGGAGCCTCAACTTCTGAAAATGAATTCTGCTCAAATCTCTGGTTCACCCTTGTAATATGCCCATGTAGCGTACACTCCAAGTCACCCAGCTAAAGACAAAATAACTGAGCAGAGATTGCAGCTGTGACACACCACAGAGGGCACTGCTACAGGACTAGAAGTTTGATTCAGCTAAGAGACTGCCTGCCAAAATAAAATAATATTTTTCTGGGCCAGGCGTGGTGGCTCACGCTTGTAATTCCAGCACTTTGGGAGGCCGAGGCAGGTGGATCACGAGGTCAGGAGATCGATACCATCCTGGCTAACACGGTGAAATCCCGTCTCTACTAAAAATACAAAAAATTAGCCGAGCGTGGTGGCCGGTGCCTGTAATCCCACCTACTCGAGAGGCTGAGGCAGGAGAATGGCATGAACCCGGCAGGTGGAGCTTGCAGTGAGCCGAGATTGCGCCACTGCACTCCAGCCTGGGCGACAGTGCGAGACTCCATCTCAAAAAAATAAAATAAAATAAAATAAAAATAATATTTTTCTGAAAAACATGAAAGAATTCATAGTCTCTGCATTGTATAAGCTACAATGACCAGGATGCAATCCAAAATTACTAGACAAAGAAACAGAAAAATGAAACTCATATACAAAAGGAAATTCAATAAATGGAGACCAATCACAAAATGACCTGGGTGTTGGAATTAACCGAAAAGGATTTTAAAGCAGCTGTCATAACTATGATGTTACAACTAAGGGAAAATAAAAATGCACACTGACATAGTTGCTATTCTTTTGACATTGTTGTAAATACCACTATGAATTTGTATTCTTAAATAGCCTGCATTTTCTCACTTAGCTATAAGTATATCATGATAAATTTTATTCTAGCTACACTATGCATTTATCCTCATTAAAATAAAAATACTAAAATAAGGAAGCAATATAATTTCTTCTCAGGATCTCCATGTTACTGTAAAGTGATCATTCTTTTACAGACATTTGTAGAGCTGAGTTAGCTATGTTAGATGGCCTCTGGCCTTGAGCAGTTTATTATTGGATGCTGTTTTTGTGTGTACATGCATAGATAATTACCAAATAATAAGCATTAGAAAAAGAAGTACAAAATAGCAAAAAAGTGCAGGAATAAAATAGTAAGCTTTTCCTGGGGCAATCAGGGAAAGGATCCTAGAAGAGTCTATACAAGATCTGAAATTTCTGGAAGGACAAAAGTATGTCAAGCAGAGAAGGGAATGACAGGTTAGGTGGGAGGAACAGCACATAAGGGAAGAGCTGTGGCAGCTGTGAAAAGTTCAAAGGGAGGTGCAAAGTTTCATGTGGCTGGAGAGTGGAGTTTGTGAGAGCACAGGTAAGAAATGAAGTTGGAGACAGTTTGTGTCACATTTATAAAGGGCTTGAACCCAAATTGTATAATGGAGACCAAATTTACACTATCCAGATGTTGTGGGAATCCCCAAACTAAGAGCACAAAAACAGGCACTAGACCAGTGGAACTCCTGGCATCCTAGCAAAAATCTAAAGCTAAGACTGTAGTCAGGGGCATTTACGCAACTCAGCACACAAAGACCCCCCCAGGAAAAAGAAAAATCCTCTTAAGGTTGTTTTTGCTCATAAAAAAATAACAAACCACAAGAAGAAAAACTCTGTTGTGAGTAAAATTCCCCAGAAACAAAAATAGGAGGGTGAGCACTCCAAGAGCTTGAAATAACACAACAGTCTGAAAGACACTATTAAATAAGTTCCTAATTATGTGAAAGTAAAATGAAGGTAGCAATTATAGAGAAAAAAAAACAGGACACAAACAAGAGAAAAGATTGATTTGTAAGATTTAAAAAAGCCAGAATTTTTTAAAGTAATTTAAAATTGAAAAATCTATCAGTGGATTATATGTGGACTATCAGTGCTTGGAAGATAGCAATAGGGAATATATGCAGAATACAGCACAGACAGTAAAAAAAAGATACTGTGAGAGAAGGTTTGGCAGATGGACTTTTTTTTTTTTTTTTTTTTTTTTTTGAGACAGGGTCTTGCTCTGTTGCCCAGGCTGGAGTGCAGTGGTACCATCATGGCTCATGGCAGCCTCGACTTCCCAGGCTCAGGTGATCTTCCCACCTAGCCTCAGCCTCCTTAGTAGCTGGGACTACAGGCACATGCCAAACTAATTTTTGTATTTTTTCTTTTCTTTTTTTTTTTCAGAAAGGGGATTTTACCATGCTTCCTAGCTGGCCTGGACATCCTAGACTCAAGTGATCTTACTGCATAGGCCTCCCAAAATGCTGGGATTACAGATGTGAGCCACTGCAACCAGCTGGCAGACACCCTTTTAAGTGAACCCCCCATGGTTGGTCCCCACCTCCTGGTGTTTACACCTTGTGTGCCCCTCTCGCTTTGAGTGTAGATGGAACCTGTGACTTGTTCTTAACCAACAGACTATGACAAAGGTGAGGAGAAGTATGTGATTATATGTACACAATTGCATAATTATGTTATATAAAATGGTAACATCCATCTTGCTGGCATCTCTCCCTCCTTTTTTGGCTTTGAGGAAGTAAGCAACCATGTTGGGGAGCCCCAAGTGGCAAGGAGCTGAGGGCTGCCTTCAGGAATCGAAGGCTACTTCTGCCATCAGCCTCAGTGAACTTGATTCCTGAGTTCACTCTGGAAGTGGATCCCTCCCTGGTTCAGCTCAGATGAGACCACATCTCTGGCTGACACCTTGAATGCTGTCTTGTGAGACCCTGAGCAGAGGACCTAGTTAAGCCATGCCTGGGCTCCTGAACACAGAAACTGTGAGATAATAAATGTGTGTTGTTTTAAGTTGCCAAGTTTGAAGTAATATTGTTGCAGAGCAATAAATAAATAATACAAATGGATTACATATACAAAGAATGGAATATAACACTCAATAGATCTATAATATATATCCCAAATATATACACCTGGATATGCCTCTTGAACTCCAGAATGGAATATGCACACTGATTAATAACTGTATTTAGATATCCAACAGATCTTAAATTCATTCATTTATTCAATCAACAAAGATATTAAAAATATTATCCACCAAATTTAAGTTGTCACCCCCTTAGACCCACAGCTTCTCCCAAACAATCATGCTTCAAACTTTTAAAATCTGTCTTCTCTACAACTATACATGGTAGTGCAAATTCTCCTTTTTTCTTTATCACTGCAGCAGCCTCCTAGCTGTGTCTTTCTGGGTCCAGTCTTGCCTTTCTTTTAAGCCATTCTCTCTGTAGAAGCCCAAGTGATCTTTCTAAAGTGCAATAATCGTGACATTTTTCTTGTTTGAAACCCTTCAAGGATTCTCCATTTCTCTTATGATGAAAAACCAAGGCCTCTGCCAAGGTGTATAAGGGCTTACTCCTGCTTCTTTCGACAGCCCCATCTTTCAGCACTGCCACCCTGTGATATCCCTGTCACAGTGCACAACCTCTCCAGCCCCTTCTGCCTGAAACACACAGTACTGTGCCATTGCTTCTTCCACAGCCTAACTCCCTCAAGTCTTAGCTTAGGCTTCAGGAAACTTTCCTTGACCTTCTATACCCACCTGTAAGACTGGACAAAATGCCTCTCTTATATGCTCCCTTACAGCTGGCACTCAGTTACATCCTAGTTACATCCTAAGACTATTTGTTTAATCACATTTTTTTTTTTTGAGACAAAGTCTCGCTCTGTCACCCAGGCTGGAGTGTAATGGTGTGATCTCAGCTCACTGCAACCTCCACCTCCCAGGTTAAAGTGATTCTCCTTCCTTGGCCTCCTGAGTGGCTGGGATTACAGGCATGCGCCACCATGCCCAGCTAATTTTTGTATTTTTAGTATAGACAAGGTTTCACCATGTTTGTCAGGCTGATCTTGAACTCCTGACTACAGGTCATCCACCCACCTCGGCCTCCCAAAGTGCTGGGATTACAGGTGTGAGCCACCACACCCAGCCTAACCCACATTCCTTACCATAACTTCAGCTTATTTTGAGCAAGCATTGTGTCTAAATCATAGTTCTATTCCCAGGACCTAGTATACAGTATGGCAAATAGTAGACATACATTAAACATTTGTTGAATAAGTACAAAAGCAGAGAAGTAAAATAGTTTATATTAGTAATAATACTGGCAGTTGAGAAACACATTTCTTCACTGATTTCCTGCCTAACTCACTAAACTCAAATTTTATGCAGCACCATTTGCAGAAGAAGTTTCATTTTAATATTGCAAAATTAAAGCTTAACAGTTTCTATTTTTAAACCTACAAATGGCCAAAAGATCTTTTAAGAAAATTTAGTGAAGAATTTGGAAGATAAAAAGATTTTGGTTGACCTTGTATTGAAAAAAGATAATTGAAAAGATAAAGTATTTAAAAAGGCTTATCACAGTTCCTGGCATAGAGTAAGTCCTCAGTGGTGTTAATTGAACTTAGTTGTCTCTCCTCCTCAAACACTGATTTTTCCAAATTTGCCTATTCTCTCTATTTCCCTATTTTGCAAAAGGGAGGGTGATAAAAACCCACTTGCCACGTACGCACACAAAAAAGGAGGCATGGCCAAACATAGAGACATAGCCCTGTTTAGTTTAATGTTAAATCTGAAAAACGGAGCAAAATGGAATTAGTTTTTATTCAAGTAAATATAGGCTATGTTTTAGAAGCTTGGTCCAGAGGAGTTAGTGTAAATTTCTGTCATTTAGGTAAAACAGCCCCTCTTTAGAACCAGGTTGAACTATGGCTAGCTTTGGCAGGGACAATGTAAACCAATAATAAGAACAATTAGGGTTGTAATCAACTTTAGAATGCCAACTAGAGGATTACTTGCCAGAGTACATGCAACTTTACTTGGATACCACAGTGTTTACTCACAGTGACACTTTCACAGAAAGAGATCACGATTCAGGAAGATCAGTACTAGTACTTCTGTGGTGGGTGTGTGTGTGTGTGTGTGTGTGTGTGTGTGTGTATGCATGGCTGGTGGACATTTTATCATACAAGACATAGTCAAGGCAAACAAGTACAAGTACCATTAGAAGATGAGAAAGAGAAGATACAGAAACAAAGGTTTTATTTTTCTGTGCAAATATGTAAAAGCCATAGTCACACACATGCAGCTGGAAAATACAGAAGAATAAAAAGAAAAGGGAAAACATTTTTTAAAGTCAGATACCTCATGACAAGAAGACATTTGGAAAACAGAAAAGCAACTGACAATTACAGTGACAACAGAGGCATCAGAATTGTACACAGAAAGAAATTGTGAGTGAATATTTCTTAACCACATTTGGTAGAGAACATATTACATTTGGAACAGCCTGTAAGTACATAAGTACAGGTATGTCTAGAAGGGAGTAAATGTGAAAACTATACATATGGTCTTTGGCTATAATCTTTTTTATGCTTATTGCAAATACTTGTGAATGTAAATATTGATGGGAAGGTTTTCCCCATGTCTTTTGTCACAAAATTTAACTTTGGAACAAATCATCTGAAGCAGCAGCATCACATATTCAGCCTTGGATGTGAAGAAAATGGATGAGTAAGAAGGAAAATCTTCACAATTAGTTGCTCCCAGTTTGAAATGATTGTCACTACTCCAAAGGATATGAATTTGCTATATAAAAATTGTCTATTACTATTGCAAGATAGAATACACTTTCTTTGCTTTTGTAGTATATTACTTCATACTATATGCTACATGTACTCTATAACAAGGATATTATTTTGTCCTTGTTTGTTTGAATGGTATATTTAAATTTACCTTGGTCATTCTCACAAAAAAACAACTTTCTTAATTGGGACTAAATAGATGGCATCCAATGGATAAACTGTCCTCACGTTTTCAAACCAGGACAGCTCCTAAAGTCATAGACGTATATTTACAAAATGACGTTTGGCAGGCCATTGTTATTTTAGTTGCTTTCTGAATTAATTCATAGGATCAAACTATTTTTCCTTTAAATGAACACAAATTACGTCTTCTTTGGAAGGGTATATCTACACAAAGGTATTTAGCATAAATGATAACATACTGGTGGAAACAATAAAAACATTAAGAAAGTTTTTTTAAATTATTATTTTATAATCTCTGAAATATTTATAATAAAGAATATATTAATTTTTGCATATCTTATTAATATACTTTATAGATCCATCATTTCAGGTATACATTTATTTTAAAAAATCATAATGTCAAATATATTTTGGTTATGATGTATACTATGCTTTCATATTTTTTTCTGAAAGATACTTAAGAAAATAAATTTACTTGCAAATCTTAGAAAACCATGCTTCTAAGAAAATTCAAGTTTTACAATATATACTTTTAAATTTATGTATAAACTACAGTGCTTATTTTTATTAAATATTCATTGAAAAGCAACTGAAATTAGTCCATTTGATAGAAAAGTCAAGGAGCTCATAAATTTAGAAACAATTAACAGAAAAATTGTTCTATTTGTTAGGAAAAGGAAAAGTATTGCAGGAAAGGAAATAGAGAAAGGATTATTTGTAACTTTGTTAGAGAGACAGTTTTATGGAATCAGAAATTATACCAGGGAGGTATAATTTGAGTACTGATACTAGATAATTGTTTTTCTACAATTTAGGGACTCGATGTAAATTCCTGATTTCTCTTTATATATTTAATCATATATCAGAGAAAATGTAACAATTCATTTGAATAGCTTCATGTAAAAACATAGATGAATATAATCAGTAATTTTAATCGGTAATTCTCATTTTTTTTTTTTTTTTTAGACAGAATCTCACCTGTCGCCCAGGCTGGAGTGCAGTGGCACAATCTTGGCTCATTGCAACGGCCGCCTCCTGGGTTCAAGCAACTCTCCTGCTTCACCCTCCTGAGTAGCTGGGATTACAGGCATGTGCCACCACTCCCAGTTACTTTTGTATTTTTAGTAGAGACAGGTTTTCACCACGTTGGCTAGGCTGGTCTCAAACTCCTGGCCTCAGGTGTTCCGCCCACTTCAGCCTCCCATAGTGCTGGGATTATAGGAGTGAACCACCACACCTGGCCTGTAATTCTCAATTTTTGTGTCATAAATAATAGATAAGAATGAAAGAACAGAAATGAAAATAGAATCATAGTGATTGAGGGCAACTTAAAATGTGAAAATACCCAGAAATGGAGTGGGAAGAAATTGCAGTGGTCATTCACATATAGAAGTGTTAAGAATGATAATATATTTGTACTAAATACACACAATAAGGAGATATTTCTAGTTATATTAAGAACACTTTTTTCATATTTAAAGTTAGAATAGGAAAATATTTTATACACAGACAAAGTGCTTCTGATATGTTTAAAATAAGCCTTGAATTTACCTTAATTATTGAGATGGTTTTTATTTCCTTTTTCTTCCCCAGAGATCTAAAATGAATCAAGGCATTTCTTGAAATTCAATGGCTTTTTTTTTCATTTGGGAATGTTCAAATGTATGTTAATAATCTTCCTGTTCACCCCACTCAACAACTGGCTCATCATTCATACGCAAAATGAGGTAAGAAAGAAGCTGAAAAAGATTCTGCCAGAATAAGAGAGAGACATAAAAGGAGAGGCTGCTTACGTCCACCTCGCAGCGCTCGCCAGCAAAGGCAACATCACAGAGGCACTGGAATTTGTTGAGTAAGTCCTGGCACAGACCTCCATTGACACACGGATCAGAGGCACACTCATCAATGTCCTTTTCACACCTTCAAAATAAACAGAACAGCAGAAACCCAGGTCCCTGTTGAATACATTGGTTGTGAAATGGGAAGAAAAAGTTTGCCTTATCTCTCTGGAACAGCACAGTCTTATCTACCCATCCACACATACTTTATACATACTTGATAATGTCGGAGATGTTTCTTAAAATTTCTTTAACACATTTGGGGTTTAATGGAAATAATCTGTACACATATATATACATATACACACGGAATTAATTAGAATGAGAAAATAGATGCAAATATTTAGAAACCATGAGAAAAGTGGGCCATGCCTACACCAGTGTCATGCTCAAGAGCATTAGTGTGGTTGCCACCTTATATAAATGTTCAGTTTATTAGGGGCACAAGGAGAGAGGCTGTATTTTGCCATCTGGAGTCTGCAGGGCAAACCTACATTCAGGCTATCAGGATCCTCACGCGTCAGAGCCCTCAGGCTAAGGAAAAAGCCCACCAAAGAGAAACCAAAAAAAAAAAAAAAAAAAAGAGGGAGACGAAGGAGGAGGAGGAGGAGAGGTTTATTCTGAGAGATTTTGAATTATTTTCTGTGGAAATCCTTTTTTTATAACAAAAGCAAAAATCAATAATTAGAAGATTGTACTTGCTAATAAATCTGTGTTCCAATAGCCAAGCATAATTTCTGAAATGTTGAGGTAGAATGACTTTCAAAAGCCAAATTTTCCAAGACAAGTGACATCAAGTCTCAGGTAAATTGAAGTTTTCTTCTTCCTGGGATATTGTCACTTTTTTAACCTAATTTTCCAGCAAGAATTTGTTTTTCTGTATATTCATGGATTAAGTCACCAATCATGTATTCAGTCACTCAGTGGATATTTATTTAACACATACTATGTGACAAACACTCTGCTAAGACCTTGGGATAGAACAGCAACTAAGGCGGCTATTTTACTTTTGAAAATTTGTATAAAATCTTAGCTCCAAGATCTCTATAGTGCAGCTTATAATGTTGAAATTTTATGTAAACAATTTTTAATTTTCCCTTATTCTTTCCCTCACCTTCCAAAATGTAAAACTTGCACGTATGGGTCAGAGACTAACCACTAGGCTCAAAATGAAAGGGGGTGAGGTAGTGGGGCAAGGCCAGCCCAAGGTATAAAGGAAAACAAAGATTTCTTCCAAGAAAAACAGCTCCTTATCCCTTTGGATACCAAGCATAGCTGAGACATTTTGTTTTCCTTTTTTGGCTTATGCTTCTGGACTGGAGGGAGACTTCTCTGATTAGATCTGAGCAAAACTTGACAACCCTCAGGAGCCTGCCAAGCATTCTCGGTCTTGGGTGGGCCAGAGTGTTCACACCATCCATCATTCAAAACCTGCCAGGATGACACTATTAAGCTGGAGGTTTAACCAAGGCAGGAGAGAAGCCAATTTATTTGAGGATAGCTTTTCAATATCCTTGGATGCGATGGAAGTCACGTTTCCCTAGGCCATGGGAGATAGCCCACTATTTTCTGTCTTCCTCTAACTACTCCATCACTTTCTCACCTATTTCTCTGTTGAACTAAACAGTCAACAATAGATACACATGTATTATCAGCATCATTGGCATTTTTATTAGAGGTTAATTAATGCATGAAAAGTAAAAATAAATCCATTAACATCTAGTCAATTAAGTAATGATGGTTAAGGACTTTGAAAGCATAGAATCTACTGAACACAGGTTCAATGTTTTAGAAATATCTAGCATCATGTAAGTTTTTCCAGTTGAAAAGTCTCCTGGGAAAAGAAGGAAAACTCTAAGCTTTCTTTTCTTTCTATATTTCAAATATATCTGAATTTAAATGTCAAATATAAATTTTGTAAACTAATAAATATCAGAAGACAGGGAGATATTTGTTGTAAATAGAAACAATGTGTGAGTGGCAGAGAAAAATAATCCAGGGTTTTGGATGAGTTCTATGCATTGTGCCATTAGGCAGAAAGTGTGACGTTCAACCAGGAAGCAACCCACCCTTGACAATAGTTGAATTACTCAAAATTAATGACAAGAAAATATTTGCAATATTTTGAAAGATACATGGAATTGGAATACAACTAAACGATCTCAGTTAATAAGTTGCAGAACCAAAATTGGTGCAACAGAAAGGAGAATGTGACTCAACGCTATCTCCTTTCATGCACATATAGACTTGGAATGCCTGTACCACAAAGAACCAACCACAGAAGGCAGGCTGCAAATAAAAATGAACGTTAGAAGGGTCAAATTCAGGTATACCCTAGACTCCCCGCTGTTTTGTAAAAATGGCAAAAGACCTGTGTCTTTGTGATGCAAAAGAGGCCAGCTAGAAAACAGAAAATTCCAATTAATCCAAAGGGCACTTGCCAGGGAGCACTCACATATCCATTATTTTATTAACTATGCTTATGGGAAATATTGAGTCAGTCAAAATATCTTTGTCAAATATGTCTGAGCTCAGTTTATTTAATTTTTTCAATGTAGGAAGTTTGATCAGAGATCACTGTATCTTACCCTCGATGATACATGAGATGGAAGAACACCTTTCTCATTAAAAAAAAAGAAATTGTGGTGAGCAAAGATTTATTCATACAGTTATGCTGGCACATCAAATAGAAGAGCAGAGGCTTTGAAGGCAGCTCAACCTTACTGCAGCAAACGTGTGGATAGGCCCTTTATATGTCACTTAACCTCTCAGCCTCAGTTTACACATATGCAAAATACAAATCATGAAACCTTCTTTACAGAGCTATAAGAATTAGAGATGGTATTTGTAAGGTGCATTGCACAGTGCTAAAACCAAAGGTTAACAATTATCTGCTTATATAGTATCTGTATTCTATAGAGCCCCAGTTCATAACTGTTTGGGGGACATAAATCCCTTTAAGCAGCTGATAAAAGCTATTCAGTATGCATTCTTTCTATCCCTGAACTTACCCCTAGCCACTCAAATACATATTCTAATTTTCCTGTATTTTCAGCAGGTCACAGATTGCCTGAAGCCATTGACCAACTCCATTTTAAGAATTCCTGTATGAGGTGAAGAAGAGTTGAAGAGTTTCTCTGGGAAAAGTAGACTCATATGGATAAGGTATATATACTTTTGGGTTGTAGGCAATTCTATGAGGCAATCTTTTAGTTGTAATTTATTTTACCTCGACAGCAACCATATTTGCATCAGGTATTAGAGTTAGCAACAAAAAAGAGACATGAATTCAGAAGTACTTATAAGAAAGAAAAATAGCACATTATACATTTTTTAAAAATCATTTTTCCCTATTTGAAGTTTTGTCTAATAAAATGTTCTCCCCTTTGACCTAAACTGTAGTTTTTCTTCTTTTTTATTGTTTCACTCTGTCTGAACCTCTATTTCAGCATAGATTTTCCTATGGGAACTGAGATAAAAAATTAGAGGAGAAAATGAACTTTGAGTAATCCCATCATTCTTTAGCTCAGAATTCTCTTCCAGAAGGCTCTAATGTGACTCACCATTCTCCAGTAAAACCTGGCCGGCACATACATTTTAATTCAGCCTGGAACTCTGTGCAGTTGCCTCCATTGTAGCAAGTGAGATTTGTCTTCTCATTCCCACAGACTGTTGAGGGTAATCTGCTCTGTCTAGAGAGATAAAAGCAAGAGCCACAGCTGTTCATCTTGTTCATCTCATTCAAGAAAAGTTTTCTGATAAATTCATGTATGTAGTCAATGCCGAGCTAATTAAGTACTCAGGCTGGAGGAGCTACAAATGCTTAATTGTGCTGCATTATGCAAGAATCACTTTCTCCAGTAAAAAGCTCCTGCTGGAGGGTTCGGTGACAAGCATGACTATACATCTTCCATTTCTACACAGTTTTCATTTGTGAGATAAGATCTATGCCATGGGGTGGCAATAAATTTTGGGTTGGAAAAGAACTTGCTATAACTAGATTTGCTGCTGCTTTGCTAATAAATCAATAAAGGCCATAGGAAAATTGCATCTCTATAAAGGCCAGGAAAGCAAGGACAGCACTCTACTACCCAAGCACTCATGTGATTTCTCTATTGGCTTTCAGAGCTGAACTCCAGTTGCCCTGCCAAGACTTGCTGCTCCCTATGTAATAATTCATAGCTTCGAAAAATGCAAGCCAAATGCTGTCCAGGAGCTTTGTATATAGCACACGATGGTAACTGCATGTGAATTCAGAGTGTGGCTCTCTGATATGGCAACAAAGTTTTACATGTTAAAGAATCCTTATAAAAGGCGGAACAAGTATTAGAAGCTAAGCGGAACTTCACTGTAAGACAAAATCTAGTAATGTGAAGGGACTGATGTTTAAAGAATTTAATAGTGTTGCTTAGGCCCTTTGACCCACTGTGTATGTGCATGGTATCAGATAACTAATAAATATTCAGGAAGTGTAAAATGAATTGAATTTTGTTCTGTTGTGTGTGCTGCAGCTAATGTGGATAGACTAGCTTATATGATGCTAAGTGTGTCTCTTCCCACAAGAGCTAATCAATTCTACTTTAAAAAGAAGGATATCATAAAGACTTTTCAAAAGAGCCAAAAATGTCAACCAGCTTTGAAAGAGGTCAATTAGCAATGCAAATATGAAGCTTTGTATACATCTTGGTTTTAATAAACAATTCCTGAATCTCATTAGAAGGTATTTTTGAGGGCTTTCATCTTTCAGAACTTGACTTTAATGAATTAGGCAGAAAAAAATTCTGGAGAAGTAGTTACTAGGGCCTATGTGTTTATTTTACTCATCAAAATTCACAGTGAAATGTACTAAATTTGATCCTGAATTCTTCTTGCTTTTAAACAGGCAGGTTACCTGTTGGGAACACTTAGCACCTACAACAGTGCCTTGCTTTCACAGGCTCAGAACAGTAACTGTTAAGGAGAGATGTACAACTTCTTATAGGTATGCCTACATGTTATGTTTGCTAGGAGATTCATGCAATTAAGGTACCACCTCTGAATTAGTGTAATGTCTACAGGCTGCCAACCCATTCCAGGTGTTCTTGCCGAAGTTCTGGAATGTATTACTTGTTAATAATAACCCTCTCACCTCCCCATAATGACTCAATTATTTAGTAAATTTAAAGCGGTGTAAGTTGTAAAAACAATAATAACTTCTTACATGGAAATACTGAAGCAATGCGACTTAGAAGAAAAATAGTCTTTCTTATCTCTGTTTATATAGCTTGAAATGGAGGTGGTTACAAGAACTAAAATACTGCTTTTGTAGTTGTAGAAAAATGTGAAATACTTTGAAATGGGCAAAAAAAATCACTGCATATTCTTTCAATGCACTGCTGGGTTTATATAAAGGACTATCCAGGATTATCCACTTTTGCAGTGGTCTGTGCCTTATTACAATTCTGTAAGTTGTAGAAAACAATATTAATATGAAAATCTTGTTCGTCAAAATGCAAATTAGTTTATCTGTAGTGAGCCATACAAATGATTATCACAGTATTGAAGATGACTTCAAATACTAGTTTTCTTGCCCTATGGATATTAAACAGTTTTGTATTTATTAATAAATTCATTCACTCATTCTTGTTTGTATATATACGTATACATATTCTTTAAATTGTCCTTTGAACTGGTTTTTATATCTTACTAGTTTCCTCATTAATTAATGACAGAATAATTAAAACATGTTTATTTTATATTTGTCTGAGAATTATAATTCCACTGTTTTGAAATTGCAGTTAACCCTTGAACAACACATGTTTGAATGGTGTGGATTCACTTATATGTGGATGTTCTTTCACCTCTGCCACCACTGAGACAGCAAGACCAACTGCTTCTCTTCCTCTTCATCCTAATCAACACGAAGACAATCAAGATAAAGATCTTTGATGATCAATTTCCACTAATGAATAGTAAATTTATTTTTTCTTTCCTATGATTTTCTTAATAACATTTTATTTTCTCTAGCTTGCTTTATAGTAAGAAGACAGAATATGACATACAAAATATGTGTTAATTGACAATGTTATTGTTAAGGTTTGTGGTCAACCAGGCTGATAGTTGTTACGTTTTGGGAGAGTTAAAAGTTAAATGTGGATTTTCAACTGCACATCAGCACCTCTAACCCCTGTGTTGTTCAAGAGTCAGCTGTATACTTTAATGTACTCTTTTTGGGATTTTAGAGTATTTACCTGCCTGAAATAGCTCAGGGCATTATTTTAGCAATAGAAGTCATGCCTTCCCTAACAATACTACATTTCAGCTTTTGCATTTATTGTAAATGCATTTGTTTCCTGAGGCCTTGAAACTGTTAGACCCTGGAGCTACAGTTCATGAGACATATTTTCACACAGATGACTGAGAAAATATTTTGCTGAAAGTCTGATTTAAACACTACCTTTCTGACCTGTAGAATATCCTGGTAAGCGAGATCCCATCTTAACATGACCAAATTGTGACGGAAGCTACCAGTGTCACCCTGTTCAGCACAGTATATATGTATACCTTGAGGAGAGAGCTTTCCAATTTGACAAGAACAGTGATGCAGAGTATAGCTTCAAAGACCAAGCTTCATATGGACTTTATGCTCACCTGCAAAATTTTCCTGTAAAATTTCCAAAACAGAGGCAAGAATAGCCATTAGTATGACTAATGCAGGTGGCTCCATTTGCACACTGGTGACTCTGGCAGTTGTCTATATCCACTTCACAGTTCACACCAGTGTATCCAGGCTCACATGTGCAGTGGTAGGCTGCAACTCTGTCAGAGCAGTTGCCATGGATACAGGGGTTTGAAAAGCATTCATCGATGTTGAGTTCACAGTGTTTCCCTGACCATCCCAAGGGACAGGAGCAATGATAAGAGCTATAGATGTCTTCACAGTTTCCTCCATGCAAACAGGGGTTGGAGTTGCAGACATTTAACTGCAAACAGCCAGTGACCACTGAATTGGTAGAGATTTTGAGAAATTGCTCTTCCTGAGGTTTATTAATGAAACCATGAACATTTTCAAAGTAAGAGAGATAAATGCCTCCGATTTCTATTGTACTTAGACACCCTTGCAGGCCCTTTATATTGTCAATAGCTCTGTCTCCCACATAAATATCTGTATTATCCTTCAAAAAGTTGAGGCTTCCAGTAGCAATTGTGCTGGTCACAAAAGGTGTTTCGTTGTCCACTTCCATTTGCCACCTGGAGGTCTGGGACAGTGGGTCTGTCATGGAAAGGGTCACTTCGTGCCAGGTGCCATCATTCACTGACTGCAAACTTGTCAGACTTAGCGTATAAAAGCTGTTGCCACTTTGCAATTGAAAGAATAATCTGGAATCTTGAATGCTAATATTAAGAAATTCAGGCTCTTTTTCTGCATGCAATATTATTACGTTTGCATCCCTTGTTCTGAAACCAAATGTGATATTGGTGAGTTCTCTGGTAATATTCCCATTGCTTCTGAATAATATTTGACTGCTTTGTCCATTAAAAACAGCATTTGCAATACCTAATGAGAGAAGGTGATAATAACCAATAACTTTATTAAATCTATAGTTTGCTTAATTACCGTTATTAATAGTAATGATCATTGTGTTAATAACATTGCATATTGACTATTTGATACATGTTACATACTGTGCTAGTTGCTTTTATATTATTTCTAATATCAAACTTTTGAATACAGGTATTATTATTATCCCCATTTTATGGAAGAAGAAGTTGAGACTCACAGAATTTAAGTAATTTTGTTCATGGTCATGTAATTAATAAATAACAAAGCCAGAATATCAAACTGGGATGGTCTGATAGCAAAACCAAAACTATACATTTCTTTTCCAGTGAAATCCTAATGCATGCCAATTTTTATTTTGCATTTGCTCCCACAAATAAAGCATTGATAATTCATTTTACACATAAATAAATTGAGCAAAAAGAAATCACAAATCTAGCTATGGTGACACAGAAAATTAACAGTGGAGTCTGGTTTCTGATTAAGCTGATGAGTAGGCAGTTAAAAGTAGCATTCCAAATGACTGATTTACTTACCTGGTAGAACTCCAATTATGTGACAAGCTGCAAATTCTGTATCTACACCCAAGTACTTTCATATACAACCATATCAATTGCTCTCATGCTATATGTGAGCAGAGCACTTTGGGCAATCCTATTGCATTTCTCTATTAAAAACTTTTTTCCCCATTCTATAAGATGATTAACAAACAACTTGTTCTGTCTCTTAAAATATCTAATTCTGTCTCAGCTTATGATCTCACCTAATATTTTCTTGAAAAAACAGAGCTACCTCAGATATCCATCAAATCTGTAAACCTAATATTATTTGGATCCACACTGCATTCTATCCTGCTATAATAGAGGTATTGTCTGTATTCCCACCAAGGTCAACTCTACCAGTTATAAACTGGGTCCTACTGCTTTTCACCTTTTAAACATATTATTCCTCTATGCATTCTTTTTCTTTCTTGCATCATCATTTCCCCTTCCATTTTGTTGTTTCCCATCAATATACAAATATGTGTAATTGCTTTAATCTTAAAAAATAAAAATACACACGAAACAGTACCCTGACATCCCCCAATCCTGCTGCTTTTTTGTCTATTTTCTTTACCAGCAAAACTTAATAATTTTATATCCCCATGGTCTCACTCTATTATTACTCATTTTCTCTTTTATATATGCCACTCAAGCTTTTGTCCCAGTCACTTCACTAAAACCACTTTCATGGTTACAATGAATGACCTCCATGTTACTCAATGCAGTGGCCAATTATCTACTTTTATTGTATCACACTTTTCAGTAGCAAATGACCTGAAAACACTATTAATATATTATCAGGCACTACACCCAACCACCATCATCTTTCATTAAGACTAATTACTTCTTAGTGTCCCTGCTTCTACTGCTCTGCAGATCAATATAACAACCACTCCTTAGTCAAGCTCCATTAGTTATCATCTTAAAAAGAAATCCTAAATTCTAAACATAACCACAAGAGTGTACATGATCTGAGCCAGTTGTGGGTATAATCTCAGCTATCTGGGAGGCTGAGGAGGGTGGAGAGCTTGAAGTCAGCAGTTTGAGACTATCCTGGGCAACATAATAAGACCCTGTCTCTCTTTAAAAAAAAAAAAATTCATGACAAAATTTTGCCATGTTAAAAAAAAAGCATCTACATGATCTGGCCCCTGATTAACTCTCCAATTCCAATTCATTCACAGGCCACAGCCACAATTTCTTGCCATTCATTGAAGATACACCAAGCTTGTTCCCAGCGCAGGCCTTTTATACTTGCTGTTACTTATACCAAGAATATTATTTCCCCAGATCTTCTTATACTTGGCTTTTCTTAGTGTTAATATCGCTCAAATGTCACCTCCTCTGAGAAGCTTTTCCCTGACTATCCAAGTTAAAAAAACTGCCTCCCTGCATTCACTGTCTATGCTTAATTTTCTTCATAGCTCCCATTACCACTTAAAATTACGTTTATTTGTTTACTTGTTCCTTCACTGTCTTTCTGCACTAGGACATAAGCTTTATGAAATCAAGGATCCTCTCTGTCTAGGTTATCACTAAATCCTTATGCCTAAGCCTGTGTGTCCCTGATGTATAGTAGGTGCTCAGTAAACATAATTAAATGAATACTCTATGAAAATAACTCCATCCTGTATCCTGAAAAGTGAGATAATGATTAGAAACCACAGCAGGAGAAAATTTCAGTGTATCATTCAAGTGTATTATTTGACTTAATTAAATAAATCAATTCCTTTGATCTTATTGTTTTTTACTCTGTGTGTGTGTGTGTGTGTGTGTGTGTGTGTGTGTGTTTCAACCAGGTTTGGAGTTGGGAATTTAGGGAAAAAAAGAGCAACAAGTGTTTCATTACATGTTTTTAAGTAAATGTTAAAATGAAAAATCTCCAAAATTCTCCAACTCTGAAATGAAGACTATGGTCTATAATGCTATATAAATATATTTACTAACTCTGCTGAGCACACTGAAATCATGTCTTCTGATATGGGTAAAAACCACGATATACCTAATCACTTTTGTACTTCACCTTTTCTTTGGGGAACTTTACCATAATAAGCACACCTGTATTTAAGGTGAGTTGTAAATGTTTAAATCTTGGTACGATACAGAGATGATTAAAGTCCTAAAGGCAAACTCAGAGCAATTTATCAGTTGTACTCTCAAGAGTATCTTGTTCCATTAGACTTAATCTTTTCAATATATTTTAGTTGGAAAGAAAATATAATAGAGTCATAAGATTACATAAAATTAAAATTATGAGAGTAGTAAAAGTGAATTCTGGGTTCATTCCTGTCAATTAGAAAATTGATTTATAATTCCTATTGTACACCTATTTATTTACGTTTTCTCTCTACACGAAGATAAGCTATACTTTAAAAATGCTACTGGGACTTTCGGGGGGTGTCAGAGCTGGACTTAATAGTCTTTTGCTATTGGCAATGTTGTAGCAGTAAAGGTTCACTTCACTTCCTTCTGACACATGTTTGTCCAGTTCCTAAACTGTTTGATGTGTAGATTGCAGAGCAGTGTGCATACTGTTTTGGGGCTGCCACTGTTTTTAGAAATCCTATTCATTTTTCCTGTGAAAATATTCAAAACAATTCGGACACCAGGTAGAACACAGCTGAGACTAACAACTTTAGTATTTCTATCAAAAGATCAACAGTAAAATTAATAATTAAGAAATTATTTTAGAATAATTAAAGAAGTAGAATGAAAAAGTATCATTTAAAATTTAGTGCCCCATTAAAAACCAATTTACATTATTTATGCCAACGCATCATGTTTTCTATACATGTGTAGTACCTATTTCTTAAGTATGAAACAGAAAAGTATATACATTTTTCTAGAAAACTTCCCCAAGTGTATATACAGTGTAATGTATTTCATACAGGTCTTTTAAATAATATGATTTTGAAGTACAGAAACATAAAAGTAAATTCATTTTTCTCTTTTTCTCAGTTACTTCGGGGCCCAGTCTAGATAGTATGTCATTGCTACTGACCTTAAGCCAAACTATCCTCTAGTTCCATTCCATTATTTTAGTGCAGTATTTTTATTTTTATTTATTTATTTATTTATTTTGAGACAGGGTCTTGTTTTGTTGCCCAGGCTAGAGTGCAGTGGTGTGATCCTAGCTTACTGCAGACTCAAATTCTTGGGCTCAAGCAATCCTCCCACTTCTGCCTCCTAAAGTGCTGGGATTATAGGTGTCAGTCACTGCATCCAGCATGTATTTTTTTTATAGTAAGCTGATAGTGTACTTAATGTCCACAGCAGTTAAGTGAAAATATTAAGTAAATTTGAAGAAAATAATATCAATTTATTTATTTTACAAATATTTATGAGCAAGAAACCACATAGAAAAGTTTCTTGCCTTGTGAAGCTTATATTCTCATGATGAAAGAGATGATAGACAAATATATCAATGCATATGTAACAAAATATCAAGGAACAATAAGAGATAAAAATAAAAATAAAGCCAAGTTGGAGGATGTTTGTGTAGAAACCTGAATGAAGTGACAAAGGTGACCTGTGAATCTCTGGGTTAAGAGAGTTCAGGAGGGAGGTGGTGGTGTGTGGGCCTGACCGTATGGAGCAAAAGAGAGAATGGAGTGAGAATATCGGAAGCATATTGCGGACAACACATTAAAGGGTTTTTTTCTCCCTATTCTTTAAGGCAGAGAAATGGGATGGTAGCTGGTAGGAATAGGAGTGAGGAAGTGTCAAAAGAAATTTTTTGTAATGATGGAAAAATTGATACTGGTGTGTGAGAGAAAAGTTTTAGGAGCACAATCTTTGAATAAGGGGAAGAAATTAGAATTCAGTGCAAACTTAGAGGGTTGGCTATCAACTGGACTGTGCATTATTTGAAGTAGGTGAGAAGACAGAATATAAATAACAGTATAGTTGGTGGATATGTCAAAATTGTGAATACTGTATAGTATTCAAATTGCTAACATTTGGAAAATTGTGTTTTGTAGTACAGAAGATGGACAGGAAAACCTTTCACAGTGAGGGAAATTCTCATAGATAACATTAATTGAGCGCCTAACATGTTTGATTATTTACAGATAAGGTCATAGAATCATCACAAAGAAACCGAAAAGGTAGAAAGTGTTCTCCCTATTTTACAGGTGAAGAAGCTTTAGATGATGGAGATCACATGAATTGCCTGAGGCCTCATAGTTAATAAATGGCAATGTGTAACATGCACATATTTATTCTGTGTTCCCAGTAATGAGGGAAGGAAAGTCAAATATTGCCTTGTTAATTCTTTTTCAGGAAATCAGTTTTAAATGATTAAGCATCTAGGTTTAGTGTTGCTGTGACCTCCATTTCCTATCCAGACAGCCACCAAGGGCAGGATGAGGCAAGAGGCCAGTCAGTATTAGCCTACTCGCATAGGGGAAACAACCATAGATTAATTTAATAAACTGGCTTTGTCTATACTCTTTTTCTGTGTTTGCTCTTGGAACAACTCAAATGTCACAACTTAACTGGTGAGATGGTAGGTTTGAACTCTACCTACATTCAAATCCTTGAAGCACCGGCTGGCACTGGGCTCCGCGAGGACATGGGCTGAATCCACACCACTGAACCTCCTCACAGGCTTTCCCACTTGTGTGGGCAGGACAGGAACAGGAGAAGTCATCCCACCAGGAATGGCAAACACCTCCATTGTGACAGGGGTTGGACTGAGCAGAAAAGAAATCAAAGGTATAAAAAGCACTGGCAACTAAATAGAAAAATGTTGACGGTGAAACCACATATCTGTTATTTTAAAACGCTAATTTCCCTGCATCTTTACATTTTAAACTTTTAATATCCACTGTTAACTAAATAGAATAAAAATGACTACTGCCATTACCAACTCCTTTCTAAAAGGGCAGAGTGGTGGCAGAGAGAGAGAAAAGATATAAAATTGATCCATAGCACAAGGAGGGTTTTTCAAGTATAGCAGTGTCCTCTGTAATTTACAAATTACCAGGCACTTTTTCACATGCACTAGTTATCATTTGAGGAAGGGATTCTTACTCCTGGTTTTATAGATGATAAAAAGAAGGTGTTTCCAGTTGCCCAAGATCCTACACAGAAGCGAAACAGTGAAACTTGGTACCTAGGTCCTCTGGATCCCAACTCAGTGAGTGCCCTTCCCACATTGGTCTGCCTCTGAATGAGAGACATAGTATTATTATTTGAGTTCTCACAAGGTTGCTCACAAAAAGTATTCAAAATGAAAGTATTTAAAAAGAAATTTATTAGAGCATGAACTGTGTTTGTCCCGGGTCTACTATTAACATATGATTTAGGCTAGTTACATAACCTGTCTAAACTTCAGTTACTTCATCTGTAAATAACGTAAATTGGGACAACAACAATGCTTGCTTTCCACAGTAGTCCTTCAATAGAACTAAATGGATTAATCCATGGAAAATAGTGCCTAGTACATTGAAAATGTTCCATAACTATGTTACAATAATTCATTTGTGTATATTTAGAACCAAGCTTAGTGTAGGGCCATAGTTGGAGCTCAACAAATGCTCAACACACAGAAATGCGTTTCCTTTTTACCCTTTGAAAGGTCATGCAGAGCTGACAAGTTCTTGTATTTAAGCAGCTCTTAGAAGAGCACATAGAATATTTAAAGTAAAGCTTGGGCTTTGAGAAATTATATTTCGGAAGATTTCAACTACCAGAAGGAAATTACCTCTCAGATTTCTCTTGTTGTTGCTGACTTAATATAAGTTCAAAACAATAGTAGCTGGGCATTTAAAATAAAGTTAACAATATCATCCAAAAAGAGTTAATTCAGTTAAACCTCTGGTGTGCCATTAGGAGTTTAGGAATTGAAATATTATCATACTTAAGTAATTTGATTGTTGTGAGGGTGGGAGAAGCCTATAGCCGAAGTTACTTTGGTTAGTTAAATAGATCCTGATACCAATAAGATCAAGGCCTCATTTCTATGGCTCAATGCAAATTTCACAGTCTTGTTGGAACAATATAGATGAAATATTATTCTATAGTGGTGGGTCAGTAACATCATCTTTATATACAAAGAATGGTTTTAATAAGTTATCTTTTTAATAAAGTAAAAGTTTAGCATACAGTATATACCTAGTTTGTATGAGTAATCATTACCTTGCAGCTGTTGTCTCCAGGACAGCCTTGGGTTACATTGACAAGAACTGGATTGAGAGATGCATTGTTTGTTGGATTTGGAAAGAATTCCAGATTTTGGTTGTTTAGTCTTACATCTTGGATACAGCCTTTGAAATATCCACCATTAAGTTCAGTCCCTTGCTTGTCAGGTAGGCCACCAATGTAGATGACATCTCCCTTTTCGATTTTCCATGTAGAAGCAGAAATAAATCCTAGGTTTTGTGAAGACTGATACAGTTCAATTTTATTTGGCTTGATTTTCAAAGATATCAAGTGGACATTTCCATCATTAAGAACAAATTTTACTACTAATTTGGGAGAGTTTGGAGTCAGCATTGCTAGTCTGCCACGCTCTAGCCAGACACGGATATATTGATAAGTGCTGTTTTCCAAAGCTAGAAGTAAGCCTGATGGTTGAAGCGTTCGGACAAACATGGAGAGGCTGATGGTGTCTCCATAGCTCTCATCAAGAGTAAAGATGACATAACCAGTGGAGTCGTCCTGGCCAAATCTGCCTGCCACATACTCTTCAATGTCAAAATAGAGGAGGAGGAAAAAAAAAAAAGAAACATCTTAAGGCTCAAAAGACAGAAGGGATGGAAGACGAAAATTATACATTTCACACACACACATGCACACAAGCATACACACTCATACAGAGCTTTTAAAGTTCAGGACAATCCTATTAAATAGAATAATGATTTGGCCTCTTTCTGGACTTCTGAGTTTACTTTATCCCTAAAATAACTATATTTTGGTTTGTAGTTTACACTTCAGGCATATTGATCACACAACAGACCAAAAAGATCTCTGCACTAATAAACTAAAGAATCTCCCCTTCGCTGCCCTAAAATATGGGCCTTAATGGTGGTATATCAGACACTACTATACTCCAACTTGGTGGAAGAAATTTTTGGACAAGGGCACTTCATGCAACCCTCTGCAAGTGGACGTGCAGGGAGTCATAATCTTTGCTACTTAGAGGCACGCTGAAGCAAACATGTCATTAAACCTAATTATTCTTTGTAAAGAAATTTATTAGAGCCTGGACTGTATTTGTCCAAGGTCTGCTATTAACATGTGATTTAGGCTAGTTACATAACCTTTCTAAACTTCAGGTTTTTAGTCTGTAAATAACATAAATTGGGACAACAGAAATCAAGAATTAGATGATTAAATCTTCTTTTGGGATTACATCTCACATAAGAAGCAAGGCAGTTGAGCAAGGAAAAAGAAGGACCCTTCCTTCTGTGGTCCTGGTTGGGAGTAGGAAAGGCACAGGAAACAGAGAACTTGGGGCAAAGCTGAGTATTAAACCCACCCTGCGTTTCCTGTGGTCAGAGGAGTTAGTGATGCTCATATGTGGCAATGCTACTGATGTGCATCACCTCAAGAAAACTCTTGAGATGTATAAAAATAAAAACTGACATTGTAAAATATGGGTGACATGGTAGGAAGAAAACTTCCCATCCTCATCAAGCTTACATTCTAGTTGGATGAAAGACACCAGACACAGATAAGGAAGCAAACTATATAATATGTCAGATGGTGAAAAATCCTTTAGTATAAAATGTCAGGTAGAGAAAGGGAATAGGGCGATTTGGAGGGGTGGAATTGTAACTTTAAATAGAACAATCAGGGAGAAACTCTGAGAAAGTGATATCTGAGCAAAAGCCCAAAGTTATACTATATTATTGTAGTAACTCAAGAGAGAAATGATGATGGCTTGGATCAGTGGTAATGTGAAAGTGGTCAAAAGTGGTCAGATTTTCAAAATATTTTGAAGGTAGGTACAACAGAATTTTCTGGAGCAAGTTCATCTCTAAGGCTTTGGGCCTAAGCAACTGGAAGCATGGAGTTTCCATTTGCAGAGATAGGGAAGAAAACTGGAGGAACAGATTTTTGGGTGAGGTGGGAGTCCATATTAAATTTGAGATGCCTTTTTGGATATCCAAGCAGAAGTGACTAGTGGGCAGTTGATATAGAGGTTCAGGCAGGATGTTCTGATAATGTGGGATTTGTTAGTATATACCACCTTCCATCGGCCCCACCTTCAACATTGGGAATCACATTTCAACATGAGATTTGGAGGGGGCATACATCCAAACCATATTAGATATTTAGAGCCACAAGACTGGATGAGATCACCAAGAGAGTGAGAATATAGAGAGAAAATGAGAGGTCCAAGAAGTAAGCCCTTGGGCATTAGACAAGTAGAGGTAAAGGAAATGATGCAAGAGTAGCCAGTAAGATAAGAGGAGAACCAAGGGAGTGTGGTGGCCCATAAGCCTAGTGAGAAAATAGTTTTTCAGGAGGAGGGAGTATTTAATTGTGTTAACTGGTATTGAGAAATCAAGTAAGATGGGGACTGAGAATTGACCATTGATTTTGCAGTCTAGAAAGCATTGATAACTTGACAAGATCACTGTCTTCAAGATACTGCTGTCTTCAAGATTTTATATCCCAGTACTAACCAGAAAAGAAGAGCATATTTCAGCATGTCTAAATGTCATCATATGGCCCAGCTGAAGTTTGGGCAAAGGTAAGACACATTTTAGTTTAGCTTAACTATAGTAAAACTTGCTTAGACAATCAACTGTGTTTGAAGATCTTCTGCATAAAAGGCTATATTTTCAGAACTCTGACTTGATTTAATACAGGAACGTTGCATTTTGAATCTGCATTTGGAGACCACCTGCTCCAGGCAACTACCGGTAGCTTTCAAAAGTGTACTGTTAGATAAAATAACCCCTTTGAAGAGGTTAACATCTCTGAATACACTGCAGCACTTTCATATGAGATAAAATGCTTAATAAGAAAATTTGGCCCTTGAAGCCCCTGAGGTTTGAAGATATGCCCAGAATCACTCAACCTCAGGGGTAGCGGGATGCCTGCTGGTCATCCCAGGACGCCTTCAGCATCACTTTGTGGATCTGGATTAAAAGCCAAAATGCAGAGTATTTTTTTTTCTCAGAAGCCTGACTCTTCAGCAATCCTATTTCTCAGAAATCACAAGCAACTAGTCAGCATGTGTGATTTGCTACATGACTTTAGAAACACCTGAAGACACATGACTTGGCTGTGGATTTGGAAGGGCGATACTCATACAAGTGGTTGACATGTCATGAAGAGGAACAACATATACAGATAAAAAACAATTTTGGCAAGCTTTAATGATTGATGGAATACAACAAGGTGAAATTTAACAAGAATAAATAAGAGCCACTTCGATCTAAATGTGCGTTTATAAGATTAGAGTGGGAGAAACAGGACTATGTGGCATCATGAGTGACAATGATACAAAGTGACGCAATCACGAAGTGTGGCTGCCAAAAAGTCAATGTTGTATAAAGCTGAAAAACAGAAGCACATTATCTAGAATAAGGGAGGTTATGGCCCTGTGTGTCACTGTATCATCCAGCACATACAGACAACACATCTTAGAAGGAATACAAAGAAGCAAATATATTCCAAAACCTGCAAGCAGCTGATGAAGTGTCGGAAAACTATGTCATATGGCAAACATTAGAAGAAACGGGATGTTTAGCCTGAATAGAAGTGATGGTTTAGATGGCTCGAGATACTTTTCTTCAGATATTAAGTATTCTCAAGCAGCAGGCAAGTTGAGATTTTTATTTGCATGTCTTCCAGAAATGCAACATGGTCAATGAAGGAAAGCTACGGGCAAATCCTATTTTATTTCAATATAAGGAAATAACTTTTGGGCAATTTTTGGCAAGATGGAGTGAGTGATCTCTCTATTTGTGAAGGTGTTTGAGCAGAGATTTGAGCCACTACATTTGGCAGGTACAATTGTGTTAAAAATTCAGTCATAGAATGAACCTTTTTCTATGTCTAGGAAGCTATAATTCTAAGAGAATAAAATTCTCAAAATCTAGGTATATGGCTGAAAAGAAGAGATATGTAAATTGCTTTTGTAAGTCAAATGTTCGCCAGAGAGCAAGAGGTAGGTGATGCCATTTATTCTGAGTAGTAGTATCTTGAATGCTTCATGTTCTTACAAACAGTCAACACAAGATATGCTGAGAGAACCTTATGGACACTTCTGTGAACTAAGCTTAGTTAAATCCTTTTCAGCACTCTTTCTGTTGAGAAATTAGATTATTTAAAAAAGATCAACCTTGATACATTGGAAATCACTATGTCTTTTGTGTTTAGTCAGCCACCAAAATCCTCTATCCAGTCTCCTTGTTCATTACAGTGTATACCATGGTTGGAAAACATTGAGCCAAATATGAGTGCAAGTCATGAATGGGCTGAAGTTTGCCTTTGTGCTTTTTAGTATGTCTCCTCCCTCTTGCACGTATATGTACTGTAGCAGAAAGACTCCATGTTCTCATTACTGCTTAAAAGCAGTTTTTAGTGGGAATAAACTCTCCAGGAAACATTCCTTCAAGATAACAGAAAATACAGAATATTTTAATTTTATAATGAAGAGGTGATATGAAAAATATAATTTTCCTTAAATTTATACCAAGAATTTTCAGAAAGAAAAGATTTCACAGAACTCTCTCTGTCTGTAAAGTGATCTTTTGAAGTCAAATATTTTCATGAGGGTTAAGCAGTTTCAAATAATGTTGGAGTATAAGGAAACTGGGAGAAGTGGGGGAAGGGTAACCAATTCAGGAACTTGGTTTGAAAAGTTCATGGTTTTCCAAGTTGGATAAAATAAAGAAAACCAGAACCCACTGGATTGGCATCTCTTGAATCTATTTACTAGGACAGTTAACATCACCATGGTCAGTATTAACCTCATCGGTCACTGCATCTGGAAGCCAGTCAAAATGAGTCAGCATCTGTTTGTTATTTTGTATATGTAGTAAAAATATTGCCTTAGGTCAATTAAATTTTTCTTCAAAAAGTGAACATTGCCTCAGCATAATTTCCCTTTTTCTCCTTAAAAAAAATCACAAAACAACTTGCCATTCTACTTAAAATATTACGTAGAGCTAGTAGATGCCATACTTCATTGTCAAGCAGGTCCATGATTTGTAATGAATATTGTGGTCGGGGGAAACCCTTGAGTAGTTTCTAATAATTCTTAGACATTTGAACATGGAATAGAGTATAGGCTAAGACTGGTTTTAATTTTACTTCATATAAAGCAGAGAAGACTACTTACCAGATGTTGTCCTACTTCAAGTTACTCTAAAATCTTGGGGTAAATTACAGCTGAACTTCAAAGCAGTCCGTTACAATTACTTCTCAGACTTTTTCAACGTATGATAATAATAATAAAAAGAAACAGGTATATATTGATCACTATCAACAGCAATCTCTAGAACAATGTTGGAAGTTAAGGATTTTGAAATACTTTGCAAACTGTGGTTTACTAGAAAAATTAGATCAATTAGTTTATGGCATCCACCAAGTTCTACTATTGTTACTTTCCACATTTTCTTTTCTTTTTTTTTCTTCTTAAGACACCTAGTATATTATCTGTCTTCTCCAGGGCAACCTTGGAAAAGATACCTTTGAATAAAATTGGCGTTTTATAAAAACGCTATGCTTAATTATGATTGTGGAGCAAGTGTGAATTGCATGGAAAGGAGAGCAAGGAAATGAATATTTACCGAGAATTTACTCTGCACAAGATATCATGCTAGTATGTGGCACTGACAAATTTTATGTCTAAGGTTTTTTTTTTTCAAAAGATTATTTCTCTTTCAAATAAGATTTACAATAAATTTCTGATATGTGACCAATGGTAAAATTGCAGTAGCATTTTGCAAACACAAAGATGAAAACCTCTTTGGAAAAGAGCTATCTGCTTATTTTTTTTACTTCTCTGTATGAGTGAAACTGATGTCCTATGAATCCACTCAAAATTAATTAACGCACATCACTGCCCTCTTCTTTTCTTTCTCATCAGTGGGCAACCAGCAGCAGAAGTCCTGTGGGGTCATTATGTTTCATAGCAGGCAGAAGCAGTCTGGCTGTTTTTGCTGTTTCTGCTCTGCTCTGAGGCATGGCACTCCTAGCCATAGCACTCAGCTTTCTCTCACCTCTCAGACAGTTGGGGCCTTTATAGGGCCTGTGGCAGTCACACTGGTAACTCAGCCACAAGTTGATGCAGCGTCCTCTGCTTTGACAAGGTTGGCTTTCACACCAATCCTTTCTCACACAGCCTGCCTTGACATTTAATGATGAGCCAGACGAGATGTTCTCCAGGGTAATGTGATTCCAATCAATTTTAATGTCTTGGAGACAGCCTACAAACGAAGGTGTGGATGGTATATTATAGAAGTTAAGCAGAGCAACACCATTGCTGGTCATTCCCACTGGTAAACCACCCAAAAAGGAGTTCTGAAAAGCACATATTGATTGATCACTTTCAAGTGGAGAAGGAGCTTTCGCGATGCATTTCTCCTTACAGGAGTCGTCGATTAAGGTAAGGGTCACAGCCTCTGCAAATATTACCTCCACGAAATGCCACTCTCCATCGCTGGTGTTGTGGGAAATGAACAGAAGCACCTTTGACTGATTATTGACCTGAATTGATAAGTGAATGTAGCCACTTAGCAGCTCCAGCTTCACAAACACATCCCTGTTGCTTCGGAAAAGTAGAAGAGCCATTGGCTGAACAGTCTGAAACCTGAGGGCTATGTCACAAACTGAGCCCTTGGTTGTCACTGAGCCACTTTTGACCCACAGGAAGCCATCGCCCTCAAATGAAAGTGTGGTTGCGATTTCACACAGGGACCCGGTGTAGCCAGATGGACACAGGCAGCTGAATCCATGCTGGCCATCTTGGAAGTGAGGGATGCATATTCCATTATTTAGACATTGCTGATGGGTACAGCCCAGGAGAATATCAGAACAGTCCCTTCCTCCATAAAAAGTTCTAGAAAGGTTATCAAATGGGCAATGGCAAGTATAATTCCCAGGCAAGTTCTCACAAGTACCACCATTTTGGCAAGGGTTTGAAGAACATTCATTGACGTCTTCTTCGCAGTGGATTCCTGTTAAATAATAAAAAAGGGCTAAAATCATATATATTCACATCAAAAATAGAAGTTTCACGTAATTTACTTGTATAATCTTGCGGAAGTGCATGAATAGCTCAGGTTTAGGACTGTAATGGAGTAAAATGTAAACACTTAATAAAGAAAAGTAAAATCAATTCTATATTCCACCTGTGTCATGAAGAAAAAAGATGCAGACATGGCAGGCTTTGTATTCTTCCTCTAGGAATAATTTGCCAAATACTGTGATTGATTCCAACTATCATTGTCAGATATACATGCAGCACTGAATATCATACAAACAAAAACAAGAAAAAAGATCGCTCTTGGCACTGATGTAAGATACAATTTATTTATTTCGAGACTTTTTTCTCAGACATTGTATATTCTGTCCCTGGCTGCAGATTTCACTCTATTCTACTTGGAAACAGTGATTTTGCCTTACATCTTGTTTATACTTCCCCATAATTCCTAAAAGTTTGCCAGAAATATAAATAGTCCAAACAACTCTCACCATGAAGGACTTCTAAGGTGAATGGAAGGCCCCATTTCCTCCTTCCCTGCAATGCCAGTGTAAAACATGATGTCTATACCATAACAAGCTCCTTTCCTGTTTATTATTTTAACTTCACTTTCTACTTTTTTTTTTTCTGACTCCAAGTCAAAAAATATATCTAATTAGGGAATTATTAGAATTCATTTTTAAAAAGTAACATGAATAAGTATAACACCTTTTAATAAGCGTGGCTGTTGCTTTTCCAGGGAGATTCAAATGAACAAAGAGTAACAATAAAAACGGACATATGCATAGGACTTTATGGTTTCCCCAACATCTTCATTCAAATTATTATATTTGTGCTCACTACAATTTTCTGAGGTTTTCAAAGCAGATATTCTTAGTTCTCTTTCACAGAATAAATTGAGGTGTAGAAAGAGTGAAGTCTAAATTCCAAAGCACTTTTAACATCAGACCCTAAATTAACTAGTTTTTTTTGTTTGTTTGTTTTTTGTTTTTGAGATCGTGTCTTGCTCTGTCGCTCAGGCTGGAGGGCAGTGGTGCAATCTCAATCTTGGCTTACTGCAAGCTCTGCCTCCCGGGTTTACACCATTCTCCTGCCTCAGCCTCCCGAGTAGCTTGGACTACAGGCACCCACCACCACGCCTGGTTAATTTTTTTTTTTTTTGGTAGAGATGGGGTTTCACCATGTTAGCCAGGATGGTCTCGATCTCCTGACCTCGTGATCCACCCGCCTCGGCCTCCCAAAGTGCTGGGATTACAGGCATGAGCCACCACACCTGGCCTAAATTAACTAGGTTTTAAAAATCCAACCTGGCCATGCTCGGTAGCTCACAACTGTAATCCCAGCACTTTAGGGGGCCTAGCCGGGTGGATTGCTTAAGGCCAGGAGTTTCAGATCAGCCTGGCCAACATGGTGAAATCCTATCTTTACTAAAAACACAAAAACTGGCCAAGTGTGGTGGCGCATGCCTGTAATCCCAGCTACTCTGAAGGCTGAGGCAGGACAATCTCTTGAACTCAGGAGGTGAAGATTGCAGTGAGCCAAGATTATGCCACTGCTCTCCAGCCTGGGCGACAAAGCGAGACTCTTGTCTCAAAAAAAAAAAAAAAGAATCCAATCTGACACACCGTTTTTTAATTAATAATTTAGTGTATTCTCATTTATTGTTTGTTATTAATATGCATGTCTTATTTTTCCATTTAACTCTATGCCCAAATGTGTGTTTTTAAAAATTTAATCCAAAGATTCCTATATTGATAATGTTGGATCAGAACCCCAGCTATGCTGCTTGATTGTGAGCAGGTCACATATACTTTCTATATTTGTTTCCTCATCTATGAATGGGATTTATAATAGTATTTACATCACGAGGCTCTTTTAAAGATTAAACCAGTTAAGACATGTAAATATTCATAACATTGTTTGGTATATAACAAGTTCTCAATAAGTTTTGGCCAATACTAAAAAGTAGTAAGAAAGAATTACCCTCTAATGACAAAATTCAAATAGTACTGTAGTCATTGAGAGAGACTATTTAGAAAGTGTGGGCATGTGTAGTGTCCTGTAAATTGTGTAATTTTATATGAGAAATTTACTTGGACAGCATATTAGTCTAGAATCTCATCAAGTTGTGCTTTCCATGAAGGAAGGAAAATGTCTGTTTTATTCACCAATGTATGTCTAAAACATAGCATAGTACCTGGCTTGTATTCACCATTTAGTAATTAATTTTGGAATGAATGAATTCATCATGACCTTCCTAAAGTGATTAAATATTTATATAATGCATTTAATCTGATCCAAAACCAAAGTGATCTTTTTGTGTAAACTTTTAGACAAACGTATGCAATGTTAATCTTTGACGATGTACTGCCATTTATGGTCTACACATCTAGGCACTTGATTGGACTCTACTGTACTTATATTTTACTGTACTGGGATTACTTTTTTTTTTTTTTTTTTTGTAGCTGAGAAGCAGCTTTAATTTGGGGCATAAGTTGCAAGTCCACAGCTTTATGATCAACCTTGTGCTGCTCTGTAAGCTTGTATTTATCCTTCTCTGTGCAGAAGAGTCTCAATCAGTCTCTCTATGTTGATTTTCTTTTCTTTTCTTTTTTCATACAAGCTTTGTCAATTCAAAAATATTTCAAGCTCTGTGAAAACCGTGGACATGTTATAATCTTACTTAGAGATGCCCACAGCACCTGTACAGTGCTAAGGGTATGAATGATTAAATGTTTGATGGATAGAAAGAATAGAACTGAAAGGAAGTAATCTATTTGTTATATAATCATCCTGGGAAGCACAGAAAACTGACACAGGAATTACAGGTAAACTACAGTATATTCTAAAGGGGTGTTCCAATACAAGTTTAATATAACTGAATATGAAAAGTTGAAACTTTTGTATTAGAAGATATTTTACTTAAACTTGATTTTCAAAGGATTTTAAGAACAAAAAAATTAATAACAAGTATTTGATTGAGGGTAAAACTATTGAAAAACTGATATGGCATAACAAAAGCAAAACACGATTTTTTCTCCTACCCTATCTTGAAACATATTTAACTGGGGAAGGGTTTCATTGCCTCTAGATAAGTCTTCAGCAGACCCCAGGACTTTTCAGCTCACTATTAGATAGTAGTGTCAAGATCTCTTAAAAAAAAAAAACAAAACACAGCAATTAGAATGGTCAGTCACATATAATGATCAAAAGTTTCAATGCAATTTAGAATAAAATCGTCTTTGTCTGCTAGGCTAACTTCAGGCTGTCTTGAAGGAAGATTTGGAAGCCTTCTTCCCTCTTTCTATCCTTCCATTGTCTCCATCTTCAGATTTATGTGTTTTGTCCCCTAGAAGACTGAAGTTGGTGGCAATAAAAGGGGGAAGGGGGTACAGAAATTATTCACTTGACTGATGCAATATGGCTCCATGGTTTCTGAGACTGGGAGGTGTTTAAAGTTGGTATTTGTTATAAGGGACACTTATGACTTCCTTGGAGCCCACTCTATTCCTGCAGCTGAGACTCACTCTAGAGAACTGTGAAGGCAGGCAGATGTTGCCTCTCTTTTTACTGGCGGCTCATATTTGCTCCTTCCCCAACCCCTTTGCTATTGGTTTACTGACGTTTACTCCTTCTTCCTTCTTTATCAACTCTTTTAGTGGGATTCTTTGACCTTCCAACAGAGGCCTATTGGGAAGAACTATTTTCACGCAAACTGCCTACTAATGCTCCTACCATGGGTTCCCCATCTAGACCACAGGATTCACGTACCCTTAACCTGCAGTAGGAGGGGAGCACATTTACTTTCCAACACAGCACAGCAGCAATTCTTTCTCTCTCTTTCCTGACGCCTCGGGTTAAGAGTCATCACGCTTTCTCATCTTTGGATTCCTCAGGCGGGTGGAGAATCTAGTCTAAGTTTCCTGTTCCTTCCCTTCCACCAACTTTAGATGACACTGGAGCACTCCTGGAAGCTATGGTCACTCTGGTTTAGAACGTGGTATCCAACCCTCAATTTGATGAGTAAGGTTCAACTCACAACACAGCAGCAAGCCTCTCCAACGAAATCTCCTTATAGACCCACTCCTTCAAATTGCCTCTGAAGAATTTTCACACATCCCTGACATAAGTATAAACCTTTTGGCCAGGCACGGTGGCTCACACCTGTAATCCCAGCACTTTGGAGGCCGAGGCGGGTGGATCATGAGGTCAGGAGTTTGAGACCAGCTTGACCAATATGGTGAAACCCTGTCTCTACTAAAGATACAAAAATTAGCCAGGCGTGGTGGCGTGCGCCTGTAATCCCAGCTACTCAAGAGGCTGAGGTGGGAGAATAGCTTGAATCTGGGAGGTGGAGGTTGCAGTGAGCTGAGATTGTGCCACTGCACTCCAGCCGGGGCAACAGAGCGAGACTCTGTCTCAAAATAATAAATAAATAAAATAAAATAAAAAATAAAAAAGTATAAACCTTTCAAAAACCTAAAGTCTGTTATCTGTATTTACTTTAATATCTTGTGTTTTTATTTCTTTCATAATTCACTTTGGTACCTGACAGCAACCATATCTTGACCCCTTAGATGAAATTTCAATTGACCATTTTTTCAATTTATAGAATAGCTACTCTATGATGTACTCTCAGAGTACTCTCAGACTACAAACTAGAAGGCGTAAACATAGCCTGAATGTATTTACAATATAATGGAAGGACAAAATATATATTTATGAAAATGCATTGTACATAGTATGTTCCCAGCAGATGTCAATAATATATGAGAATAAAACTCAGGCAACATTAGAGCATATTTAGGAAAGTTTTAGGAAAAATACTTTGAATGATAGATAATGAAACATCTTTAGATATGAAATCTTCATATTAAATTAAGTCATATCAATAAATATTGATTACATATCATGTATAAAATATTGCAGATAACATGAAGTTCGAACTAGTCCCTGTCCTCAATGAATTTAATAAAGGAAAAGTAAAACAAATTTGTGAAAAACTAAATGATAGTGCAAGTCAAGACAATACCGAAGAGATTTCACTAGACAGTATACAATAGATTCTAAGTGAATAGTTTGGGCAGTAGCTGCTGCAGAGCCTCTGGAGAAGGGTATCTCTTCAGGCCTGGCTGGGAAGGTCTTATAGAAATAGAATTTAATATAGGTTTTCAAATATAGGTGAAGTTGATAAAGAGGTCCTTGTGGCCGGACGCAGTGGCTCATGCTTGTAATGCCAGAACCTTGGGAAGCCGAGGTGGGCGGATCACGAGATCAGGAGATGGAGACCATCCTGGCTAACACGGTGAAACCCCATCTCTATTAAAAATACAAAAAATTAGCCAGGTGTGGTGGTGGGCACCTGTAGTCCCAGCTACTCGGGAGGCTGAGGCAGGAGAATGGCGTCAACCCGGGAGGCGGAGCTTGCAGTCAGCCGAGATCACACCACTGCACTCCAGCCTGGGCGACAGAGTGAGACTCTGTCTCAAAAAAGAAAAAGAAAAAGAGGTCTTTGTGTGTGTAAATAAGTGAATAAACAAAACACTCATCGATGGGAAAGCTTAACATTTAGAGGTGACAATGAGTTTGGCAATCTGGTTGGCATGTACAATTTACCTAGAAAAATAAACACACAAAAGTTAAATGTAGCCAGAGTGGAGAAGGTCTGGGAACTTACGAGGTTTTTAGCTGTATTTATTTATTTTCTGGCAGTGGGGAGTCATACGTAATTGTTGGACAGAAAACCAACATGGTTTCTCATAAAGATCACCTTCACAGGGATATGTAACAGAATGAAGTGGGAAGAAACTAGAGACAGGAAGACCAACTAGGCAGCTATTAAAACTATTGACACATAAGCTTATTAGCGCTTGAAATAAGATGTTTATTTCTTTACAATTTACAGTACACTCTCATTTATCCTTTGTGGGCAAATAAGTGCAGATGGTCGTGCTTTCTATACCATTGCCTACTGTATTTTTTCTTATGATTGCTAAAATTTATGCATTTGATCTTTCATAAAATGTCAATAATTTGATTATGTGTTTCTTTAAATATAAACAGAAAAGCAAGTTTTAAATTTTATCATCACTTTAAAAAGAACAAAAAAAGGAGAGAAAGCCTGTATTAAGATCAATAGTCCGAAGAACAACAAACAGAATTAGGTATGAAAAGTAGAATGATAAACAGCGATTTATGCTTTTACTTCACTTAAAATCAATTCATTGACATGTCCAATGTAAAATAAAGTCCAACATATTTATTTGATGAACCCAGAAAACTAAAAGTGGGAAAAAAGATAAAAATGTCTCGTATTGGTTATTGGAGGAGCTGGGCAAAGAACAAGATCTGTTGTCAATCAAGATAAAAGGATTAGGGCATATTTATGGGGCCATTGGGGCCATTCAGTCTTCTAAATTGGGTATTTTAGTTGAATACAAATTGCTTATTTATGTGCAATGATTTATAGTATGGGATGGATTACTTGAAGCTTATTGTTATTTGCTTAAAGTCAATTAATTTAATTAAAAACTGTCACCTCATTTTACTTTCCTAAATTTTTTTTAGTTCAGTATCTGATTCCATCATAATACTGTATTTCAAAAATAATCATGATAGCAAAAATTTTTACCACTTGGTATATCTCATATTTCCTTGAGAATAAATCATATTAATGGATAAAAGGAACGTAGACTTTATATTTAGAATTAATATCATTGGATATGAAGATGATTTTTGTCATAATTCTCACTTTGCTGAAGCCATGGTTAATGAAATATCTAATATAAAGTTATATAATTTACCCTAGATATATATATACAAGACATATATACAAAGACATATACAAATGAGGAAGTTTCATCTTGATCTGTTTTAATTGACTTAGGATTTTAAAAATTTTAATAAATAGAAATCAAAGTAGAAATTATCTAAAACCAAAAACTCAATGCATAAATATATCCACTTTTCCTTTCTCAAAAGTTTGAATTTTCATTTGATAGTAATATCTGTTATAGCACTAAACAATAGTTGCTAAATAAACATCTTAAAAACACTAAGCATGTTGCAAATTAGCGTATATAAGAAGAGAGTTAGTTACCTATGAGCATTGCCATTAAAATGTGAAAACCATGTGTCCTGGCTCCAAACATCTTTCTGTTAAAAAAGAGGTATCCATCCAAACACCTACTAGGTTGACAGAGTGAGTTTCTGATCATTTTGGACCATATCCAGAAGTGTGGGCTTGTTCTTCAATGTCACCTCTTTCTCGCAGGTAGAGAGTATGCGGACTTGGTTTTGACTCATTTCCCTCCAAGCTGGATCAGTGGGGCTTAGTGTAAGACTCATTTGTGCTGCTTACCAGGCAGATTTGTTATTCTTAGATCCTATCCCTGCTTAACACATGGTGCCTCCCCTTTTTAAGTCACACTAGTGAATGTTATGATCACAACACTGAACGCTGACAGTATTATTATGAAGAAATGAATTTTGGGAAATCTAAACACAGAGAAGTATTTTGGACAACTTCTGTTGTGGAAAATTAGGGCCTGATTTTATTTTGCTTTACAACAAAGGAAATGCTGTTTTTGTTTTTGTTTTCTTTTGTTTGTTTTCCTTTTGAATAGTGGTTAAGAAATTAATGGCAACTCCAAATCTATTAAGTATCTATGCAAGGGATAGAAAGGAAAGAAAAATTAAGAAAAAAGAGTAAAGGCTTTTATTAATTGAGACTGTGGCAAGAGTTACTTGTGTGGTGCTCTCAGACAAATTCCAGCCTCTATGAAAGACCAGTTATGCTCCACTCCTTCTACATCCAATGGCATTTAATTTTGTACAAGAGAATAATTTGAATATGTGAGGTGTTTGAGATACACTTAAGAGTACAAACAAAAAAGTGATTCTTTTTTGTTTCTTTTTAACATTTTCTTAAAGGGGAACCTGAGGACCTAGAGAGGTTTCACATAGGCAGTATAAGCTGAGAGGTCATGAAGCCCCTAGAACTACCATACTCCCTAAAATTCTCACAATCAGAGCAATTCCTTTAGGTTGAGACCTTGTCTCTTAGAAGCCTCAGTAAAGGTGAAAATGTTACCTGAGAGGGGCAGTAACTGTATCACGAAATAGTCATTAGTGCCTTATCATGGGCAGTGTATGCCAAGTTAAAAAAAAATTGCCAGGTAACTGAGGTCAGATAAGTTGTGATGGAAACCAGTAATAAGGCAGAAAATGTGTGATGCAAGAGACATTGCAATAGTGCATGTATTCATTCATTTATTATTCATTCATGTTTAAAACTTATTTATCAAGGCCTTAGTTTGACTGCCACTATGTGAGTGCAGGAGATATGATGGTGAAGAAAAATAGATATAATCTTGCTTTTTGAAGCATACAGTCTACCCAAGCTTATAGTAGTGGGGAAGCCTGAGCAGACAACAGCCTTGAGGACTGAAGGAGGAAATGTATCTATTGGGGGCTACTGGGTGAGGGTGGTATGAGAAGGAGAGGGAACATATTCAGGGTTCTGATCAATGGACGTACTTGGAGAGGCATTTCTAATAGCCCTCAGGGAATCAAAATGATGAAGTAGAATAAACATGGACTTGGAGTCAGACTATGACACTGACTTTTATATTAATCGGAGCTTTGATACTAGGCTATGAGAACTTGGGTAAATTAGCTAATGTATTTAAACTGAAATTTCTTATAAAGTAGAAATAAAGCCTATGAAACAATTATTTTTTATTTGTATTTTTATTTTTATTATACTTTAAGTTTTAGGGTACATGTGCACATTGTGCAGGTTAGTTACATATGTATACATGTGCCATGCTGGTGCGCTGCACCCACTAACTCGTCATCTAGCATTAGGTATATCTCCCAATGCTATCCCTCCCCCCTCCCCCCACCCCACCACAGTCCTCAGAGTGTGATATTCCCCTTCCTGTCTCCATGTGATCTCATTGTTCAGTTCCCACCTATGAGTGAGAATATGCGGTATTTGGTTTTTTGATCTTGTGATAGTTTACTGAGAATGATGATTTCCAATTTCATCCATGTCCCTACAAAGGACATGAACTCATCATTTTTTATGGCTGCATAGTATTCCATGGTGTATATGTGCCACATTTTCTTAATCCAGTCTATCATTGTTGGACATTTGGGTTGGTTCCAAGTCTTTGCTATTGTGAATAATGCCGCAATAAACATACGTATGCATGTGTCTTTATAGCAGCATGATTTATAGGCATTTGGGTATATACCCAGTAATGGGATGGCTGGGTCAAATGGTAATTCTAGTTCTAGATCCCTGAGGAATCGCCACACTGACTTCCACAATGGTTGAACTAGTTTACAGTCCCACCAACAGTGTAAAAGTGTTCCTATTTCTCCACATCCTCTCCAGCACCTGTTGTTTCCTGACTTTTTAATGATTGCCATTCTAACTGGTGTGAGATGGTATCTCATAGTGGTTTTGATTTGCATTTCTCTGATGGCCAGTGATGATGAGCATTTTTTCATGTGTTTTTTGGCTGCATAAATGTCTTCTTTTGAGAAGTGTCTGTTCATGTCCTTTGCCCACTTTTTGATGGGGTTGTTTTTTTCTTGTAAATTTGTTTGAGTTCACTGTAGATTCTGGATATTAGCCCATGGTCGGATGAGTAGGTTGCGAAAATTTTCTCCAATTTTGTAGGTTGCCTGTTCACTCTGATGATAGTTTCTTTTGCTGTGCAGAAGCTCTTTAGTTTAATTAGATCCCATTTGTCAATTTTGTCTTTTGTTGCCATTGCTTTTGGTGTTTTGGACATGAAGTCCTTGCCCATGCCTAAGTCCTGAATGGTAATGCCTAGGTTTTCTTCTAGGGTTTTTATGGTTTTAGGTCTAACGTTTAAATCTTTAATCCATCTTGAATTGATTTTTGTATAAGGTGTAAGGAAGGGATCCAGTTTCAGCTTCCTACATATGGCTAGCCAGTTTTCCCAGCACCATTTATTAAACAGGGAATCCTTTCCCCATTGCTTGTTTTTCTCAGGTTTGTCAAAGATCAGATAGTTGTAGGTATGCGGCGTTATTTCTGAGGGCTCTGTTCTGTTCCATTGATCTATATCTCTGTTTCGGTACCAGTACCACGCTGTTTTGGTTACTGTAGCCTTGTAGTATAGTTTGAAGTCAGGTAGTGTGATTCTTCCAGCTTTGTTCTTTTGGCTTAGGATTGACTTGGCAACGTGGGCTCTTTTTTGGTTCCATATGAACTTTAAAGTAGTTTTTTCCAATTCTGTGAAGAAAGTCATTGGTACCTTGATGGGGATGGCATTGAATCTGTAAATTACCTTGGGCAGTATGGCCATTTTCACGATATTGATTCTTCCTATGCATGAGCATGGAATGTTCTTCCATTTGTTTGTATCCTCTTTTATTTCCTTGAGCAGTGGTTTGTAGTTCTCCTTGAAGAGGTGCTTCACATCCCTTGTAAGTTGGATTCCTAGGTATTTTATTCTCTTTGAAGCAATTGTGAATGGGAGTTCACTCATGATTTGGCTCTCTGTTTGTCTGTTGTTGGTGTATAAGAATGCTTGTGATTTTTGTACATTGATTTTGTATCCTGAGACTTTGCTGAAGTTGCTTATCAGCTTAAGGAGATTTTGGGCTGAGACAATGGGGTTTTCTAGATATACAATCATGTCGTCTGCAAACAGGGACAATTTGACTTCCTCTTTTCCTAATTGAATACCCTTTATTTCCTTCTCCTGTCTAATTGCCCTGGCCAGAACTTCCAACACTATGTTGAATAGGAGTGGTGAGAGAGGGCATCCCTGTCTTGTGCCAGTTTTCAAAGGGAATGATTCCAGTTTTTGCCCATTCAGTATGATATTGGCTGTGGGTCTGTCATAGATAGCTCTTATTATTTTGAAATACATCCCATCAATACCTAATTTATTGAGAGTTTTTAGCATGAAGGGTTGTTGAATTTTGTCAAAGGCTTTTTCTGCATCTATTGAGATAATCATGTGGTTTTTGTCTTTGGCTCTGTTTATATGCTGGATTACATTGATTGATTTACATATATTGAACCAGCCTTGCATCCCAGGGATGAAGCCCACTTGATCATGGTGGATAAGCTTTTTGATGTGCTGCTGGATTCGGTTTGCCAGTATTTTATTGAGGATATTTGCATCAATGTTCATCAAGGATATTGGTCTAAAATTCTCTTTTTTGGTTGTGTCTCTGCCTGGCTTTGGTATCAGAATGATGCTGGCCTCATAAAATGAGTTAGGGAGGATTCCCTCTTTTTCTATTGATTGGAATAGTTTCAGAAGGAATGGTACCATTTCCTCCTTGTACCTCTGGTAGAATTCGGCTGTGAATCCATCTGGTCCTGGACTCTTTTTGGTTGGTAAACTATTGATTATTGCCACAATTTCAGCTCCTGTTATTGGTCTATTCAGAGATTCAACTTCTTCCTGGTTTAGTCTTGGGAGAGTGTATGTGTCGAGGAATGTATCCATTTCTTCTAGATTTTCTAGTTTATTTGCATAGAGGTGTTTGTAGCATTCTCTGATGGTAGTTTGTATTTCTGTGGGATCGGTGGTGATATCCCCTTTATCATTTTTTATTGTGTCTATTTGATTCTTCTCTCTTTTTTTCTTTATTAGTCTTGCTAGCGGTCTATCAATTTTGTTGATCCTTTCAAAAAACCAGCTCCTGGATTCATTGATTTTTTGAAGGGTTTTTTGTGTCTCTATTTCCTTCAGTTCTGCTCGGATTTTAGTTATTTCTTGCCTTCTGCTAGCTTTTGAATGTGTTTGCTCTTGCTTTTCTAGTTCTTTTAATTGTGATGTTAGGGTGTCAATTTTGGATCTTTCCTGCTTTCTCTTGTGGGCATTTAGTGCTATAAATTTCCCTCTACACACTGCTTTGAATGCATCCCAGAGATTCTGGTATGTTGTGTCTTTGTTCTCGTTGGTTTCAAAGAACATCTTTCTTTCTGCCTTCATTTCGTTATGTACCCAGTAGTCATTCAGGAGCAGGTTGTTCAGTTTCCATGTAGTTGAGCAGCTTTGAGTGGGATTCTTAATCCTGAGTTCTAGTTTGATTGCACTGTGGTCTGAGAGATAGTTTGTTATAATTTCTGTTCTTTTACATTTGCTGAGGAGAGCTTTACTTCCAACTATGTGGTCAATTTTGGAATAGGTGTGGTGTGGTGCTGAAAAAAATGTATATTCTTTTGATTTGGGGTGGAGAGTTCTGTCGATGTCTATTAGGTCCGCTTGGTGCAGAGCTGAGTTCAATTCCTGGGTATCCTTGTTGACTTTCTGTCTCATTGATCTGTCTAATGTTGACAGTGGGGTGTTAAAGTCTCCCATTATTAATATGTGGGAGTCTAAGTCTCTTTGTAGGTCACTCAGGACTTGCTTTATGAATCTGGGTGCTCCCGTATTGGGTGCATATATATTTAGGATAGTTAGCTCTTCTTGTTGAATTGATCCCTTTACCATTATGTAATGGCCTTCTTTGTCTCTTTTGATCTTTGTTGGTTTAAAGTCTGTTTTATCAGAGACTAGGATTGCAACCCCTGCCTTTTTTTGTTTTCCATTTGCTTGGTAGATCTTCCTCCATCCTTTTATTTTGAGCCTATGTGTGTCTCTGCACGTGAGATGGGTTTCCTGAATACAGCACACTGATGGATCTTGACTCTTTATCCAATTTGCCAGTCTGTGTCTTTTAATTGGAGCATTTAGTCCATTTCCATTTAAAGTTAATATTGTTATGTGTGAATTTGATCCTGTCATTATGATGTTAGCTGGTGATTTTGCTCGTTAGTTGATGCAGTTTCTTCCTAGTCTCGATGGTCTTTACATTTTGGCATGATTTTGCAGCGGCTGGTACCGGTTGTTCCTTTCCATGTTTAGCACTTCCTTCAGGAGCTCTTTTAGGGCAGGCCTGGTGGTGACAAAATCGGTCAGCATTTGCTTGTCTGTAAAGTATTTTATTTCTCCTTCACTTATGAAACTTAGTTTGGCTGGATATGAAATTCTGGGTTTAAAATCCTTTTCTTTAAGAATGTTGAATATTGGCCCCCACTCTCTTCTGGCTTGTAGGGTTTCTGCCGAGAGATCCGCTGTTAGTCTGATGGGCTTCCCTTTGAGGGTAACCCGACCTTTCTCTCTGGCTGCCCTTAACATTTTTTCCTTCATTTCAACTTTGGTGAATCTGACAATTATGTGTCTTGGAGTTGCTCTTCTCGAGGAGTATCTTTGTGGCGTTCTCTGTATTTCCTGAATCTGAACATTGGCCTGTCTTGCTAGATTGGGGAAGTTCTCCTGGATAATATCCTGCAGAGTGTTTTCCAACTTGGTTCCATTCTCCCCATCGCTTTCAGGTACACCAATCAGACGTAGATTTGGTCTTTTCACATTGTCCCATATTTCTTGGAGGCTTTGCTCATTTCTTTTTATTCTTTTTTCTCTAAACTTCCCTTCTCGCTTCATTTCATTCATTTCATCTTCCATTGCTGATACCCTTTCTTCCAGTTGATCACATCGGCTCCTGAGGCTTCTGCATTCTTCACGTAGTTCTCGAGCCTTGGCTTTCAGCTCCATCAGCTCCTTTAAGCACTTCTCTGTATTGGTTATTCTAGTTATACATTCTTCTAAATTTTTTTCAAAGTTTTCAACTTCTTTGCCTTTGGTTTGAATGTCCTCCCATAGCTCAGAGTAATTTGATCATCTGAAGCCTTATCTCAGCTCGTCAAAATCATTCTCCATCCAGCTTTGTTCTGTTGCTGGTGAGGAACTGTGTTCCTTTGGAGGAGGAGAGGTGCTCTGCTTTTAGTTTCCAGTTTTTCTGTTCTGTTTTTTCCCCATCTTTGTGGTTTTATCTACTTTTGGTCTTTGATGATGGTGATGTACAGATGGGTTTTCGGTGTGGATGTCCTTTCTGTTTGTTAGTTTTCCTTCTAACAGACAGGACCCTCAGCTGCAGGTCTGTTGGAATACCCTGCTGTGTGAGGTGTCAGTGTGCCCCTGCTGGGGGGTGCCTCCCAGTTAGGCTGCTTGGGGGTCAGGGGTCAGGGACCCACTTGAGGAGGCAGTCTGCCAGTTCTCAGATCTCCAGCTGCGTGCTGGGAGAACCACTGCTCTCTTCAAAGCTGTCAGACAGGGACATTTAAGTCTGCAGAGGTTACTGCTGTCTTTTTGTTTGTCTGTGCCCTGCCCCCAGAGGTGGAGCCTACAGAGGCAGGCAGGCCTCCTTGAGCTGTGGTGGGCTCCACCCAGTTCGAGCTTCCCGGCTGCTTTGTTTACCTAAGCAAGCCTGGGCAATGGCGGGCACCCCTCCCCCAGCCTCGCTGCCGCCTTGCAGTTTGATCTCAGACTGCTGTGCTAGCAATCAGCGAGACTCCGTGGGCGTAGGACCCTCCGAGCCAGGTGTGGGATATAGTCTCGTGGTGCGCCGTTTTTTAAGCCGTTCTGAAAAGCGCAATATTCGGGTGGGAGTGACCCGATTTTCCGGGTGTGTCCGTCACCCCTTTCTTTGACTTGGAAAGGGAACTCCCTGACCCCTTGCGCTTCCCAGGTGAGGCAATGCCTTGCCCTGCTTCGGCTCGCGCATGGTGCGCGCACCCACTGGCCTGCGCCCACTGTCTGGCACTCCCTAGTGAGATGCACCCGGTACCTCAGATGGAAATGCAGAAATCACCCGTCTTCTGCGTCGCTCATGCTGGGAGCTGTAGACTGGAGCTGTTCCTATTCGGCCATCTTGGCTCCTCCCCGAAACAATTATTTTTGTGTGAACCAAATGAGATAACTATAAATGCTTGGAGCATGCTAGTCATTCAAAGGAGTTTCACCAACTTTTTTGTAGACAGCATAAGTGAACTTGGATAAATATTACTTGAATAAAAATATATAAGGCATACTTATTGAATTTATAGGCAACATGAACCTGTTAAAAATAATGACCACCCTTAGGCAGAAATTATGGTTACCTCTAGTAGTCGTTCCCCAGCATGTCCCATGCCCGTTCCTTACAGAGAGAAATGTGTTCCACTGTATAGAATACACATGTCAAATATATTCTTTGACACACTCCTTTACAGCTGGGTCATGGGCATGTGACCCAATCCTGGTCAATAGGACTTGAGGGGTGCTCTGCTAGTGGGAGGCTGAAAAAGGTTTTCTTCTCCAATACAACAAAGAGATGTACCTTTAGAGGGCTTGGAGGAGGGAGAGGATCAGGAAAAATAACTAATGGGTACTAGGCTTAATATCTGGGTGATGAAATAATCTGTACAACAGCCCCCCCATGACAGAAGTTTGCCTATGTAAAAAAATCTGTACTTGTACCCTTGAACTTAAACTAAAAGTTAAAAAAGGAAGAAAGAAAATGAGAACTTTAACACAATATATACTTACACACAAACCTTAATAATTTACATGAATACATGTAAATGAGTCTATATAGCTAATAAATCAGAGTGATTTACAAAAGGAAAGGAGAAAAATGAATGAGGAATGGGGGAAACTATAGAATAGGATTGGTTGGGACAGAATGGAATAGATATAAAGCAGGCAAGCCAGGGATCTCATGTCAACTAAAGAAGACAGTTTTCTATAATCTGAAGTAAAGAGTTAACTCTTTTCACTTGAGGTGAAGAAACCACAAAACTGGATAGAAGAGATACAACTTATTGGGTGAAGACCTATGAGTTTCAATTGATAATTTATTAATAATTATTATTAACACTTACATAATGTACAGCAGCCTATGGTTTACTTTATTATGTATTACCTCAACTTATCTTTGAAATATGGATCCATGGTGATGTGACTTTCCAAATTTTATGTGACATTGGGGCTGTCATGACCGATGATAGTATCTGGGGCAAAGGAAATGAAAATCCCTTTCTAACTCCCAATTTGAACTCGAAATATTTTTGTTTTAGGAGACAGCGATAAGATATGGACACTCCAATAAAGAAAGCTAATATGATAGTGATTTTACTTGAAATCATGTCATTAGAGAAATTATTGGAGAAAATTGAATGTTTAACCAGGAGAAAAGCAGATACCAGGGCATATCAGAAGGGTCTTCATGTAGCTAAAGGTCTATCACATGGAATTTTATGTTTTATTTGTTTCTAACTGTGAAAACTAGTACCAACAGTAAGAAGCCTTTGGATGGTTTATTTATGCTCACTGTGCAGAATCTTCTAGCAGTTGATGCTCATCAAGCATAGAACCAGCTGTCTTGGGAGACAGTATGTTTCCTGACATTGAAGCTGTGCGGATTTAGAGAGAATCATCATTCAGCATGGATATTATCATCGAAATTTAAGAAAAGGTATGTTATGTATTTCAATGGCCTCTAGTGATTCTCCCAGTCCTAAGATTCTATCATAATTTCTAAGTAAAGAATATGCCGCATGCATAATTTCTAAGTAGAGAATTTATAAGTGGAAAATATGCTGAATATAAGAGTTGACATTTTCATAAATTCATAATTTTGTCACAGTTTAAAAAATCTGTAAAAAGGGAAGAGCAGTAACTTATTTAGAAGGCCACTAATAAGGATTAAATGAGGCAATTGTTCATAGCATGTGGTTCCAGGTCATAGGTGCTTATCAAATGTTGCTTGTCTTGCCATAATTCACTAACTCTATTTTCATTTGCTTAAAAACATAGTTAGATTTCATCATGTCCACAATTTTTCTCCGTATTGATTACCATTAAATTTTACTTTTCTGGAGGTCAGTCCCTGTACGTGATCTCAACTATGCAGAACATAATCAAGAACGAAGATGTGTCCTAAAAGTGTCTATGTTTAAAACTGGAGATGGCGAAGTTTGTTAACTATTTCCTCAGGCCTTAATCCATCATTCATTACTATTTTAGATACAATTAAAGCAAGCTTGATTATCAAATATTTCAGCTTGCAGTGGAATAGAATCAGCAAAAGAAAAGGATAAGGGATAACTTTGTGTACCTTTTCAGCAGCAGGAAATGACAGCTGAGAACTAGAAAATGAATGTGAGTGGATAGAACTAACACTTACTGGCCGGGCGCAGTGGCTCACGCCTGTAATGCCAGCACTTTGGGAGGCCGAGGAGGGCGGATCACGAGGTCAGGAGATCGTGATCATTCTGGCTAACACGGTGAAACCCCATCTCTACTAAAAAATACAAAAAAAGTAGCCGGGCATGGTGGCGGGCGCCTGTAATCCCAGCTACTGAGGAGGCTGAGGCAGATGTATGGCATGAACCCCTGGAGGCGGAGCTTGCAGTGAGCCAAGATTGCGCCACTGCACTCCAGCCTGCGCGACAGAGCGACTCCGTCTCAAAAAAAAGAGAAAGAACTAACACTTCCTGAGTCTCAGATCTGTGCCAGTCACTGTGGTAAGTGCTTTATTTATGTGGCCATTTAATCATTCTAATGAATGATGAAGCATGTATTGCTACCTGCATTTCACAGATGATGAAACCAAGCCAACTTGTGGTTGGTACTCAGTCTGCCTGACTCCTGAGATAAGTCATTTGTTCTCTACAACATACTCCCTCCGAAAAAATAATATGATGAGCTGGCATAAAATAATGTTAAAAAGTATAGTACCTTGAAGATATTGAAAATAGGAACAAAATCAAAATCTATAGAGCATGGGACAATAAATAATAACATTGTCGTCAATAAGATACAAAATTGTATGCAAAATTTTTTAACCAGAAATGCAAGAAAATGTGTAATATATTTCTGAAATATTTAAATGTGAAATGATTAAAAAAACATTTTTCCCACAAGAATTATAAAAATGTGTTATGCCAAAAGCTCTTTTATGTGGGTCACTCTCAACCTTAATATCAGAAAAATGTGGTGTTACTATGTTGGTTACTTATTTTGTATATTAAGATTGTGTGTGTACAGCGTATAGCATGGAATTGTTTCTTCAGCATCCATTCTTTGCTCTACTTTATGATTATACTATTCTAAAGTTCTGATGCAAGAGACACATATACACACTCTCCAGACCTGATATTTGTTCAAAACCATATGGTAGCTCAGATAAAAAAAATACTGAGCCCAGAGGAAGATTTGATTCAGTCTATTGTGTGGAAAGTATTCTGAGATCTTCAAACGAAAGACAAAATAGCTGCAAAAAGCCTTGCATTTCAGTTTCACATTTCACTTGATTTTGCACTTCAAAAGTCATACTTTGAAGCTCAGTGGATATAGGTAAGTGATTTTTAGTTATTTTACGGACTAACAAGTAGAAAGTACAGCACTGCACATGCTCACTCTTGTTGACTTTACTTTGAAAAGTAATTTCAGAGAAACTCAACCCAGTTCAACCAGAACTATCCTAATTGGCTTTGATCAGTAAATCATCAGAAAGGGCTCTGCTCTTGCTTAGTCCTTTCTTCCCTTGTCTTGTCAAAAGTGAATGATTAAACACTTAAGTTACAGTGAATTATAAAAACCTGTCTTGTATGGAGTTGGATGTTGCTGTTCTAAGAAATGTTGGCTTTCTCTCTGCCGTGGTAAGAACTGGCTTTACATTCTTTAGCAGTGCTGTTTGTCATTTTTTGCAAATTTATTAATACTTTAATTTTGTACAGCCATGAAAATATCAAAGGCCAAGTATATTATTGACCTGGTAAGGCCCGACATTCAAGGCCCTCCACAATCTGACTTTTATTCATCTCCCAGCATTATTTCCCATTGCTTACTGCATAAATGGTTGTATTAAAATATATTTTAGTAGAATAAAATTTAAAACACATTCAAAGTTTTCTCTCTCTCTTTGGTTTTTTCAAAATCCCAACTTTCTTTCAGAGTTCTGCTCAACTGCTACTTTCTCTTCAGTTTTTTAAAAATCCCAACTTTCTTTCACAGTTCTGCCCAATTGTTACTTACCCATATTGAAATGCCTTCTATTGGTAACTCTCACTCATGTTTGTCCTTGAACATCTGAGCTTATCCATATGGAACCCAGCACAGAGTACATTGTATTCTTTTTTTTAATATTTGTGATTTACTTTCCTCAACTGCATGGTAACTCTTATAAGTGTGAATACCTCTTTCTATGTTTACTTCCTAGTGTACCGTATTATATAATACAGTACTGCTATAATGTATATATCTTGATGAAATGTGTGAAATGCTGTAATCAAAATGAACATGCATTCAGTCTTTTCTCCTGCATAAAGAGCCTAATGTATTGGAAGACAACTTTAGTCTTTATTCAATGCAAAGGTTGTAAACCTGGCATTTGCAGATATCTAATGTATCCATGAATGGACATGACAGGTCTGTAAATCATTTGAAAATATATGTAATATTTTTTGATTTGTTGTTTTGCATTTTCTGGGGGAAGAATTTATAGTATTGACTCTATAAAATATAATATCATAAGAATCCCTTAGTGGGAGTGGGTGTGATTAAAATGCAAAATCTTAGGACACATCGCTAGAAATTCTGATTCTGTGAATCAAGATCGGGCTCAGATAGCTGCATTTTTTATGAGCATACCAGGTAATTCTGTTAGCACTCTTCCTCAGAACTGGTCTAAAATTTCAACAAATTTTCACAGGAATATTTGATCTGGAAAAGCTAAGAAGCTCTGATCGCCAGAAATAAAACACTTTCAGAGACACAAATTTTATCTACCCGTGTAAATGTGTCAGTTCAAATAACCTGGCTTTGGATTGGCATTTAAACTGTTCCTAAAAAATGGCAGTGACTTTTAGAAGAAATAACTTAGTTGATAGAGGTTTCTTGATAAAGGCAGAAACTACTTCACCAAAATATTTCTTTAAAACTTCTATTTGGCCCAAACCCGAAATCTCTAACATACTTGGATTATACCATATGCTGCCTATTAACTGAGTAGATTTCATTATGTCCTTCATAGAATAAAAAGAATATCTTAAATATGCAACAAGAAATTTTCCTCCATATTTTGTCTTTGCTTTAACCATTTTTCCACTTCATTCTTTCTTAGTACAATCTTAAGATTAAAAAGTTACCTGTGGCATGTTGTAGCAAACACAGGCTGACTTAGCTTCTTAATTACTAGGTTTACATATATTAATTGGCAAGCCAATTTAATAAATATGGAAGAGAGATGAGGTGTTTGGAGGTCAAATGTCCCAGCAATGGCTCCAGTTAAATATGTGATCCTACAGGAGCCATGTAGTTTCTCTGAGTTTTAACTTTGTCCATGGTGAAATGGGAGTAAGCACCTTTGCACCGCCTACCTTTAGTTGTTGTGAGAACTGGAAAAGGTAATTAATATGTAAATATTTTAGAAAATATAAAGTGCTCTATTCGGCAAAATATAAAGCACTATACAACTATAGGGTAATATGTTTCTCTAAATGTCTGGAATTTGTCATTTGGTTAAAAAAAAAATCCCTCTAATTTTAAAGTTAAGTTAATAAAAGAAACATTCGAAATGTTAAATTTATGTTAGAGATCCATTCATTTTGTAAATATAAATTCTAACAGCTATTTAATTAAAATATGCAGAATATTGAGCACATTATTAACAATAGCTACTGCTATTGAGTAGGTATGGTGTGCAGGTCACTTTGCTAAGTATTTTACTGTATTATTCATTTCTCACAACCTCACAGTGAGGTAATTAAGCTGAATAAATTGAAACTTTGACAGCTTATGAAACTTGCCAAAAGTCACAGAATTAGACAGTGGTAGTGCCAGAACTTAAATTTAGATCTGGCAGTGCCCAAATACAAATTAGTTACAGTTATATCTATCACAAGTTTAGCTATATAGAAGCAATGTAAACAAGTTTGAAACATGTAAACAACAATAATAATTGCTGTTTAGCAGGGGCACATATCCACTCTATAGCATCATCTATTTAACAGTTACTGTCAATATCCCATTAAAATGTGTATGAAGACAAGAAAAAGATGAGAGGTAACACAATAGTAACAGATAAAATGAAAAGATAACTTACTGTCTGAATTGGAGAAAATGCTTAACTATAAAACCAAAGGTGCTGAATTAAACAAAACCAGTGTGAAACAAAGAAAGTAGCAACAGAAATGGTGACTAACGTCATCTGACAAGTTCCACTACTTTTAGGAAAGTACAGAGACATGGTTTTCATATCCTGCAATATGCAATTAGGCTCAGAGCCCTGGGTCTGCACTAATGAGAGAGCCAGCTGATGGTCACTCAGTTGCTTTACAGAGCTAGTCTGAATACTATTTTCCTTGTCATTCTTATACTCTGTCTTCTCCATGCTTTGAGAAATGACAACTTGCAGAACAAAACAAGGCAAAAGCAACAGAGGACTATATTTTATTTATCTTACAAGTGACAGAGAAGATATCTGCTTGGTTTGAAGTATCTGTGAAACTGGTTAGATCCTAGTACAGTTTAGTATTATTACAACAGATGGTTACCAACTACCGGAACTTGAACAGCAATTTCTACTATGTATCTGAGGTGGAGCTTTGACTGTTCCTCAAGGTGGTCAGTGAACCTGGCTAATGACAGCTCACAGATTTATTTTGTTAGCAAACACTAGGTCTGGTTGTGCACTTGCTAAGGAGATGTGGGGAAGAGCGGGGCAGGGGGAGAGACGGAGAGAGAGAGAAAGAGAAAACTAATTCCTTTCAACATCAGATTGTAGTTATGTGTAAGTTAGGATGATTTGGCAGCAAGCAATAGAGAACCTAAATGAAGCTTCCCTAAATATTAAAATTTATTGGCTCATATAAGGAGAAAGTCCAAGAAAAAAAAAAAAAACATCAGCAGGGTTATCTTAAAGACTCAAAAAGATCAAGAACTCAGATATCTACCACTTCTTCACTTCACTGGTCAAAGTTTCAGCTTTACCTCAAGGACATTTTTGAAGTTATAGGATGGTTGCAAGTAGCACTCTATCTACATGCTTCCTCATTCACGTCCCCCTGATGTCTCTACCTAAAGAACAAATGAGAACTTCCCGAGAAGCCATCAGCAAACCTTTACTCATATTCATCTCTAAATGAATCAATGGCAAGAAGTGGGAGGAAAGAGGATTATTCTTTGGAACTGAGAATGAAGTCAGCCTCCTCTAATGTACCTGGCTGCTAGGAAAAGAAGGTTATTAAAGAAACCACTGTTCTTTTATGAAGAGGTAAAGCAAGAGGGAATACATGATGATTGGACAGACACATGTTGTGTGTTTGAGTATCTATACATATACATACATACACATTATGTATTCCTAGTGCTCCACAAAAGAAAGGGAACATAACGCTAAAGAGCTAAAGGAAGAAAACCCAAAATCTGGCTTATAACAAAACATCAAGAACATTTTAGAAGACTACATTATTTTCATGACAATATGTGTGAAAACTTGATTTCTGTGGAAATAAAATAAAAAGACACAAAAATGAAAACAATAACTGAAACGACAACAGGATGGGATTAAGGACTACAGACAGAGAAGAAAAGGATGCAGTGTAAAATAACAAGAATAAACTAAAACTAGCATTGCAATAGTGCTATTAAAATCTACATTGGGGGCAGAAAAGTGGAAAACTGGTACTGCAGATAATCAAAGCAGTATGATGTAGGAATTAGTTATACAGATATGTTTAGTTGATGAGAACTCATTAAGCTAAATACTGTGGTTTATGTAATTTTTTGTTTATTGTACTTCAATAAAAATTTTAAAACTGCATCTGTGATAAGAGAACAAAACTGAGAAACTATCCCAGAGATAAAGGGACTAGAGAACAGAAATTAGACCTTAAAATTTCAAATGTAACTGAGAGAGAAATCAAAATACTTTGAAGTGGATTAACAATAAAAGACAGCTGACCTATTTTTCTTGTTGAATAAGACAGGAGACAGCATATTAAAATGGATGACTATCTTTTAGTCAACATTAATTTTAAACGACATACATCTAAATAATGATGAAATAATTAACTGTGATTGGATAAAGAAAATGTGGTACATATACACCATGGAATACTATGCAGCCATAAAAAAGAACAAGGTAATGTCTTTTGTGAGAACATGGATGGAGCAGGAGGCCATTGTCCTTAGGAAACTAATGCAGGAACAGAAAACCAAATACTGCATGTTCTCACATATAAGTGAGAGCTAAATGATGAGAACTCATGAACACAAAGAAGGGAACAACAGACACTGAGGACTCCTTGGGGATGGAGGGTAAGTTGAGGGAGAGGAGCAGAAAAAAATAACTAAATAACTATTGAGTACTAGGCTTAGCACCTGCGTGACAAAATAATCTGTGCGACAAACTCCTGTGACACGAGTTTAACTATATAACAAACCTGCACATGTACTCCCAATCCCAAAATAAAAGTTAAAAAGAAAACAAAACAAAAAGAAGAAAAACAATAATAAAAATTAACTGTGGATACAAGGAAAACATAAAAATATTAATTTATATTAAAATATTTTAAAAGACATAAAAATAAACAAATTTAAAAGATACAAATAAATGCCAAAAGAATATCAAAATAATAGAATTAAAGTTAAAACATTTTGAATATAAAAGACTGAGACCCTGAAATTCTGTGCACAGAGAAACTGTCATTCAAATTTGTAGATAACAGAAAGAGATACTACTTATGATAAGTACATAGCCTAAAAATGCTTAAAGATAAACTTCATGTGACTAAGGGAAAAATTATAATATCATTGGGAAGAATATTAGTTAAATAGCATAAAATAGTACATTATCAAATATTAGTGGGCAGATTATTAAAGAACTGGTCATAAACATTAAAACCAGTTCAATTTGAAAGTATGGCTAAATCATTTTGCAAAACAGAAGACACAAAATATGACAAATTGTTCAAGGTTATTCTCCAAAAATAAATTTCCAAAATGTTAAAATAATGATTGGATGACAATAATTTGTTCCCAAGCTCATGATTATGTTAGCAAAGACCATGCTATCATGGAAAAGATGAAATTTTATTTAAAACATGCTAAATTCTTTGTCTTACATAGTGGGCAATCAAAACAATATGATTTCACTTTGACCTTGGTAATTAGAGGAGAATAGATTAAAACATTTAAAAAATGTTTTTAAGTTTAAAAGTAGCCTAATGAAAACAAAATATGGAAATTCCAGAACACTGGTGGAGATAAACATCAACAAAATAATATACAAAAAATACAAAAATTATTTTTAAAGCACCAATTAAAAAAAAACCCACACTCTACAATAACAGAAAATGAGAAGGTAGGAGCAAGGCACTACAAATGGTATAATAACAGCTATATATATGCTTAAACACAGCAGTAAAAGGCAAGGACTCAAAAATTGTGTTACAAAAAGGAAGTTTAAAGATATTGTGAGGTAGCAATTTATTAGGATACAAAACTATATATAATATAATTTCAATTTCTCTGTGTATATGTATGTGTGTGTTGGGGAAGGGAAGAATAGAGAAAAACAGAGAGGAAAAGAAAGGAAGGAAAGCAGACTAGATATACTAAAGTATTTTTAGGTGTGTGATTAGAATTTTCAACTTCCTTTATTTCTTTTCTATATTTTCCAAATTTTCTACAATGAATATGTTTTACTTTAATTTAGAAAAAGATAACAGACATATTTCAAAACAGAAACACAAAAGCTTTTAAGTCTTTAAGAGTCAAAAGGAAACTTAAATCAGGGCTGGATAGTATCTGAGTGAGAAACCTTAAATCAGGGCTGGATAGTATCCGAGTGAGAAACCTTGTACATCAAAGTGAGGAGAGGAGTTTCTGTTTATTTTGTTTGCACATTTTATAATTTACTCTGGAAGGAAGAAGCAGGATAGGTTTTGTAAGAGTTCCAGAGATACAAAAGAGATTTAGTTAGGAGTGTATAGTTTCTGTTTTTAAAATGTGTCTTTGTGTATTACATCATCATCATCATCATCAAAAAAAAATGCTCTTTTACTTCTGGTTCTGCTACTCTAGAGGCCAAGGTGGAAGGATTGCTGGAGCCTAGGATGTCGAGGCTGCAGGCTGCAGTGAGCCAAGATTGCGCCACTCCTCTCCAGCCTGGGTGACAGAGCAAGACCCTATCTGTTTAAAAAAAAAAAGAAAAAAAAAAAAAAAAGCTCTTACATTCAAAATCTCTGACCCTACTTTTATGGCACAATGCTGTGAAGGATGCACCACCATCTAGTGGCTACTCCGGTTAATTGCAGAACAATTGATTCATTGATGAGTTCATTTATCCATTGGACATAAATAGCTGTTTGAGCACTTGCCATGTATAATATTAGGCATCTAGTGAATCTTTTGGTTTTATTGACTTGGTCCTCACATGTAGTAGGCAGAGTTCTATATGACTCTATAGCTCCCAATGATCCCCATGTCCAGGCATTCACATCCTTGGGTAAGCCCCTCCCCTTGAGTCTGGACTGGAACTAGCAACTTGCTTCCAATCAATAGAATATGGCAAAGGTCGTGAGATATCACTTCAGTGATTATGTAACAAAAGATCTTGACTTCCACCTTGCCAGAAGACTCTGTTTCATAATGACTGTGGTCAAACTGCCATTGTTAGAGAAGGCTCACTGCCACCAAGAAACTGAGATCCTCAGTCTAACCACCCTGAAGGAATTTGAACCTGCCAAAAACCACACACATGAACTTTGAAGTGGACTAATTCCCTGTTGAGCCATCAGAGGAGACCCTAGCCCTGGAGAACACTTTGATTGTAGCCATGTGAGAGACTCTGAAGCAGAGAATACAGCTAAGCCATTATCCACTGAAACTGTGAGATAACAAATGGACATTATTTTAAGTTGCAGAGTTTTGGGAAAATTTGTTATGCGGCAGTAGTTTACTAATACATGACAAAAACTTGATGAGGAAAGTAGCATTATAATCTCTATTTTATAGAAACCTAAACTCAAAGAGATTGAACGATTTAACCAAGCACACAGACTATGGCTAGCAGAGTCAAAATTCAAACTCATATCTACTTGATTTCTTACACCATGTTCTTTCCAACAGTGTAATGCTGCAACCCTATTTGACTATTTCCTATAAGCCAGGCACTGTAAAAAACACTCATGTTCCACAGATGAAAGACATCAAGGAGCTGACAATCTTTTGTGGGAAAATGACAACTAAACTAATCAACAGTTGCATTAAAGTACCCTAAATGCTACATTCATTAGAGTGTTATAAATGTGACATTAAAATGACCAAAAATGTGCATCTAACAGCGTGCACATTTTAGGGGATAAAGGTGGGCTTGAGGGCATGGGGCTAATCAAGGAAGATTTCCTCAAGTAGATGGCAACTGAATCATGTCATGGAGGATGAATTGGAAATAACAGATGAAGACGGTGAGCATTGCAAGTGGAGAGAATAACATAGAGAAATACATGGAGACTTGAATCCTTCTTTACTTCTGAAAGAAATAGACAACTATTATACATGTATATAGTCACATGTATATAGTCACATATATAGTCTATATCTGCATATTACACACACACACACACACACACACAATCATTTCCTGACCCCAGCTCCTGGCAATCTATTATCTCTGTTGTCCTTGGGATTTTACCCCTTCCAGAATGTCATATAAATGGAAATATGTATATATAGTGCCTCTACTCCTTCCCTGGGATACAGATTGATTTCTTTAAATATCTTCCTGATAGGATTATCAAACTTATTATTTTCCAAGCTGAAATAATCACTTTATCCCCAAACCTCTTCCTTTTCTTATGTTTGCTGACTTGCCGAATGACTCCACCATTATTCAGATTGTATAAATTGACCATAAATTTGACCATTCATCTAACAATTCTATTTCCCTGTCCTAGCTGTGTTCAATGTATTGCCAAGCCCTACTGATTCTTTCTTCTACATCTCTTTAATCTATCCTTATCTTCCAAAGCCCTACTATTTGGATATCCATCACTTCTCCATATCATCTCCCAACCTACCCGCCTTCCTTCAGTTTTGCCTTTTTCAAATTTATCTTCCAATTGATACAAAGGTAAATACCCTAAAATACAAAAGTGATGCCCTTGTTTACAATGCTCAACTTTACTTTAAAACAAACGAGTCATAAGTAAATAGAAAATGAGAAAGGTAGGCTAAATATGGGAATCTAAGCAGCACCAATATTTAGGGGGTTGAGGAACTTTTCATCACGCTAAGAATGCATGATTAGGAGAGAGCAGCATTGTGGAAGAGAAAGGGAAAATATTTCAAAGGAGAAGTTATTGATTATGCTAAAAGTTGTGAGAAGTCATAAAAAGAACTGAGGATGAATTTTGCAATCAGAATGTTTTTGCTGACCTTAACAAAATGAGTTTTTTGTGCAGTGGTGGAGACAGAAACTGGATTACAGTAGGGTGAAGAGTGAGAAACTGGGGTTAGGATGGACATCTCAGAGGCAACAGAGGTCCAGGTCACTTCCACTTTTTTAAAGTTGAGTTTATTGATATGTAATTCACTTATAATTCATCATGTTAGGTGTACAAAGATATACACTGTGCAACTACCACCACAATCGAGCTGTAGAACACTTCCTTCCCCTCCAAAACAGTTCTCAATGCTCTTTGTTTTCAATACCATGCCCTAATTCCAGCTCCCGGCAACACTCCATCTCTTCACTGTCCCTAGAATTTTACCCTTTCCAGATGCAATATGAATGGAGTCATACAATATATAGCCTTTTGAACCTTGCTACTTTCACTTAGAAAAATGATTTTGAGATTATTCTTTGTTGTTGCATGTGTTAATGGTTTGGGTCTTTTTATTGCTGAGTAGCATTCAATTGCAAGAAGGTAAGACTGTTTATCCATTCAGTAACTGATGAAGATTTGGGTTCTTATCAGGTTTTCGAAATTATGAGTAAAGAAGAAATAATCATTTGTGTACAGGCTTTTGGGTAGAAGTATGTTTTCATTCTCATGGGTAATATGTATGAATTGGGAGTGAGATTGCTCAGTGTGTTACAGTAAGTGTATTTTTAGTTTTATAAGAAAAAAATGCCCAACTGTTTTCCATTTTACATCCCTGCCACCAAAGCATCAGAGTTATTCCACATCCTCTCCAGCATTTGGTATTGTCGATTATTACATATAACCTACTCTCTCTCCTTCCTTCTCTCTCTCAACACATACACTAATACATGTATATAAAATAGTTAATAGTTGCATAGTGATATCTCATGTGGTTTCAATGGACATGTTATTGATATTGAGTATCTTTTCATGTGCTTATTTGCTATCTTATGTGATGAAGTATTTATTTAAATTTTTTGTATGTTTTTAAACTGGTTTGTTTACATTCTTGAGTTTTGAGAGCTCTTTAAATATTCTGAATATCAATATGTAAGAAAAAACATGTTTTGCAATATTTTCACATTCTATGGTTTGTCATCTTATTTTTTTAAGTGTCTTTCAAAGAGCTGAAACTTTTAATTTTGGTGAAGTGCAATTTATCAGATTCCCTTATATCATTTGTACTTTTTTAGGTATAATTTTTAAAATCTTTGCTGAGCCCAAGATCCCAGATATTTTCTGTGTTCTCTGCGAAGTTTTATATTAAATCTGAGTTTTAATGGAGTTAGTTTTTGCATTTGATTGTATAAAATTTGAGTTGAAGTTCATTTCCCTGCAATATGGCTGCATGCATTGTGCTAGCTTTGTTTGTTGAGAGGACTTCCTTTTCTCCAGAGATTCGCTTTACACCTTTGTTTAAAATGAATTAATCATAAGTGTGTGAGCCTATTTCTGCATTCTTTATTGTGTTTATTTCTATCCTTTGCCAACTCAACATTATCTTGATTGCTGTGCTTCTATAATAGATCTTGAAGTCAGATAGTGTGAGTCCTTCAACTTTGTTCATCTTTTCCAAATTGGTTTTTACTGTTTTATTTCCTTTGGCTTTCCATACAAATTTTAGAATCAGCCTATCAATTTCTACAAAAAAAATCCTATTGATATTTTCATTTGGATTACATTGAATGCAGAGATTAAATTTGCAAAAATTAACATTTTAGCAACGTTAAGTATTTCAATCAGTGAATGTGAAATATAGCTCATTTATTTGGGCTTATGTAATTTCTTTTATCAGTGTTTTGTAGTTTTTGGCATTCTAATCTTGCTACTATTGTTAAATTTATACCTAATTATTTCATTTAAAAAAATTAATAGTACTTTAAAAATTTCAGTTTCAAATTGTTCAATGCTAGCGTATAAAAACAACTAATTTTTTATATTTACTTTGTATCCTGTGACCATGTTAAAGTTATTTGTTCTAGTCTCTTTTTGGCAAATTCTTTGAAATTTTCTGTATAAACAATCATGTCATCTGTTAATAGAGGGGGTTTTAATTACTTTTTTCCAATATATGTAACTGTTATTTCTTTTTCTTACCATGTTGCACTGATCAGGATCACCAATACAATGTAGAATAGAAGTGGTAAGAATGAACACCTTTGTGTTAATCTTGATCTCTGGGGAAAAGCATTCAGTCTTTCACCATTACTATGTTAGCTCTAGGTTTTTTTGTAGATGGTCATTTTCAGGCTGAGGAAGTTTCCTTTAATTCTGTTTGCTGAACATTTTTATCATATGAATGTTGAATTTTGTTAAATGCATTTTTTTCTGTATCTATGGAGATGATCACATAGATTTCCTTCTTTGTTTTATCATGGTGAATTACATTAATTGAATTTTAAATGCTGAATGAACCTTGCATTCAATGAACCAGGGAGGTTCGTGCTGGCACACAGTAGGTGTTGAGTCATGGGCATAAGGAGGGAGCACTGGAGCACAGAGAAGACCTGGGGTTCCTTAAAGACTAAAAATTATAGGGAGAGGGGTATGTTGAATCACCACCTAACTTTTATACAGTATTTATCTCATGTTCCAACTTGGGACTTATTTCCAGGTAATCTGCTCTGTTAATTTTTTACATTTCTTTAGTGCATATCATGCAATCTTCTAAGCAGGATGCCAAAAGCATGCACCTAAGGTGGGAACATTTCTGGCTTATGAATAATTTGTTTTTTTGCTTCCTTGTACGGTAAATATCAGGGTTTCAAATAGTTTCAGATATTATGTACATTACTTGGAGGTCAGAAGAAACTTGTAGAAAGTTATTTCATTCAACTCTCACTCTCAATAATCTTGGGTTATATAACATTTACTAATTTACATAAAATTTTCACTGATGGAGATAGAACAGTAATTTCTTTTAGTTTTTCTGCTGCATGTACTCTGGAGACATCCATTAGCAGCTGTATTTAGATTCCAGCTTAATGTGGAAACTGTAATCTCAAGCAAGTTACTTAACCTCTGAGGCCCAGCCTTCCTCCTCTCTAGAAGGCGGTAGCAGTAACAATACCCCAGGGTTAATATGCCAACCATATGGTACAAACGATGCTCCTTGATTGCCTACTAAGTCAGAGTTATTTATTTATTTAGTTGCCTTAGGAAACAACCAAGGCATAAAACAGGGAAATAACTTGGAGATACCCCATCTTATTTGAGTGCAACCTAATATGCTTGCTCTTATGGTATAAAATGGGATTTCTGTGAATGGTTTAGACTCCCTGCTGAATAAAAATGTTATCTCCACATCTGGAGAAATAGGGACTGGCAGCTAATCCTGTCATTAAACAGAAATAGTGTCCCTGTGTTGAAAGTGACTTTAATAAAACTGAAATCAGAAAAGATTCCTTGAAAAGGAATGGCAAAAAACATAATAAATCTATAAAAATTAAAGAAATAAATTAAAATTATATAATTTAAATTTGTATCATAATTGCATTAATTATAATTTGAGTGTATAAATTAATACATAATTATAACTTATTTTAATCATTGTGAATGTAGGTAGTTTTACAATATCTATGGTATGTAGATATAAAAGGTATACAGTTGACCCTTGAACATCATGGGGGCTTGGATGCTGACCCCTGAAGAGTAGAAAATCCACATATAACTTGCAACTATCCCAAAACATAACTACTAATAGCCTACAGTTGACTGGAAGCCTTATTGATAACATAAATGATTAACACATATTTTGCATGTTATATGTATTATACACTATATTATCAAAATAAAGTAATTCAGAGGAAAACATGTTATTAAGAAAATCATAAGGAAGAGACAATATACTGATTATTCATTAAGTGAAAGTGGATCATCATAGAGGTCTTCATCCTCAGCATCTTTACAATAAGTAGGCTAGAGAGGAAGTGGAAGTAGAAGGGTTGGTCTTGTTGTCTCCAGCATGGTACAGGCAAAAGAAAATCTGCACATAGTTGGGCACAGGCAGAAGAAAATCTGCATATAGTTGGACCCATGCAGTTCAAACCCATGTTGTTCTAGGGTCAACTATATATAGTGCCACCCAAACCGCTATAAATTTTGTGGAAAGTTTAAGAAACGATGACTAAACACTATTTATATATAGGGAGATTTTAAAATTAGTCTTAAGATCATTATTGTAGTTTTTGTAAAAAATTTAACAGATGCACCTTTTATTCCTATACATTCACTTAACTTTATTCTGTTTTCTCGATACATATTGAAATACATTTATAGATTTAAGCAGTTTTGAAAAAAATAAGCAGAAGAACAGATAAATGTGCCTTAATCTTTATAAAAACTCTATTCTTGCTGATGAAAGCAGAGGTTATAATGGGCTATGATTGGAATAATATGTAAATTACATCAGGTGAAGCATGGTCTATAGTATTAGTTTGAACTAATTGGGTGATACTTTTTTTTGGTAAAGAGTTTGATCATTCAAATCATTTAAATCCTTATACCTTTTCTAGTAAAATAATAGTGAGAATATTTCTCCATTAATTTCACCTCTTACTGAATGTTTTATCTTTCAAAAAAAAATGACTACTTTTCAAGAAATTAATGAGAGTGCCTGGCACATTCATCTAGATTTGTAAAGGAAGACTGAAAACAGCCTCACTATTTCACTGGAAATATTAGCTGCTGAGCCACTGTAGCCAGCCCTTCTCTTGCTATGCTGTTGCTGGGCTTCACTTGAGAATTTTCCATCTACTATATAGTAGAAGCTGAGATTCTGAAGCCATTAAGGTAGGAGGAGCAAACCTAGCTTTCAGAAGTCATTGTTTATATTAGTTTCCATGACTACTTCTAGAAAGAAAGATAACACATTGTGCATGAAATACTATTTTTTGGTACTTTTTGGTCCTGCATTCATTGCTGTGCCTCTTTTGCATGTGCTTTTAGATGTTAATCTATTTTTTCCTCTCTGCATTCTTAACTGTGTTTTAAAATGTCCTGTTTAATTTGATTAACAGCCCTAACTATATTTATGTTGTAAAATATATACTCAGTCTAATTATGTCGTATATATTTTGTTATTATTGCACAGCATATGCATTCATACAACATATATTCCCCTGGGAACATTAAGTACCTTTTCCCTGGATATTACTTCATCAAGTGCCTAATTTACAAGCTACCTGCATTTATAAGCTGATTCCCTACTTGGGCACTGTTGTGGCAGCTCCAGAAAATGAAATTCCCAACTCTTCAGTTACACTTTCTCATTTCAAATAAGACTTAATTCCTTTGCAAGGACAGCTTCCCTAGTCCACTGAAGATCTGGCGAACTTTGCATATTTTATGTTTGATTCATAGTATTTTTAGGGTTGTATTTTATTACAAGCTCTGTAGTCATATTGATTCACTTAGGTGAGGCTTTAGAGCCCCATAGTTTTATGTTTTGCATCTTATAAAATAGGAGTTTCATCAAAAAATATTTATCCTGTTTCTCTTTTCCCTTTTAGTTCCTTGGGTCTTTTCTTGAGATTGAACAATATTGCTAGCAGAGTTTGGAAAATGAATACCCAGTGCTGTGTAACCTATATTTCTTTACAGCTCAGAGCATGTTCAAGTAAAAAGAATTGAAAGATGAAAATTATGGAAACAAATTATCTGAGTTATCTTTATAGTATAAGTTCCTATTCAACACAAGACTTATTCCAGCTGTCTATAATTATGATCCTGTTAACCTGGTTTTCTCATTCAGCCATACAATCTTTGAGGTCTTAGCTAGACTCAGATTTTGAGCCCTTTTCTCACTTTAAAGAAGGAAATTATATATATGTGTGTGTGTGTATGTGTGTGTGTATGTATATCTTTGTTTTTTTGCCTTGTCACCAGAGTGAAAACTTAGGACCTCAGGTGTAGAGGACGTGTAGAGTAAGGACCAAAAGGCCTTCAGGTACTAGCAGCACCACCCTGGTACCTCTAATTGCTTGTAGTGAGAAGCTACCCAGCTGCTTGAGTTCCCCTTTTCCCTAGGATTTAGACACCACGAGATGCTGTACCAGCCTTGTAAGCCCTCTGCTGGCCTCATTCCTAATTTCTCATAGTTTCTAGAATACATTCCTCAGAATAAAACCTGTTTTTGCACTGGGCCCCCCCAAGTTTCAGCTACAAATTGTATAAGCAGATCTCCTACGACATCGAGACCTGGGCCCTCTCAGATACTGACTCTATCCTAGACTTGAACTTGAGTTGTCACCCTGCTGTATATTACTGTAGGAGGGTCCGTTGCTTCCTTCTTAATATTTTTTTCTGAATTCTTATTTTTTCCTTCACTAACTCACCATCAGCTCTTTGAAAGCCTTTCAATTATGTCAGCACACTTCTGAGAACTGAGAACTGGTTAAGTTCAACTCCAATAAACAAGAAAAACTCAGCCACTTGGATGTGCAAAACCCAAGAGTCAAATTTATTATAAAGTTCCAGGATGCAACTATCAGAAGTAAAGATGCCTGCCACTGTGTGGTGTTATATATGGTGCTTGCTTTGCTTGTTATCAGGAAACTACAAGGCAACTACAAACATTTTTTTCCATTTGAACTTCTTCTGATGTAATCATCTTCCATTACAGTGACAACTTCACAGCAGAAACTTGGTTTGCTTTTTTATACTCTTCAAAATGATACCATTAAACAACTCTTCTGAAAGAAACAGAAGAAACCACAAGAAATTTATGAGCCTCTGTCTAGCTATAGACTCTTTGCCCCTCTATCAAAGTTGGTTGAAATTAGCCTGTGGGATCAATGGTTATTATAGGAGGTGGACAGGCCAACAAGGCAAATGATTTTATAAGGTTTCTGTCCTGAGGATATCACACTAAAAACAAATTTATTTTCACTCCAGCAATCTCTTAAGGGAATTTCAGAATGTTGTCTGTTTGATGAACACCACTATTGAGGAAGATTGGGATGCTTCTAATATGCCATAAAAGGAATTGTGTTTCTGGTCTCCAAGTGAATTCTCCTGCTTGTTCTAATTACAATTGGCATGTACTCCTTTGTGCTGTCTACTATGAAACTTTCTGCTTCCAACTCTTTGCCTGGAGAAATAGTTTCTTGAGAAAGTATTTCAGCAATCCTTAGAATTTTTTTTAATGTTGTCACAAAATATATGAAGCTACAGTGCATAAGTGAGTATATTTGTATAACCTTATTAATGCCTATTATAGCCTATTCTTAAGGGCCTCGGGCTAGAAATGGAAGTTTTAACAGGAAATGTCTCTACCTAAAAAGAGATCAATCGCCAAGACTCAAATAGAAGCTCCTAGAGTTATCTTTTTCATGGGAGGAGGAAGGAAAATTTTAAATATTTTGATTTGCTATTTTAGCTACAATTAAAAAAATTCACGTCTTTAATTTAAAATTTTTTTGTATTATATTTACTCTGGTTTAAAATGTCAACAGAGGACCTTTATGGGTAAACAAAACAAGGTATCATGTTATGCACAATGAAGGGAAACAAGTAACTTCTGCCTCACTTTCTACTCTGTATGCTGGGTCAAACCCTGGAGCCCTGGAAAAGCTGAACATACCTATGATATGAAAAACAATCAAATGTGCATTCTGACCTTGTCGTCTTTCTACTGCCCAGGAGAATGTCGGGAGCTATTGTTCAGCTTTCTTGGCTTGCTCAGAGTCTCAAATTCAAATATAAGCACCCTTCCCACCGCTGGCACTAAGCGAGGGCATATGGGAAAAATGTCTGCTGTCTATTCATCCATTTACCTCCTCTGAGCACAGAATATTTAATTGTTATAGCTATGTTTGAACTTCTCTATTGTTATTTAAAACACATTTTTATAAATGTGTTTATAATGTAGTGACTTAATAAAAGAACACAATTATATCTGGTATATTTCCCGCCCCACCCCCTCCCCCCACACAAACACCCCTTCTGTGGGCTCTTCTTCCTATACTTCTTTCAGGAAGCAGAAGCTAACATTATCTCTTTTAAAGATTTGACTTCCTTTCTACAGTGTCTCCTGTTCCCCTTCTCAGTCCCACCTGCCACTACTCCCCAATCCTTTAATAATACCATAATAAAAGGAAGTTCACAGTTGTTGTTATTGTTTTGAGTTGCACATTTGATGTACCAGAGACAAAAACAAAGCTGTGGCAGATCTCATATCATTTTCATTCAGCACGCAGCAGGGTGGCAGGGAGTTTGGTGGAGTGGCTCCTGGATGCCAGGGCACTGAAAACTAAGTTTTCAAGACTTTAGAAACTGCAACAAAATGCCTCAGCTCCTATGTCTAACATAAAAAGATTGAAGACATGCCACCTAGACCTCTGACAGACCACTTAAACTACTATGATGAACTGAAACCAGTAGCCCTATCCAATTTTTTTATTGTGGTAAAATATACATAACATAAAATTGACATTTCATCATTTTAAGTATAGAGTTCTGTGGCATTAACTACATTCACATTGCTGTGTAACCATCACCACCATCCATCTCCAGAACTTTTTCATCTTTCCAAATGAAAAACTACTCATTAAGCACCAAATTCTCGCTTCCCTTCCCCTCAGCCCCTGGCAGTCGCCATTCTAATTTCTGACTCTATGAAATTAACTACTTCAGGAACTCTATAAAAGGAATAATAAAATCTGTGTCTTTTGTTACTGGATTATTTCACTTAACATATTTCCTCAAGGTTCATCTATGTTGTAGCATATGTCAAAATGTCCTTGCTTTTTAAGCCTGAATTATATTCCATGATATATGTATGGTATATTTATATAATATTCATACCATATATATCATATTTTGTTTAGCTAGTCATCTATTGATGGACATGAGTTGCTTTTATCTTTGGCTATTGTGATTAATGCTGCCCCTCTTTAAGGTGTGTATCCAGCAGAATTGTGGAATCATGTGGTAATAACTATGTTTAATTTTCTGAGGAGTCAAATGCTGTTTTCCACAGCATTTCACCATGATACATTGCCAACAGCAATGCACAAGGGTTCCAATTTCTCCACATCCTCACCAACACTTGATATTTGTAACTTTTCTGTTTGATAATAGCCATCCTAATGGGAATGAAGTGGTATCTCATTGTGGTTTTGATTTGCATTTCTCTAATAACTAGTCATGTTGAGCATCTTTTCATGTGCTTATTGGTCATTTGAATGTCTTCTTTGGAGAAATGTCTAATTCAAGTCCTTTGCCTATTTTAAAATCAGGTTTTTATTGTTGTTGCTGCCGTTGTCCTTTCTAAATTTTAAGGACAGTTGCCATCCCTGGGACAGATAAAGAGAAAATTAATAAGAGTAATATTTAATTTCATTTAAAAAATAAAGAAATGTAGCAATTCTCTCATGAAGAATTTCAGGGGTGAATTTCATGGTTATGTTTGTTTGTTTTTAAATGTGTGTTTGATTTCTACATTATTAGATTATAAACTCTTCCATAGCCATCTTATCTTCTACTTCTTTTCTTTTCAGAATGGCTATGTAATTATTCTTTTAATTGATTGATTTCTTAACTGCTGATTGATTTCCTCACTAATGGGAATGCAGGAGAAATAGAGATTTAAATGAAAGTGCTGTGGCTCTATTTCATTGGACCAATGAAGAGGAAACTTGATGAATAGGGAAGAGAGAAAAACATAAGATTTTTGACATTCTTAAAAATTCAGGCTATATTGTAATGCTGTGAAATTGAGTTTTTTCTCTTAGTCTCCCAAAAATGTTTGGGATATAATGATGAAATTGTTCAGGTTAAGTGGCTTATTTTGAGAAAATTCATTTGTCCTACTATTATCTCCTTTAAAATGTGCTTTTGCCATTTATTTGATCCTAAGAAACTTAAAGTAGCTCATATCCTGTACCTTAGTAATTTGTCTTCCAGAAATCCATCAAAAAATAATTTTCAATTCAGATGTTCATTGCAGTGTTATATATAATATTGAATAGTAGGTTCTACCTAAATGTCCAAGAATAGGGGATAATAAAGCAAATCCATAAGGAGGAATATTATGGAGACATTAAAATGATGTTTATGTAATTTGATCATTTCTTAAATACTATGTGTGTGTGTATATATATATATATAGAGAGAGAGAGAGAGAGATGAGTTTACACAACGGTCTCAATTATATAAATACATGCTAATACTCAGTTTGGTGAGGGGAGGTTGGGGAAAAAAGAAGATACAATTTCAGAAGAGAATCTGCTAATATATTACATATATTATTTTTGTTTGGTGGCAATAGAAATAGTCTCCCCACGCTTTTGTGTTTTTTTCCTTTCTGTATTTTTCAAATTTTCCTTTAATGAACTTGTATTCTTTTTGTAGTAAAAACAGTTTAAAAAAATAACTAGAAGTCTCTTGTATTCATGTAAACAAACTTTTTAGAAAAAAACTGTTGCACCCAATAAAAAATTGTAGAATAAATGGATAAAATTAAATAAAATAATCATTCGTTTCCTTGAACTGAAGGTTCCTGGAAACATTATTAAATTATTTATAATACATCTAAGGTCAAGTCATTTTTACTATGCCAGGTGCCAAAATCAAATATAGCTCCAAAAAAGTTGTAGAGAGATTTATAGAATTCTATGGAGCTGCACAGGGAACTTTCTGTTAAATTCACACTTAAAAAGATATACAAAAATCTAGAAGAAAGGGAGAATCACCAAAGACAAATGGCAGAGGAAAACATGCCTCTCTACAAACAGTGTCCAAAAGAATTAAGTTCCTGATTAGCTATATTTGCTGAATGTAGCTACATTAGCTACATTAGCTTTATTAACATAATGTAGATACATTAGCTACATTGAGCTACATTTGCCAAAATACTCCATACTTTGTGCTTTAAAGATTATATTTCCGGAGGCTGAGGCAGGAGAATTGCTTGAACCAGGGAGGTGGAGGTTGAAGTGAGCCCAGAATACACCACTGCCCACCAGCCTGGGCAACAGAGCGAGACTGTCTCAAAAAAAGAAAAAGATTATGTTGGGAACAAGAATGTGAACATGATGGTTCTACTGCCAAGGACCAATGGAGTGATGTCAACTGTTGAGTGAGAGAAAGTGAGCTACTTGTGATCTAAATGTTTCTATCAGGGAAGACTGTTAACTTGGATGGAGAAAGTAAACAAATGAAGTTGTCGTAGCCAATACTCATGGCTATAGAAAAACATAGCTATTACTATGGAATTGCTTTTTATAATAACTATAAAATTATTAACAAATGACAGTTACTAGGATAAAAGCAGGGAAAATACTCGCTCTGATTTTCTTAAGAGAGCTTAATATCATATCCCTGAAAATATTTCAAAGAGAGAATGCAATAACACTCAACATAATAGAGATGACTTATTTTCCCCCATGTATATTCTCCCCTTCTTACATTGTATAAAGAACCTCCAGAGTTAAAGAGGAGCACGTGATGGCTATATTAAGACAATATAGACTATTATTTCTTGCAGTCAGTTTTGACCATGTGATTAAATTCTGAGAAATAAAACGTGGAAAAATGAATTAATGCAACTTCCAGATCATGTTGTTTTTTAAATCAAAGTTCTGGGACAGATATGAATTCAGGGAAGTGCTGTCTACTTTGCATGCAGAGATGCAGGGACTTTTAGCTCTGCTAAGGGAGACTCCATCTTTGGTCTGCAATCTAAATTGACTGAGAGATTGGTAACTGGGTCCTCACAAGTTTGAAAAATCTCAACAGTTTCTAAATCTTAAAGAGTATGATAAGAGATACAAAGATGTGGAATAATAATAACAGATATTTGCAAAGCTCTTACTATGTGCCAGGGTGTTCTAGGAGCTGTATATTTACCATATCGTTTGATCCTTTATTAATAGATCCATTATTAGCACAGAACAATTACGTAACCAGTTCTTGGTTACATAGCAAGAAACTGGCAAGAGCTGGTATTTGAACATTGGTGAACACAATCCAGGGGTATGTGATTTCAGGGGTAGTGTTTTACCCCCGACTACTGGGGGAATTTGTACAGGAATAAATTCTAACATCCGCATGTCGGTTTTAGCCCCTAGACATGTGAATGTTAGAATTTATTCCTGTACAAATTGCTTTAGAAGAATAAAGATCAACAACTTTGCTGGGAAATGGATAGTTCCTTTTTGAGAATTTTCAAGGTAATTGAATCTAACTCAATTACAATTTCAAGCCCTTAGATTGTTTTTTAACCACTTCTGATTGTAGTTAACTTCTTTTTTTAAAGCTCTGAACTGTTCTCTATCATTTTTGGGTCATTAAAAAGAGAATCTTAAATGTTAACTATTTATTTTCATACCTAAAGTGATTACTATGAATGTCAGCTCTAGGAGCTCTTGAGGCGTTCAGTATACCTGCCAATGCCTCTGAGTAGTCTCCTCCAACTCTCTATAGTCCCCTGCAATCCAGAATTAAAGGTCACCAAAAGATTATAATAGTAATCATAATAACCCTAATAATAACAAGGATATAATAGTATAACAATAATACATATTCTAACATGTTATTATTACTTGTATATTGTACATGTATATATCACTTGTACTATTGAACTTGGCACCCTGAGGAGTCAGGAGGAGAAGTATGAGGAGAAAGACTCTGGAGGAGGAGAAAAATCTGAAAACCTACTTCTCACTCCACAATTTAATATCCTACATATTAGACATATATTCTTACATATTAGACACATAGTTTCCTGATAGAATATCAAAGGGAATACCAAAAGGCAGCTTCAAGAAATGCCTCATTTGTCTATTTACATTGTTCTGTTAAAGATATATTGTTTTGGAAAAGCAATTCTCAACTACTTTTTAAGAAAATACAATTTGAGAATCAGTAAGACAACTTTAAAAAATGATAATGTACAGTTGTACAACTAATTCGACTAATTAACAATAGCAGGTTTGTCTCAAGGGTTAGAAGTTGTGATATGAGCTGGGGGAGGGTAGTTTGCAGTAGCAGCATTTCACAGGAAAATTCCCTTTTTTCAGAAACAAGTTACCAGAATTAATGAGCTTAGCTGACTAGCTGACTGAATCATATCCTTTCCTCCCTGGAAACTCCTCAGATAGAAAATCCTTCAAAGGTTTCTGCTTATCCTCTGAAGTGCAGAGCAAGTCTCATTTTATTAAAAGTCTCTCCACCTTTAATGAAGGAGATTAGCTTTAGTTTTACTTTTTTCTATCCAAGAATCTTTAACAGAGAGAAAAGATAACTGACAGAGAACAGGTGGCACACAAATCTTTCTAAAGCACTGACTACGGCACACAGGGCAAATGAGCAATATAAATATGCAAATGTGGTCATTCATGTCCTTATTATCCGTAAATGCTAAACAATTAAGTGGGAAATGCTTTGGGGAATAATTTAGGTAAAACTGCTTTTATGGGCTGTGCTACAGTGAAATGTATTTCGGTTCTCATTTGGCCATTTTATTGTCAATGTTGAGGACTTCACAGGAAGCTATAGAGACCTGTGGGACTCATCAATGTTAATTAACTTAAAGCAAAGACTAAACCTACAGGATGTCGAAAATACATTTAAGATGCAGCTCCCATCTCAGGATAATATGCTCTCAACTTAGAATTAAGACAAGGGTCGTAAACGGAAACGCTTGCAAACACCAGGTGACTGTTGAAAGAGACACGCTGTTTTCACTTCCAGCTATTGATGCCAGGTTGGAAAGTGGATCCATTGTTGTCAGGGGGAAATGTGGGTCCAGGCCTTTGGATCATTCTTTCCAGGTAATAGCACGGCCACCTGGGAGTGTTTGGAGCCTGGTGGTCCAAGTTTAGGTTCCAGCTTTACCATTTGCAAGCTGTGTGAGCCTGTAAAATAAGTTATTGAACTTCTCTATGCCTTTGTTTCCTCATTTGTGAGATTTGGGATGATGATAATGGTGATACCTTAGAGGATTTTTTAGAAGATTCAGTATTAAAACAAGGTCTGGCACAGAGAGTGGAGAAGTGAGCAATTCAGGTTTTTTTTGGAAATTTTCTAACTTAAGGATGTTGGTAACTAATTTTTCTTTTAAAGTTATTACATCTGCTGAATAAACCATATCCAAGAGCAAAATCTGGCCCAAGGCCCTCAGGTTGTAACTTCTGCATTAAACTTATTTGAGTCTATTAAAAAGCTCTGATAACCTTCCACTGGTTTTAAGGCTCAGTAGCCATTGTTCATAATTATTTATTTGCTTATATATTCTCTTTATTTGCCCAAAGGACTTGTGGTAGTTTACACTAAACGGTATAGTTCCAATTAAACTGGTAGTCAGTAAAACAAAATAAAAATACCAGAGCAATTTAATAGAGTTGAAGATGTATAAAGAGGAGAGAAAATGTTCCAGAAAACCAAAGCTCAGGAAACACTGGCATGGAGGAGGAAAAACTAAACTCCAAGCTTCATGGTAGCCAAGACAGAAAGAGAAATATCATGAGTCTGTTTGGGTCACATTGTTCAACAGGAGGAAGGTGCATGTCAGGTTGTCAAAAGACATTTCTTTCAACTTTTAACTGTGAAATTTCTGAAAAGGGTCTTTGTATAAGGGACATTTGAGAATTCAACAAAGAGTATCTTAAGTAGCAGTTCTATTGAAAAAGTGGAGAAATCCTGTATGTAGCAGCTCCTTAATTCTTGCTTCAGGACCAACTCCAGGCACACTTATTCATAGTCATGTAAAGGCATTTGCAAGAGGCAGAGAATGGAGAGGGTAGCGGGTCCAGTTGCATCCTGCTTGAGGTTATTTGATGATTCAGAGATGAAGCTTAGAAAATCTCGAGTAAAGAATTGTTAGTATGATCCCTATTTTAGCTTTCCCCAATATCAACAATTTTAGTTTGAGTTCCTATGGAAACTCTATTATAGACATCTTGTGTTTTGACTAAAAGATCCTACAAGCCAGGGATATGTGTGGGATGAAGGGTGAACTGGTGAAAGAAAATAGCACAGGAGGGCCAAGAATTCTCAAAATGTAACTTTGGGCCCATTCAAGCCCTTGAGTGATTCTTGAACAGAAGTCCAGAATTCTGCACCAAAAGTAGAGGACAAATAATTTTAACCTATGATTTTTGAGGGTAGTTACCAATTTTGTACTTCTGTTTTAGAAGAACCTTAATTTAATTCCTGCAGAATGGATGATTTGGAGCAGGTCTGCATCCTGAGAGGTCAGTGAGGTTAGGAGAGCTGCAAAACGTGCCCTGAAAGTGAGTTTTTATGTGTATACCTTTCTTGTCTCTCTCCTTCCCAAGACTGTAAACTGTGCAAAGGGATTATTGTCTGCTTATTATTTTCAGGGCATGCAACAGTGCCTGGCACAGAGTCTGCTCCTAATAAATCTTTGCTGAATATATGACCAGAATTTTTTGTTATTGGACATCTGGATACCTATATGTGTCTGATTTTTTTCTATGACAATTTTACTTTGGGCATATTTTCTATTTTGCAGCTTCTGGTGGACATAATGAATAAACACATTCATTTGATACTTAAAGCAGACTGATTTAAACCCAGATGTTTCTTTGAAAAACGTCTTGCTGTCTTTGAATAATTATTATAGTATATTTTCTGAGATTTCCTTTCTTATCAGTAAATAAATAAATTACTGGATGAATTATCAAATTAAAATAGCTGTATATTATTCAAAAGAAGAGTTTTTCACTGAATTCATTTATCTATTCCTTCATCACTAGTTTATCACATTTTATTGGTTATCAAGTCTATTCCAGGAGCAGTATAAGGTATTGGAAATACAGTCATGAGCCCTAAGTACCTGCCCTCTAGGGGGATATTTAATGATGGCAAATACTTACACTGAACTTTCTTTGCACCAGGTGCTGTTCTAGGCATTTTGAATATATTAACTCATTTATCCCATTACCAGCCACCCTGTAAGTTAGGTTACTGTTATTGTCTATATTTTGTAGATGAAGAAATATAGGGCCACAGATAATATTAATAATTGGCTGTTACACTAAGAATTCTGAATCCACAGTCCCTACTCCCCGTCACCATCACAGTTTCTCCTCACTTTGCTTCCTAAGGGACTGCCGTGCTAGGCACACCTTATGTGTTCGAAAATTACATCCTGAGCCAAACCTCTTCCAGTCTAAAGGAGGAGAGACCCTTTGGAAAGCATCAAACACATCTGCAAGGGAAGAATTTACTCCTTAAAGCCCATAAATTATTTGGCTTCCTCACAATAAGGAGTGCAGAACTTACATTTTTAAGGAAGTCAATTATCTTAATGGTTGGTATGTAGTTGACTTCACCAATCAGTGTGTAAATTTCTAAAATTTTTCATGTTAGTTAAGTGGATGTGGAAAGTTTTCATATTAAATTAAGATAGGAACAATACTCATTATTACTATTGCAATGAGTTATGCTGTCATCTGTCAAATTGAAGGCTACATGTGTAACCTCTTGTGTCTTTAATCATTTTCTATAGGTTCTTAATTTGACCAAACTATGTGTATTATAGTGAGAGAATTTACTACAAAGAACAAAAGTAATTGTGTTCATTGAGGAAACACGTTTAGTTACACATATGCAGATTAAATTGATGCCTGAATGCTTCACGGAGGAAATCTTTGTAAGATATCACTGTAAGGACTTAAAGAAAATAATTACCAATTCTGTGCCACTGAAAGGAGAATTCTATGTTTGATGATTATGTCTGCATGTTTATTATAATTTGAATTTACCTATGAGATACGAAGTGAGGATTATGCCGACAATTTGAATGATTCAAGTATAGTAATAATCTTGTCTCCTTTTATTTTTCTATTATATATATTCCTTTAAATCACTGAAAAATTCTCTTATTCTCCCAATGCATAATGCCTGAACAGGCTAAAATATTAAAAGGAGGAGAATGAGAGTAAACCAGAATGAGGGACCCATTTAATAGAAGCTGGCTGAAGGCCCTAGAGTGGTATTGAAGGCCCTAGAGTGGTATTGCTTAAATGAACGCTCACAAAGATGGTATTAATTAATGATTGTTCAGGATCTAAGAGTAATAATTCAAATGGGAATGGTTGTCAGATAAGATATTGGGGTAATGAAAGAAAACATATGAAGAGCTGAGGAATCTCTTCCCTTTTCCTACTGCTTCTAAGGACACACTTTGCATGCTAAAAAATCCTCACCAACAAGGACAGTTCAACAACGAGAGATGCGCCAGACACACTTGCGCTGGCTCCTGGGCCTTGTCAGTCCTGCAGGGCTGCTTTGTGTAATTTGGCATGGAGATGCACTCAGCCAGGATGGATCAAAGCACACAAGAGCCAACTATGAGAATTCAAAGGCAAAAAAGGCTTCAGATGATCAGGAAAGCATCTTGGTGTAGAGCTTCCTGGTGTTTTAATTTCTTGTAGCATTTTACCTTTTGGGGGCTTTACAAAATTTAACTATGATTGAAGTTAAGTGCCCAGCTTGGTGCTTGTGTCTCTCATTTTTCCTACTAAGAGCACTATGAGAAATGCTTGAGAAATTGGATTATCTTATTTGGATGTTCTTACCTATTTGTGTAAGCTGTTCAAATCTTTTCACTGGAACGAATTCACTGACCTTCCTGCTTCTGTGGGGCAATCAGAGATACTGGATACCCTTAGCTGCTAGATAAATCTAGATTCTTCTTAAGTGAATGACCACAGCTGGACGGCCGCTTCAAGCAATATTATGAAAGTAGGTTAAGACAAGAAATATAGGGCCTCATTAGAATTTCAAGGGCATTTGAGACAGGCAAAATATAATGAATTGTGTTGGAGTTTGGCCAAGTCAATGATGCTAAAACTCACTCAAATAAATAGATAAATTTTGAAGCCCTATCCTCTGTTTAACCTCCCACCCCAAAAACGATTTTCTTTGCCAAAACTTTTGATAATATTCCAGACTATTGTCTCATAGGTGACTCTAAAGGAATGCTGCCTTCAATTTAATCACCTTGGGCTCTGCAGAACCGAGGTGTTAAGTAGAAAATCTCGATCATTTTTTTCTTTATCTGCCTCTTTTTTCGACGTATTAAATCACTGCAGTAATTAAAACATTTAAATCACAAAGTGAGATGGTCACGTATTAAAGAATATGAAAGAAACAAACTTTCTCATGAAAAAGTGCACAAAGATGAAACCTTAATTCTGTTGTTGAATTTGAGGGCAACAGTTATAAAAATTTTGTTATACTAATTATCTAGGTAACTCCTTTGTGCTGAAATAAAATTATGTTATCATTAGCAGGAAGAGATGTAACAATTTCACTGTTTGCCAAAGCTTACCCAGTGCAAGGAACAAGCTTAGATATAAATCTTCCATCTTATGAAACTTATTATATCCTTTCATCCAGACTTCACTGATAGTATCCTTAACTTAAAATAGTCTATGATATGGAAAGCAAAAAGCCCATTCCACCATTCTTTTAATTTACTTCCTGAATGAGCTAGAAAAATGATTTTTTTTTTTTTTTTTTTTTGGCGGGGGCTGGGCTTGGTGGCTCACGCCTGTAATCCCAGCACTTTGGGAGGCTGAGGTGGGCGGATCACGAGGTCAGGAGATTGAGACCATCCTGGCTAACACGGTGAAACCCTGTCTCCACTAAAAATACAAAAAAAATTGCCAGGCGTGGTGGCGGGAGCCTGTAGTCCCAGCTACTCAGGAGGCTGAGACAGGAGAATGGCGTGAACTCAGGAGGCAAAGCTTGCAGTGAGCTGAGATCGTGGCACTATATTCCAGCCTGGGCGACAAAGCGAGACTCCATCTCAAAAAAAAAAAAAAAAAGAGGAAAGAAAAGAAAAGAAAAATGATTTTTAAATATCTCCTAAGAATCATCTTCACTGATCTTTAGAAAATACTATTTTATTATGTACATTTATAATTGCCTTGATGTTACCATTAGAACATTGATCTTCAGAGTTTGATTTTACATAAATCTTTGGTTGGAAAGACCCAAGGAAGTCATCCAGTCCAACCAACCACTCAAGAATTCCATCTTTCCTATCCACAAACAACTCTAATCACATAGAATCTTTTTTCTTTGCAAGGATGCCTGTCTCATTTGTAGACAGTTTTAATTATCTGAAAATGTTTTGACGATTGAACTGAATTTTGCCTCTGTCACTAACTACACTGGCACTAGTCATCTCCTTCAAAAGAAAGTAGCATCCATTTAACCATGCTCTTGCTCTGGGTACTAGATACATGAGCATGTTCTCTTTATAACACATGTATTGAGCTATAAATATATTATGTGTACACTTTTATCTGTGTGTGATACTTCAATAAAATGTTAACAAAAGATAATAACCAGATCTTGATTACAGTTTTATCAGTAGAGAGTAAACTGTTATTTTGAAAGGGGTAATTCTGAAGAAAACTCTTTGAAAAAAGCAATAAACATATACAGCTTCAGCAGTAGATTATCTGTGACACTTATGAAATGTTTCATTCAGACCCTCTTCCTTATTGGGGTCAGACTACCATGAGAGGAGTGAAAAACAGGTCTGAAATTTATATAGCTGCATCTTAGAGGCATCAAAAGTAGGTCTAGTTCCCTTTTGTTGGAAAGGGTTCATAGAGTTTTGGATATGAGAATCCTTTACATAATGAATTCATTAAGAACCATTATAATTGAGAGAAAGAGGAGGTAAGAGCAAACAAGGAAGAGAAAAGAGAGGAAAAAATGGAGAAAGATTAATCTGTAGCTGTAAGATATCAATATAGCCACCTGGGAAAATGTAATAGTAATCCCATCTTGATCTAAACTCTAAATTCAATCTGAAGAAATATTAGATTGTGGAGAGCAGGACATTTTGTTTGATCGAATTTGAAAAATCTTACGCTATTGGCTGACATCTATATCATTGTTTGATACTTGAAGAATTGATGGTTTCGCATGTGCCAAAAATGGCTTGCCCATACATAACTTTATTCTATCCACCATTCCTCTTTTTTAAAACACTATGGGAGATGTCAGGAAGTAAAAATGGAAAAAACAACCAGAAAACTTACATGTCAACAAAACCTTGTGGCTCTGTCTTAAGACACTAACTCAGCAAGCGCAGCTCTACGGAAACATCTAACTGACAAAATTACTTTTGCCATAAGCCAATTAACTAAGAACATACGCTTGACTCAAAGATAGTGCCGGGAGGATACAGCAGTCTAGAGCTAGGCCAAATTTGCCTTAAGCTAGGAAGTGCTTCATTGCACAAATGATCCTAATCACATTTCCAGTAATGACCCCTATAGGTTTGTCATGATCCATTAAAAAAAGAGTTCATAAAAAAGGTTTCATTTTTAACAAAAGCCTTTCTCATAAAAATGTAAGCTCATATAATATCTTTGAATTTTTGAAAAAATAAATCTTTAGATTCTTGATAGGAAGAAAATGGAACTGAGACACTTAAAGATAAGGTGTTAGATATTCTTGAAAATGGAAGATCAATCTGAAATAAGGAGAACACATTTTTCAAATTATGATATGTCAAGTGGCATGGAAAACTTAATTTATCAAAATATGGCATACACTATAATTAGAGCAAGAATTCTGAGGCTCATCTAGTTACTTCCGGATTAGGAGAATGAAAGAATCTTCAAAAGGTTTATTAAAGTTTTCAGCTGCTAAGGGCAAAACTTTACCTGACATGTGGGTTGATGATCAATGCTTACAACTGAGAGTCCTGAGATTTCTCTCAAGCTTCAACTGATTGATTTCACCATTTTGATATTCATGAAATATTGGTTGGGCCTCCTGTTATGGGCTAGGCACTGTGCTAGGTCCTGGAGCTATAGTAGTCAAGATGTTCAAAGTCTATTTCATGGTGGACAATTCTAGTAAGGACTGAGAGAGGGGAGATTAAAAATTAATGGAAGTGTGTGTGTCTGTGTGTGTGCGTAAGATCACACAGTGATAAGTAATATGAAGAAATTAATAAGGGTAAGGAAATAGAGCATGTGTTTGTATGTGTTGGGGTGCAGAGAGAGGTGGCATTTTTGTGGGAGGTTTAGATAGACTTCTCTGGAAAAGTGGTCTTTGAATAAAGATTTAAAAGAGGGAATCGCCATGCAAAAATCTGTAGTCTTTTAGGTAAAGGGAAAAATAAATGTAAAACCCCTAAGGCAGAAATGAGTTTGGCCTAACCAAGTAACTTTAAGACCCCCAGCCTAGCTACAGTGAAGAGAGTGAGGACTCAGGAGGTGATTTTGGAGAGGATAACCAAGGACAGATCACACAAGGGCTTCCAAGAATATGTTAAGGAGTACAAGTTTTATTGAGAACATGTGAGCCACTGGACTGTTTGAATGGAAGACTCACATGATCTGATGCATATTATGTTACTACCAAAGCTGTGTGGAGAACTGATTTAGAAAGTCAAGAATGGAAGCACACCAAAACATTAGGCTATTGCAGTAGTTGAGGTGAGACATGACAGTGGCTTGGTCTAGAGTAGAAATGGTAGAGGTGGGAAGTATGATCGTGCTTGAAACACAGCTTAAAGGAGAAGCCAACAAAATGTGTGGAGGAATCAGATGTGGGATATTAAAGAAAGAGAGAAATCAAATACAGCTTTGAATTTATGGCCTGACCAACTGGGTGAATATGCTGTTACCACTTACTGAGATGGGGAAGAAGTGTTTTTGTCGTTTTGTGAATTTTTGTTTTGTTTTGTGATTATTTTGTTTGTTTGCTTTAGCTTAATTTTTTTCTTTTGGGTTTCATGAAGATAAAAAAATAAAAAGTTTTGCCTGGGTTATGTTATGTTTGAAAATCATTTTAGCTATCTAAATACAAAAGTTAAGGGAAGTTCAAGAGAGGAGCTAGGGATGGAGACAAAAATTTAGATGTTGTAAACATCTATCTAAAATTTAAAGTCAAGAGATTACATGAGATTTTCCAAGGGGTGAAAAAATATGTTTAAGGACTGAATCCTAGGGGACTCCAGCATTTAGAGTCTAGAAAATAGAGGATATGTTAGCAATAGAATGATAGTGAACAAGAAGAAAAGGGGGCAGATGTTAAATAAAGAAATTATATCCAGCAGGTCAGATAGAACAACTGTAAACTAGAGGCCAGTTAAGATAAGGACTTAAAATTAAGTTTTAGATTAGCAAATGGAAATTGTTGACAGGGAAGTTTTCACTGAAGTAGCAAAAACTGCCTTAATGGGGAGGTTACTGGGAAGTGAAAAAGTAGAGAGTAAGTATACACATCTCTTTAGAGGAGGGTGGAATACAGAAGAGGATATCTGAGGAGGTGTATGCATTCTAAGGAGCATTTTTTTTCCAGATGATAGATAGGCAAGCCAATTAGAATGATTTAGAATAGAGTGGAAAATCAATGATGCAAGATGTATAAAGAATAATTGCTAAAGATCCTGAATCATAGAGAATGAACAGGGTGCCATGCATAAGTAAACTTCAGGTGGGAATGTTGTAATGGAAAAGTAGTCCAAACATAGGCAGGAATTGGGAGGCGGCAAGTAAATGAGTGACAGATAGATAGGTAGGTGTTGGGAGAGTCCATATACCATGGGCACTGAGGATCACTGCAATTCTTGTTGGTTGTACCAAGAATGCAAGATCCTTACCATTCTACCCAGGCCATCTCTCAGGATTGGTTTTTGCAGCAAGCAACTTTGAAACATGAGGTTCAAAGTTGGGACAAAAAACAGATTGGCTTACTGCCTGCTATGAAAACAGATAATTTATCAAGCTATTGTTCCTCAGCTGTGATGCAAATCCACTGCAGGTACACCATCCATCTAGCAAATCACCCCTGTAAGACTTGAATGCAAAAGAAACCTACATAAACATGATACTCATGCAGTCTGCTGTGCTGTGAGTAATATAGTCCTTTGTCTTTGACCCAAGAGTTTTGTGTCTTCTGCCAGCATCCATGAAACAGTAACAGGCTAACTCACTCCTTTATAAACAGGGTAAAATTAAATCTCAGACCCAACAGTTATGGCAACAAAGATGAGATCCTGAAAGAGACATGTCTTTCTGGAAGAAAAATGTTAAGAGCCTTTGGGATGGGTTCAGATGTAGAAGATGAGTTCCCTGGACTCCCACTGAAATGGTAGGTGAAAGAGGGAAGCAAAAGACCCCCAAGGTCCTGCCCATCAATCAGATTGGGATTAAAACAAGCAGCCTTATATGGTGCCTTGGTTGTTTCTAGCTCTCCTCTAGGTGGGAGGAGGAAAAAACATTATTATGACAATAGGGCAGCAAGCCCTGTGGCTCCAGCCAGAAGGCAACGTATCTGTGACTGCTGAGTCAAGGAGTACTGAAAGATGAAATAAATGGAGTCAACAATGACATCATTTCAATTCAATATAGAACTTTAGTTAGAAAAAAAACATGATGATTTTATTTGATGATGATGAGTTTATTTGATTGAGCCACAAGCAAGAGAAATTGAATTGAAAGTGAAATTGAATGTAAAACCTTGTTTACTGGTGTTGAGCTGCTCTCTCCCTCTATGACCCCTGATTCCTCCCCCTCCCTATTCCACAACATCAACTTCTTTAAGAAGAAATAACATTGTTATATGAGATCTCAAGTTACTAGCTTACTCAGGTGTAGCACTGTTCTTGCTTGGTGACTACCCTTTGACAGGGCAGAGCACAATGGCATGCGGGGGGGGGGGGGCAAGAAAAAAGGGGTCCAATGGGCCCTGACACTCATCAGATATCAGGATATACATGGATAGGAAGTAGCTCTGGCACTTGGTCACCAGCCCCTGAGAAAGGACCAAGCCTTTTCCCACGTCCACTCCCATAGGCTAATCTCCCCATCATCCTCCATTCCTTGCACTCCCAACTGGGGGATAGTATGGTTTTCTGGTGGCTGTTGCTATAACCCCTAATGAGAACAACTAGAATCAAATGGATTACCCAGCATCTATCTAGATGGCTTCCATCATTATCTGGATCCATCCTCTTACCAAAAAACATATCCACTACCACGAACTACAACAAAGGACTATATGTTTCTAATCTAGAAACTGCATACCAAAGGAGACTCCTGCCAAAAATTGGCCTGAGTGTTTTGCACTAAAGGAGGCCACATTACAAGGAGCATTTTCCCTGCTCACTTCTAGAAAATTGCCTGTGTCAGATCTCTGACCCTCTCTTGGGACTACCATTGGTGCCTTGCTAATATTGACATATTTTTAGATTATTTTGCTGCTATTTCAGTTTGATAATCTGATTCTTATTTTCAGCTTTCAAGACCATCTACAATCTGACAATGGTGTATTTTTGTCATAAAGGCCACCTAGCAATGGGCCAGTAGTAAACGTATTCAATGGACATTCCACACTCTTATCATTCTCTGATAAGGCTGCTGGCATCATTGAGATATGGAATAGACTTTTTGGAAACCAATCCTGAAGATTTCTGACTCTCCCTCCTTTCTGTATCTACCTTCTTTGCCTCTTTCTGGCCCACAGATTTTATTAAAACAGTTTATTAAGGCTGTTTGAGCATTAAATATGGCCATGGGCAGGAAAGATTTGTCTCCTGTTGGCCAACTCCTGGGTAATGATCAAGATGGATGGGTAGAAAAATTATGTAAACCTATTTTGAAAATTCATGATTATGCCTTGACCATTTATGAACCTGAAGTGTATTTTCTTCCCCTAGTGACAACCTCATGTCAGCCTGATTTGTACACACTTTGAAGGGCAGCCACATCTAAAGGGGAGACTAAGAGATTCAAACTTAACTTGATGTAGCTACCTGGATTCTTTTATTGAATTAACATGGTCTTAGATCATAAAGACAATGAACACTGGTTGAATATACTACTCACCAACTAGTATATTTACTTATAGTAACCTAACTGGACTAAGTGGGAAATATAATGAATCTCAGTAAATATTTTTTAAAGTGACCTATTCCTATTCATGTCTGACCTCTCTGGACAAAAGGTATTGGTATGAGCAGATGATTGGAGAAGAGGTAAAGTTATAGCTACTGGGTTGGGACACCCTAGTTTCATGGCCATGGAGGGAGAATAACAATTCTAGCACCCCAGCACAGATCACTTTAAACCCCAGGCAGTTCAGGGGAGAGAGGCACTTAGGCTTCTTATTCCTTAGATTCAGCAATGCAGGCTGGCAAAACAATTGTATGGTCTAGCTGAATCTAGGAGCAGCTGCAGTTGACAATCTAAGCTCACTACAGGATTTGTCATCCCTGTCCAAGTGTTATAAAAACACCAAAAGTCTTGCAAACTTGGCTGGTCCTAAACTACTTCACCATAGCTGACACCACTAATGGAAGCTCCTGAACTGCCTCCTCCTCAGTCTTGTATGCGTACAAAGAGATAGGTCCCACAACTTTGTTTCAGTTTTTTTGTTTATTAGTTTCTTTTTTTTTTTAAAGAGACAGAGTCTCACTATATTGCCTAACCTGGTCTCAAACCTCCTGCCTTGGCCTCCCAAAGCACTGAGATTTCAGGTGTGAACCACTGTGCCCAACCTCAATCTTAATAACACATATTCATATGCTTTTCCTAATACTCAGGCAGCTTAAGTGTTGCCATAAATGGCAATGGGAGCTGCAAGCGATGCTTCTGTTGTACTGAATTAACCAAACCAATGTAACAAAGGTATAAATCAATTTTAACCAGAAATTCTGAACTAGAGTCTGTCCCTTTGTGTTATATGTTTGTATGTGGGGGAATGTCTCTCCTTTGGGGGTTAGTGTTGCTCGTTTATTGCCCCTGTCATTATTGGTAATGACATCAAAGATCAGTATGTCAATCTAAGCTCCCTTACGTGGGTCACAATGGATAACTGACTGGCTTTAGACTACTTTCTGGCTATCTAAAGTTAAGATGATGATTGGTGCCCCTGGGACTTATGTACAATTGGCTGAGTCCAGGGCCCTGGGGAGTAGAGTTGAAATGTATACTACAGGTTGATTTCATCTTATTGCTTAGAGTCCTCTTGATAGTCTCCTTAATTAAATGCTGCATGAGGCAAATTGAACAGATTTAATCCCAGTCTCTGTCAGTCACATTAAGCAGGGTGGCTCATGGAGTGGCATATTCATATGAAAATTCGAGTTCAGCCAAGAACAAGTGGGGTCATGGGATGGATTGCTGGAAGAAGCAACTCATCATGGGCCCTGTGTGTCCTGGCAGTTTCTTACTGGGAATCCTAAGAATGCAAGGCCCTGACTGATCTTTACCTGCCCATTTCTTGGGGTTGGTTTTGCAGCAAGCATCTCTGAAGAATGAAGTAATGTCTCCCTCTGGGACAAGGAGCAGGCTTCTTACTGCTTACCGTAAAAGCGATGAATTCCCCAACTTGATGTTCTTCAGTTGCGACAAAAATCTGTCTGTGCAGTACTCATCTGGGCCCATGTAGTACCAACCCTGTGGGAGTTGGGTGCAAGGGTAATTCATGTAAACCTGAGGCTCATGCTGCTGGTTGTGCATTTTTTCCTGACACAAAGTTTTATGTCTTTTGCCAGCATTCACAAAACAGGAACAGGATAACGTATGAGCTTGTAAAAAGGATAAAAATCAAACCTTAGAACTGACAACACTTTTGGTGGCAGGAAGATACTATTTTCCTGATGAAATTAGACTTGATGATCAACTTAGGGTAACAATGAGGGAGGAGGTATTGGAAGTTTGAAGAAATAGAAGATTTAAAAAGGCTCATCTTGGGAAGTAGAGCTCTAGAAGGATTGTTATCTAGTGCTAAAGGCCCCATGAGATTTGGCACCATAAATTTAAAGTGACACTCAACAGTTCAGTGTGTGGCTTGTGAGTTTTTCTCCAACCACATTCAAATTGGTTGTAGGTGTGGAGAAGGTAGAGGATTGATTTAACCATAATTGTACCTTTGTCAGGCAAGTACAATGAAGAGAGAAAGAATCAGGTGAGCCGAAGGTATATGCAAGGGAATAATTATAGTGCTGGACCTTGAAACCTTAGCTGAGACAGAAGGTAAGTGAGGCAATGACTGGAAAAAAAGTGGTTAAGACAACAGACTAGGCTCAACGGAAAAAGTTCTAAAGTATATGAACTGGAATAATTGGAGGTTCTGGTCATAAAACAGAATGATTTAAAGTGATGTTTTTAGGAAGGTTATCAGCGATAATAAGGCCTAAGTTATGACCAAAGAAGTGGGCAGAAGTGTGTGTGGCATGGCAGTCACAGTCATTGGAAATAAGGATTTCAAATAACAGAGATAATGGTTTGTATCGGTTGTCTACACGGATGCTGAAATCCTCAAAATGATGACAGGAGTAAGATATTAAGGTAATCAGTGACTGAGGAGAAGGTACCGTGAGGTAGGAAGAATGTTGCAACCAAAAGAGGTAGTGAGCAGTGCAGTTCAAAGACATGTACTTCAACATGAGGTGGGTTTTTGATGTAGGCATTTAATGCTATAAACTTTCCTCTTAACATTGCTTTTGCTGTATCCCAGAGGCTTTGATAGGTTATGTCACCATTATCATTCAGTTCAAGGAATTTTTAAATTTCCTTCTTGATTTCATTGTTGATCCAATGATCATTCAGGAGCAGGTTATTTAATTTCCATGGTTTTGAGAGTTCCTTTTGGAGTTGATTTTGTTTTATTCCACTGTGGTCTGAGAGTGTACTTGATACAATTTCTACTTTTTAAAATTTCTCGAGACTTGTTTTGTGGCCTATCATATGGTCTATCTTGGAGAATGTTCCATGTGCTGATGAATAGAATGTATATTCTGCAGTTGTTGGGTAGAATGTTCTGTAAATATCTGCTAAGTCCATTTGTTTTAGGGTATAGTTTAAGTCCATTGTTTCTTTGTTGATTTTCTGTCAACAAAAGTATAAATACCTTGTGGTTTTTTTTCATTGTGTTATTGTTTTATGGGTCCTGTGAGATTTATGCTTTAAGAATGCTCTATTTTGGTGTATTTTGAAGTTCTGTTTCAAGATTTAGAGCTGCTTTTTAGCAGTTCTTGTAGTCCTGGCTTGGAAGTGGAGAAATCTCTCAGCGTTTGTTTGTCTGAAAAAGATTGTGTCTTTCCTTCATTTATGAGGCTCAGTTTCGCTGGATACAAAATTCTGAATGAGGATGGAAGACTAATTTCCTAGATGAAGCAATGACATGAGGACATTTAGCTTACCTTTGGGACTAGTCAAACATGAGATTTGGAAGAAGAATAAAAGACAACCACCATTCAAGAAGATTGCAGAAGAAATGGTACCCTGAGAATATAGCATGATTTGAGCTTAAGCAAGCAGGTGAAGGAAACATTTAGAAAAAAAGTTGAGGATATTGGTAATTGGGCTTATTAAATCTTCAGCATACAGAGAGAAGTTCAGAATGGGGTGGAAAATTGCATGAAATTAGGGTATGTAGAGAGCATTCTGGGATAAAGACCAGAAATGATAAACTGGGATGCTGGGACTTCAGTGGGTGACTGAGGTAAGCAGACTTGTAAGTCATAGTGGTATTGTTCCTGATGTACTTTAGGGAAAGTTGTAATCAATGCTGATTATAGCTTCTTCAGAAATTAATTGTTTCCTAAGTAATGACTAAGGGGGTAGTTTTTTTGCCAATGGCAGGTATAATAAAACCTCTTTTGAGAAAGGGATATGTAATTCTTCATGAAGAGGTTTGGTTGGTCTCAGGAAGAGGTTTTGGATACTTTTTCTTGCCCTCGCAACTGGGTTGCTTGGGACTGAAGTGAAGCTCTAGGTGAATGTGCATGTCATGGTGGTTGGGGAGGGGATGCAGGAGGAGAGGGGTGTTTCTGAGGGTCTTCTGTGTTAATATCAGAAGACAGACTCTCTCAACAAACTAAGTAGTAGACATTGGGAAAAGAGCTATAATTAATCATTTATTAGGTCAGGTGTAGGTCAATAATATTGTTCTTAATGATTAACATGCTTAATAAAAAACATTTTGGGATCTTGGGTAGTTAGAAAAAAAGCATGGGATGTCAAGATGGGCATCCTCATGAGTAGTAAACACACACTAGACCGCGTCATATGAGAGCTCGCAGGATGGTCTACTGTGAGGACAACTCCCAATATCCTCAACCTCCCCAATGAACATTTTCATCAGCTTCTTACTCTAACAAACGTTTGGCTATTCTCAGGAAACATTACTCTCCTGAAAGCTCTTTTAAATGGGTGAGGCCCACATCTCTCTCATCAAAATAGAACGCTGGTATGAAAATCTACCTTTCAGGTCTTCTAAGTTGCCAGGACAGCACCTCAAGACTTTAATGATGGATTTCCTGGCTTTGTTCTTTAGTTTCAGAAATTTTTTCTAATACGTATTGGTCAGCATACTTAAGTTGAAGAGTTGGCACCTGTCTGCTGATTATTCATTTGAGAGCTTTTCCCTTACTTGTGTGATTACAAGTCAACAGAGGAATGCTAACCTGAGACAGCAACCAAGGCCCTTGATGCCATAGTTATCTATCTCTGTCATAGGGTCTACAAACATATCTGCCTCTGTTTTGGTCTGTATGTGGTCTTCCAAATATTAGCCTTTAAATTTTCCTCCTTGCTATAATATCTTTCTAAATAATAGGCAGTAAGCAATCAACAAAAATCATTTTTTAAATTAATGTATGTATAACGTGGTATACCTGTCCTAGTTATTGCAGCTAACATAGTAAAATCAAAAGGAGTACAAGCGTAAATAGTTATACACACTATGAATAGTTTTGTTTATAGAAATTAACATGCATGGTAAAGGCAAAGGTAAATGAATCAGATGAATCTTGAAAAGATGTTTTATGAAGTAAACGAGGATAGAAGCAAAGTTTCATCTTTTAGAGTTACAGTTATTTATGCATATCAAATATCTGTTTGAGAGTCCTAGGATTTACATTCTCAAATATGAAATTGTAAGTAAGAAAAAAAAGTGCATCTCTAGGAACAATGCTCCTGAAATGTGAAGTCAGCAAATGAAAAAATTCTATTGAAAATTTCTCTTCCAGCAGGAGATATTGACTGTACCATTGCCTAATTCCTTCATGACTATATGAAGCTTTGAATGATATATGCTTGGCCCTCTATGGCTATTTTAGTTGGATTTAGGTAAAGTGACAGGATTTGATTTTTAAGGAAAAGTGAACGCTTCATTTTTAGCAACATTGTGCTTGAAGCGGATGAACTTGAGAACGAAAGCCCTGTGTGCAGTCACTTTGCCAGGTGGCTCTCATCGGGGTGTTTATTGTTAAGAAACCCGCTATTTTTGCCCGAGGTTTGAAGCCAGGACTTCATAGGATCCCCTGCTGCACTCAGTTCTTTCCATACAGAGAGCAGATGGGTGAAGTAGAATAAAATCCCAGCCTCAGAGGCAACAATGTAGCGTTCCAGAGACCAGGGAGGGTGTTCCTCTGAGTTGGAGTACATGCTAATTGGAGTTGGTGAAGGAAAGTTAGAAATGAAAATTGGACTTGGATGAGATGGTTTGGAAACTTGTTAAGGGTATTATCATGAGTATAGTTTGATAAATAGAAATGAAATGTTCACGTGAAAGACATATCAATTGTTTCCAATTTCACTTGGCTGGTTAGAACAGGATGGTTCAAGGGTAAGCACACAGGTCATGAGATCCTTGTAAAAGTTTCAGTAGTAACGTTGATTTGTACTTCAAAATGTGAATTTATCAAGCTGTTTGGGTTCTTATAATTTCCACTAACTTCTATCTGGCATAAACAGCACAAAAGTTCCTCTTTATTGATTTATCTAATGGTGCCTTTTTATGGCTCCACTGTGCCAGTTATCATATTGTCTTATACTTTGCGCATCATTTTCCTCTTGTTCTTTCATTTTCCCTTGGGAAGAGACCATGTACTCTCATCATTTTATCCCCAGAACTGAGCCCAGCGCCCCGGACTGGAAAGCTCAAACAGAATACAAAGAAGCAGCCAACATTCCTTCTGGTAGTGGTCAAGGGTGGTCATACAAAATAAAGATAATTTACTGACTTTGGAATGGACTGAATAGTGTTATTCAACTACAGGCCTTCTCCAATTATAAATTTATTTTGCTTACCATTAAAATTATGTGGATGTGCAGGTTTAAGTAAATGCACAGACATTTAAATCAAGTGGCAATGTCCCATTCTCATTTTAATTTGAGTGTTGCAACTATGGTCACAAATAGTTATGACAAGATATGAGCATATTTTGCCAAATTTTTTTTTGAAATGATTTTGGAGAATTAGAGAATAGTAACCACTACTGCCTCTAGAGGCATGGTTCAATTCTAGTCATTAAAATATCTAAATGGATCTTTAGATTTTTCTCAATTACCTTACCAAATGAGACTTTTGGTTTCTCTGGGCCATGGTAACTTGCTTTACCTGCTGGAAATTCTAGAAGAAACCTTGAATAAAAGTTAATCCTCCTTCAGGGGGTCTTGATTCCTCTCACTAGGATTCTCTGCCTCCTTGAGTTCCTGTTTTCATTTGTCATCTTCCATGGTCTCATGCTCTCTCTATTTCTAACTCCCTGAGTATAATTCTGAGACTGTCAGTTAATTTTCTACTCTGGTATATATCATTTTTACATTATAAAAAGTTAGAAAAATTACGTTACATATGCAAATATTTTCAATATAGAAGGTAATTACACAAGTAGTGAAGAGTAATAAATACATTCTTAATTATAATACAAAAAAAGAACAGTTTATACCTGTATTTAACACTTGGAAAGGTTCTTTTGAATGGAGCTGTCAGTAAATGTACTATGCACAAATACATTTTTCAACATAATGGAAATTTTATTTTAATCTAACAACCAATAGAGCTATAAATACACATAGCGTGTAAAAAAGTAAACTGTATGTTTTCTATCTGCAGAATATAAAATGGACGTATAACAAATAAAAATAAAGTTGAATATCCAACTATTCGGGATGGAAGAAAGGCAAGGGAAATAGTAAGTTATTTATTAATAATTAATTATAAATATAGTAATCTCATTGATAAAAATAAATGATATTTTGAACTTCTTGGTACCATCAGGAAGATAAAGAGAAAGTTAACACTTGCTTTTCTACCTGAAGCCATTAAAAAAATTTTTTTTCTTTATACTACTATAACACAAGTGTTTTTAACAAATGTTACATAGGGACTTTTAGACTGGACAAGAGAGCATAGACTTGTCTCTCCCTGTTTCTCCCCACTAAGCATGACTAAAAACTACATGTAACAACCAAACAGAACTCTGAAAGGTGGAAGAGGAAGGTGAACTGGTTAGACGCCCCAGGACTAACAGCAAAGCATCAGGGCTTTTTATAACCTCCAGCAAAACACAAGGAGGTGCCTCCGTCCTGGTGTTTGCTGATCCCCGGTCAGCAACAGAAACAAGAGAAGGTGGCCGAGGTTGGCTCTTTCTTTCCCCAGATTGAACGAGAGTCCCACCTACAACACAAGGCGAGCCTGGAAGAATGGGCAAAGAGAATTAAACAAAGCCCTACTGATTAAAAAAAAAAAAAAAAAGAAGAAGAAGGAGAAGGAGGAGAAGGAGAAGGAGTAAAAAAGAAAAGAAAAGAAAGAAAAGAAAAGAAAAAAGAGCAGCCAGAGAAAGAGCTCACCTCCTCTGTTGCTGAGCCTTCCCTCTCCTCCCCTCCCCAGAGGCATCATATGGCAAGGGGGCCATGGCAAAAGGACTTATGCTACCACAACGGCCTGTTATGTGAAGTGTTTTCCTTCCTTAGCAGTTGTGAGACTCCCCATTTCCATCAAGAGATACCCTGTGACTGGGGGATCAGTAAAGGGGATTATGCCACAACAGGTATTCAGCCTAGGAAATGCTCTCTACCCCCAGAGACAGGGAGAAGCTCACCACAACACCCACTAAAGGAGCCTCTTCATCTCCATAAATCAAAGACTCCCATTTCTCAGAAGGACATGGAACATTCTCACCTAAGGAAACACCTTCTGACCACTCAGGGATCATCAGTAGAGATCCTGGGAGGCCCAATGGCACAAGGTAAGCCAAGGAGGTCAAAACAACACAGCAAAGAATCAGAAAATAAACTGATCATTGGACCCACGGTCCACATAAGTAGGCCAGGACCTGTTCTTAAAACCTAAAAAGGTGATTGTCTGCTAAATTCAAAAATTCAAAGAAGACATGGAGTCTCCTAACTTAATATCTAAAATGTCCAGCATACAATTCAAAATCATGTCATCACAAGGATCAGTAAAACCATAACTTGAATGAGAAAATAAAATGAAATGATGTCAACCCAGAGATAAATCAGATATTGGAATTATCTAACAAGAATTTTAAAACAACCAGCATAAAAATGATTTAAAAAGCAATTACAAATTCTCCTGAGATGAAGAAAAAACAGAAGTATCAGCAAAAACATATGTTGCTTAAAAGAACAAAATGGAAATTATAGACTTGTAAAAAACAATAGATGAAGTAACTCCCTGAATGGGCTCAATACTAGATGGGAGACAAAAAAGAATAGAATCAATGAACTTGAGTACAGATCAAAAGAATTTGCTCATTCTGAGCAAAAGGCAGAAAATAGACTGAAACAAAAATAAAAACAGAGCCTCAGAAACCTCTGGAAGCATAGCAAAAGACCCAATATTTGTATGATTAGAGTCCCAGAAGTGGGGGGAAAAAAAAGGATCTGAAAGAATATGCAAAGAAAAATTGGCTGACAAGCCCCCAAATTTGCCAAAAGACATAAATCTACTGATTTTAAAAGGTGAGACTATCTCAAATAGGATAAACCCAAATAAGTTAACACCAAGTCATATTACAAATAAATTGCTGAAAATTAGACAAAGAAAAAATACTGAAAGCAGTTAGATAGAAATAATCTATTACCTATAGGGCAACGCCACTTTTCTTTTTCTTTTTTGCAAACATATTGAGTTTATTTTGAGTTTACTGAGTTTATTGCAGAACTGTAATAGGAAATGGGATTGTATAAAAAAAAAGAGATGGAGACAAAACTGGATGAGGGTTTCATACTGGATGTCCCATCCACAAGCCTCAGCAGCCTACCCACGGATCTGCCTGATTCTTTCGCATCAAGAAGTTGATCTTGTGAGCCATTTCCATACTGTAGATCCGCCGGCACTTTTCATAGCTTTCCCTCTGTCGCCGGCCGCATGGCTTCTCATAATACCGCTGAAACTTAATGTCCTCAGTGAGCCCATCCGTAGTGAGGATTCTGTTTAGGGTCCTCTATGCACCTTCCACGTTCCTTTCCTATACCATCACAGTCCTGGTGATGAACTTCAGATGTTTTGCCATGAACTTAGGTTTAAATCTCCATTCTGCAGAGCCACAAAGACCCGTTGCCAGGCATGGAAAGGACAGGGATGGCAAGGAGGCACCACAGGATGCCAACAACCACACACAGTTCCAAAAGGGCTTGGGTTGGGAGCTGGGAAAGTTCTCTTTGTTGGTCTTTGGAAAAGGGAGCAAAAGCCTGCAAACCTGCCTTCCTGCCGAGCCGGCCTTCCTTCCCCCAAACCCTGCACCCAGCACCACTTTACAATGATAGCAGATTTCTCATTTGAAACCATGGGGTGCAGAAAAAAAAGTTGTGTAGAATTTTTCAAGTTCCATGAGAAAAGAACTGTCAACCATGAATTCCACATTGAATAAAACTACTTATCAGGAATGAATGTGCAATAAACACATTCTCAAAGGAAAACCAAAAGAAATTGTCACTAGCATACCTACCCTCATAGAATGGCTAAAGAAAGCTCTGTAAACCTAAATAAAATGATTTTTTTAAAAAAGAAAGACTCTTCAGGCCTAAGGTGGGGAGGACAAACAATGGAGAATAGACACATGAGTAAACACAATGGAGTATCCTTCTTTTCATGAGTTTTTAAAATTATATGTAATGATTAAAATAAAAATTATAACACCATCTGATCCTCAAAACAAGGATATTTTAAAGTGAAGAAGGCGAAAAAAAAAAACCTAAATAGAAGTGAAATTCCTACACTTCACTTGAAGTGGTAAAATACTGAAACCAATAGGCTGTGATCAGTCATACCCAGAGCAATCACTATGAAAATTACACAGAGCAATATATTTAAAAACACTATACAGAAATCAAGATGAAATCCTAAAAATAGTCAACTAATTCATAGGAAGTAAAGAGAAAGAAAGGAATCAAACAGAAAACACATAATAAAATCATAGAGCTAAGCCCTACAATATTAATAATTACTTAAACATAAATGGTCTAAATACATCAATTAAAAGGCAGAAATTGGCAAGATGAATTAAAAAAGCATGACCCAACAATTTGCTGTTTGATATACTGTTTACAAGAAAATCATTTCAAATTTAATGACATAAATGGGTTGGAAATATAAGGGTGGAAAAATATATGCTGTGTAAATATAATTGTTTTAAAGGCAGGAATGGCTATAACAATATCAAATGAACTAGATTTCAAAGCAAGAAAAGAATATGAGAAAAAAAATCATTGCCTAATGATAAAAGGATCAGCACACCAGGAAGACATAATGACCCTAAATGTGTATATATCAAACAACAGAGCCTCAAAATACGTGAAGAAAAATTGATAGAACTGAAAGAAGAAAGAGACAAATCCATAATTATAGGTGGGGACTTTAACACCTCTCCTCTAAACAAGTAATGGACTGCTAGACAGTGCTATTCTGTATCAGTAAGGATATACAAAATGTGAACAACACCATCAGTCAATGGGATTTAATTGACATATATAGAAATCGCCTCTAAACAATAGCAGAACACATGTTGTTTTTTAATTTTTATTCAGGCAACCATGGAACATTTACCAAGATAGATTGTATCCTGTGCCAAAAAACAAACCCCAACAAATTTGAAATAATTTGAATTATTTGAAATTATACAGAATGTGTTCTCTAATCATAATGGCATCAAACTGAAAATCAATAACAGAAAGACAAGAGAAAAATTTCTAAACAGAAATTAAACAATTCAATTCTTATTTCTAAATTATCCATAGGTCAAAAAGGATGTCAAAAAGGAATTTTAAAAATACACAGAACAGTATTAAGATGGAAGTATGGCATATCAAAATATGTGGGATGCAGCTACTAAAGCACTATTGAGAGTTAAATTTATAATGCTTACATATTAGAAAAAAAGAAAAGGTCTTAAATCAGTAATAAAACTTCCTACCTCAAGAAGCTAGAAAAACATAAATAAATTTAAAAAACAGAAAATAAACCCAAAGCAAACAGAAATAAGGATATAAAAAAGAACAGAAATCAATAAAATTGCAAATAGGAAAACAGAGAAAATAAATGAAACCAAAAGCTATTTTAAAAAAAAAAAATCAGTAAAATTGATAAACCTGTAAAAAGGTGGACATAAAAGGGGAGAAAAGATATAAATAGTCAAAATTAGGAATAAAACAGAGAAATCATTACAGATTCTGTAGCCATTAAAAGAGTAATAAGGCAATATTATGAGCAACATTATGCTCAGAAGTTCAACAGAAAAATCAGCAATATAGAAGATCCGATCACTACAATCATCCAACATGATCTAATTGACATATATAGAAATACTCCATCCAACGACAGCAAAATACACAATTTTTAGAAAAAAAAGGACCAATCCCTTGAAATCCACAAATTGCCGAAAGTAAGTATTCTTGATAGTCTTATAACAATACTGAAATTAAATTTGCAATTCAAAAGATCCAGAAAATGGAATCTCCAGGATCAGCTGATTTCCCTGAATATGTCTACTACATATTTAAAGAATAATTAACATCAATTTTACATACTCTCTTCCAGAAAATAGAAAATTAAGAAACATTTTCCAACTTATTTTATGAGGTCAATACTACCTTGATCATAAAACCAGACAAAGACAGTACAAAAAAAAAAAAAAAAAGAGAGAGAAAGAAAACTATAGACCAATAACTTTCATGAACTTAGAAGCAAAAAAGTCATAAAATATTAGCAAACTGAAAAAAAATACACCAAGTGGGATTTATTTCAGATGTGCAAGTCTGGTTCAATATTTGAAAATGAACCACTGCAATCTACCACATCAATAGGCTAAATAAGAAACTTACATGATAAATCAATTGCAGAAAATGCATCTGACCAAATGCAATACCCATTTATGATTAAAAACTCTTAGCAAGTTAGGAGTAGAGAGGAACTACTTCAACTTGAAAAAGAGCATCTATAAAAATTCATAGCTAATGGTAAAAGACTGAATGCTTTCCCTCTAAAATGGTGAATGAAGCAAGACGTCTGCTCTCACAACTCGTACTCAACACAGTAAAATAAACAGCATGTGTATTGTAAAGGAAGAAATAACACCAGTCCTCTTTGCAGATGGCATAATTGTCCATGCAGACAATGCCCTGGAATCTACAAAAAGAAAATTCCTAGATCTCATAGGTGAGTTAAACAAAGTCTCACTATACACAATTAACAACCAAGAAACAATCATATTTTTATGTTCTAGCTCTTTAGCAAGTGGCATCTGTTGCTTATTACCAGGAGTAAAAGTCTGGACACGTTTGGCCACTGCATTTTGGTATTGGAGTCACCAAGGAAAACACAACACAGTCAAGTACTAGATGGAACAATGCTTTACTCACATAGAGAAGAGACAGAGCAAGGTCAGCTATGTAGTGACCCCATAAGCAGTCCCCATAAACAGCAGGGCCTCCTTGCAGCAGATGCAGGGCAGTTGGCAGCATGCAACCATTTCATGCTGCAGCAGAAGAACCTTTTGCCCTCCCCGCAGAAGAAAGTTATAGCAGTGGGGCTGGCTAGGTGCCATATGATACATATGTTTAAGCAGAACAAGGGAGTACATATTGAGTCTGAAACAGGGAAAGATATTCCCACACAAGGTGATAACTCCAGCATGGTCTGCGAGGACGCTTTATCTCTTGGGAAGGAAGTGTTCTAGGCCCAAGGCCCATTCTTATGTGGCTGAGTAGGGGTTTCAAAGGCCACATGCACAGTACTGCCTTTCCCAACACTAATAATGAATATGTAGAAACTGAATTAAAAACAGAATACTATTTACTATCCCTCAAAAGAAAATGAAATACTTAGGTATAACCTCACAAAAAACGCCCAGGGTCTGTATGTGGAAAATTACTCAACAGTTAAAAAAATAAAAACAACTCAACTAGGAAATAGGCAAAAAACATGGGGAGACATTTTCCTGCAAAAGACAAACAGATGTCAAACAAGCACATATAAGATGTTCAACATCACTAGGCATTAGGTAAATGCAAATTAAAACCACAGTGATATATCACTGCATACCTATCAACATGACTATTAAAAAAAACAGTGATAACATTAAATGCTGGTGAGAATGCAAAGAAATTGGATCACTCGTACATTGCTGGTGGGAATGCAAAATGGTACAGACATACTGGAAAACAGTTTGACAGTTTCTTAGAAAACTAAACCTGAAACTCATAGGAACCAGCAATTTTACTCCTGGGCATTTACCTTAGAGAAGTGAATATTTATATTCACACAAAAGCCTGTACAACAATGTTTCTAGCAGCTTTATTCAGCGGCTGTTATGAATTAATAGCCGAAAACTGAAACAATCTAGATGCCCTTCAATGGCTGAATGGTTAAAAAACCTTTGATATATACATACCATCGAATTTTACTTAGCAATGAAAAGGAACAAACTACTGATACACACAACCTCAATAAATCTCCAAAGAATGATGCTGAGTGGAAAAAAAAAAAAACTCCTATTCTAAAACTTTACATATTGCACGATTCCATTTATATAACATTCTTGGAATGACAAAATTATACAAGTGCAGAACAGATTAGTATTTGCCAGGGATAAGGGGTGAGGAGGCAGGGAAGGAGAGAGGTGGAATCCTTGTGATGATAATTGTTCTGGATGTGGACTTTGTCAATGTCAATATGCAAGTCTGATAACTGAACTATAGTTTTGCAACATGGTACTATTGGGAAAATTAGGTAAAGCATACATGGGCCTCCCTGTATTTCTTAAAACTGCACATAAATATACTATTATCATTTAAAAAGTTATTTAAAAACAAAATATAGAAAAACATGTAGACATAAAAATATGTGACATAGTAGGCAGGAGGATAAACTTAGAATCAGAAGATCTAGGTTCGTATCCCCAGTGTACCAGTTCTAGCTATTGTGTCAAATTGGTTATCTGTTTGCAAAACTTATTTTCTCTTTATTTTAGGTACACAGAAAGACTAGATTTTCTCGTCTTTTCTGCAATTAAATGTAGTTACATGATTACATTTGACCAATAATATGTGGGTAAAAGAGATATTAATTACTTGTAGTGGTTGGCCCATAAAATCTGCAGGTGTCACGCTCCATTTTCTTTCCTTCTCCAGTAGCTTGCTTCAGAAGAGCACAGCAAATTTGGAAGTAACATTTTGAAGCGGGGGAAAAACATAGAGGAGCCTGTGACCCTGAATTGCCATTTGTAGGACAACTGATGATAGGAACCCAGTTTTGGAATTCACATGAGTGAAACATAAACCATTGCATTAAGCCACAGAGATTTGGGGCAGCCAAGGACATCTTAACTCATATAGTCATTCCTGGCAGCTCTTCAGAAATCAAGCCCAACACTTTTCTGGAACATTCTACTGTCTCTCCTTTTAGATCTGCAGATTCAAGGGGTCACCCATTTCCTTTTATTTGATGAGGTAATATTAGCAATGTCCTTTGACTTTCACAGAATCACCCCTTTATGACCCTAAAACCAATATTTAAAAAATTATTTATAATGCCTTCACCTTATTCCAAGAAAAATATAAAGTAGCTGGCGAAAATGCATACACTAGACCAAAATCAAATAATTTAGAAACAAATTTTTGAAAAGAGGCAATAGTAAGAAACAGAAACAGGAAATTTAAATATCCCCAGAGGTGAGGTAAATACACAAATATATTTCAGAAAGACCTGTATGTTTGCAGATCTCATATTTATTTCTAGCAGCTTACATAATTGGGAAATATGATATATTACAAGATTTATTTCATGCATTTAATCAGTTGAGTCACATCAAGATTTATTTGGATGCATTTTTTAAACTAGGGTGGAAAGCATGCATGATAGAAGTTGTTCAGGGAAAATACCACTTTCCTGATATTGACACCTGGGGAATTTTTTTCCTGTATGTTCTCCTTGAAAGGTCAGTGAATAAGGAAATAAACATTTTTTTTTATCGACCTTGCAGCAAACACTGCCACAAATCAAAGATCATTAAACTTCAAAACTGAAACATTGAAAGAGAATCCTAAGTGTAAATAGACACCCCCTTCTTTTCTTATTTCTCATTTACTTTTCTCAGAAATCCTCAACAACAACTGATAATATTTTCCAGAGGCATCACTTAATCTATTGAGAAAGAAATATGATAGAGATCTAGATTGTAATTGGTTTTCTCAGTGATATCAATGCAATTGTAGGTAAATTGCTAGCCATTAATGAATTGGGGAATGCCTCAATAATTCTGAAAATTTTCAGAACAGAAAGCAGACAATACAAAACTGTTCATTGGATCACATACATGCAAATTTCCTCTGGGTTTTAGGTAAGCAAGTTGTGAAAAAAAAAGAGTAATTTAAATTTGATATGTGGAATGACTTTAGCTACAGAATCGTTGAGGAAGATTACTTGAGACTAGGTCATTTTTCCCAGCGTAAATACAAGTACAATAACTTTTCTAGCAAATTTGAATAACATAAAATTTAACATCATTATCAAATTTGATAGCATAAAAATTTCAACATTTTCTGTGTGTAACGTAAAGAACTTGAGATGCACTCCAGTTCCCAGTATAACATATAAAAATGTCATCCCTTTCATTCCTCCTTTATCCCTCTTTTTAATATTTCTCTCGTGATTTGAGGAATTCTGAAATGTGAAACAAGATACTTTTCATGCCCACAAGGGGGACCCTTTGCACCACAGCAGCAGAGTTTACACAGTACAGCTCTTCCTGCTAATACACCATTTGGTTAAAGCCATGGTCTGCCATAAAATACCAGAAAGTCAAGTCATATCCCATCTCCTTGGCCTCACCTGTGAATCCAGGCTGACAGATACAGACATAACCTGAGGCTTCATGGTAGCTGAAAGAAGAAGGCAGTCCAGTGATGCGTCCATATTGTTTCTCTGAGGACAGCTCCACACATTCCCCATTGGACTGGCAGGGGTTACTATTGCATTCATTGATGTCGATCTCACACTGGGCACCTGTGTATCCTGCATGATGAAAATTCAGAGAAGCTGCTAAGTCAAAGGTGTTGAATTGTAGCGCATTTGCCTAAAAGGAGGTTGACTGCTATACTGGCATTGATTTAACAAGTTGATGTGCCTGCCCTCAAGGAGCTGGTAAGGGGAATCTGGTAAGAGGAGGCTTAGTGGAAACAAGTACTAGTATCAGTAAAATCACTTAAATAATTTTGACCAAAAAATTTTAAAGAAAAATTTGATTAATAAGACTTGAAATAAAATTAGATGTCAGTATAACCTGGATTTAACGTGAACATTTTAATGAAAGGCTCCAATTTTTCAAATACTCATTTGTGAATTTGTATTTAAAAATATTTCAATAGCTGAGAAGTCAGCAAATATCCACAAAACCAAACTAAATTCTCTTAAAACTCAAAGTAAAGGTAAATCCTTATTTCATAACATTCAATGAAACAGAATAAGAGGTTGTTTTAAATTTGCATGGACTTAGCTGGATTATTTTATTAGGACCAGGAATAAGAACAGTAAAACATGATTTGTCACTTCATAGATAATTAAAACATTAAATATCAATGAAAGTTCTCTACTTGAACTTTTTCTTTGCTTTTATAAATACGAGCAACTGTAAGAAATACATACAGTTCTAGTGTATGTGACTGTTTTAACATAACTGGAACTGTATTATCTGCATTCTTTAGCAACTTGCTTTATTCACTCCCTTGCACAGTCTAGCCATGTTAGTAATATAGATCTAACTCACAATTTTTAACCACTGCCAAGTATTTCAGAATATAGATGTGCCATGCCTTAACCATTGTCTTACAGTTTAACCTTTGTTTTATGTACATTTTTGCTATTGCAATGTTGCAATTAATATCATTATGAGAGGTGACAGTGTGCTGGCAGCCCTCGCAGCCCTCGCTCGCTCTGGGCGCCTCCTCGGCCTGGGCACCCACTCTGGCCACGCTTGAGGAGCCCTTCAGCCCGCCGTTGCATTGTGGGAGCCCCTCTATGGGCTGGCTGAGAATGGAGTCGGCTCCCTCAGACTGCGGGGAGGTGTGGAGGGACAGATGCGTGTGGGAACCGAGGCTGCACGGGCGCTTGCGGGGCTGCGTGAGTTCTGGGTGGGCGTGGGCTTGCCGGCCCAAAACTCAGAGCGGCCGGCCGGCGCCGCTGCCCACGGCACTGAGGGGCTTAGCATCTGGGCCAGCAGCTGCGGAGGGTACGCAGGAGCCCCCAGCAGTGCCGGCACACCAGTGCTGCACTGGAATTCTCGCCAGGCCTCAGCTGCCTCCCCTCAGGGCAGGGCTCGGAACCTGCAGCCCGCCATGCCTGAGCCCCCCACAATCCCCCAGGGCTCCTGAGCAGCCCCAGCTTCCAGGATGAGTGCCACCCCCTGCTCCGCGGTGCCGGGTCCCATCAACCGCCCAAGGGCTGAGGAGTGCCAGCGCACTGCGCGGGACTGGTGGGCAGCTCCACCTGCGGCCCCTGCGTGGGATCCACTAGCTGAAGCCAGCTGGGCTCCTGAGTTTAGTAGGGATTTGACCTTTATGTCTAGCTAAGGGATTGTGGATGCACCAATCAGCACCCTGTGTCTAGCTCAAGGTTTGTGGATGCCCAATGGGCACTCCGTATCTAGCTAATCTGGTGGGGACTTGAAGAATATTTATGTCTAGCTAAGGGATTGTAAATACACCAACCAGCACTCTGTGTCTAGCTTAAGGTTTGTAAAAACATCAATCAGCACCCTGTGTCTAGCCCAAGGTTTGTGGATGCACCAATCGGCACTCTGTATCTAGCTAATCTAGTGGGACTTGGAGAATCTTTATGGCTAAGGGATTGTAAATACACCAATCAGCACTCTGTGTCTAGCTCGAGGTTTGAAAATGCACCAATCAGTGCTCTGTCAAAATGGACCAATCAGCTCTCTGTAAAACAGACCAATCGGCTCGCTGTAAAATGGACCAATCAGCAGGATGTGGGTGGGGTGGGGGGGGGGGGCCAGATAAGGGAATAAAAGCAGGCTGCTGGTGCCAGCAGTGGCAACCTGCTGAGGTCACGTTGTGCACTGTGGAGGCTTTGTGCTTTTGCTTGTTGCAATAACTCTTGCTGTTGCCCACTGTTTGGGTCCACACTGACTTTATGAGCTGTAGCACTCGCCATGAAGGTCTGCAGCTTCACTCCTGAGACCGACAAGACCACGAACCCTCCAGGAGGAATAAACAACTCTGGACGGGAGGAACGAACAACTCCAGACGCGGCCAGACGTCCCATCTTAAGAGTTGTAACACTCACTGCAAAGGTCTGGGCTTCACTCTTGAAGCCAGAAAGACCACGAACCCACCAGAAGGAAGAAACTCTGAACACGTCCGAACATCAGAAAGAACAGACTTCGGACACCCCATCTTTAAGAACTGTAACACTCACTGCGAGGGTCCGTGGCTTCATTCTTGAAGAGTCAATCAGACCAACAACCCACCGATTTCGGACACAATTATACATGGCTGTCTGTGTAAGCGTTTTGAGTTTAACCCTACAGTTTATGCCTAGAGATTGAATTTGTGGGTCATAAGTAATGTACATTTTTAATTTTAATAAAAGCTGCCAAACATCTCTAGTTGTGTACCATTTGCACATTACCAGCAGTGGATGATTGTAAATGTGGCTCAAAACGTTTGCCAACGTTTGCTATCACCAAATATATAAATTTTACCAGCTGGTTAGATAAAATATAGTATCTCACTGTTACTTTGGTTTACGTTTTCCCCGGTTAATATTGAGCTGAACATTTTGGGGGTGTTTTTTTTTTTTTTTTTTTTTTACCATTTCATATTTTTTCATGTTTTTTTCATTAGGCTGTTATCCATATTGATTTGTAAGAGTATTTATATACTATGTATACTGCTAGCCCCAAAATGTAAATTTAGTAGGATGCACATAGAACACTGATGGTCAATAGGATAGCATCAAATGTTTTGTAACATGGTAAAAGAAATGTATAAAGTTTTTTTTTATTATTTATTTATTTATTTATATATTTTTGAGACGGAGTCTCACTCTGTAGCCCAGGGTGCAGGGCATTGGTGTGATCTTGGCTGACTGCAGCCTCCGTCTGCTGGGTTCAAGTGATTCTCCTGCCTCAGCCTCCCAAGTAGCTGGGATTACAGGCGTGTGCCACCATGCCCGGCTAATTTTTGCATGTTTAGTAGAGACGAAGTTTCACCATGTTGGCCAGTCTAGTCTCGAGCTCCTGACCTTAGGTGATCCACGCGCCTCGGCCTCCCAAAGTGCTAGGATTACAGGCGTGAGCCACCTCGTATTTTTAAAGAAACACAATTCAACTTCACAGTCGCCTAAGGCCCTTTGCAATATCATTTAACTCTGCTGAGAAATGTTTTGGAAACAATTTACAGTTGAGAATTATAAAACTTGTAAACTAAATCATAGTATGTCTTTACTTTAAAATCATTCAACAACTTCCCCTTTCACATAGAAAGGAATTCAACATCCTTAACATAACTGTAAAAACTCCCTGCATTCCCACAGCCTTCGTGATGTTTTTCTCTCTTCTAGAAAACTCTCCTTCAAGTGTTTTCCTGGCTAACTCTTACTCAGTTTTCAGACTTACTCAGTTTTCAGCAATACAGTTATCTTGTATTGCTTTCTCAGAATAACTTTCCATCATGGGCAGATATAAATAAGATCCCCTTATTTTCTCTCATGCCACCCAATTCTTTTCTTTCATTGCTCTCATTGTAATTTTAAATATATATTGATTTGTGTATATGGTTTCCTCCCTCAGCAGGCTGTGTGCTTCACAAAACAGAGACTGTGTTCATTTTATTTACCACTCCAGGACTGAGCAATATGTAAGCAGTAGACCTTCAATCACTAGTACTACTCAAAGATTGAAAATAACAATTTAGATTATAATCCTAGTTTAGCACATAAACCAGGGAATTGACTATTAATAAGCAAATAATGAGATTGTAATGTGTTTGCTGATTTTGTATTAGTTTTAATAAACACCTAAATGAGATCATATGTTAAATCATAACCACAACATAAATTCTGCAGCTCAACAGTGTAATAATATATTTTTTACAAAAAGACCCTTGGGGCCTTTCTCAACAATCTGAAGAAGAAACTTAGAGTCAAAAAGTTAAAAAAAAAAAAAAGGAAAGTAAAATAACATGTCAGATCAAGACCCAACAATCCTTTGTAGTGACCCCCCCAACAAAGATCATTCAGAGTCTCTTAAACTTGAATGTCTACCTTTTGAATATTATTATTTCATACTTAAGATTCTTCAAATACATTAATAGTTTTTACAATAAGTTTTTATTAACTGGTATTTGTTGTGCCACAATGGACTTATTGAAGAAAGGCTGGACTATTTTCAATTTTCTTCTCATTCTAAGACTCGAGACACACATAAGCCAGGTTAGGGAGTAATTTAGAATCATCATAAATCCTTTTTTTTGCTTTTCTGGCTCATGCATTATCTCATTCCAATCGTGAACATTAGGAAGGTTCTGATTTATAGTCTTGCCAGTCCTGTCCACACCACTGAGGCCCTGTGGGGATTTTATTTGCTGCTTTCTTTAACCATGTATATAAATAGACTCCTTCAGTCAAGACTGTATTCAATAGTTTTAACAAGTTTTTCTATGAAACTCTGAACAAATAATCAACATGATACTGAGTCACATCCCTGGGGTTCTTATATTATGTTTGTTAACAATTCCAATCACATCTGGGCATCAGGACATCTTTTAAAGTAAGCATTTAAGGTGACTGACACTTCTTGTAATTATTAATTACTTCTGAAATGAGGATCCTAGGCAGTTATAGCAGTGGATTCTTGCCATTGTGTTCTGTGGCAGTGAAGTCATGAGCTGAAGAAATGGTCTCCTTTTCTTAGATATAGAGTAGTTTGTAGTGTTAACTTTTATCTTTGTATACAACAGCAAGATAGGTTACAAGGGTATTCAGGATGTTCTATCTAGGCAAAATTACCATCCATGCAGTAACCCAAGGCAGAAACCCAGAGGCAGAACTGTCCTAAACCTGTGCCCTTTTCTCACTCCCCACATCATTTCCAGCTCCTACGTGACTCTCAGGACTACCCCTCGCCCCGACCTCAACCACTATTGTCTTCATTCTAGCAAACAGGCTCATCTCTTCAAACTATCTAGGAATCTTCTCACTAGATGTCCCTGCCTTTAGTGTTATTTTCTTCGATCATCTGCCATGAAGCCAGGGAACTCTTTTGAAATTAATAAAGCAAATTTTGTTATTTCTCTGCCCCGTAGTTGGCAGGGCAGATATGGAGTTTTGTGATTTGGCTTTAGTCCTGCTCCCCAGTTCAATGTTTCTACCTCCAGCCCTACACAGTCCAGTATTTTTGCAATCATTCAAAGTTCCACAATTGGACATGCTCTTTTCTTTTTTTCTCTTTTCTTCTCCTTTTTTTTTTTTTTTTGCCAAGTCTCACCCTCTCGCCCTGGAGTACAGGCTGGAGTGCAGTGGCGTGATCTCGGCTCACTGCAACCTCCGCCTCCCAGGTTCAAGTGATTCTCCTGCCTCAGCCTCCTGAGTAGCTGGGATTACAGGCATGCGCCACCACACCCGGCTAATTTTTTTTTTTTTTTTTTTTTTTGTATTTTTAGTAGAGATGGGGTTTCACCATGTTGGCCAGGCTGGTCTCAAACTCCTGACCTCAAGTGATCTGCCTGCTTTGGTCTCCCAAAGTGCTGGCATTACAGGTGTGAGCCAAGGCGCCCAGCCAGACATGCTCTTTTCTATGGGTGCCTGTCACCTTTCTTGCTTCTTTCTTTCTTCTTCTCCTTCCGTTCTTCATTTATTAAATAAGTAATGGACTATACAACTTCCTAATTTTGATATTTATTTAACTTTTACTTAGTGCTTACTATGGTCCAGGATAAGCCAGGAGTTTTATATACATTACTGGATTTATCTCTGAAACAGCTCCATCCTGTGGATATTATAAATGAGGAAACTGAGGCTCAGAGCAGTAATTTGTCCAAAGTCACACAGCTAGTGAATACATTTATGGAACTTAGTCATCTTTAGCATATCTAAAATGGTGCCTCTTTGATCAAGCTATCCCTGCACTTCTTCTCTATTCATTTTTACAGAATTTATTATAGCCTCTTATTGTACCAAAAATTGTACTATATACATTTTGACATATGTCAAATTTAGGCTCCTTGGAGGAAGGGACGATACCTTTTATATTCCCAGATCCCTATTGTATTAGCCACTGAAATCCATGTGGCTTAAATGCTTGAATCCATGAATGAATGGAACATGTGCTAATTGGGTTTCTTGAGGTAGATGTTCTTAACTGCCTGACTCCATTACAAACTCTCGCCCTCCTACATAATTTCCACCTCATGGTATAGAACTTGCTACATAGTTGCCCTTTTTTGAGTGCTTAATATGTGCAAGGCTCTATTTTTACAATTTTACTTTTCATAATAATACTACAAGTAAAGTATTTTTATCCCTCTTTTGCAGATGAGGAACTTAAAGATGAAGAGGAAACTCACCCGAGTTCACTCAGTTAATAAACAGGAAACATATCCTACTCCTAAACCATCCACTCCGCCCTCTGCTTCTGGACAGAGATCTTTCATGAGTGTTGGTTGGTGACAAGAACATGAAACTACATAGTTTGGAAAATTTTCAGTTTTAAGTCAAGTTGATGACCAAAGGTTAGCAAATATTCCTCATTTATTATCTGCAAGTGGGAAGACATAGCATATATAGATTTCCAAGCCACAGCATTCCAAACTTCCTTTTATATTTTCATTTATTTTTCCTATAAAATATATTTAACCAAAGATGTTAAATGTTTCTTAGGCAATAGGATATCTTTCAACCAGAAGCTATTACTGATTAGATTGACTAGTCTCCAGGTTTCCTTTCCACCCACAAGATTATCATTTTCTTAGACAATAAAGTCAGTGGGGAGAGAGAGACAGATGATCAGTAAGCTTATATAACTAGGCCTTGAGTAATCATAAGTTTATCATTTTTTTCCGAGTAAATAAAGCAAGAAGAGATAGGAGATGCTGTATCTTTTATTTTTATCAAAAAATCCTAATGAGAATTAGATTTTAAAAAAGAGTCATGCATCACTTAAAGACAAACATTTGTTCTGAGAAGTAAGTCATTACACAATTTCATCATGGTGTGAAAATCATAGAGTGTACTTATACAGACCTAAATGTTATAGCTGACTACATACCTAGGCTATAGGGTATAGTCTATTGCTGCTAGGCTACAAACCTGTACAGCAAGTTACTGTACTGAATAGGCAATTGAAACACAATGGTATTTGTGTATCTAAACATACTTAAACATACAAAAGGTACAATAAAAACACAGTATAAAAGATTTTTTTAAGTGGTACATCTGTGTAGGGTACTAACATGAATAGAGCTTGGAGGTCTGGAAGTTGCTCTTGAGAGTCAATGAGTAATGAATGAATGTGAAAGCCTACAACATTATTGTATACTACTGTAGATTTTATAAATACTGTATGCTTAGGCTACTCTAGGTTTATTAGAAAATTTTCTGTCTTAAATTAAAAACTAACCTTAGTGTACTAGAACTTTTTCACTTTATAAATTTTTCAAATTTTTAAACCTTTTGGCTCTTAAATAATGCTTAGCTTAAATCACAAACACATGTACAGCTGTATAAAATAATTTCTTTATGGGCCGGGCGCAGTGGCTTATGCCTGTAATCCCAGCACTTTGGGAGGCTGAGGCGGGCGGATCACAAGGTTAGGAGATTAAGCCCATCCTGGCTAACACGGTGAAACCCCGTCTCTACTAAAAATACAAAAAATTAGCGGGGCATGGTGGCAGGCACCTGTAGTACCAGCTACTCGGGAGGCTGAGGCAGGAAAATGGTGTGAACCCGGGAGGCGGAGCTTATAGTGAGCGGAGATCACACCACTGCATTCCAGCCTGGGCGACAGAGAGAGACTCCGTTTCAAAAAATAAAAATAAATAAATAAATAATAAATAATTTCTTTACATCTTATTTTATTTTGAATTTTTTAAGCTTTTAAACCTTTTATTAAAAATTAAGAACCAAACACACACCATAGTCTAGGCCTACATGGAGTCAGGATTATCAATATCACTGTCTTCTACCTCCACATCTTGTCCCACTGAAATGTCTTCAGCAACAATAACACACATGAAGCTGTCATCTCCTATGACAACAATGCATTCTTTTGGAATACTTCCTGAGGGACCACCACAATCCCATGGATAGTGAGTGATACTACAATGTTAAGACAGCCATGACATCACTAGGCAGTAGGAATTGTTCAGCTCTATTGTAATCTTACAGGACCACGGTTGTATATGTGGTCCGTCATTGACCAAAATGTTGTTATGCAATGCAAAGCTGTATGTCAGGCAGTTTGTTTTGCAAAATTAGCATCAATATTTGCCTATGGCCTGTAATGTAACACAAATGTTACATACTGTTTTCTATTGATTCTTGTATCACCTCTATACTCAAGTCTAATTATCCTCTATATGTAAACTTTAATTATGGTTGATAGATAATTAACTTTTTATTATATTAACAAATATAACTCTTTACATTATAAATGCCTAAGAGAATACAAGTTTCTAATAGTTTAACATTATTTCATGGATTTCTGTATATTCCTGCCATATAAGAGAACATCTTGGAAGAAAAGAGAGCATCTTCCAGTGAATTTTTCTCCATGAAGATCATGCCGAAGTTCATCTTTCCACTGATTTTTCCCCTCTATTCCTCTAGAGGGTTATGATCATTGGGCAGCTTGGTAACCTACTTCAGACTACATTTAGTATAGCAGTAAATACGTGTGAGCACTGAAGAATAAAACTAAACAATAATAGCTAGAAGAAATTGATTTAAAACATTTAACAACAATAATTTTTCATTTCATTTTCTATAAGCGATATGTTTATTCTAAACAAATGAAAAATAATTGGTGGAAGGTATTTTGTCACTCACCAGGCCAGCAGTGACAAGTGTAATTGTCAACACTGTCCTCACATGTAGCATTATTGTGACAAGGTTTTGACCAACAAAGAGGCATCAAGGTCTCACAGTGTGTCCCTGTGAATCCACTACCCGTGCAGTTACAGCTATATCTGGAAAGTAAATGAAATTTTCATGTCAACTCTTGGTCATATTGAGATCAGATGTCTTTATACTGTTTCTTCATCTGTCCATCAACCCAAGACCCATGGCATCGTCTTACTACCTCAAAAACTCTGGGGAATTATCTATACAGGACTGAATGCATGATTTATTTCCATATTAATGTCTTATTAACTTTAAAAAATTTAAAGTACAGGTTCATGCAAACCATGACTATTTACTTCAGTTTCTTCATTCATAAATTGAATATATTACCTATATTACAAGGTTATTGTGACAATTAAGTATGCATATAAAGAATAGACACAGTATCCCACATATCTGAAGTACTAAATGTGTTGCTGCTAAATAGCACTTAATAAAATTGTTAATATTTTTAAGGTGGTAGAGAATGATTTATACCATCATGGCACTCTGTTATACAGAGAGCCCATTAATAAGGTTCCATATGAAAAGTGAAACCATAAATTATGAAAAACTCAGGAAAAGCCTTTATTAAATGAATTGTGACTTACGATGTTCTCTTATTTTTAGATTGCAAGAATATTTAGGCCTTACTATTTCTAATTGTTAACGGAATGACTGGAATTATCAAATAGCCCCAAAATACAAATCTAATGAAGAAAGTTGTTGATTTTATTAAGAGGAGACTTTTAATTTAGGTGGGGGTCTCCTCGAGGATTTAGTATTGTAAAAAATGTACCTGCACACTCAGCTTAGGCAAAATGAGGGTCCTGGGAAAAGAATATCTATGAATTTATAAGGCAGGTAGAGTCCTCTTCGCTATGGCTGTGTGTGTTTTTATCACCAAAGCAAATATTGTAAGTGACTGTAATCTTCATATGTGTTGTTAGAAATCTATTCAATATTCCATTTGTTCAATTAAAAAATACCTACTAAAAATCTAGTATAGGTAAAACATTAGCGACAAAAACCCTGTACTCAAAGGGCTTGGCTGGCTGACTAGTGGACCTCACAGAATTAGAAGCTCCATTTGCATAATTCCTTTGGTCTGCAAGAAGTTCTTTTTTTTTTTTTTCAGTTCTGATTTTCCAATATATCTCATAGCAAACATTTTAAATTTTTGTGGGAACATAAAGTCAGGTTGTATTGGATTGATCTTATGACTATCATCTCAACATTTAGGCAATAAGAGATAATGGTACAATAGGGAAATTATTCATGGCATATTCAAGTGAGGAGAATAAAAGATAGCAAAGTTTCAGCCTTGTTTTGTTTACATTTCCATTGGAATCAAAACGTTGTGTCATTTCTGTCCTGATGCTTTCTGGAAACAGTGAAGTATGGAAGGGTAAGCCTCCTTTTCCTCTAGGAGGCCTTGTGTGGAAACTTCCATTGTGACCTGTGTGTCTCTGTGTTGGCCAGTTACCTGTCTCCAGGAATGTAGATTTATGCCCCTAGAGCATTATTGGGGTAGAACTAAAAGTCAAAGGCAAGACATGGAATGTAATTAAAAGTTATATTTTAAAAAGAATGCACAACAACATTGTTCTATTAAAATTTGAGAGCCAGGCACAGTGGCTCACACCTGTAATCCCAACACTTCGGGAGGCAGAGGCGGGTAGATCACCTGCAGTCAGGAGTTCGAGACCAGCCTCACCAACATGGTGAAACCCTATCTCTACTAAAAATACCTAAATTAGCCAGGCATGGTGGTGGGCATATGTAATACCAGCTACTCAGGAGACTGAGGCAGGAGAATTGCTTGAACCGGGAGGCGGAGGTTGCGGTGAACCAAGATCACACCACTGCACTCCAGCCTGGGTGACACAGTAAGACTCCATCTCAAAAAAAAAAAAAAAAAAGTCATTATTTTTGCAAATTTTTGAAGCATATGTGCCTTTTATTGCTCTCCTTTTGACTCTGATTCACTTTGAAATTAGATTTGGCATAAATTATGTCTTATTTACTAAATAAAGGAAAACCATTCTGGTCTTCCTTTTGCAAAGAATTAATTGTGTGAACTTGTGGGCGTCTTCTCATTTCCCTAAACTTTAGACTCCTTATTGTAATATGGAAACATAAATACTTATCTTGCCTTCCACTGAGCTGTCGAAGAATCAAACAAGATAATTTTAAGTGCTAATCTTGTTAAAAATTGTTATGCATTTGGTAACTCAGCATCGTGGCTTAAATAAAGATTAGAAAGTTCTTCAGTGTCGTGGCTTAAATAAGTATTAGAAAGTTCTTTTAAAAATGTTTTATATGAGCTCAATTACTGTTACACACATTTATTATATTCATCATATTGAGATGTAATTTATTGCTGTTCTATTTTGCCTGAAAGCCAATGATAGACTTCAATTTGAAGCAGAATCACATGGCTATTTCTCGCCATTATGCTTTCTCAAAAATATTCGCCCAATTCCCTGAACACATGGAAATTAATTCGAGATATAAGTAGTTAAGTATCACTGCCTTTTCCAACATGGTTTATATAACATTTTAAAAGGATTTATTGCTGTCATCTGATTTATATCCTTGACATATAGATACAAACTTATGTACACATATATAATAATCTCTAGCTCTGTTTTTGCACCTTTCCTATCTACAACAGCTTTATTTCATGGAATTGAAAAATTGGCCATTTTCCATAGGATAAGCAGTTCTAAACTATTACAAGAATGACTTTTAAAATCTTCCCTCTTGAGACAGATGGTCTCCAAGAATACCCTTTTTAGTGAAATCTGAATGTTTTCATCAGTTAAAGTATAAAGTTACACCCCAAATTTTAAGCCGAGAATGTAAGAGCTCTAAATTCAACAGAGTGGTAAAATAGTTCATGGTCAGGAAGTTCTAAGCCAATCACCCAACGCCAGAGAAAATGTACCTGTTTTCTCCATCCACACACAGCCCTCCATGGAGACAAGGTTGACTGGCACACTCATCAGTGTTGAGTTCACAGTGATCCCCTAGGAATCCAGGGGCACAGTCGCAGAAATAGGCCCCCAGAGCATCCTGACAAGTTGCACCATTTAAACAAGGCTGGGACCAACATTCGTCAATTTCCAATTCACAGTTTACACCTTTAAAAAAAGTCAGCACAGAAAAAACAGAAAAAGTTTTAGCAAAGTGTTCATAATTTAGCAGTTTGACAATGCTTTGTTTACCAGAGCACTTGTCAAATGTTCTGTTACCCAAAATAATTTTCCCCCTTAATTGTAATTGATATTAACTTTTGGTGTGCTTGTGGGAAGTTGCACAAGGCAGAGCAGCTGTTACAAAGAATTATTGCATAGAACAGCTTGTGGTGTTTAGTCTGTGAAAACAAATAAGTCATTTTTAGAACAAAGTTTATTGTTAACTGCACTTTTGTTGGAAGCCTAAAAGTGGCTGGTCGATGTTTTTCCATTATTTTTAAACACTTAATTTAGTAAAGGAGCAGAGAGAACAGTGGGTAAGAGCTCAGACTCCAAAGCCAGACAGTTGGGTCGGGATCCTGGCACAGCCGCTTATTAGCTGTATGACCTTGGGCAAGCTTCTCAGCCTTTCCATGTTTCAGCTTCCTCACGTGAAAAAGACGATAGTGGTAATTATCTCATAGAACTCTTAGTCTAATTAAATGTGTTCAAAAGTACTTATAGCAGTACCTGATACATACTAAGTATTTGCTAGAGAAAAAACACTTTTTTCCACAAAAAATCTATTGTACAAATATAATGTGCAATTATTGATCTAAGTGCTCATTTTGCATAGACATTTTTATCTTAATTTTTCTTTTTGTAAAATACTACCCTTAAATACAAAAACTGGTGACAATGTAATTAATGGCATCATTAGAAGCTATTAACACTTCATTTTAAGGTAATGTTACATTAAAAAAAAACTGTACTTATCCCCTCAAAATTAGTAGGTATTATTTGCTAAGCAAAATAAGTTTATGATTTATACAAGTTGTAGTAGTATTTAAATAACAAACTATTTTATTAAATGCCAAAATAGTATTTGATATGCAATAATCGCATTTGCATACAGGTTTTAAAAGACACAAAAGGAAGAATATCTATACTTATCCATCTTTATTTCTGTGTTTCTAACCCCAAATAATAAATTATATATTAAAATGATATTAAAAGATTTTCAAAAAACTCAGAAGTCAGTAGTAGTTCAATTGATTTGTGCCCATTTTTCTCTACAGAAAATGCAGCAGGATATTCTAACACCATCTATTATTTACAACTGTTACTAGATTCAACAAATAACCAACTTAGAAGCTAGCATATTAAATTTGATTGTTTTTTTAAAAATAAAAAACTCTAAATTTATGTCCGTAAAAATGGAAATTTTTGCAATAGCACTTGTTTCTAGGTAAGTGGCTTGCTCTTTGAGGCTTAGCTATTTCTACTGCAGTCTGTGAATGAGATTTTCCATGGTTATTTTACTTGGCATAAGTAAGGTCATGGAAGAGTGGAAAGAACATAAATTTTTTTGACAGACAATCCAGGACTGAGCTCTGCTCTGTCACTACTAACAACGAGGTTGGATACAGTAAATGCTACGTCAATGGTAGGTATTACTATAGTGTGTTTGTCATTTCCTGCATTCCATCCTTAATTCTTCAGGGTAGGTAGAATAAAAAATGTTTGAAAAGTGACTGGAAGCAAAGACAACTCTAAAAGAGAAGTTAGAATAACCTTAAATTCACTTATCAATAAATATAAATGACATTACTGGGAGTGTAAAATATAGAGACTGGAAAAATTTGGAGCAGCCAGCGTGTCAAATACCATTAAAAAAATCAACAATTAATGTAGAAAAAGCCACAAAGCAATAGCAAATATATAGCTAAAATTAGGTAATAAATATTTGAAGTGGATTAATAGCTTTACAGCTAGACGAGAAGAAGGTAGAAGATGGGGCTTTCCAGTACTGGAAAGTTGAAGGTCAAAAACAAGAATGTTTAGAGAGCAATGACAGACACATCCTTGAGATGCTTCTCATTAAGTCCATGATTGTTGGGGAGATGTCAAGATAGAGAAAGAGTGAGAGAGAGTATGGGTATGGAAAGGCCAGGCGACAGAGGTTCTGCTAAAAATTCAATAGTAGAAAGGAAATGAGAAGCCTCAGGATGTGACAATTTCTGTTGTAAAGCAGGTTTGAATGATGCCAGGGTCTAACTTGAAATTGGATCAATGTATGGCTGCAGTGGAATAAAGATGAAGGTGACTGAGAATAAGCAGCTCACAAAATTCCAAAAGCATGGTCCCTACAATTCCAATGGCTCCTATTAAAATTCTGTCATCATTCTACATGCTAGTCATATGTCATACCAGACTGTTTGCTTTTCCTCAAACCTACCATATACCTCTACCACTCAAAGTTTTTGTACACACTGATCTCTGTCTGGAATGCTTTTTCCCCCTTGTCCACCCAAGGAAGCCATCCTTTTAAAACTGAAGTTAAATGTCCCACCAGTGGACTCATGGGAACAGTGGCTTCAGCAAGAAAGCCAACCTTCCCTCTTGGCCTTAAGAATCATGGAGATAAGGACTCTTCAAAGAGGATTGTGTGGAAAGTGGTTTCATTGAATAAATGCCAAGTTTCAGCAAAAGCCATGGGATTAAAGGTGCATTGGGAAAAAAAAATGTTTGGTTTATCTATTCGTAGTTGAGAAGAGAGTATAGGTAGAGAAACAGGTGATCATTCTAACAGAAGTCAGAAAGATTTTTCCCTGTGACGTTTTCACATAAGCGAATGTAGATATACATTAGCATTCTGTACCTCCAGACCAGATCACCCTTCTTTTCTTTTCTTTTCTTTTTTATTTTTTCTGATATGGAGTCTCACTCGTCTCACTTTGTCACCAGTGGTGCTTTCTTGGCTCGCTGCAACCTCTGCCTCCCAGGTTTAAGCAATTCTCATGCCTCAGCCTTCCAAGTAGCTGAGACTACAGGTGCATGCCATCATGCTTGGCTAATTTTTGTATTTTTTGTAGAGATGGGGTTTCACCATGTTGGTCAGGCTGGTCTCAAACTCCTGACCTCAAGTGATCCGCCTGCCTCAGCCTCCCAAAGTGCTGGGATTACAGGCATGAGCCACTGCGTCTGGCCCAGATCATCCTCCTGATACCGTCTAGAATGTCTTCTTCAGTTATCTCACAGGCATTGAGATCTCAGTGGCATTGAGTTATCTCACAGGCATTGGCTGTGTCCCCATCCAAATCCCATCTTGAATTCCCAGGTGTTATGGGATGGACCCTGTGGGAGGTAATTGAATCATGGGGGCAGGTCTTTCCTGTGCTGTTCTTGTGATAGTGAATAAGTCTCACAAGATCTGATGGTTTTATTAGGGGGAGTTTCCCTGCACAAGCTCTCTCTTTGCCTGCTGCCATCCATGTAAGACGCGACTTGTTCCTCCTTACCTCCTGCCATGATTGCGAGATCTCCCCAGCCATGTGGAACTGTGAGTTAATTAAACCTTTTTCCTAAATAAATCACCCAGTCTAGGGTATGTCTTTATTAGCAGAGTGAAAATGGACTAATACAGGCATCATTCCACAATTCCAAATAATGATAACCTTCGTCTCCCCACCTGTGCTGATCTGCGCCACCCCCATCCCTGCCAAAACTCTCCTCTCAGTGAATGGTGTTATCATCCAGGTCATCCAAGCCATAGTTCTAGGAGTTATCATCTTATTTGCCACTATTCCCCGTGTCCTAATTAGTCATCAGATCTCATCATTTCTCTCTTAGAAATGGATCTAAGGTGCCATCCTTATTGCTGTGACCTTAATTCAACCCTCATCATGTCTCATCTGCTCTCACTATTATTGACTTCTTTTTTCACAATCACTCTCTACATTTCTATAGAAATGTGATCACTACAAAGTACAAGTATGATTGTACCATCGTCTGCTTAAATTTTTGACATCATCCCCTCTCTATCTCCCTGTCTCTGAAATAAAGCATAATTGCCTTGTAATGCAGTAGAAGCTTCTAAAAGATGTAGATTCTACTGGTGCCACCCACAGCAGTGGCCTCACAGCTCCACTGTATCTCAAGACTCTAGGCTGCATATAGGTATTTCCCTTACTTGTAATGCCCCAATCCTCACTCCCTCCTTCCCCAGGCTAGCTCCAGTTAGTTCCCAAATATCCAGTTTGTGTATCCCATGATTCTGGAAACTATAGTTACTTATATTTGTCTCTAATGCTGCTTCACTGTGCTCTCAAAATTCCCCTTAATATAAATGTCTATATATATTGTCCTCAATTGCTTATTTTTCTATTTTATCTACAAAATTGTGAGCTCCTTGAGGTCAGGGCCTTTGACCTTTAACACCAATATCTGTGGCATTTAGCACATATTCTTGAATATTTAAAAAGTGCTCAATAAATGTTGAATGCATGAATAATCAAGTCACAGCTATGGAATAATCAACCACCCCTACAGGAAGGCAAACTGTATGCCAAACAGAGCTTCTCAGTGCTTCCACAAGCCTGGGCCATAAATCAAAAGCCCAAAAGTCAAATTTGTGGCTTTGGCAAATGTTTAAAACCTATTATGGTTTCAGAATGATTGTGCCCCAAACTTCTGATCAGTATTTAGAGACTTTGCACTCCAATTGGCATCTTTCGGCATTTAGAGATCCATGTTAACATTCCGTGCCACAAGATAATGGACATTATATCCTATCAGGATGGAACAGGTCTTGACTCTGACGCTGTCTTCATCATTCTTTACAGTGGGCAGGGAGCACACCATGCATGCAGCAAGGTGTTGATAAACCATTCTGAATGCCTTTCTCATTATCTGCAGAGTCCACGCTTTGGAAATAATTGTAGTCTGGCTTCAGACTATCATCTTAAATTTCAGATTCCATTCAATGTATGTGATGCCTAACAGGCCTCTATGCATAATATTTTTCTTTTGAATAATAATTATGTATGCTATTTTGGGGCTTTTTATGTATATCAAGTACAACAGTTATCAGTGCAAGTCGGTGACACAAGTATCAGAGCAATGTGGAACTGTAGCATTCGGTTTTCATTACAGTGATAGATTTACAGTAAGTTCTCCTCCTAGATATTATAGTCAATCTGTTTAACATCCTAAAGCAATAAGGAGAGGCTGGATGACTTCCTGCTCTGATTAATAACATAAACATAACAATGTTTAGCAAGATGTTGTAAGAGATTAAACGTGGATAATTATTATTTTCAGTGGGAACATCTTTGGCGTTTTAGCCAATGAGATTTCTGGCTTGTGAATTTAGACACACCTTTCCTAAGGACACCAAAAATAACAAAATTCTCTTTTTGAATCACTCACTTAAAGCAGATTTTACAAGCCCAGGATTCTATCTCTGAAGGACTGCCGAATTTTGTCAATTCTGACTCCTTTTTTACTCCCTCAAATTTTTAACTCTCTAGAACCGAGATGCACTTTACAATCAGCAGTGTCTTAGCCTCTTGTTACAACTTAACCAAATAATTTTTCTTTCTTAATGATATCTGAAATGTATGTAAGACTGATGATGTATTAAATCTGATGATACAGAAAATTTGTCTTTATAAATATTATTAATGCTTTGTCATTATTTTATTTAACTATTTGATTATATTTTATTATTTTGTTATTGTGACTATTATAATCCTTTTTGTTTCTACAAGTTTTGCTTTACTGCTAGACAAAACTGTAATAACCTGTGGTTTCCATATTAAACATTTTTTTCAGGTTTTCTTAATCCTTTTCACATTGTGTCCTCTTTGGTACCATTTTACCATCAGTGAAAGTTTAAGAATGTTCTTGACAGTTTCAAAACCATCTTCCCAGAATATCATGGAGGCTGAAACTAATTCTAGGAAGAGAAAGAATGTCTTCTCTTTGTCAGCCCTAGGAGTGGGGCATTGGGAGGAAATTCTCCTACTTCCTTGTATCTAATGATTACAGTTGTCTGTTTGGAGAACAGTTTCTTCTAATTCTGTGAGCTCATTCTTCATTCCTCTTCTCCAGCCATTTTTCTCTAAATCCATCTGTATACCATTTCTCCCACTTCACTTGCATCATAAATGTCATAAAATTTACCATAAGATAGTAATATATTATTTTCCCAAGTTAAACGAATGACTTTCCCCATACACTTTCTATATTTTATACATATATATACACACACACACTTTTTAAAAGAATTATTAAAATAGCAAAATATATATCAAATTTTAAAAGCTGGAGTAACCCATTTCAGAGACTCCAAGATGCTATGTTTGAAAAATACACTACTTTTATGAATGGTTTATGCTTTAATTTTATGTTTTTTTGAAAGATTATAGAAAAATTACAATATTCTCATTTTATGTTAAATACATCAGTATTAAATATTATATATTTTCATACTTCCATAATTATGTTTTAATCATAGCAAATTACTTTCTTATGTTTCTCATCATTAGGATAATTACTATTCCTAAATATACAAAATTGTTAAAATAGTAGTAATTTCTTAGTTCTTTATTTTGTGATAGGGCCATTTTAGAAGTTGAATTCTTGCCTACGCATATTAAAATATTACACTTTAAATTTATAAGTGTGGCAGAGAGATTTTGACCGAACTTCAGTTAATCTATTCCTGAGTTGGGTTCTAACAGTATTCAAAAAATAATACTTTCAAGTAATCAGGTATAAGATTACTTGAATGCAATTCAAGTATAAGAAAATGATACCTGTAAAAAACAAAGGCAAACATTGTTTAGATACCATAGGTATTCATTAGTAGCAATGTTTTAAGAGACAGAAATATTGGCAATTAACTCTTTCATAGCCTAAATAGTCTATGGAAAAACTTTTGTTAATCCATTTCATTCTCATCATGACCCTAAGAGTTAGGTTGTATTACCATGCCAATGTTTGAATGAGGAAATGGAAGTTCATAATTGTTATTTATCAGTACCAAACCACTAGAGAACATCTAGGCTGAGCCTGGAATCTCTGTCTTCTACTTCCAAATTTGTCTTTCCACCACATCCGTTCTTTATATTACTATATATTTTTTGGCTCATCCCCTTTGCATTCGGACCAGCACACACACCCTGCTGATAACTAGGTAGGCACTAGGAGAAATAGCAGTCACATGTCAGAGAGAAAGCTGTCGTTCTGGCTCATAGATTATAATTTCTTTCTATGTCTTCACATGGTAGAAGGGGTGAGGGCTCTCTCTTGGGCCTCTTTTATAAGGGCACATAGCCTATTTATGAGAGCTTCCCCGCAATGACCTAATTACCTCCCAAAAGCCTCACCTTTTCATCGCCTTGGACAGCATTTCAACATATACATTTTGGAAGGACCAAACTTTTCAGATCATAGCAACCCCTTTCCAAAATATCTCTGCAGTCCTTCTCCCTTGATATTCAACATATTATTGTTCAAATAATAATAGTAAATGTAGGCAGAAGATACAAGTTTCAGCTTTACATTCTGAAAGGGATGCATTTTTGCTCTACTCATAGGCCATTTTTTTTCCTAGGAACATTTCCTGACTCCAACGAACATTACCAGCCTCTTTCTTTGTTCTTCCACAGCATGATGTTTATAGACAGATGGTAATTGTTGTTTACATTCCTGATCCCAGAATAATTTGTGAGCATTTTGTCAGGAATACATTTTATCTTAGTCACTTTTACATCTCCGAAGTCCGCACAATGTCCAGTGCATTGCAAATATAAATATTTGCTGAGTGAATATTTGTTATTTTGTGCACTCATTCAACAAACATTTGTCAAAACCTGGAAACTTCATTTCTTCATAAAAACTACTTCAAATGACTCTAGTTCTGAGCAAAAGCCTGAACAAGCGTTTAATTTTCTTTATAAGACACCATAAAACATTATCAATTTCATAATTAAGCACATATAAAAACAACTATTTTTCTTTGATATAATAATATTATTTCTCATGAAATAAGCTTATATTTAATAACATATTTCATTTTCCTCAAATTATTTCCCATGACCATTAAATTATCTATATTATTTGCCACAGACGCCTTCAAAGTGATTTAGTTGATCAAAATATATTTAGAAAAGATAGAACACCAAGCCCAGATTCAAACCTCCACAACGACTGAAATTCGAATTATGTCTTTGATATGTGCCACTGTAATGGCAGTGTCAGTTACATCATACCTCTTAGACTTATGCATCAGCATGGATGAGGACTATTGGAGAAGGCCCAAGAGGAACAGGAAATATCATTAAAAGTAAAAGAACTGCTGATAGGACACTTTACATGAGTAACCATCATGTAACCCAGGGAGGTAAAATATGTTGCAGTTGTGCACGTGAAAGACACTGCATGGCAATATGGTGGACAGAAGCTACTAAGAAAGACTGCATTCTTGCTAGAATATTCTAAAGGACAGATTTGTTCTGAATAATCTAGACATTGCCATCAGAGGGCAATAGAGGGCAGAGAGAGAAAGGCATGCTTTCATTTTGTTTGCATGATCCATGATCCTTCTTTGTTAATTTCCATCTTAAATGTTAAGGGTGGAACAGGGAGGGGAGAAAGTTACTGTTAAAACTTGATAGGGGCCGGGTGAGGTGGCTCATGCCTGTAATCCCACCACTCTGGGAGGCCTAGGCGGCGGATCACAGGCTCCTGAGATCGAGGCCACCCTGGCTAACATGGTGAAATGCCATCTCTACTAAAAATGCAAAAAATTAGCTGGGCATGGTGGCACGCTCCTGTAGTCCCAGCTACTAAGGAGGCTGAGGCAGGAGAATTGCTTGAACCTGGGAGGTGGAGGTTGCAGTGAGCCGAGATTGCACCACTGCACTCCAGCCTGGGCAACAGAGAGAGACTCCATCTAAAAAAAAAATTAAAACAAAAACAAACAAAAAACTTGATAGGTCTCTTTCACTCTTCCCTCCCCCAAGGAGTGGATTTTCTTGGACTATTGTATTAACCTCCCTTAGACACTTGAATTCCATGCCTATCGCCCCCTGCAGTGTATCTTCAACATAATAAGCAGAGTGACCTTGCTAAAATGTAAGTCAAATCATTCCAGTTCTCTGCTCAGAACTCTCCAATAACATCCCATCTCATTTAAAGTAAAAGCCAAAGTCCTTACAATGGCCTACAAGGTCCCAAACAGTCTGACCTCATTATTGCTCTGACCTATCTCCTTCCTCCTTCACTCCAGTCACACTAACTTTATTGCTGCTCCTCAAACATTGCAAGGACTCTTTACCTCAGGGCCTTTGCATCTGCTGTTCCTCTGCCTGGAATGCTATTCCACAAGACATTTCCTTGGCTCCCATCCTCTCCTCTTTAGAACTTTATTCACATGTCACCTTCTCAGTGAAGACTTTCTTGATCATTCTACCTAAAGTTAATCCCTAATACCATTATTTTGTTTTACTTTTCTCCATGCAGTTGTTACCCTCTAACCTACTATATACAGTATATCTATTACTTGTTTTATAAACATCTATCTCTTCCTTGCAGAATGTAAGAGACTTTGTCATCACTTCTCTTTACGCTTTCATTTTCAGAACATAGAACAATGCCCAATTCATTGAGGTACTCAATATATATGTGTTGAATAAATTAATGATCTAATGAATTCAACAAATATTTAAAAAATCCATATCATGTGTCTTATAGTCCATCTGGTGCTGGTATAACAGAATATATAGGACTGGGTAATTTATAAAGAACAGAAATTTATTTCTCTTAGCTCCGGATGTTTAAAAGTTCAAGACCAAGGTTCCAGTGGGCTTGGTGTCTGGTAAATCCCCACATCCAAGATGGTGCCATGAAGGCTGCATCCTCCAGAGGATAGGAACATTGTTCCTCACATGGCAGAAGAGTGGAAGGGGGTGAACCCACTCCCAAAAGCCCTTTTTATTATGGTATTAATCCATTCCTGAAGGCTCCATCCTCATGGCCTAAATACCTCCTCTTAGTTCCCACCTCCCAATACTATTGCATTGGTGATTATGTCTCCAACACATGAGTTTTGGAGGAGGCAATCACTCAAATCATATCATCAAGTACCTAGAACTGTTACTAGCAATAAGTGCTTTATATAAAGCCTGCTTTTATTGATTTGTGTTTCCTTGCCTCATGGACTTTGTGAAATAACAGTCAAGGATGTCACATGGAAATCCACATAACTGTCTATGTCAGTGGTTCTCAAAGTGTAGTCCCCAAACTAACAGCATCAGCATCACATGGGAACTTGTTTTAAATGCATATTCTTGGACCCCCACCTCAGATCTGTTGAACTGAAAACAGTATTTTATTGATAAGCTGTATAGGTGAGTCTGATGCATGCCAACACTGAGACCCATTGATCTACATTGTAAGCTTATTAAGTTGACAATGCCAGTTAAACTTTTAATGCCATTTGTTTCATATCAGAGTTTTCAAGTTTTCCTTGGATACAATAAATTTGAAAATACTCTGACCTTGATAAATGTTAAGTGAGTCTTGTTTCTAGAGACATTATACCTTCTCTTTCCTTTCATGCCCATGGCCACTCTCCCAGGCCAGGTCCTAAAACCTTATACCTGGGTTATCACAATGGCCTCCTAACTAGTCTCCATGAACTAACAAGTCTTCTAACTACTCTGTAAGTACAAATACATTTCCTTCACTATATGATGAATTTTTGTACATTTTTATTTCTGCAAGGAAATTCATCGTATAGTTGAAAAGTACATTGAATATAGTGCATTTTCTTATTTCCCAAAAGATTATTTTTATACCAAAGATCTATTTTGTAATAGAGGAATAAGATATTGTTCTACATTGATTTGCTTCAACATACATTGAACTGGCCTTTCTCTGCCCTCTTACAGCCCTATTTTTCTCATACTGCAGGCATCTGAATGAGAAAAATGTACATTAATCAATCTGGCTAATTTTAAAGAAGGCCTCAATTATGAAATGATTCATTGCATAAAATTGAACTAAAAGCAGTCACATGCTTAGAGCTAATATTCTTTTCATTAAAAAAGTTTGCATCCACTTACTTTCAGCTTCAATTGGAGTTTTTGCTTATGCACAGCAGATTCTCACCAGCCTCTTCAGTGGCTCTCTCTGAGCCCATTTCTGTAGTTCATGAATCACTGCCCATGAAGCATAATGGAGTGCACAGAGGAGAATTCACGCAGTGTGAACCCTCTCTATGTGCTACAGCTCTTTTTCCCCTTCTACCTCTCTGCCTTTTAAAATTTATTACCTTTTCTTACTTTGCTGCTCAGAGGAACACAGGTTTTTTTCTGTAAGAGGAGTTCTTTATGATCACTCTAAATTTGGATGTGGTGCACAGCAGCTAGGTCATTGTAATACAGTTTCCAGGATTCATCAGGAGGTCTAAGTTGAGGCAGAGCACTCCAGTACATCCATGCTGATTGCTGATGGTCTTTTTTCTTTCCTTCTCAACTTTGGCTTTTCCCTTGGTTCTACAGACCTTCTTTGGGGTTCTCGTTAGTTGGCCTGAGCTGCCACAAACACTGGTGGTCATGGGATAGCAATGAAATAAACACACTTCCCTGTGTGTCTAAATGATGGTATGGTGCAAGAAAAATTTCCAAATAAAGCTCACATGAACTTAATATTTGGCCGCCAGCCCTGGCTATACATTAGACTCATCAATTAAATTTGACCCTCTGGAAGTAGAGTCTGAGCACCTCTGTTTCAGAGCTCCCTAGGTAATTGCGAATGAGTAGTCAGGGCTGAGAAACACCCATGAACTACTAGAACACAGGCCATTCTACTTGTGTAGGAGATTGGTGAGCAAGCCTATGACTGCATTTTTTTTTTTTACCCGAACAAGCCTAACCAGCTAATAATAGACCCGATTTTTATCTGCCTTATGAGTCTCTTGTTTAAATTCTGTTTTCAAGAAAGTTTTACATATGTCACTTGAAAAGGTGAAATAATAACATGTAGCTGATTTCATAGAAAACAAGGGAAGAATATAGTCAAATAGGGAACAACACTATTATATCAGGGATTGACAAGGAAAGCATCCTCATTGTGGACCTAAGTGTTATAGTGAGAAAAGGGGACTCATTCCCATTGGACCCTGCAGGGATGTGATATAACCTACAGTATAAATGAATTCATTGTAAGGTGAAGTGCCTTATGATGGAATTTGACTACATTTCACATTTAGAATATACTCTTTCTAGCTGTTTTTTTTGTTTGTTTTGATTTTTGTTTTTTGTTTGTTTTGATTTTTGTTTTTTGTTTTTTTGAGACAGGGTCTCACCCTGTCGCTCAGGCTGGAGTGCAATGGCACAATCTCAGCTCACTGCAACCTCTGCCTCCCCAATTCAAGCAATTCTCCTGCCTCAGCCTCCCAGTAGCTGGGACTTGTATTTTTAGTAGAGATGTGGTTTCACCATGTTGGCCAGGATGGTATCCATCTCCTGACCTCATGATCTGCCGGCCTCAGCCTCCGAAAGTGCTGGGATTACAGGCGTGAGCCACCACACCTGGCCACCCTTTCCATCTTTTATGCCTAAATTTAGACGACTGAAAGGATTCATTAAAATCCAATTTAATTAAGATATTTAAAAAACATACATTGTAAAATATAGTTTTTCAAGCTGTGTTTTTTTACAAATATAAGACTATTACACAATACTATAGTTGAAATGAATGAAACATTAATTTGATTTTATATCTATTCCTTTTAATCACCATTCACAATATTGAGATAGAAGCAGAAAATGGAAGACACTATCTTAATGAACTGTATTGATTTTTAAATGTGACCATTGTAAACAAAGCACTTCCAAGCCAGCCCCACAAAAATTTCTTATTTTTATTCAAAAATTTAAAAAATATTGAAATTCACCTGCCATAACTCCACCAAAGAAAGAGACACCTCAGTATGGCATACAAACAAGGAGCTTTTCATACAACTATTGTTTTATAAGCTTTTAAAATATTTCCTATAACTTTTAGATAGTATTGATAATTAAGTCACTTGATAAAATAATTTTCCATTTGACATAAGCATTCTAGCATCATAGAGTATACATAAAATAATACAAAAAGTGAATTCTTATTTAATATTCATTTACCTGAGTTTCAGGATGGGTGCCCAGAAATATATGGAAGAATTGTAAAACTTAGAACAATTTAGTAACAGTTGATTAAGTAGCCATTACTCACAAATACTGAGGCAGGCTCTTGGAGGAAGAGGGCTCCTCTTTTTTTTTTGAGACGGAGACTGGCTGTGTCGCCCAGGCTGGAGTGCAGTGGCGCGATCTCGGCTCACTGCAAGCTCTGCCTCCCGGGTTCATGAGTAGCTGGGACTACAGGCGCCCGCCACCAAACCGGGCTAATTTTTTGTATTTTTAGTAGAGACGGGATTTCACAGTAGTCTCGATCTCCTGACCTCGTGATCCTCCCGCCTCGGCCTCCCAAAGTGCTGGGATTACAGGCGTGAGCCACCGCGCCTGGCCGAGGACTCCTCTTCTTAATCCACTAACTGACATCTAATAGAACCTCAGAAAATATTGATGAATTAAAGAATAAATATAAAACAATACTCTGTCCTTTAGAAACTAACATTTTGGGGGGGGGCAAAAACATAGATATATGTAAAATAGGAAAGAATTATAGGGGATTCTTTAATACAGGTGTCAACTAGTACAAACATAATGAATATAATTACTGCAGCAGTGTGGAACTATTATTCCAGCTGGAAAGGAACCTGGAAACGCTTCTTGTGTTGGGTGATATTTGAACTAGGTCTTAAAAAGTATAGCAGAACTTCAGAGTAGACATTGTGAAGTGAGGAAGGACATTCCAGGGGGAAGGAAATGACTTGTATAAGAAATGAAGAAGATTTATCAGAGGAAATAGAAGGCTTCGGTGGAATGTGTGAGGACATGGCCACTGTCATGGGCCCAAATTGTGAAGTGCTTTCAGGGAGAGGCTAAAATTATTCTCTGTGTAGTGGGAAGCTCTCAAGGCTCTTCAGAACTACGGCATAGGTCTATTTTAGAAAAGTTATTTCAAAGGCAGTGTTCAGAACAACTTCGAGAAGGTAGAAGCTATAAGTAGAACGTCTGGGAGGTTGTGTAGTAGTACACACAAGAGTTGAAATAAACCTAACCAAGGAAAAGAACGGATGAGCTCAATTTGGAACATATCTTAGATGTCAAAACAGCAGATTCTGAAGACTGGTTGTATGTAAAGGAGGAGGGAGAGGGGAAAAATTTCATTTTAGAGCAACTAGGAATGTGTCTATTTTATAAAATATATAGTTTTAGAATGTTTAAAAGTAAAATGATGCTGGAGGGTTCTGGTGCAAATTTTGAAGAGAAATATTTTCCAAATAGTTATATTGCTTAACACTTGGAAAAAGAATGACAAAATAAAGAACTAAGTGTGAAAGTGTTGGGAGAAGAAGGCAAGTTTAAAAGCTGAAAGCCTCAGGAAGGCTTTCAGGAAGGTACAAAAATGGCAAGTGCTAAGGGAAAACATGGTATTAAAATGTGAATGGTGTCTTAGAGATATGAGTCAGGAACTGTAAGAAAGTGGTGAGCAGAAGTTAGAATGAATGCATGTGAGAAAGCATAGGCTAGGTAAGTTACCCCCTTACAAGTAAATGGAAAAGCCAAAGAATAAAGCAAAGCAAGAAATGTGGCCATCGTGAAGAATTGACCTAAAACAGTAACAGTGATTCAAAAGGATAGGGAGGATAAATACTGAGTGTGAAGAGGCTGAATAGCATGTAACTTGGTAATGATGAGTTGTCAACTTGTTACTTTATTATTAAAATAAAATTCTATCAACAGAAACATTGTAAAGAATAGATAAATATGAGGTACAATTGTTTGCTCTAAGACGTAAAACAAGAACAGGCTTTTTTTCTTAATAAAAATCGTGGTTTATCTGATATACCATGCTCCATCAGCTTTACTACCACTGATCTGTTGATAATACTCAAGTCAGCACTAGAAACCCATCAACTTCCAAACTGCCTTCCCAGAAGGTTGCAGTGCCAGGCTTTGGGGATTAGAAAGCAGGCTTGAACTGGAATGAAAGGAACATGCACTGATGAGGAAACCTGAAATGCCCTTGAGCTTCTCTTGGACCCCATTCATTCTAGACTGAATCCAGTTTTAAATCATGTAGAGCTCCATTTAAAACAGCAACAGTGACAGCAGGCAACCACTTAGAATTCAGTGCATTCAGTGGATTTTCAATAGTTTAGGGAGTTTCTATCTAGTGATTGATTCCTGTCAAGAACTTGGCCATTTTCATAAATGATTGTGTGAAAAATAAAATGTCACCTCTGCTTCTGCCACTTAGAAAGAGCTAACTACACCACCTGTGATTCAGATATGATCACACTTACCAGAATAATTGTGGGGACAGATACAAGTATATCTTCCTATTTCATTGAGGCATGTAGCCTCGTTCTTGCAGGGATCTGAAGCACATTCATCCACTTCCAAGTCGCAGTGTCTGCCTTGATATCCTGGGACACAGAAGCAGGAATAACCATCAATTCCATCCTGGCACACGGCCCCATTTTGGCAAGGGCTGGAAGCACACTCATCGTGATCTATCTCACAGAATCTTCCAGCATATCCAGCAGGGCAGATGCAGACAGGATAAATAGGGTCCTGATGGCAAATACCTCCATGTTGGCAGGAGTTCTTGCCACAGGAACCAATGGTAGTTTCACAGATTGTCCCACTGTACCCAGGAGGACATTTGCACAGAAAACTACTTTCTCCTGGGGTGTTCACACAAGTGGCACTTCCTTGACAGGGATTGGAGAAGCAAGGGTCTTTCATGTTGTCACAGTCTTTGTCCAAATTATTGGCTGTGTCTGAACAAGAACAATCATTGTCTTTTGAAAAATCTTTGCATGTAGAATTGTTTTGGCAAGAATTTGAGAGGCACCTGGTGTTGTTTTTATTGCAAAAGGAATCTACAAGGAAATAAAAAGTAACAAGATTAAATTTATAAATGAGGACAAAGTTAAAAATCTTTCTTTGTGACCTTTGTGCTGCCTCAACCAAACTCATTAATAAAATACATAGTTGGGTGCATCCTAATGAAAAAACTACGTCATCTACATTACTATACCTAGCACATTGTATGTACTTTCAGTGAACAATGCAATAATTTTCATAGTGATAATACCTTCAGAGCAAGACTTAAATGGACACAGAAAGAAGTTATAGGATATTTTAAATTATAATTGAAATTTAGTTCCCAGAGAAAGTACCATAGAGAATTTTGTTTCCTGATTTAACAGAAGACTTATATACAGGATAGTAAATTTTACCGGATGTAGAGTTTAATTGCTATTTTCAGACCAAATTATGTAGGCTGCAAAATTGTTTCCTTGCAGTAAAGTTTGCCATCTACTGGCTGTTTTAAGAAATTCTACCACTGTGAGTTTCAGACTTTTTGTTTTCCCTTTTCCTTTCTCTTTTCTTTTTAAGAGCAGCAGAATTCCTTCAAGGAAAATGTCATGAGGAATCCCAATGTACAAAATTGGAAAGCAGATCTGCTCAGGTCGAAGCAGGAGAAGGTCCCTTGCAGCCCAGTCAGACCAGTCTCCCGCCTCCCCTAGAGACACCTCCAAGGAGCTAGGGTTTGAGACCAGCAATTTGAAAACCTCTGCACAAGAGAAAAGAAAATATTTTATATAGTTACTATAAGCAATTATTTCTCTATTTGCATTAAGTATTTCTAGTGCTAAAATAAAGGTTTTTTGTCTGCTGAGAAGTAAAAACAAATTTGACCAGTTTTAAGGAAGATGAAGACCCAAATAACAGTAAATATATTTCTTGTGTGTGTGTGTATGCATCTGTGTGTATGTATTTTCTAATAATTAAATTGACTTGGAAAATAGCCATATTGGTAATTTAGTTTCATTATGAGGCCGAGTATGTTTATTTAGAGCAATGAAACAGTGCAAGGTGCAAGACTTTCAGGGAAGAGCATGTTAATTTCTCTATTGTAAGTAGTATTTATTCCTTTGTCCTTGATAGTTCTATTGCACTTTTCTATGAAACAGGTAATTCTCTAATTTAAAATCATCAATCAAGAATCTGAAAGTTGTATTCAGTGGTTTTTATTATCAATCTTTTCACTGACTTTTCTATTTAGCAATCATAGGAGATTTACCAGCGAGTCAGGATAATACAGTGGGAAGGGGCAACAGACGGGTACCAGGTCTGCTCTGCCTCTCCCAGCCTTGGTTTCTGGTTTTTTTTTTTTCTTTTTGGTGTGTGAGAATTAAGTCACTAAATTTAAATGCTTTGCAGACACATCGTAAGTGTTTGGTAAATGCTAGCTCTTACCTTTATAAGATGTTGAGAAATAGTTTTGAGTTCTTAATAGAAAATTTACTGAACAAGTACAAAACATAGCAATAAAAATAATTAAAAAGGTACAAGTCACTAATAATTTTCACTGAAGGAATTTTAAGAAAGAGAATGAAACAAAATAAACAAACAAAAAAACACGAGTACCCTTACATAGAAAGCCTAACAATGGACTAATTCAAGATGCCAACTATGCCCTTCCTGTAAATTACCTGGGAATGGTCAGGATCGGACAAAGATAATCATGAAATTGAATTAAAAAGGTTCTGTTCCCCAGCTCCCTTGTTTTTTGCAAGAAAATATTTAACATCTGATTATACATTTTTAAATTATTTATTATTATTATTATTATTTTGAGACAGAGTCTTGCTCTGTCGCCCAGGCTGGAGTACGGTAGCATGATCTCAGCTCACTGCAACCTCCATCTCCCAGGCTCAAGTGATTCTCCTGCCTCAGCCTCCCAAAGAGCTGGGATGACAGAAGCCCACCACCATGCCTGGTTAATTTTTTGTATTTTAGTAGAGATGGGGGTTTCACCATGTTGCCGCCAGGGTGGTCTCGAACTCCTGAGCTCAGGCAATCTGCCCGCCTCAGCCATCCAGGCCTCCCAAAGTGCTAGGATTACAGGCTTGAGCCACAGTCCCCGGCCTCTATAAATTTCAAGTACCATTTAAATTCTTGGCTCAGCAAAATGCTAGCTATGGAATTTGAGTTGTGATAAGGACTTAATTGTTCAGAGCATCTGCTGTATCTTTGTATTGTGCTCCATATCTATTTATTTATAACAAGTGCTCAGTAAATATTTCTTGAGTATTAACTGTCAAAGCCATCGCTCTTACCTTAATAGTTTCTTTATGTAAAACTATGCATATGTATATGCACACATATATGTATATTTAAATGTATAATTATTGATCCTTGATCTTTTTCAAAATTCTATTTAAATATCCTCTTATCATCAGTATACTCAGTCTTTTCTTAAGATTTACTAACTTAATTCTCTCCCTAGCTCTCTAATTATATCTGTCTCTAGATCTCATTTTAACTGATATTAACATCAATAATTAAATGTATCCTTTGTCAGCAGAAGGAAAGGAAGGAGGCGTAGATAGAACTCCTATTATTGCTCATATCTGGGTTAAAGTAGCAATTTTTAATATGCCTCATATTTAGCTAGATAAACACTCCTCATTGTATCCTCACCAATGTATATAAAGTTATTCGGGAATTTATTCATTGTTCTGGAACATGTATATTTCTGGTGTTTTTTTTCCTCAAACTGTTGAGACAAGCAGGGACTTGGGGAAGTCGCTGCTAGGGATAGGAAAAGAATATGTCACCTGTGGTATGGAATAATGTTTTTTTCAATATATATGGTTGGCGTTATTTGAAAAAAATTGAGTAATTTTCCAAACATGCAAAGGCAGTTTTTTACATTTTAATTTTATAGTTATCTATATTTAACCTAATTTTACCTAAATAATCAGAGTAGAATAGAGGAATTGTGAACATAAAATTTGATATTTCCAAAAAATCAAATGAATGGTGTCTTACATCGTTTCACCTAGAAGACTGACGATTTTATAAACATTTGCTATATTTTGCTAATGAAATGTAATCAGAATGAAATAGAAGGTATAAACAATGCTACTGGAGATAGAACTCAAAATTTCCAGGTCTAAGAATGCCAATTTATGAGAATAAAGTGGTTTGCTGAATTCTCTTTAGCCTGGCTTTCTGCAGAGAATGAAATTTAGTTCCAGGATTGGGGTGGGGAGGGAGGCGGTGCAGGAGGGGCACATCTTTAATCAGGACATAGCCAAAATGGCTTGCACATGGTAAGGCAGTCAATGGAAATTTGTTGAATAATGAATGAGTGAGCAAGGAAACCTGAATTCTCATTTAAGCCTTGCTGTGAAATTCTTACTTTGACCTCTTTTGATAAAATCAAGCAGAACAAATGATTGGTTAAATCACTTACTTTGATGTACTGCGTGATAGAATCCACATGGAGCAGTTAAAATAAGAAGTAGATAGGCTCCTTTAAGACCATTTTTCCTTTGTATTCCTACTGTATACGTTGTCTTAAATACTAAATTGAGGCCAATTTAATATAGTGAGAAGAGGACATTTTTATGGTAGACAGAGATTTAAATTTTGGTTCTAGTATTTACCATCTCTGTGACTTTAAGAAAAAACATTTTCACTGAGCCTCAGTGTCCTGATTACTAAAGAAAATGATGTGGAGCCATATATATAGTGGATAAGCGCATGAAGTTTGGTGCCTGGGTTTAAATCCTGGCTCTGCCACTTACTAAGTCTATGAGTTTTATTAAGATAATATCGCTCTGCCTCAGTTTCCATTTTTGTAAATATGGCACCTATCTCATAGAGTTGTTATAAAGGGTTAAATTAATGAACATAAAATGCCTAACAGGGCTTGGCACAGAGTGAGCATTATCAATCATCCTTGTTATTATTATTATTAGGAATAAAAGAGATAATATATGTAAAGTTCCTTATAACAATCAATCAAGCATAAAGTAGTTTTTTTAAAAAACATTATTTGCTTTTTCTTTCAATGCAGGGTCCAAAGTACACATATCTTATTATTTGTCTATTGACTAGCAGAGTGCCATGTACATAGTTGGTGCTTAGTAAATGCATATTTAACAAATGAATAAGTTCAAGAAAATGAAACTATATAATATTGCAAAGAGAGTTTTGGGGGTTCTAAGAAATGCAAGCTTAGCACCAGCACACATTCTCTTAGAATCATACCTAATAATCAGGGCAGGTTCCCATCATCATCAACCACAATTAATACTCATGCAAACTCCTTGAAACACGACTTTCTTACTCCAGGTAAGAAGATTGGTTTTGGCCAAAATTCATTGACATCACCTGTATCTTAATATCCCTATTCTACTATTAGCTCCTCTTTAGAAGGTCAGTGGCCTCACTGAGAAAGTTTTCTGTCAACATATTTTAAATCCCCTGTATCTGATAGGCACGTTGCTATTTGCTTTTATATATAATTTCTGATCATCAGCATCATCACAGATGAAATCAGGTCCTGCCGGTTCAAAGGTTTCTTTTTCTCTCAAAGCATCCCCATGAGAATCAAAGCTTCTGGGTCCTCCTTTACACAGCCTACACACCTAAGCACAGGGTCTGGCTTGGATCAGGTCTTGGGCATTAGGGTTAGGTAGGGTAAGGGACCAAATGCATGTGCCTCAGGCTGCAATCATACACATTTACCTCATAGAAGATGCCCTGCCCTTTGTCATCCTTAGAACATGACTAAATGATGCAAGTTGTGAAGGTCATTTTTACTCACTGTCAATCATGAAAAATTTTAATGAGGATCTAATTATATTCCTTTGACATTACATTTATTTAAAGCTAATCAGGCCTGAAATCACTGACCTTATTATAATCAATGTATATTTTAATAAGGACAGGCTTTTGAATGACCCCTTTTACTATGGAATAGACATATTTTACTAGTTTATTTGCCTCTAGCAAATTGAAATTCTCACAGTAAAGCTAAAAGTGTTCTGAACAAAGACGAAAAAGTTTTTTCCCGCTCCATAAAGCCATGTTTTGCAGAATCGATCAACGAACAGATATAATTTCAATGTCAATTATATAATGATGGTGCAGGAAAATTTAGCTACACAGCACTTTTGTTCTAAAAGAAGATCCAAAAGTTTTAATATCTCTACTAGAGACTTATCAGTGTGCTAAGTTTTATTATACACAATTAATGTTAAAAAAGTGACATTTGTAAAATAAATGAAAACAGCCCTTCGAACTCTAGTTCATTCCACTGTACATCAAAATAGTATTGGCAATCAATATAAGAATGAAAATAATTAGAATAATCTAATTTTTCAATGTTATTTTTGATATTATAAAAATTTCTCCAATTTATTGGTTCCTTTCATAATTCTTGTGTTTCATTTAACCCCTATAGAAAAATTATGGGATTGGAGGTATTACATCCATTTTATAAATATGGAATTGAGTTTCAGGAATGTCAGATAACTTCCTCAAGTTTATGCATCTAATATGTGCTAGGTCAGGATGCCCAGACTGTAAAATATTTATTTGAAAAAAATCCAAATGAAAAGGAAGACAGAGTCATAAAAAGAAACATCTAAAACATTATCTAGATCAGCATTTTCTAAACATTAATGTTCATATGAACTGCTGAGGATCTTGTTAACCTTGCAGAGTCAGGAGGAGTGGGGCCTCAGACTTGGCATTTATGATAAGCTCCTAAGTAATACTGATGCTGTTGGTCCACATACTACACTTAAATAGCAAGCATCTATACCAGTGCTGTCTAATGGAAGTATAATGTGAGCTACATATGGAATGTTAAGTCTTCCGTAACCATGTTAACAACGAAAAACAAACAGGCAAATTAATTTTAAATATTTAACCAAATATATATAAAGCATTATATTTAAATATGTAATTGGCATAAAAATTATTATTATTATTATTATTATTTGAGACAGAGTCTCACTCTGTCACCCAGGCTGGAGTGCAGTGGTGCGATCTTGGCTCACTGCAACCTCTGCCTCCTGGGTTCAAGGTATTCTCATGCCTCAGCCTCCTGAGTAGCTGGGATTCCAGGGATGTGCCACCATGCCCAGCTAATTTTTTCTATTTTTAGTAGAGATGGGGCTTGTCTCGAACTCCTGGTTTCAAGTGATCTGTCTACCTCGGCCCCCCAACGTGCTGGGATTACAGGCATGAGCCACCGTACCTGGCCAGTGTAAAAATTATTAATGAAATATTTACACTTTTTAACATTAAGCCTTTGAAATCCTTAGTGTATTTTACACTTCTAGCACACTTAATTTTAGTCACATTTCAAGTGCTCAAAAGCCATATGTGATTAATGGCTACTGTGTTGGATAGTGCAGCTCTCAACAGTTTTCTCGCATTTTTGTACAGAGAACTAAAGTCTAGAAAAATAATGTGTGGTTATGAGTAAGACATTATTCCTCCAGAATTTAAATTATCTTCTTTATGACATTCTTCTTATAGTAGCCATGAATAAAAATATCTCAAAATACTTTCTGAGAGTTTAACTGTGATGTATATTCAAATTGTTAGAAGTCCAATGCAAGGTGTACTTTTCCCATTAATCCTCCTCATATTTTTACATACCCCTTGAGCTCCTGGCCTGAGCAGCCACAGAATTTATTATTGTTAAGATACAACTGAACACTTATCTATATGCAACCTAAAGTGTTCTTCATGCCATACATGAAGACTTGTCCTTACAATTAGCAAACAAACTCTTTAAGTTCAGGAACTATAATATATGCTTTTCAGTATGCCTGTATGTATGAGGTATGTATTTGGTTTTGATGACATTTTGAATACCACCTTCTAATAGTAAAATAAATATATGATGATTGTTTGCTTTGCTGATTCATTGGTTTTATCCCAGGGAAATTTGTTTCACTCACTCTATGGCTCACTATGCTTGAACAAAGACAGAATGATTTGTTTCTGTCAGGTGACTCAAAGTTGTGGACCAAATTTGGGGAAAACCCAGGTTACTGTGGTTACTGGATAACTTGGAAGTCATCATGAATATATTTTTTACTTTCTTTTTATTCAGCTAAAAGCCCCATGGCAATGAGCACAACAACTACAATGCCATTGTGCCTTTGGTCTGGATAAGATTTTTCAAGAATTTATGAATGGCTCCTTGCCCAGTGTATTCTGGCACATGCTGTTCTGAGCAGGGCCTTGGTGAATACAGACATGCCTCAGCTCATGTGCATAGCCCTATGGCACACATGGAGAATGGGTCTTGATCTCCCAGGGATCCATTTGGCAAACTCTACCCCAGAAGGCTATGGCAAGTGATTATGTAATGAATTCCGAGGCTTCATTGCTGAGCACAAAACACCAGGGAAATGAGAATAGCTTGTACTGTTTGAAATCAGAGAGAAGGAGATGCATGGTTGCTGACATCCTTCTGAGATTTGAAAGAGAATATCTGATGTTTTGAATTGGCAGCTTAACTGAATAGAAAAGAATAAAAGTATAAGGATAGCTCTACTGTAGAAAATGCATGAGACATCACACCATAAATGAAATCATTCTTGTAAATATATGGCCACTTCAAATCAATTAATTTAATTAATAGTTTAATAAGAGTGCTTTACTTGATATGATAATTTAGTTTTTAAAATAAATCCCATATACTATTCAACATTGTATATACCTATAGTGTACAACATAGAGTAGATAATCAATAACTCACTATTAAAGTCAACCAAACTTGATCCCCATCTTCCTCTAACTACTTAACTAAATTTAAGCCTTCCATCTTTCTTTCTCTTGAAAAATTATTTCCTGCCTACCACCATCTACTCCTGTACCACATTCCTGTCATAAATTCCCCTTGATCTTTCACTTATAAGGGCTCCTGAAGGATGCTTATGTATGAAATGGAGGCCTTTGCTTTTTTCTATGTCAGTTTTTATGATACTAAAATTTAATAAATTCAAAAAATTACTAAACTTCCCCATGTAATACCTAGTGAATTATAACTCAAGAGGGACCAGGTCTATTCTGGCGCACACTGAATAGCCTAATAAAGGATGAGTATTCAGACTCCATTAGTTAGAGTAGGAAAAGCTCCACCTGTCAGGGAGCCCAATAGGTGAAATCATAGTGTATATGAAGTATTAGTAAAGCAAGAGCCCTTGAGTGATCTATGTCAGAGTGAACACACTTTCTCACGAGGACTATTTATGGTTTTCCAATTTTTGGTGAATACTATGAAATGCATATCTTTTAAGACTATTTGAATTTCCTGTGCAGAAATAAAGTAGGGATGCTATCAATTATTTCCTGAAGTGAAGGAGCCTAAGAGCTGATTGGCTAAGGCCAGGTCTTTATAGAATAATTAACCATTTAATCTTTATAAAACAAAAGCAAGATTTTAAGCGTTTCATCAAATAAGCCAACTAATATTCATCCTCAAAGAGGATGCTAATTCTGTGGGATAAAAGGGGTTAAGAGGCCCTTAAAGAATCTGTTTACCTCAGGTCTATTTCTAAAGCACCCTATCATGTTGTTATAGAAACCACTTGCGGCTAAAAATCTTCCATTATGATTATTGCTATAGTAACCACCAAAAGACAAGAAGTCAGTTTTTCATCCATTTGCCATCATCTCCCTCTGCCCAAGACAGTTTTGTTTCTAAATCCTCCTATGTTGCTGGAAACACAGGGGAAAAAAGAGTAAACAAATTAAATGGGTGAGAAAAAAAAAGAAAGAGAGAAATGATGACACATTACAAGCAATAAACTGATCCTAAATATTTTGTTTCCACTCAGAGAGAAAAGAAATTGTAATTACACAGACAAACTAGTTTTTAAATTGGTGACCAAATCTCTTTATTTCCATTATTTGAACTCAAAAGTATTAAGAAATTCTATTTTCAAATAGGAGAATATTTTAAAAATATTCTCCGTTCTTTTTTTTTTTTTTTTTTTTTTTTTGAGATGGAGTCTCACTCTGTCACCCAGGCTGCAGTGTAGTGTAGTGGCATGATCTCAGCTCATTGCAAGCTCTACCTCCCAGGTTCAGGCAATTCTCCTGCCTCAGCCTCCCAAGTAGCTGGGACTACAGGCACCCGCCACCACGTCCAGTTAATTTTTTTTTTTTTTTTTTTTTTTTTTTTTTTTTTAGTAGAGACAGGGTTTCACTATGTTGGCCAGGCTGGTCTCAAACTCCTGACCTCATGATTTGCCCACCTCAGCCCCCCAAAATTCTATTTTTAAAGCCATCATTGAGCATTTTAGAGAATTTCCCAATAATATACCTTTGTTTAATATTGTCTTTTTTAGTGTAAATCAAGGTGATTTTCCTATATTCATTTATTAGAAGATATTATCAGGTCCTATTATAGTCTCATATTTAAAAAGTCAATTTCTGATAACATTTATCATTTGCTTGTAATGAGTTCAAAAACTTCTCTTTGGAACATATAATACATTGTTGTTAACTCTAGTCATCCTGCTATTCAACAGAACACCAGAACTTATCCTCCTGTGTAACTGTAACTTTGCACCCATTGGCCAATCTCTCCTATCCCCACTTGTTCCCTAACCTCCCTATCTTGTGGCAACTACTGTTCCACTGTCTACTTCCACAAGAACAACTTTTTAGATTCCACATGTGAGTGAGATCATGCACTGTCTTCCCAAGCCTGACTTATTTTACTTAACATAAGGTCGTCCAGGTTCATCCATGTTCCTGGAAATGACAGTATTTTATTGTTTTATGACTGAATAACATTCCCTTGTGATAGTACTTTTTAAATCCATTTAAAAATTGATGAGCATTGAGGTTGATTCCATATTTTGGTTATTGTGAATGGTACTACAATAAACATAGGAGTGCAGATATCTCTTCAAAGTACCTATTTCATTTCCTTTGGATGTATACACAGTAGTGGGATTGCTGAATCATACAGTAGTTCTATTTTTATTTTTTGAGGAAACTCTAAACTATTAATATTTTCCAAAATGGCTGTACTCATTTATATTCCCACCAGCAGAGTGTAAAATTTCTCTTTTCTCCACATCCTCACCAACACTTGTTATCTTCTGATTTTTTGACAGTAGTCATTCTAATTGGAATGAGGTGAAAATTTCTGTCATCTTGATTTGCCTTTCCCTGATGATTTCTGATGTTGAACATCTTCTTTTTCATATATCTGTTGGCCATTTGTATATCTTCTTTTGAGAAATATCTACTCAAGTCTTTTGCTCATTTTTTGATGGGTTTACTTTTGTTGTTGGTGTTGAGTTTCTTATATATTTTGGATATTAACCCCTTATTAGATGTAGAGTTTTCAAATATTTTCTCCCATTCTATAGGTTGCCTCTTTGCTCTATTGATTGTTCCCTTTGCTATGCAGAAGCTTTTTAGTTTGATGTAATCCTATTTGTCTATATTTGTTTTTGTTGCTCAGACTTTTGAGGTTTTATACAAAAAAAAAAAAAATCCTTACCTAGGCCAATGTCACAGAGCTTTTCCCCTATGTTTTCTGTTAGTACTTTCATTTCAGGTCTTATGTTTAAGTCTTTAATCAATTTTGAGTTGATTTTTGTATATGGTGAGAGATAGGAGTCTAGTTTCATTGTTCTGCATGTGCATATGCAGTTTACCCAGTACCATTTATTGAAAAGGCTGTCCTTTCCCCATTGTCTATACTTGGCACCATTGTCAAAAATTAGTGGGCCGTAGATGCAGGGATTTATTTCTGGGCCCTCTATTCAGTTCATTAGTCTATGTGTCTATTTTTATTCCATTTACCATGCTGTTTTGGTTACTCTAGCCTTTTGGTATATTTTGAAGTCAGATCATGTGATGTTTCCAACCTTGTTATTTTTGCTCAAGATTGCTTGGGTAATTTGGGGCCTTCTGTGGTTGCACACAATTTTTAGGATTTTTTTTTCTCATTTTGGGAAGATTGTCATTGGTTTTTTGTTGTTTGTTTGTTTTGTTTTGTTTTTTGTTTTTTTGAGGCAGAGTCTCACTCTGTCACCCAGGCTGGAGTGCAAAGGCATGATCTCGGTTCACTGCAACCTCCGCTTCCCGAGTTCAAGTGATTGTCCTGCCTCAGCCTCCCCAGTAGCTGGGATTACAGGCATGTGCCTCCACACCAAGCTAATTTTTGTATTTTTAGTAGAGATGGGGTTTCACCATGTTGGTCAGGCTGATCTTGAACTCTTGACCTCAGGTGATTCACCCACCTTGGCCTCCCAAAGTGCTGGGATTACAGGCGTGAGCCACCTTGCCCCACCTGTCATTGCTATTTTGATAGAGATTGCACTGAATCTGCAGGTGCAGAGGTGTACATTGTACGGACATTTTAACAATATTATTTCTTCTGATCCATGAACATGAGATATATGTGTCTTCTTCAGTTTCTCTCCTCAATGTTTTTTGGTTTTCATTGCAGACATCTTTCACCTCCTTGGTTAAATTTATTACTAGGCATTCTGGGTTTTTTTTTTTTTTTTTTTTTTTTTTTTTTTTTTTGTAGCTATTGTAAGTGAAATTGCTTTCTTGCTTTCTTTTCAGACAATTCGCTATTGGTGTATAGAAACACCACTGATTTTTGTATGTTGATTTTGTATTTTGAAACTTTACTGAACTTGTTTATTAATTTTAATGGTTTTTTGGTGAAGTCATTGGGGTGTTCTCCATGTAATATCATGGCATCTCTAAACAGACAGTTTGCTTCAATGAATTTTAAAGTTTGAATGTGACATTTAATTTTGGCACTATTTTGTGTAAAAATGGCATGTATAAATTAAACCAAAAATAATTACTTTTTTATTTTCTTGTCTCAGACTTCGTCTCTTAATATTCACTTTCTTTGTGTATTAATAACAAGCAAATTTTATAGTTGGAGTTTATGGTGCTTTGGTTCTTATATTCCAACAGACACATATAAAAATCTGGGACGGCCGCGGTGGTTCACGCCTGTAATCCCAGCACTTTGGGAGGCCGAGGCGGGCGGATCACGAGGTCAGGAGATCGAGACCATCTTGGCTAACACGGTGAAACCCCGTCTCTACTAAAAATACAAAAAATTAGCCGGGCGCGGTGGCGGGCGCCTGTAATCCCAGCTACTCAGGAGGCTGAGGCAGGAGAATGGCGTGAACCCGGGAGGCGGAGCTTGCAATGAGCCAAGATCACGCCACGGCAGTCCGGCCTGGGCGAAAGAGTGAGACTCCGTCTCAAAATAAAAAAAGTCTGACTTTGAAATAGTTTAAAATCTGAGTTTTGAACCAAAGCTCATGTGATGAGGATATGATGCAAGAATGATGATGGCAATGATGTTTAAAACCCCTGTACCCTAGTGAAGATCTTAGATATATCTAGGGTTACTTCTTAAACCAAAACCTGTAGCAAAGATGCATTGAGTAGAAAAATTGTTGTAAATAAAAGGCTAATCTTCAAAAATATGAAGTCAGAATAAGCTTTATACATGGCAGTTGACCTCAGTTCACCTCTAAGATTATCCTTTTAGAATGTTAGTGTAAGAAGCAATTGTTATATCTTAAACATTTTATTTGAAAAGAAATAATTTAAATTATTCAAATAAGTGTTGGCCATTTTCAGGATACTGAATTCACCCAAAACAAAAATAAAAATGCATCTAGTCACTCAAATAAGAGCAAGTTACTTTGAATAAACTGAACAACTCAACTCATTGCACCTGAAGGTTATTTTTAATTAAGCACATTCTTTGGGAAAGTCTAAACAAATATGTGGAAGTTGATGCAAACACTACTTTGCTTCAGCTGGTTGTCTTTGTTTGGATATTTATATTCATGAAGTATAATTTCACTCTTAGAGAGTCTATATGAATGGAAAAATTAGATGTTGTTTCTGATACTTTTCTCCACACATGTGGATTTTTGTACCCCTCAGCATGTTTTGCTTTCCATCTGTTTATTTTAGTTTTATGCAGGCACAGCTTTGGAGCTGAGAGAAAGAAAGTGTCTGAAACTGTGTCTTTGGCTGATCTGTGTTGACATAGCATTTACAGTCAACCCCAAGCTTTTCCGAAACTTGTTATGATGAGATAATAAATAGTTCATATGTGTAAAATAGTGCTTAACACAAAGACACACAGGAAATATTTGATGCCTTTTTGTGAAACCAAACTAGTTTGGCCATTGTGAAGGAATGACAGGGTAGCTAGTACAAGACTTGCCCTCCTGATGTAAACAACTAAAAAAAAAGGTAGGAAATAAATGAGGTTTCTATTTTTGGGAACTGAGCACTGTTAGTGCAGAACTATGATTTTTGCTAGATGTGAAACACACATAAATACACCAGCGATCTCCTGGGATTTGGATTTGGAATGGCTTTTGTGCTGTGGGCAGACAGAAGGAATACAATGAGATGAGCAGCAATGTTTCTGAGCTGAAGAGGATGAGGTCAGAGTCACAGGCAGCAGAAGCAATTAGAGTTTATAGGCCAGAGCACCAGAGAAGAAAGAGCCACTCAGAGGATGGGCTCAAAAGACTCATTAATCATCATGGGTCTCTGAGGGGCCTAGCAGATATCATCTGCTGAGAGATTGAGAGATAAACAAAACTGTCAAAAATTAGAGAGTTGGAGTTCCAGCTCAGCCAGTATGGAGAGACATGACACTAAACATCTCAAGCATTGAGAAACCAGAAAGGCCTTTCTTTAGGAGTAGAGACCACATTATACAGAAAGAAAGATGCCATACATTCAAAAACAAAATAAAAGCATTCAAAGAATAAAATCAAGATTTACAGGGAAAAAACATATTTTAGCTGCCTGCCAGAACAAAATTCCAAATCTTTTAAAGGAAGCTAACATAATCAGGAACCCCTTTAATTATCATCTGAATGTCCAATATACAATAAAAATTATTAGATCTAACCTATAATCAAGAAAAAAGTATAAATATTGAAATGACATAACTGTTGAAATTAGCATGCAAGAACTTAATATTTTTCAAGGACTTAAATAAAAGAATGAATATGAGTAAACAATGAGAAAACTTTGCAGAGAAATGAAAACTATAAGAAGGACCCAATGAGAATTTCAGAATTGAAAAGTAAAATATCTGAAATGAAGAATAATCTTGATGGGCTGAACAGTACATTGGAACCAGAGAAGGAAGGATTCACATATCTGAAGACGATTAACAGAAATTACATAATCTGAAGAATGGAAAGAAAAAAATATTTCAAAAAACCGCAGACAGCTGCAGTGATCTGTGGGATAATTCCAAGTAGGTTCCCATATAATTGCAGTACCAGAGGGAGAGGAGAAAAAGAACAGGGAGGAAAAATATTCTGAATTAATAATGGCCAAATATTTCCCAAATTTGGTGGAAGATGTCGATCCAAGAACCTTAGCAAATCTTAGTCAGGTTTTTAGCAAATCTTAGCCAGGCGTTTTTAAACTGGTTTTAATTGTGCTAGTTAATGAATCTGTTACCCTTTTAAAATTTAACCAGACCTACAAATACTAACTCAAAATAGATTAAAGACTTGAGATATTTGCACTCCCACGTTTATTGAAGCACTGTTCACAATAGGCGAGATATGGAATCAACCTGTGTCCATCAACAGATGAATGGATTTTTAAGTGTAGTATATATACCACAAAAAGAATGAAATCCTGTCGTTTGCGGCAACATGAATGGAACTGGAGGTCATTATGTTAAGTGAAAGAAGCCAGGCACAGAAAGACAAATATCACATGTTCTCACTTATACATGGGAGTGAAAAAAGTGGATATCATGGAGGTAGACTGATGGTTACCAGATGCTGGAAAGGGAAAGGAAGCAAAGAGGTATAAACAGAAGTTGGTCAATGGGTACAAAAACGCAATTTGATAAAAGGAATACATTCTAGTACTTGATAGTAAATAAGGGATATTATAATTAACCATAATTTACTGCATATTTTTAGATAGCTAGAAGAGAAAGAATTGTAATGTTCCCAACACAAAGAAGAGATGAATGTTTCAGGTGATGGATATCTCAATTGGCCTAATTTGATCATTACAGATTGTATACATGTATCAAAATATCACATTCACCCAAAAAATGTGTACAACAGTATGGTTTGGCTCTGTGTCCCCACCCAAATCTTATGTTGAATTGTAATTCCCAGTGTTGGGGGAAGGACCTGGTGGCAGGTGATTGGATCATGGGAGCAGATTTCCCCCATGATGTTCTTGTGATAGTGAGTGAGTGCTCACAAAATCTGATGGTTTAAAAGTGTGTGGCACTTCCCCTCCACCACACATTCTCTTTCCCCTGCTGCCACGTGAAGAAAGTTCTTGGTTCCCCTTCACCTTTGGCCATGATTGTAGGTTTCCTGAGGCCTCCCAGTCATGTTTCCTGTTAAGCCTGAAGAACTGTGAGTCAATCAAACCTCTTTCCTTCATAAGTTACCCAGTCTCAGGTAGTTCTTTATAGCAGTGTGAGAATGGACTAATACAAACAATGATGTGTCAATTTAAAAAATAAAAAAACTTAACTGGATAAAATACTGTTGAAAGGGATTAATGCACTTGATATATTACAGAGAATGAAAAATACAAGAATAATATTAAATGTTGCTATGTGTAAAAAAACTTAACTGGATAAAATACTGTGGAAAGGGATTAATGCAGTTGATATATTACAGAGAATGAAAAATACAAGGATAATATTAAATGTTGCTATGTGTAAAAAACACAATATAAAAGTGCTCTCTTTTATTTTATTTGAATAGATAATTGTCCTTATTTTGTAGCCATATTATATTTTTTCTGTCTTAACAGATTGTTTTTATTTTGGGGTGTTTGTTTGTTTGTTTGTTTTGAGACAGAGTTTCACTCTTGTCCCTCAGGCTGGAGTGCAGTGGTGCCATCTCGACTCACTGCAACCTCCCCATCCTGGGTTCAGGCAGTTCTCCTGCCTCAGCCTCCTGATGGCTGGGATTACAAGTGCCTGCCACCACGCCCAGCTTTTTTGTTTATTTGTTTTGTTTTTTTTGTATTTTTAGTAGAGACTGGGTTTCACCATGTTGGCCAGGCTTATCTCTAACTCCTGACCTCAGGTGATTCATCCATCTCGGCCTCCTAAAGTGCTGGGATTACAGGCATGAGCCACCGCACCCAGCCTGTTAACAATGTTTTATGACTGACAGAGGTTGCATATTCATTCAGTTTCTATGATTTCTTTTGTTTCAGTGAATAACAACTAATAAACAGTTACTATGTAGTTATCTTTCCTCGCTAAGGTTTCTTTGTATATTGATTATATACACATATTTTTTCAGGGACATTAAAAATTTTTTCATCTCATCAAATCTGGAGCAACATGCCTAAGTTATGTTGTTTATGGGAAAATCTATGGTGTGATAATTTACTTACGACTTACAGAAAAGAATAGCAGAAACTATGAGAAAAGCCTTAGGTTTTACTTACACTTGGCTATATGAAATTAAAGTTTCTGTACAAAGAAAGATATATCACTCAAAATTTAAAAGATGAGCAAAAGAATCCAGCATATTTAACAGATAAAGAGCTCCTACAAATCTATAAGAAACAGATAAGCACTGGTAATTGGGGAATTTCCCATTAAAAGATATAAATAATATTAATACTGTATTATATACTTGAAATTTCCAGAGAGAGTAGATCTTAAATCTTCTCAACACACACACACACACACACACACACACACACACACACACTAACTATATGAGGTGATGCATGTGTTAACTAACTTGATTGTGGTAATCATTTCACAATATATACATATATCTAAGCATCATAGTGTTCATCTTAAATGTGTACAATATTATCTGTCAATTGTACATCAATAAATCCGGAAAAAAATAAAGTAGTTGCAACAAGAGTTAAAAACTATGAATTTTTAATGAAATACAAGAAATATTTTGTATAATCTTGGAAAGCAAAATTATTCTTGCACATTAGATTTCCAGGGGTTATTCATCTTACAACGGAACGTTTGTTTCCTTGATCAACATCTCTCAAATTTCCTCACCCTGCAGGCTCTGGTAATCACCATTCTATTCTATGTTCCATGGGTTTGACTTCTAAAATTCCACATAGAAATGAGATCATATAGTATTTGCATTTCTCTTTCTGACTTATTTCGCCTAGCATAATGCCCTCAAGGTTCATCCATGTTGTCACAGATGGCAGAATTTCATTCTTTTTGATGGTGGAATAATATCCCATTGCATATGTATATCATATTTTCTGTATGAATCCAGCAAGGAACATTTAAGTTATTTCCATGTCTTGGCTACTGTGACTAATGCTGCAAGCAACAACTTTAGAAGTCTGAAATTATGTCAGTATAAAACCATTAAAATTTAAAAGTTAGCTTAGCTTTTTAAGTTTAGATTTTTAATTCATCGGAAATTTCTATGTCAGATGAATGGCAGGTGTCATAGGTGAGATTATTGTTCATCAAAATATTCATTAGTGTCCTCACCTCCATGGGAGAATATATTTCTCTACCCTGTGGATGTCAGGTTTGGCTACATGACTGCTTTGGCCAATGGGATATTAACAAACATAATGCAAAGAGAAGCATATGATATTTCCTACTCCCCTAAACTGCCCTATGTAATTTTAATTTCTATTAAAAACAAAAGTCATTATTGAACTAATATGACTATGCAAATATGGTTGTCAGGTGAACCAGATAGAATATGCTAATATATTTATTAGTATGTAACTTCTTTTTTATTCACTGAATTTTCTATATCTATATCTATATAGATATAGATATGTATCACTTGTTGATTGAGCTGGAAGTTTTTTGATAGAACTCTAAAGCTTCTCTTAATCTGGTAAAAATACATTCCAAAAATTAATAAATTCATTTCCCTTTCAACTGTTTGCTCAACAAGCTAATTAATTACACAGATCTTACCTTGACGTTCCTTTTCCCTATTATCTGTGGTCTGCAGATGCAGGGATCTGACAACTTCCTGACAAGAGATAATGCTCAGTCTCCAGCCCAGAAACGGGGATTTAGGTGCCACAACATTCTGCATAGGTTTGGTGAGGGCGAAGACAAAAGAGGATGTGTTCCTAGGCCTGGAAAATGTCAGGGTTTTTTTTATATTTTTCTATTCCGAAAATTGCCAACCCAGTGAGGCTTCTCATTCTCCTTGAGGAGGGAAAGAGAGTCTCAAGGGCAGGATCCTCCTTGAACTTTGACCTCAAAAATTTAATTACTTTGTTTTCAATAATGTAGTGTCTTCTTGTAACCCTACACTGTTGGATAACTCTGTGCATAGAGAAGTTTATCATTCAAATGTTTATAAACATCATACCATTGCACACATGGTTCTCAGCCCAAATAAAAAAGTTAAAAGAAAGCTATACACAAAAATCACTAGTTTAAACTATTTTCATTTCATCAGCCAGTGTGCAAATGTAGATATTTTTCACTTTCCTTGTATAAACATATTGTTAGTCCAGCAGGTGTCCATTGTGCTAGAAGAGGGTTGCCAACTACATTTAAGATGCTACATGAATGCAAATATGCTCATAAATAACATACCCAGTTCTCTGTGTGTAACCTTCATCTTGAACAACTACAGTACATAAGTAAATTTATTTATTTATTTATTTATTTATTTATTTATTTATTTTGAGATGTAGTCTTGCTCTGTTATCAGGCTGGAGTGCAGTGACACGATCTTGGCTCACTGCAAGCTCTGCCTCCCGGGTTCATGCCATTCTCCTGCCTCAGCCTCCCGCATAGCTGGGACTACAGGCGCCTGCCACCACGCCCAGCTAATTTTTTGTATTTTTAGTAGAGACAGGTTTTCACCGTGTTAGCCAGGAAGGTCTCGATCTCCTGACCTCCTGATCCGCCCGCCTCGGCCTCCCAAAGTGCTGGGATTACAGGCGTGAGCCACAGCGCCTGGCCGTAAATTTCTCTAAATATGTAGATTCCAGTGTTATACTTATGGAAGTAGGAAAGCAATGGAAGAAACGAAAGGAGAAAAGAATGCAGAATTAATTAAACAGAAGGTGTTATGTTAGTCCACATACCAACCAGAAACTGTGTGTATGTGTGTGTGTGTGTGTCAGCAAAGACGTAGTAAGACATTCAAATTCAAAGATCTTCTGTAGAAGACCACAGTAGTCTAATGAACAAACTATGAAATGTGAATAATACATAGGAATAGAACAATCTGGCCTGTTCATCTCTTGTGCAATTGTGAATTATTTATATAAATATATATACTCACACTGATGAATATATGTGAGTATAAATATATAAATATATGTGTGTCATTGTGTGTGTGTATATGTGTATATATGATTTACAGTATATACATGTAACATAAATATATACATATACACGTTTGTGTATATACATATATACTGTATATTTATATATACCTGCATATATACATGCATATATACCCACATATATACATATATGTATATACCCACATATATGTATATATACCCACATATATACATATATGTAGATACTGTAAATCCTATATATACACACACATTTTTATATGTTTATAAATTTATATTTTTTATTTATTTGTTTACATAAAAGCATTTTTTATATTGTGAAATGCTAAACATATATAGGGAATGATTTTTAGTAGTAATCACTATTATCATAATAGTTCATATTTATTAAGGACCTATTAAACCAGACATTTTAAATTTTAATCCTCATGATACAACTAATAGATAAATCTTTTTATTCTCTATTTTACAAAAAGATATGCCAAAGCATCATCACCATCATTATAGTAAAAATGACATTCATGAATATAGATAACATTTATTAAGTCCAAACTGTTTACCAGCACTTTTTAAAAATTTTTATATAGATTAGCTCATTTAATCTTCATAATAATCTTACAATGTACAACCTATCATTACTCCTATTTTGTAGATGATAAATTAGAACAGAGAGGTTTTGTTTTTTAACTTTTAGTTTAGATACAGGGAGTACATGTGCAGGTTTGTTACATGGGAATATTCCGTGATGCTGAGGACTGGGTAAGGATCCCATCACCTACGTAGTGAGTATAGTACCCAATAGGTAGCTTTTAGCCCATGCCCCCCTCCAAGTAGTCCACAGTGTCTATTATTCCCATATTTATGTCCATGTGTGCTTAACGTTTAGCTCCTACTTATAAGTGAGAAAATGCAGTATTTTATTTTCTATTTCCACATTCATTTGCTTAGGATTACGGCCTCCAGCTCCATCCATGTTGCTGCAAATAACGTGATTTCATTTTTTAATGGCTGTGTAGTATTCCATGGTATATATATACCCATTTTATTTATCCTATTTACCATTAATGGTACTTGGATTGATTCCATGTATTTACTATTGTGAATAGTGAAGCAATGAACATACAAGTGCATGTGTCTCTTTGGTAGACTGATTTATTCTCTTTGAGGTATATATACCCAGTAATGAGATTGCTGGGTTAAATGGTAGCTCGAAAAGAGAGTTTAAGTAACTTGTTCAAGGTCACGTAGCTAGTAAGTGGAAGGGCCAGGGACAGAGAGGATCTGGAATGTTTCCAAGTTATATAGTTAAGTTACAATGGACAAGAGCCTGCTGTGAGCCTTGGGGCTCTGACCTACTGCATCGTAATACCTCCAGTACTAATACATTAATGAGTAACTCATCATTCACAACTGTAAATCATCTACCTGTCAGTGATAATGGACATTTCTGTTCCTTGCCTTTTGATTAGAAATAATTTAAACAAAAAGAGAAAATAACTCATTGAACATCAAGAGTGATTGGATGTGGCTATTATTTTACTTTCATACTGAACTTCTCTGTGCTCTCACAGTTCCTGCATTTTCTCTAATTTTAAAGTGTATATTTCAGTCTCCCTCTTTAGACTCAGACCTCAATGGCCAAAACCACAGCTTATTTCCTCTGTATCATCCCAAAAGCCTTTGCATGCTGTTTGGCAAACATTATTTTGTTAATAAATATTCATTAAACTTAACAGAATTTCATATGTAAACCCCTTTAATCCTGTCCAAACAAGCTGTAAAACAGCTTTTAACATCCTCATTTGCAGTTGTAAAAACCAATGACTGGGGAAGTAATTTGCTCAAGGTTTTAGCTGCTTAGAAATACATCTGAAGCTTGAACTCTGCAATACTGATTCTTAGTCTGAAGTTTTACTATCAGTTCTATGAGAACTTACTAAGTTCTGTGAAAACTATATAGTTCTGCATAAACTATTATATGTAAAATGCAAGCAAAAAGGTGCTTAATAAATGTTAGTTGATTTTTGCCTACAGGTACCACTTATATTCAAAATATCTTTGAATAGAACAAATAAAATAAAGGTAAAAATATCTAAATTTTCAGACATAACATTTGTTTTTACTATAAGAGGGAAAAATGGTCAGGCCACACAAATCGACTCCTTTTTTCAGTGTGCTGCTAAGAAACACAACTAACAACATGATGTGACTAGAATACAGATCATTCTATTGAGTTGTAATAGCTAATTGCATTTGCCCTGCTTCAGAAATGAGCACCTGTGGGCTTTTGTCTGCTGTGAAAATGACTGTAGATGGCAACAAAGCACAGACAGAGACCCCTCTCTACTTGACTTTGGATGTTTACTTCATGCCTTTCTGTGTGATTTTCTTTTTGGTGCAAGTGAATTTTCAGCAAAGGACCAATTTTTCTCTCTTCTTTGATCCTTGTCCCTTGAGGTTTCTGTGCCTAAGTCTTGCTCTCAGCACAAAATTATCTTCCCAGAGCCTGACTGCTCCACATAACACTCCACTACAATCCTAAGCTTGCCACCCAATGGATATGACAGGCTTTTTGCCTCTGAGTATATATTCCATCTCAGCGTAGTACTTTCAGTTTTCTGCTCAGCCTGGACTGTTTACTGTAGGATAAGTTCTTCCTTCCAAAGTATAATAGAAAACCCAAAATTTAGGACAGGAAATCGGCCTTCAATATCAAAAAGATACTCATTCCTGATACTTCAGATATCTTATCTTTGTTTTATCCTAATTTATCCTTTTTATTATTGGCTGGACTGTTTTCACGACTTTTCTTCTTTGACCATTCAATTTCCCTCAGACCACCTGGGACCCACCCATTCTCCTACATTTTGGACTTTACAGCTTGCTATACAGCAATTTGAATCTCTCTGTTTCTGGAGTGTTCAGCAGCTGCTGGCCAGCTGCTTCCTCTGAAACATGTTCTTGTATGTGCCCTACCCTGCTTCCTTTCCTGGATCTGACCTATTCCTCTGCTTACATTCCTTGGTGCTGTTCGTTTCCAGGCACTCTTTACCAATATTAGGACTGAACACTATACTTCCTTTTCCCCACCTACCATCCATCCTTGGTTGCACTCCTTACAATTCAGTAACAAAGATATTCCCAGAATTGAGACTGATAATGTTGCAGGCTTGCTCAGTTCTTGTTTTTTTGTTTTTTTTTTCAATTAGATCACAAATATCAGTTTCCAAAGTGAGTAATTTATCACCTATATTATGTAGATCTTTCTGTATTACATTCTTTAAAATATAAAGAATAGAGGAATTGCAAGAACTCCTTGCAATTTGGGAAAATATTCACAAGGATTGAAGGTATTTGAATAGTTTTAGCTCAAGAAGAATGTAAAGTGTTCATGTGCAGTTAATATTGATTATCAAGACATTAAGGAGGTGACGGCAAATATCAAATAGTTATTCAGGTGTTGTAATGGTTAACCCAAGATGAATGCTGTAAAAGGACGCTCATAAAAAAATCATAGATTATTAGCAGTCATCTGCATAATTATTTCTCTTCTCTATATATATGTATATATAAATAATATTTTTTCATATTCATCCAAAAAATCCTTTTAGAAAATACAGTTAATTATACACTCTTATATCTACTTCAGACATTCTAATTCATTGTATCAGTACATAAAATTTTTTGGAACATATATGTATACTCTATTTTAATAGCACCTAATAGCTATCCTAATTCCTGAAAATATAGGCTGTTGATTCATTAACAAATATGTTTATACACTTGACTCCCATGTACTCAACACCAACAAGGATAATTATAGGATAGTAATAAAATTACATTACAAATAGACTCTACATAGAAAGAAACTTAAATTATTTAAGAAATTACCATAAATATTGGAGACTATGTTTTAGAAAACACACCAAGTTCCCCAGTAACCTAAGAACATTAGAGCACACAGCAAACTTAGATATCAGGTTTCAGAGCAGGACATAAAAACCAACTCTAAGTATTTTAAGTAGAAATACATTTAGTATTGAGAATAAGATGCAAAAGGCATCCCTGGAATGGCTGAAAGAATAGGCTCTGCAGGGCCTTCCAGTAATGACTAACAGAACACTACAGAACTCTCAGGCTGAAGCTGGAATTGTCGAATACAAAACACAAGGTCATAGCTATGATCCAAGGATTAGGACTGCCTCTGTGTCACTGCCACCATTGCCATGGTCCCTGAACATTCACAAAGCAAGTGAATGAACACTGGTGAATGGGTAGGATTGGCACTGCCTTTGTCAAAACTGCCTCTTGACACTTAGGTAGCTGGAGAGTGGACAATGGAATGCTGTTGCCAAGATCCTCATGTCATCATAACTGTGCAAGCCTGTAGATGTAGCCAAAAGAGGAAAATGATTTCCACTTCACTTCTGCCTTCCAAGTGTTTTTAATTGGTGAAACCTAATTTATGTGTAGAACCCTACTGCAAGGAAAGTGAGAAATGTAGTTTTAGCCTTCCAGAATCTACAATATAGAAAACCACATAGGTGGAGGGTGGGATGAAGGCTGAGCAAGTCAACCCATAGTATCTACCACAGAGGCATCTAAATAAACTCCTCTAACTTTAGATGAAGAATATGAAAATCATAGAGGTTAAGTGAGAATACACCTGAACCAGGACATACATTTACCTTTCCTGAGCACATGCCACTGCTAGTCATAGATGTGTCCTCCCTAGATGTGGAAAAACATTTAATGTTATTCAAAATCAAAATCAATATATTTTAAAATGTAACCATTAGAAAATCAAATATCTAATTGCATTTAACTTATGTTAAAAAATTAGACAATAATCTTATTAAAGAGTATATTATATTCCATTTTTGAGAGATGTGCTATGAAGATTTTGGGGAAGAACTGTTTCAGTTGGTATTCATAATGACCTAGAATTACCTAATACTTTCTGATCCACCAATAGTATTACCACATATCAATACATAGCTTCTCCATTTAGTAAAGGCATACTGAAGATTTGCTGAAAGATCTTTAGAGTATAACTCTTCCATTTTTCCAAAACACAATGTCTAATTTAAAATATTATGTTTTTATTTTTTTAAGAGATGGCGTCTCTCTCTGTCACCTAGGGTGGCATGCAATGGCATGATCATAGTTCATTACAACCTCGAACTCCTGGGCTCATGCTACACTCCTGCCTCAGCCTCCCAAGTAGCTGGAACTACAGGCACACACCAACACTCTCAGCTTCGATGTATGTTTTCAACAGCATTTTTTCCAAATGCATAATATTCTCTTTTAATGTTAGAATAAAAATAAGTTTAGCTATTAGATAAAGACAAACTAGACATGTGAAATCTAAAGTGGCTTATTTAGATTGATTCACGGAAAGCATGAGTCAAAAGATCTGAATGTTAGTTTTGATTCTATCATCAATCTAGCTAGGACAAGTCGCTTATTTTTTTTTCAGGGTCTGAATTTCATGATATTTGACTTTGAGATGACTTGACACTTAATAGACTTGTTGGGGAGAGTAAAGCTAGATGGTAGATAATATTAAACAATGTCAAAAGCTAGATACAGTCATCTGATGGTACAATTATTTGTTATTTTTATATTCTACTGCTACTAGTAATATCTCCTTTACTTCAGAGTAAAAAGAAACAGGAAAAATGAACAAGATCTTCTTTTCACACAAGAAACCAAACACCACATATTCTCACTCATAGGTGGGAATTGAACAATGAGAACACATGGACACAGGAAGGGGAACATCACACTCTGGGGACTGTTGTGGGGTGGGGGGAGTGGGGAGGGATAGCATTAGGAGATATACCTAATGCTAAATGACGAGTTAATGGGTGCAGCATACCAGCATGGCACATGTATACATATGTAATTAACCTGCACATTGTGCACATGTACCCTAAAACTTAAAGTATAATAATAATAAAATAAAAAATAAATAAATAAATAAAAGAATAATTGGCCTCTTAATTTGAGCCTGGGTCTTATTTTAGCAAATAACTGATAATGGAAAAGTAGAATGGCTGGAAACCAAGTTGATAACACACAAAATGCTTCTACTTAGTGCAGCTTTATTAAAGATGAGACATTCAGGAAATATGTGTGATTTGTGGTGCCTTGGGAAAGTATCTGGAACTATTAAAGAGAACTTGACATACCTTCTTACTTCCCTTCAGTTGCATACAGGAGTATTTAGTTTCACAAATGTGTTTGTTTTTTCTGATTTTAATTTGATGTGTTTTCTAACACTAGCAGATTTTAGCCCAAGCTGACCTAAAGGGGCTCTTGTGTCCCTAGTTAATATTCCCCCACATTTTGCCATGAGATCTTGTCTTATATTCTTTCATCGACTTTATGGCATAAATATTATTCTTTGGCCAACTTTATTCTGAATTTTCTATTCTTTATTTTGTCAATTACTCTATCTGAGACAGTTGAACAGACTCAGACTTCACTCCTAACATTTAGCTCACCATTGCAGGCTTTGCCTTCCATTTTTTGGCCCCATCTTGTGTATATTAGCCTTTTTTAGGTCTTTATATTGCTTACTTTTTATTTATCCCTGAGATTTACAAATATAGGCATACCTCAGAGATATTGTAGGTTCAGTTCCAGACTGCTGTAATAAAGCAAATATCAAAATGAAATGAGACACACAATATTTTTGGTTTCCTAGTGCATATAAAAGTTATCCTTACACTATACTGTAGTCCATTAAGTGTACCATTGCATTATGCCTGCAAAAACAATGTACCTACCTTAATTTCAAAAAACTGTATTGCTAAAAAATGCTAACGATCATCTCAGCCTTTAGCAAGTCATAATCTTTTTGCTGGTGGAGGGTCTTGCCTCCATGTTGACAGCTGCTGACTGATCAGGGTGATGGTTGCTGAAGGCTGAGATGGCTGTGGCAATTTCTTAAAACAAAACAATAATAAAATTTGTTGCTTCTATTGACTCTTCCTTTCATGAAAGATTTCTTTGTAACATGCTGTGCTTTTTGATAATATTTTAACCACAATAGAACTTCTTTCAAAATTGGAGTCAATCCTCTCAAACCTCATTGCTGTTTTATGAGTTATGTTTATGTAATATTCTAAAATCTTTGTTGCTATTTCGACAGTGTTCACCAGGAGTAGATTTCATTTCACAAAATTCTTTTTTTTTCATCCATAAGAAGCAACTTTGCATCCATTCAACTTCGATCATGAGATGGCAGTTATTCAGTCACATCTTCAGGTCCACTTCTAATTCTACTTCTCCTGCTATTTCCACCACATCCGCAGTTACTTCCTCCATTGAGGTGTTGAACCCCTCAAAGTCATCCATAAGGGTTGGAATAAATTTCTTCCAACTCTTGTTAATGTTGCTATTTTGACCTCCTCCCATGAATCATGAATGTTTCTTCAGATTATGAGACTACCATGCTACCTACTGCATTAATGAGGCACCTACAAATGTTCTGAATGGCACCTAGAATGATGAATCCTTCCCAGATGGTTTGCAATGGATTTTTCCCAGATTCGCCAAAGGAATCACTATCTACGGAGTGTTCACCTTATAAACTGTATTTCTTAAATAATGAGACTTGAAGCCGGGTGCGGTAACTCACACCTGTAATCCCAGAACTTTGGGAGGTTGAGGCAGGTGGATCACCTGAGGTCAAGAGTTTGAGACCATCCTGGCCAACATGGTGAAACCCCGTCTCTACTAAAAATACAAAAATTAGCCGGGTATGGTGGCACATGCCTGTAATCCCAGCTACTCAGGAGGCTGAGGCAAGAGAATCATTTGAACCCAGCAGGCAGAGGTTGCAGTGAGCCGAGGTCGCGCCACTGCACTCCAGCCTGGGTGATAGAGTGAGACTCGGTCTTAAAAAAAAAAAAAAAAGACTTGAAAGCTGAAATTACTCCCTGATTCATAGATGGGCTGGATAAAAACATTCACATCCTTGCCCATCTCCATCAGAGATCTTGGGTGACTAGGGGCATTGTCAATGAGCAGTAATGTTTTGAAATAAATCTTTTTTTTTTTTCCCTGAGCATTAGCTGTCAACAGTGGGCTTACAATATTCAGTAAACCATACTGTAAACAGATGTGCTGTCATCCAGGCTTTATTGTTCCATTTATGGAGCACAGACATAGTAGATTTAGCACAATTTGTAAGGGACCTAGAATTTTCTGAATGATAAATGAACACTGGTTTCAGTTAAAGTCATCAGCTGCATTAGCCCCTAACAAGAGAGTCAGCCTGTCCTTTGAAACTGTGAAGCCAGGCATCAACTTCTTTCTATCTATGAAAGTCCTAGATGGCATTTTCTTCCAACAGGAGGTTGTTTTGCCTACACTGAAAATGTGCTTTTCAGTGTAGCCACTTTAATCAATTATCTTAGCTAGATCTTAAGAATAACTTGCTGCACCTTTACATTAGCACCTGCTACTTCACCTTGCACTCTTATGTTATGGAGATGGCTTCTTCCCTTAAACCTTATGAACCAACCTTTGCTAGCTTCCAACTTTTCTTCTGCAGCTTCCTTATTTCTCTCAGCCTTCATAGAATTGAGGAGAGTAGGGGCTTTGCTCTGGGTTAGGCTTTGGCTTAAGGAAATGTTGTGGCTGGTTTGATCTTCTATCCAGACCACTCAAACTTTCACCATCTCAGCAAAAAGGCTATTTCACTTTTTTACCATTTGTGTGTGAACTGGAGTAGCAATTTTAACCTTCTTCAAGAACTTTTCCTCTGCATTGACATCTTGGCTGTCTGGCACAACAGGATTAGTTTCAGCCTATCTTAGTCAATATGCCTTCCTCCATAAGCTTAATCCGTTCTAGATTTTGATTTAAAGTGATAGTTGGGTGACCCTTACTTTCACTTGAACATTGAAAGCGTTATTAATTGGCCTAATTTCAATATTGTTTAGTCTCAGGGAATATGGAGGCCTGAGAATAGGGAGAGAAACAGAGGAACAGCCTATCAGTGAAGCAGTCAGACATACTGAACATTTATCAATTAAGTTGGTTGTCATATGGGCATGGTTTGTGGTGCCCCAAAACAATTACAATAGGAACATCAAAGATCATTGATCACAGATTACCCTAACACATGTAACAAAATACTGAAAAAATTTGAGATATTGCAAAAATTATCAAAATGTGACACCGAGACACAAACTGAGCACATGCTATTGCTTGATGCTGAATTGCCACAAACTTTCAATTTGTGAAAAAAAATGCAGTATCTGTGAAGCACATTACTGTGAAGTACAGTAAAATGAGGCACGTCTGTATAGCACATCGTGGTCTATGGAGTCCCGCCTTTTTTGGTTCAACTTAGGTTTTAACAATTTATGCATGTAGTTGCACATAACAGTAGTTCATTCATTTTCAATATTCTCTAACAACCTGTTATATAAATATACTACAGTTTGTTTTTTCCTTTTCTTGTCAAGGCAAAAATACTTTTATTTTTCAAGTTTTTTGCTGTATGAACATTTTTGTACATATTTTGATTTGTACACGATTGCACATACACATTGAAGATTTTTCCTTAAGTGTGTGTGTAGGAGTGGAATTACTTAGTCAATTTAGAGTAAATTTATGGTCAAATTTATAAAATAACTTCAAATTGCTTTCCAGAGCTTATGCCAATGGATACATGCATTAGTTCTATGTAAGAGTCACTCTTACTTGTTGTTCCACATGTCTGTCAGATTGGCTTTGTAAGATGTAATCATTTTTACCAATCTAGAAGCAAAATGGTATTTATCTGTGATCTGAACTTGCATTTCCCTGATAACTAGTGAGATGGACTGCATTTTCTTATGTTTTTGACCATTCGTGTTTCCTCTTCTGTGAAATAGCTCTTCATGTCTCATTTCCATTTTATTAATTGGTCCATTGTCACTTTCTCATTGATTTAAAGGAGTGCTTTACATACTAAGATCATCATTATCTTGTTGACTGTATGCCATGCAAATTCCTTCTCCCAGTTTGTTGATTTTTTTTCTACATTACTTACAGTATTTTTGACTATTATAGTTAATTTAATGTAATTGAATTTATCCTTAATGTTTTCATAATTCCCACTTTTGTCTTAAATAAATGTATCCCTACATTGAGGTAATGAAATATTCTTTTGCTTTTGTAAAGTATAAAGTTTTTGCTTTTCGCATGTAATTAATTTATTTGGAATTAGTTTTTATGTATAAATGAGAAGAAGATCAACTCTATATTTTCAATATCAATAAATAATTGGGCAAAAAAATTTTAATGCCATTTGTTCTGTTCCCAATGATGGCAATACCATTTCTCTTATGTATAATTTTCCACTTATATATGGCCGTTTCTGAGTCTTTGTTTTATATATTTACCCCTTGAGCCAATGTCATCCTTTTTAAATTATTATAGCATTATAATAATTCTTGCTATATTATCTGGTAGGACATATTCCCTCCAAGTCATTATTCTTCCTCAGGAGTGTTTTAGCCAGTTTTATTCTTTGTTATTCTCCTCAATTTTAGAATCAACTTGTTCATTTTGTCCAAAACACTGAAAATTATTAACCTCCAAAATTTGTGGAGAAAACTACTACTTAAAGGTTCCTCTCGCCTGAAGCATTTAATCCTCTTACCCCACTTTTTCATCGTCTGCAATTTACTTGCAGAGTAAATAGAACCTGTTAGAGGTACCTTCTTTAATTTCCCTGTACCAGTGATATAGACTTATCTACATCCATATACATCTATTCCTGTTTTCCTCCTACTAACCAGGCTACTAGGTTTTGTCTCTTTATCCAAGGATAAAATTTCAGCGTGCTCAGAATAAGATTCTTTTACTTCCCTGTAGGGTCTTGCCTCTCTTTATTTTCCATCTGCAATTTCTCTTTTCTCTGTAAGTATGTAAGCATGTTCACATTTTTGCTAAAAATAGAACAAAAGAAAAGAAGCAAAGTACATAACATAACCCTCTTTATCTCTCCTTTATTTCCCTATGGCTCCTGTAGTATCTGCCTTCCCCTCTTTACAGCCAGACTTATCAGAACAGTTGTCTATGTTCACCATCTATTCTCACTCAGTTTCCACTCAGTGCACAGCCAACTGCCATCTGGCTACTGTCCTCACCACCCCATGAACCTACTGGCCAGGGTCCCCAGTAATAACACATTTGGAGTCATTTTCTTACTTGAAGTCTTGATATTTGAATTATCTTATCTCTCTATCTCTTAAAAGCTATTCTTTTTTATAGCTTCATACTTTTCTGACTTTTTTCTTTTCCCCTCTAAGTTCTATAGGCTCCTTTGTGAATTCTCTTTTCTCAGTTGTCATTTAAAATGACTGGACCTTAGGGGCCCTCTTCCCTTTTCCCTGTGGACTCTCACCTGGGTGATCCTCAATCATCAGATCTCTACTTGCTACGTATAGATTGATATCCCCCAAGTTGTAATCTCTAGCACATCCCTCTTTCCTCAGCATGAAGGCTATCACACTATCTGACATCTCCATTCTAACTCAACTTGCAAACATAGCAACGCTACTGGTCATCTTTCATCCTGCACTCCCATGCAGTACTTTTCCTCCTGCCATACTCCATACCTCAGCTAGAAAGTTGATGGAAGTACTGGCCATACAATTGATCAAGCCAGAATCCTCAGGTTCATCGTGGATCCTTCCTCATCTTTTCCTAACACATTCAATTAACCAAAAAATCTTGTGGACTCTAACTCCCAAAGACAACTAATATATGTATAATAGCACAATTTAATATTTTTCAAGTCTAGAAAGGAACAATTAGGAGCAGATAATCAACACGAAGAAAATCATTAGAAGGGGAAGGATTACAGCATGGATATCAGGAGTGTTGGACAAGGTGCAAACACGGGACAGAATTGAGATTATGGCAAGCAGTTGATGGCGTTTCAGATGACCCATGCCACAAGATTCAGTGGCCCAGTCATAGGAAAACTAGAGCTCAGGATTAGAAAAGCCCAATATAGCAAGAACAAGATAATAAGAACAAACTCACCTAATAGGACTAGAGAATAAAGAGAGGAAGTCAATCAAGGAGGAGACTTGCGTATTAGTCCGTTTTCATGCTGCTGGTAAAGACATAACTGAGACTGGGTAATTTATAAAGAAAAAGAGGTTTAATGGACTCACAATTTCCCATGCCTGGGGAGGCCTCACAATCATGGCAGAAGGCAAAAGGGACGTCTTACATGGTGGCTGACGAGAGAGAAATGAGGACCAAGTGAAGGAGGTTCCCCCTTATGAAACCATCAGATCTTGTGAGACTTATTCACTACCATGAGAACAGTATGGGGGAACTGCCTCTATGATTCAATTATCTCCCACCAGGCCCCTCCGACAACATGTGGGAATTATCGGAGCTACAGTTCAAGATGATATTTGGGTGGGGACACAGCCAAACCATATCAACTTGGTTACCAGACAGATCAGTTCCTAAAAGCCTGGAGTTCCAATATCGGATAAATGGGGTCTCAATGATAAATCACTTCACTTTAGTTCTGAAGTCTATCACTCTCTTCTTACCTGGAGATACAACTGACTTCTGGATCTGTAGCAAGACAGTTTTGATACAAGAAAATATGAAGGAAATTCAGTGATCTAGTTGGATAACACAAGTAGAAATTTAAAACACATGAAAAAATGCTCATCATCACTGGCCATCAGAGAAATGCAAATCAAAACCACTATGAGATATCATCTCACACCAGTTAGAATGGCAATCATTCAAAAGTCAGGAAACAACAGGTGCTGGAGAGGATGTGGAGAAATAGGAACACTTTTACACTGTTGGTGGGACTGTAAACTAGTTCAACCATTGTGGAAGTCAGTGTGGCGATTCCTCAGGGATCTAGAACTAGAAATACCATTTGACCCAGCCATCCCATTACTGGGTATATACCCAAATGACTATAAATCATGCTGCTATAAAAACACATGCACACGTATGTTTATTGCGGCATTATTCACAATAGCAAAGACTTGGAACCAACCCAAATGTCCAACAATGATAGACTGGATTAAGAAAATGTGGCACATATACACCATGGAATACTATGCAGCCATAAAAAATGATGAGTTCATGTCCTTTGTAGGGACATGGATGAAACTGGAAACCATCATTCTCAGTAAACTATCGCAAGAACAAAAAACCAAACACCGCATATTCTCACTCATAGGTGGGAATTGAACAATGAGATCACATGGACACAGGAAGGGGAATATCACACTCTGGGGACTGTGGTGGGGAGGGGGGAGGGGGGAGGGATAGCATTGGGAGATATACCTAATGCTAGATGACGAGTTAGTGGGTGCAGCGCACCAGCATGGCACATGTATACATATGTAACTAACCTGCACAATGTGCACATGTACCCTAAAACTTAAAGTATAATAAAAAAAAAAGAAATTTAAATGTACTGTTTACTATATTCCAGGTATAGTTTGGCACTTTTTAAATCATTTACCATGATGATGTCAATTAAGCTTCATAAAATAGTGTAAGTACCATTATTATTTCCATCTTATAGATGAAGAAAGTGAGGCTTGCAAAGGTAATTTTCTGAGGAAAAACATCTGGTAAGTAGTGGAGATAGAATTCAAGGCCTGCAGTCTGGCTCTAGAGCCCCTGATTTTACCTGTGATGAAAAAGTGTTTCTTGTTAATATACTATGAACATTATTTGTGTCTCCATTTTGCAGATAGAAAAATAGTCCAAGAGAGATTTAAACAATTTGTATTTTGTAGTTTAGACAGTTCTAGAACTCAGATTCTCAAGTCTAGTGCTCATATTTTTATAGTCTTCTGTCTATAAAATCTATTAATGAAGGATTATGCTTTACTTTGTCTTAAGAGACATTTTTTTTTAAATCTTAGAAGAGTTAAGATGCTATCTTTCTTAGATCTAATAGTGGAGACCAAAGTAGCTCTCTTCCAGCTATGTGATGCTGTGTTTCACAGTAAGCCTGGCTTTTGTCTTTATGAAGACATAATACTTTATTAGGATCATCCTAGGTACACAAGGTCTCAGGCAGAAATAAGATTAGATCCTCAGCCACATGTCGCACTTCAGAGAAAATCTAATTCACAATCTTGTACAGTCTGACAAATATCTCCATTAACAAATCTTAATCATGTGGGTGGAAGAAAGGAGGGTGACCAAAATAAAGCTGCTCAAATATATTTCAGCTATTAAATGCTGAAGTGCTGCAGACACAAAGGCTTGAATTGTGTCATTCCATTATCAGTGAAATATAAACTACAAAATATACCATGATGAGACACACAACTCAGTGATACTGTGAAGTTCTTGAGTGTCTGGTTCCTCTCTTTCTTTGGCTCAAAAATTTTTTACTTGCGGAATCTATATCCTACAAGACAAAGCCCCAAGTTACTTCTTCAAGTTCAATTGCTCTAACCTGCTGGATATCCCACACTGCTCTCAGTTGTCCTTATTTTGCTTCTGATCCTTGCTCTTGCCTGCCTCTTGGGTTTTGACACACTACTTTGGTTTTCAGCTTTGATCCTTAGGACTCAGGTGTTTAGTACCCTGATGACACAATCCAGCACCACCCTCACTCAGGCCTTGGGCCAGCTACAAGCTAGAAGGCAACAGGACAACATTTAAAGACCATTGAAAAAGGATTAACAATTCTATAGCCTGCCAAGAGGTTGAAAAATGTTTATGATTTTATGAGAATTTAGAGTTCTTACATATCATTTATGAAAAAAAATACTTGCCTCCCAAACACTCAAGTAAAACAAACTTAGGTCTTTTCTTTTATTATTATACTTTAAGTTCTAGGGTACATGTGCACAACGTGCAGGTTTGCTACATATGTATACATGTGCCATCTTGGTGTGCTGCACCCATTAACTCGTCATTTACATTAGGTATATCTCCTAATGCTATCCCTCCCCTCTCCCTCTACCCCACGACAGGCCCTGGTGTGTGATGTTCCCCTTCCTGTGTCCAAGTGTTCTCATTGTTCAATTCCCACCTATGAGTGAGATCATGCGGTGTTTGGTTTTTTGTCCTTGCAACAGTTTGCTGAGAATGATAGTTTCCAGCTTCATCCATGTCCCTACAAAGGACATGAATTCAACCTTTTTTATGGCTGCATAGTATTCCATGGTGTATATGTGCCACATTTTCTTAATCCTGTCTATCACTGATGGACATTTGGGTTGGTTCCAAGTCTTTGCTATTGTGAATAGTGCCGCAATAAACATATGTGTGCATGTGTCTTTATAGCAGCATGATTTATAATCCTTTGGGTATATATTCAGTAATGGGATGGCTGGGTCAAATGGTATTTCTAGTTCTAGATCCTTGAGGAATTGCCACACTGTCTTCCACAATGGTTGAACTAGTTTATGGTCCCACCAACGGGGTAAGTGTTCCTATTTCTCCACATCCTCTCCAGCACCTGTTATTTCCTGATGATCGCAATTCTAACTGGTATGAGATGGTATCTCATTGTGGTTTTGATTTGCAATGCTCTGATGGCCAGTGATGATGAGTATTTTTTTTTCATGTGTCTGTTGGCTGAATAAATGTCTTCTTTTGAGAAGTGTCTCTTCATGTCCTTCACCCACTTTTTGATGGGGTTGTTTGATTTTTTCTTGTAAATTTGTTTGAGTTCTTTGTAGATTCTGGATATTAGCCCTTTGTCAGATGTGCAGATTGCAAACATTTTCTCCCATTCTGTAGGTTGCCTATTCACCCTGATGGTAGTTTCTTTTGCTGTGCAGAAGCTCTTCAGTTGAATTAGATCCCATTTGTCAATTTTGGCTTTTGTTGCCATTGCTTTTGGTGTTTTAGACATGAAGTCCTTGCACATGCCTATGTCCTGAATGGTATTGCCTAAGTTTTCTTCTAGGGTTTTTATGGTCTTAGGTCTAACATTAAAGTCTTTAATCCATCTTGAATTAATTTTTGTATAAGGTGTAAGGAAGCGATCCAGTTTCAGCTTTCTACATATGGCTAGCCAGTTTTTCCAGCACCATTTGTGAAATAGGGAATCCTTTCCCCATTTCTTGTTTTTGCCAGGTTTGTCAAAGATCAGATGGTTGTAGATGTGTAGTATTATTTCTGAGGGCTCTGTTCTGTTCCATTGGTCTTTATCTCTGTTTTGGGACGAGTACCATGCTGTTTTGGTTACTGTAGCCTTGTAGTATAGTCTGAAGTCAGGTAGCATGATGCCTTCAGCTTTGTTCTTTTGGCTTAGGATTGACTTGGCGATGCGGGCTCTTTTCTGGTTCCATATGAACTTTAAAGTAGTTTTTTCCAATTCTGTGAAGAAAGTCATTGGCAGCTTGATGGGGATGGCATTGAATCTATAAATTACCTTAGGCAGTATGGCCATTTTCACGATATTGATTCTTCCTATCCATGAGCATGGAATGTTCTTTCATTTGTTTGTGTCCTCTTTTATTTTGTTGAGCAGTGTTTTGTAGTTCTCCTTGAAGAGGTCCTTCACGTCCTTTGTAAGTTGGATTCCTAGGTATTTTATTCTCTTTGAAGCAATTGTGAATGGGAGTTCACTCAAGATTTGGCTCTCTGTTTGTCTGTTATTGGTGTATAAGAATGCTTGTGATTTTTGCACATTGATTTGGCATCCTGAGACTTTGCTGAAGTTTCTTATCAGCTTAAGGAGATTTTGCACTGAGACGATGGGGTTTTCTAAATATACAATCATATCATCTGCAAACAGGGACAATTTGACTTCCTCTTTTCCTGATCGAATACCCTTTATTTCTTTCTCCTGCCTGACTGCTCTGGCCAGAACTTCCAACACTATATTGAAAAGGAGTGGTGAGAGAGGGCATCTCTGTCTTGTGTCAGTTTTGAAAGGGAATGCTTCCAGTTTTTGCCCATTCAGTATGATATTGGCTGTGGGTTTGTCATAAATAGATCTTATTTTTTGAGATACGTCCCATCAATACCTAGTTTATTGAGAGTTTTTTTAGCATGAAGTGCTGTTGAATTTTGTCAAAGGCCTTTTCTGCATCTATTGAGATAATCAAGTGGTTTTTGTCTTTGGTTCTGTTTATATGCTGGATTACATTTATTGATATTTGTATGCTGAACCAGCCTTGTATCCCAGGGATGAAGCCCACTTGATCATGGTGGATAAGCTTTTTGATGTGCTGCTGGATTTGGTTTGCCAGTATTTTATTGAGGATTTTCTCATCGATGTTCATCAGGGATATTGGTCTAAAATTCTCTTTTTTTGTTGTGTCTGTGCCAGGCTTTTGTATCAGGATGATGCTGGCCTTATAAAATGAGTTAGGGAGGATTCCCTCTTTTTCTATTGATTTGAATATCTTCATAAGGAATGGGACCAGCTCCTCCTTGTACCTCTGGTAGAATTCGGCTGTGAATCCGTCTAGTCCTGGACTTATTTTGGGTGGTAAGCTATTAATTATTGCCTCAATTTCAGAGCCTGTTATTGGTCTATTCAGGGATTCAACTTCCTGGTTTAGTCTTGGGATGCTGTATAGGAATTTATCCATTTCTTCTAGTTTTTCTAGTTTATTTGCATAGAGGTGTTTACAGTATTCTCTGATGGTAGTTTGTACTTCTGTGGGATTGGTGGTGATATCCCCTTTATCATTTTTTATTGCGTCTATTTGATTTTTCTCTCTTTTCTTCTTTATTAGTCTTGCTAGCGGTCTATCAATTTTGTTGATCTTTTCAAAAAACTAGCTCCTGGATTCATTGATTTTTTGAAGGGTTTTTTGTGTCACTATCTCCTTCAGTTCTGCTCTGATCTTAGTTATTTCTTGCCTTCTGCTGGCTTTTGAATGTGTTTGCTCTTGCTTCTCTAGTTCTTTTAATTGTGATGTTAGGGTGTCAATTTTAGATCTTTCCTGCTTTCTCTTGTGGGCATTTAGTGCTATAAATTTCCCTCTACACACTGCTTTAAATGTGTCCCAGAGATTCTGGTATGTTGTGTCTTTGTAAACTTAGGTCTTAACTTAAATGCAAGCCTTCCTGGAGAATATAGATAGGAAAGCAAAGAGCATTATGGAATGAAACTTGCAACATCGTATGTACACATGTATGTACATATAATGCATTATAAGTATATATGCAATCTAAAATTTCAATGAATAATAACAGGCTGTCCAGGAATGTGCTCTATTAAGCACTATGCATGCTAAGGACTCTGGAAACTGAAAAGACAAATATATGTGACATCTTGAAATAAATATAAAATCTCTAACTAATTTTGCTTTTACTGTAGAAAGATAACAGCATGAACTAAAATCCAACAGTGTCATGAATTTTTGATTATTGAATTGAGATAAAAGTCAATCAAATGAAATTTTATCATGAACAGTAATTTGAAGCTACTTTGAGTATAAGGTTTTCGCAGTAATCACAAACATTAATTTGATAAAACATGTAACCAACTAATGTTAGAAAATTAAGGAAATACTGAAATATTAAATTTCCCAATGTAATTAAAAGCTAAAATAAGATACTTGCAAAGTGCCATATGTTTATTATCCCACAGTGTTGAATAAAGTAAAAATCAATTCGTTAGAATGGGATAAAAGACACATGTCCACTCACTTATATATTTAAGTATTTTCATTATTAACATCTTTATTTAAATGAAGTTTTTAAAGACTATATTGTCCAAGAAATGAATTATCTTGCATGGAAATTTAAATATTACTAATTAAGTTTTAAAATGTCATCATCCTAGCTCTTGAAGTTATTATTTTTAGTACTTATTACCTATTCAAATGCAAGTTTACAAAAGTTGAACTAGTCTGTGAGATTGTCATATAAGTATAAAATCAAGAAGATTAATGTCCACAGTATATTTTAGTTTCATTTCTCATTTTGAAAGCCATTTATTTTAAAGAAAAATTCTTTCTTGATTAGAGCTCATTACAATTAAAAATACATTTAGTACCAGAGAGCCAGGCACAAGAAACATAATTTCCTGCAAAATCATGGAAATTGTCCTGCAAAAACATGGACAAAAAGCATGTCATTTTAACACAGATATCTTTATTTTAGTGAATGGATAATTAACTTCTATTTTTAGTGAGAGGGCAAATGTACATAAACTTAAAATCCTCCCATTACAAATAATCAGAAATAATGAATCAAATACAACAAATATTATTTAAATATGTAAGTGAAGGAAAGGGAGATCACCAGGTAACACAGGGGATGAAAGAGCTGAAAATCAGCATGACACTCAATGGACATTCATACTGTGTGTGTCCTGTTGGCTGATGGAGGGGAGAGAAGGAAAAACGGATCCCTTGCATCAAGAGTTTGGTTTTTAATGGTCATGGAAAGGAGCTGGGGGGATGTGCAACTGAGCTGTTCAGGGAAAAAGAAGGCCTAAAAAATAATCTTCCTACTGTCAGGGATGTGGTGAGCAACAATGAAGCTAATGACTTCCTGTCCTTTCACATCCTACCTCCAGGAAATCAAAACCCTGAGACTCTGCATCTATCCCATTTACAGTACCCATATGATCTGAGATCCACTTCTCTTCAAACACACACACACACACACACACACACACACACACACACACAAGAAAGGGAACATAAAAAACTGATTTTGAGCCAGTGGTATCCTTGGCTACTTTGCAAAAGCACAGCAAAATATGTTCTACAGGGATATGACCAGGATGCAGTTCCAAAAGGTACTCATAGGATAAATACAACAAATGTTTTTAAAAACCTCTTGAAGAAAGACTCACAATAAAAAATTATAAGTCATAAGAAAAACAAACAAGGAACAAGTTAGTAGAAACCATAGATAGATTAGATCCCCAACCCTTAAGATAGACTGACAAATATAACTTTTATATAACTAGATAAAAATAACTATATATAACAACTATATACTTAAATAGCTATAGATATATAATCATCTACATAAGATATATAACTTTAGAGAAGATATGTAACTATGTAAGATATATATCTTCATAAAATTTTAAATTGTAATATGAAAAATAAAGCACATTATATAAAAAAGAATAGGTCCATTTTAAAAGGCAAACAGATCTGTTGAAAAGGAAAATGTAGGCACTGACATTTAAAACTAAATCAACAAATTAGAGCATATTAGACATAGCTGAAAAGAAATAGATGAAAGGAAAATATGTTAGTAAGATTAATAGACAACAATGATAGAAGAAAAGGTTCTGATATTCATCTAATAGGAATACTGAGAGAGAACAGAGAGAATGGCGAAGAGACCATATTCAAAGTGATAAATTGTTAAAATTTTCCCCAAACCCATGAGGTTTGTGAAACTTCACATTCAAGAAGCTCAAAAAGTCTTAAGAATCATAAATAACCTTTGAAAAAATAAAGATACAGTAAATATAAATCCCCAACCAAGGCACATCACAATACACTGAAGATAAAGAAAATGCATTAAGAAACCAGAAAGAAAATAGGGAGCACCTACTGATGAACCAAAATTAGAGTGAAATGAGAGCACAATTTTCCATAGAAGAAAAAAGACAGACAAAATATTTTCAAAAACAAAATATTATTCAAGAATTAGAGAAGATAATTATATTTCAGGAAAACATTTCCTGCTTATTGACAGAATGAGAGAAAAGTAAGAGATATAATTAAGAAAGAAAATGGGTATGGTTTTGTGTGTGTGTTTCTTGTACTTGGGATTTGTTTTTTGTTTTGTTTTGTTTTGCTTTTGTTTTTTTGGTCTGTCTCTGGTTTGTCTCGTTGCAGCTCTCCTCTCAGGTACTCTGTCCCGAGAATTTCATCTGTCTGGGTCTCCTCAAACATTAGGCTCTACATGGATCACTCTCCGCATGCTGTTGGCTGGAAATTCAAGTTTTTTTTTTTTTAACCTATGTATTCATAGTTTTTCATCCTTTTTAGAGAAGTTTGGCCATTATTTCTTCAAAACTTTTTATTCTCACTGTCTTTTTCAGGGAGTCCAATTTTGCATATCTTAGACTTTGTAAAGTTGTCACAGTTTTGTGGGTGTTTTGTTTGCTTTGCTTTGCTTTGTTTTGTTTTCTAATCCTTTTTTCTATTTGTTTAATTTTGGATCAGTTCCATTGCTATGTCTTCAAATCACTAACCTTCCCTTCAACGTCTAATTTGTCATTCATCTCTTCCAACGTACTTTTCGTCTTATATCTTGTAGATTCTGTCTCTATAAGTTTGATTTGAATCTTTCTCATATCTCATATTTCTACTTAACTTTTTGAACATCTGGAATACAGTTGTAATAACTGTTTTGGTGCCCTTATCTGGTAATTCTAACATCTGGATCAATTTATGATCTGTTTTGATTGATTGATTTTTCTCCTCATTTGGGTCTTATTTTCCTGTTTCTATGCATGCCTTCTTGAGCTGTGTTCTGCAATGTAGTTGTTTAGAAACAGTTTGATTCTTTTAGGTCTTGCTTTTAAGATTTGTTAAGCAGCACAAGACCGTATCGAATCTGGAGGAGAATATCTGTAACTACCGAAGCAATATCCTACCAAATGTTTCATAAATCATGAAGTTATTCAGTCTGGCTACTGGGCACAGGTACAATTCTTGGCCCTCTATGAATGCTGGGCATTATTTTCTCTGATCATTTCAGCTTTATTCTTTCCCAGGTCTTGGGAACTTTCCTTACATGCATGTGCTGATATAAACCTTTTAGAATACTAAAAGGAGCTTCTGCAGATCTCTGGTCTGTCTCTGTGCAGCTCTCCCCTCAGGTACTCCGTCTCATGAATTTCATCTGTCTGGGTCTCCTCAAACACTCGGCTCTCTATGAATCCCTCTCCCTGTGCTGTTGCCCGGAAACTCTCTCATGGTAGTAAGTTCCAGCAATAGGGCTCACCTTGTTTGTTTTCCATTTCTTAGGGATGACTACTCTTCATTCTCTGATAGCTGACGTCTTGGAAACCATTGTTTCATATGTGTTGCCAGGTTGCTTTTTTTTTATTGCTTCAGGCTGGAGGGTGAATCCAGTCCCACCTACTCCATCTTGCTCAGAAGTGGACACCTCTTCAGAATATAATTGTAAAATGTAACGTATGGATTTGTTTTTACCTGTTTGTGTAGCTAAGAAGGAAATAATTCCAGGTGGATCATTTGGCTAGTTGTATTTCTTTTTCCTTCATGAGCAGAATAATTCTATTTGTGAGCCCTCCTTGGATAAACTGCACATGAGGAAATTTTGCTTTGTTACTGTCTCTAACATCTTCTTTCCCTAGCGCCTCTCTCCCTTGCAAGAAGTCAGAGCCTCCATGCTGCTGTGGGATCAATCAGGGATCCCGTTACAGAGACCACCATCATCAATTTCACATGCTTACAATCCCCCACAAACTCTCCACCGTTGACCTATTTTAGATCTTTTTCTTTCAAGTCCCTACTTTAAGTTAGGAAACTGAAAGTAAGTCTATGTTGATGGGTTAATGTAAAATTGTCCTTTTGTAATTGAAACATTCTGAAGAGCTTGAATTCACAAAAATGACAAACTCTGAGGAGAAAATTTTGGAGTGGCAGCAGGCTACCAGGAGCAATATATTAGCCTGGTTACAGTAGGTGAAACTATTTTGCAGTTCCAAGGGCCAGAACCACTTTCGGTTCTCAACTCATGGTTTATCAAACTAAGCCCTTTATTACCAAGTTCTGCCTTTCTCATTTCTAAAATATAGCATATTACTTCATTTTCTAATTAGCTCCTATATATTCAGGCCATATTCCACATACTCATTTTACCTCTCCTGTGACCTATGAATATATGATACAAATATGAATTTTTGAAATTTTATAAGTGTATAAGAATTGTGCATTAAATGAATCTATCAACCTAACTTTACTTTGAGAACTTCTGTTATGAATTTTTTTCATAAATGTCTAATTCTCTATGAAGCAGAAAATTAATAGAATTCAAAATAGTTTTTCTTTTTCCCTTGAATGAAACAAAATAAATCAAATGCTTAAATAATCAAATTAAATATCCATTATTTCTGATAACCATATGGCTTTGCACTAAATTACAGATATAAACAAAAATTTTATGAAATTACAATGCAAAACATGGGAACTATGTCAGTGATTTCTTCATTAAATCACAGAGCTGGAGGGTGCATTTAGAGGTTATCCAAGGCAGCCAGTGGTCTTCAGACACTAAGCGCCTACAATAGTACTGAAGTTTAACTCTAAGAAAACTTTATTATATTCTGTGCAAATGTATTTCAAAATTCATGTTTCATTACAGGTGTATAGGCCTTTTAGTAATTAGGATAATTTGGACAGAAAGTTGAAATCTGTTACATTAGTATTGGGAAGATAAATTACAAATAAACAATTAGTAAATGTTTAGTTTTCTAAGGTCTATGGTTATCAAGACCTATAGGTGGTTTAGTGGGAATAACAAGAAGTTTTAATTCTGTTCTAGTTCTGTCACTTACTTTGCCAACTTGTCAAATCACTTAACTTCCATGAGAATAATTGTGCGCTATTTTAAAGTATAGATAACAGGTACCTTGCAGGAGTTTTATACGATTCAGAGTTTGTATACAATTCTAAGTATTCGGTTCTCAATAAATGAGGTTGTTACGATTGCTATTGGGAAAAGACTGTGCCCTTTGATGGGTAACCTTCTCTCTATTTTCTAGAAAACAAGCAACCAAACTGATGCCACATGAAGGAAAAGAAAAATCTCTTTTTTCTTGGCTTTTCCCAGTCCTGGAGCACCAATAATTAGCTTTTCCTTCCTTTAAAAAGCCATGAAGGGGCTAAGAAGCTAGGAATAGTACTGAGCTACAATGAGTACAGAGAAAGGCCTATACTCTTTCAAGTCTGTATCACAGGAAACGTTGTGACCTCACATTCTAAGTCTTGAGAGCACACACAAGCCCAAGGAATTAAAAAAAGGAGAGAAAGAGATTCTGCTCAAATTCAAAGAATAACTAAATAAATTAACTAGTAATTGTTAAAAATTAATATTTATTGAGAACGTTTCAACTCTATCCAGTTGATTCTCTTTCATTATTTACTCAGCATGTGTGTTTCCCCTGGCATGGCCTTCCTTGGTAAATATGGGAGAAGGAGCTTAGTTTCCTGAGTCATCCACCTGTGCTCCACTGCTGCACAGAATGCTTCACCACACCACAGGTTACGCCTCACTTTGCTGTCAGTCACCACATCAAACGTATGGACTGCGATGCCTCAAGAACAGTTGTTTCTATCACATTGGCTTCAACAGAGAGGCCAATGTGGGACATGTTATATCTGTTCATAGCCCAGTTGTAATATTTGCTACCATTCTACTCCCTAAGCTATAAAAGTAATAAAATGGAACTGAAGATCTGGCAAGGCAGAGAGGCTTTATAAGCAGTAACACTGACGTGTTAAAAATGAGAATTTGACATTCTTGTAACTGTTGTACATCCCACTGAGAGGAGTATTTTACTGGCTATTTTTCTTGGTAGAAGGGCAAGGCCTTCTACCAAGTTGCCTCATCTATTCTCTCATCCCTTATTTCTGTCCCCATTGTCTCTCTATTTTCACTCTCTGACCCCCAAATTCATGGTTATTTATTATAAAAAATAGTTTAGCTACCATCTTCTTGCATAACCCTCTTATAAGCCGTGCTCTTGGACAAACTTCTCTTTTCACTACACTTTCACTTCCTTCAACCAATATTCCCAGTTACCAACTAGGTAATTTCCTAATCAAGGGGACTTTCATGTTGATATGAATGATCCTTCACAGTTTAATGACCAACTCACACTCCAATAGCCTATTTCAGCAACGACTCTCAAGACCATGACTTGCCATCATCCCTCAATATTCCTGTAATGAATATTTAAAGTCATCTATGATAACCACTGACCTGTAACACAACATGATTTCAAGGACATCATAGGATTTAATTTTATTTGACGTGAACGGAATTTGACAGAGGCATATGATTTTAGCAACAATCATTTTGAAAATTATCAATGAAGAAAAGATATTACAACCAAGCAGTGGATTCCTTTGTTCTATTATTTTTTTAAATTACAATATCAGAATATGCACTTTATTTGTCAATTTTGAAAAAACAAATTCAATGATTCTGTGAAGTTTTTGTTTGCTTACTACGTGTCAGGCACTATCCTGAGCATTTTATATACCGAAAAAGGACTAACAGCTGTTTCTCTGGCCTCCTCTCTGGAAATGCCTGAAGACTAGACCTCTGATTTGCAGCAGCAACTGAGGAATAGTTAGATATTTACCTATATTGATGCAAGATAAATGAGAGTTCCATGGAAATGACTAAGCATGTGTAACTCATTGTCAAGGTTGTTTAACGAGTAATTGGGAACTAATGAAATGGAGCTGCCCTGAAGAAATAGGGCTAATCACATAAACCTGATTAGATGTGACTACTCAGTCACATACACATGGCTTGACATAAAAACTGAAGGGAGGATCTCAGAGCTGATGGTTCTCCCGAGCTGAAGTTGTATTCAATCAGCTTTATTCCTTGTGGCCACACACACCCAGGGTGCAGAATGACTGGGACATCCAAAGCTGTGTCTGAGAATCATGAGACCTCTGCTGTGTTGTCATTGTGCATGCTATGACACTGGTCCTGTGCATTTTCTTCAAGACAAGTAAAATTTGTGCTTGATGAAGTCTATTGTGAATCTCAAGTCTGACTATCAATCAAATCAAGTTAAGACGTGGTAGAGTGCCACACATTCATTTTTCATTTAATCCTCACAACACTCCTATGCAGTTTAAAATAATTATTCCCATTAGGCAGATGAGAAAACATATAATTTAAGTAAAATGATTCAAACACACATAGCTTATAATTGAAATAAACTATCTTTTGTTTCTTGAATATTTTTGAAACTGGTATTTTTCTAATATAACTTTTCAATATTTAAAAATAGCAAATATTTACTTAATACTTCTGTCTATATATAGCTACTTCTGTTAGTAGCTCTGTGACTTAAAATTTATTGTTTGAATAACTAAATTATTTTTAAAATAAAATTTATTTTAATATAAATAATAATCTGTTTTATGTTTATTGAAGATTTTTTGCCTACTTACAGAAAATGTAGAACCTATAACAAAATTAAAGAAAAATATTGCAATCCCTTGTAATTTCAATGTCCAGTGATAATTGCTATTAAATTTCTAGAAACTGTGGTATAAAGAAACTGTGGTATATCGATATATATCTATCCATCTAGATAGATAGATACATGATGGAATACTACTCAGCCATAAAAAGGAATGAATTAATGGCATTTGCAGCAACTTGGGTGGAATTAGAGAATATTATTCTAAGTGAAGTAACTCAGGAATGGAAAACCAAACATCATATGTTCTCACTCATAAGTGGGAGCTAAGCTATGAGGACACAAAGGCATAAGAATGATACAACGGACTTTGGGGACTCGGCAGGAAAGGGCGGGAGGGGGATGAGGGATAACAGACTACAAATTGGGTTCAGTGTATACTGCTGAGGTGATGGGTGCATCAAAATCTCACAATCACCACTAAAGAACTTACTCATGTAACCAAATACCATCTGTTCCCCCCAAAAAAATAGGAAAAAAAAAGAAAAAAAAATTCTAAAATGTTTCCCTCTAGAATTTTTCTTTGGTTTTTCCAAGCATATTTTTTACACCACAAATTGCATATTATAGATTACATAAGATTTGACATCCTGATGTGTTTATTTTTATTTTTTTATTTTTGCTTAACCTTTTTGGAAAACAAAAATGACCTTTTGACTAAGTATTGAGATTCTTTCCCCCTTCCTTGCCCACTGGTGTACCTTTGGCTCTGATTGCTCATCTTCCATACACCTATATTAAAAAATGTACCTTCACTAGCTTTATTCCTGGGCTTTTGTGATGCAGAATCAAGACAACCAGAAAGAAATAAACAAAATTTGGGAACCTAGGAGAGGGGACTTATATAAGAAAGAGTAGAGATTTCTTTCTGAGAGAAGAAAAGAACCTATGAGAATTTCAAGAGAAAGGTCCAACCTTTTTCAGAGGTTAGACCTTAGGAAGTAGTGAGAGACATTGAGAACATAACAATGGAGAAATAATATTTTTACAAGATATTGAGAACATAAAATGGAGAAATAATATTTCTCTGTGCCTTATATTCTAATTGTATATGTGTGTATATGTGTGTGTTTCTTAAGAGACTGCAGGAAATATTTAAATTGCTTTAATTTACTTTTGATTACTGGACTGTGTTTATTTCTTTGATCCCAAAGCAACACAATTTATGTTTCAAACATTTTATTAGTATAAACGTGCAAATTTGATTAATAACATTAAGGTTATTTCTAATTTTTCACTATTATACATAACATATGGCTTCCTTCACATGCTATTTTTTGCTCTCATTTTCAGCTATTTCTCCTAGAAGAGTTACTGGACCAATGAGTAGGAACACTCATATTTAAGCCTTGAATCCACAGTGTAAAATTATTTTATAGAACTTCGCTCTAGATTTTTTGTGTTCTCTCTTCTTATTCTAATAAGTAGTCCAGAGAATGGACTTGATGATAGTTATTGAATTTGTAAGTAAGGACCCAACTCTTTATCTTCTTTTTTTTATTATTGTTCTGAAATTTTATTTAAAAAACAACTAACAAATACATTTTCAATTCAATTATGTGATGTAGTTATTTTTTAAAGGAATAAATTATTTTTAAAAGGAATGATTATGATTTCTTACCTCAGTAGAAATTTCAGAGACTTGATTTTCTTTTTTTTCATTTTTATGAATAGCTTATATTTTATTTATAAAAATGTAATTAACCCAAGCAGCAAGTTAATATTTTATATCGCAAGTTTTATATAGTCTATAATTTTTTTTATTATACTCTTTATCTTCTAACTGGGTCTCCCCTTTGAACTTTGGAGGGATATATCCAACTGCCTGCTGGATATTTTCACCTGAATGTCCCTCCAATAGTTCAAAATAAGGAGATTTAAATTGTAACAATTCATCCTATATTTTCCGTGCATTACTATTTTAGATAAAGTCATACCGTTATTTAAGATACATAAACTAGGGGCCTGGAAATCATTCTTCGTTATCCTCCCTTTTGCTCTCACCCATTTCTCATTAAACAATAAGTTAATGTTCCCCTGAAGTATCTAAGCCCACTCTGCTTCGTCCTTACCAGGACCACACTGTTTGAGGTCTCCATCATTTCATGCTAGGTCTCTCTAACTACAGCCTTGCTTTCCCTTCCTTATTCCCTTCTCATTCTGGCCAAGTCTGAGCATGCCAGGGTTCCTATTTAAAGTCCTTCGGTGGCTTTCAACCCCCCTTCATGGCACTTCCCAACATGTGAAGAGTAGGCTAAAGGGTGCCAGAGCTGCAAAAGCCACCAAGTGATCACCTCTGGTTGTCAACAGTCTTGACTACATGAGCAAGTATGGTGCACAGATATTATCCTCTCTCTACAGGCCAGTGTGAAAACATTTGGGAACCTCTGACTACAAGAAAACTCTAGTATAAGATAATTCATTATAGCATTTAAAGCCTTTAATTATGTGGACACTGCCCATACACCCTCATCTCACATCACTCCCCACTGTTTCATTTTTCTATTAAGTCCCAAATGCACTGTGCCCTTGGTTGTTTCTTGCCTTTTTCCCTCACATCAGTCTTTGCCACACTTTACGAATCAATAATCGACCAACTTTCACTTTGTTAACTTATGGATTAGTGTCTCTTAAAACCTAGTCTGTAAATGACATGCATCACAATTACATAAGACTTATTTTTTAAATTGATTTTTTGGTCCTACACAGGAACAGTGAAATCATAGCATCAGGAGTTGTAGCACAGAAACCCATCATTTAATGACCGCCCCCGATGTGTTTATTTTACATATTAAATTTTTTAATCCGATGTCATACATACACTCTCACTGACCAATGTACTTTATAAAATATGATTACATATATGTCAGGAAAAAACAAAAGCACATTGAGTTAAATAAATGTTTGAGTCTTCATAAATATGAGTTTACCAGCCATGAACAATTAACAGTGAAATATCTACTAGAAAAAGGACATAATAAAAACTATCCTTCTTTTAAAAAATAGTTATATTGATGGCAAGGACTACAACGGACCCTAAGAATTAATAAAACATATTTTTGTGACAATCTGTAACCTAGGCAATTCCAGTATGCATTACTGCCTATTAGAGTTTTAAAAAATACCTTAAAGAAATGTACTTGATAGAATACATGTTTGGTATGATATCTGGATTTTTTAAAACCAGTTTATTCCCAAAGCTCTTGGCTCTCTGAAATTCCATCATCAGTCACACAACAAATTCCCTTTGAGGGCATACAGTATGTTGATATTTAAAATTATACTTGTAGCACATGTAGCTGGTGATGAATACATGATAAATTATCTTTAATACCTGTATTTCTTATGGTTTGAGCAATAGATTATTATTCACAGGTGGAACCTACTTACAAGCTTGATTGACGATCTTTTCACTGCATCTCTCTCCCTTATGTTTTTCTGATTTACGATTAACAATTATATTTACATTAATGCTTCCCTTCATAAAGCCAAAAGTCTGGATGCAGAGTTTCCATGCTGTATCTATAGAAGACTATTTAATTCAGAAGGACCAAAAGTTTTAAATTGTCCATGGTCTTATGAATGGTGACGTTGGTATTTCCAAATTCTGACCATGTGATATGGTTGTGTGAAAACTACTCACATTAAAAAATAATTTAAGTATCTAAATCAACAATTTAGTGGCTTTACTTGTGCACTCCAAGCCTTAGATATCTGTGCAAAATGGGAATAATAAAATCTTCATCACAAGGTTTCAATTAAATGAGATAAACTATGTAAAAACATTCAGCCTAATGTCTGACATAGAGAAATTGGGTAACAGAGGTTAGTTGTATCTGGTAGGCAAGGAAAACATGAATCATAGACTCCTCTAATTTTAAAAAAAGGCTTTAGAGATGTATTATCTCCAAAAACAAGGAATATGAGAATAAAAGGGTAGGGGGTAGTGGGCTGCTTTCACTGTTGACATTGAGTCCCTCTACATGGACACAATTGCTATTTACCAGCCTACAGAAAAAACTATGTTTATGCAAACTTTGCCTTAGTTCTATGGCTATTCTGAACTTCAAGCAGTTCATATAGCTAGCCTGCTAACTGAAGCAGCTGAGTAGAAAGAGTTAAACAACACATACATTTCCTGATTTCAGTTGCTCCATAGAGGGGTTGTTAAAAAAAAAAAAAAAGCCAGAAAACAAAAAAAAAAAATTGGTATAATGAGGTTAGTGAAGAGAAAGCAATTTATATTTACGTCTATAATTATTTGAGTTTATAATTACAGAAAGTAATGCTTTAATTATTTTATGATTACTTTAGGAGAAATCATAGAAATACAGTCAATAGTATAATGAGTAGGCTGTAAAGGCTTCTTTTAAGGCTCCTAGTCTGTGAAAGTATTAAGCAGCTCCTTGCAATATTGTGTTTGATGTAATTTTCAGGCATTGATATATAAAATGTAAAATTTTACATTTCATTTTTCCTCTCTTTCCTTACCCAATCTCTGGTATAGGTGCTAATGATAAGTGAAATGAGGTTAAAGAGAAATAGGAATTCCTAATCTACAAACTGTATATGCTGTTTGCCAAATCTGAGTTGACCGTAACCTCAAAATATAACTACTTTCATTAGGGCTAATAATTTCGAAGCAAGCTTGATTATATTTTCTTTCAGAAAACATTTCTTCATACACAAGACTAGTTTTATTTTTCAGAATAAAATTTCTACCTCTATCTACATGTGAAAATAGTAGCCAGATCCATGCACAGACCTCTGACATCATTTTTAAAAGTGTGATGATTTTCTTAGGCAAAAATGTCTGGACAGCCTTTACACATATGCCCACCCCACTACAGTGTACATGCCTGGAGAACAGTGGACCTTGCTCATTTTAACTGCTTAATATATAGTTGCTGAAATAATATTTTTGTCAAGTCTTTTACATTTCTAATATTTATTTTAATGGTTATTTAAAGAAATTTGTTTACAAATTGATCCCTGGAAGTTGAAAAGAGGAAAAAAGATGGAGTAGAAAACATTATTTGTTCCAAATATTTTATGCCTGAATATGGACTTTAGTCCATTGATGTCAAGCTTAGCCACATGACCTGCTTTTGTTAATGAAATGTGAGCCAAACCGAGGTATGTCAAAGCTGAGCTGAAGCTTTTAAGAGCTATTGTATGCTTCCTCCATTACCTTTTTCCCGCTGCCATTAAAACAGTGTTCTCTAAAAGGGAATGCCCCTGCAGATTGTGTCCTAAAATGAATGTCTTAATCTGTTTAGGCTGCCTAAACAAACTATCATAGACTAAGTGGCTTTATATACAAGAGAATTTTTGTTGTTGTTCTTGTTTTGGAGACTGGAAAGTCCTAGGTCAAAGCACCAGCAGATATGGGGTCTGTCCAGGGCCAACTTCTGGTTCATAGGTAGAGGGCCATCTTCTCTATGTGTCCTCACATGGTGGAAGGAGTAAGGAATTTCTTGGAGGTCTCTTTTACAAGGGCACTAATCCCATGTGTGAGGCCTCCACCCTAGTGACCTAATCCCCTACCAAAGGCCCCACCCCCTAAAACCACCACTTTGGAGATTAGGGCTTCAATATACATATGTTCATTTGGGGAGAGGGGACAAACATTCACTATAGCAATGAAGAATACAAACGAGGCAGAGCTGCAGCCAACTTGCACACAGTACGTGGTGGGAACAAGATATACACCTTGTTGTTTTAACACTAAGATGCTGGGTTTGTTTTTTGTTGCAATATAACCTAGTGGAAGCTGGATCATGTAGAGTGAGGTCACTAAAAACACTCTGCTCATCATTGTCTATGATTCGATTACCTAGAATAATCATGAAATCATAAAATGTAGGCCTTGAAAAAACGTGGTAATTAGATAATATAACCCCCTCATTTTACAAGTGAGAAATTGGAGACCTAGAAAGTTTAAATGATGCATTTATAGATACACAACTAATTGTGGGCCAGAGCCAGAATCTGTATTTACTGACACAACTCATTTAAAAATTAATGCTGAATATAAATATTTATTCTTCAGCTATATTAAAAGAATAGATAATGAAAATTATAGACAGAAACACAATAATAATAATGCATCACCTGTGTGAAAAAGTTATTGCTGCAAACCCACAACTGATTATTTCAATGGTGTTGCTTAATTTGTTGAGTTAATTTCATTTTCTCTCCTTGTATTAAAAACTACAAATTTGAGACCATCTGACTAGACATAATTGCTTGTTGTACAGAGCTGGTCTCTGTGCAAAGCAAACTGAATTGTGTTGAGATTGAACCGTAAACTCAGCCTCATTAGCACTCTGCTCTCACTAATTTGCAGAAAGTAAAATAAGTATTTAAAGGTTCCAAGAATTCTGAATGTAGAGAAAAGAGTCATCCATCTGGGAATTATCAGGACAATTACGTGGAGAACCAAAAAGACTACACAATGAGGTTAATCTAGGTTACATATCAGCCATTCCTGCTTTGGCAGATTTTAGTCACAAGAATGGGATAGTGGTTGAAACTATAAACATTTTACCCTGAAAAAATTTTAAAGGTAGAATGAAAACTTTTATTATTTAGGACTAACTTTTTTTAAAAAAAATAAATCTTCCCAAACCCTGATTTGTAGTGTTTGCCAAATTCTGTGATGAAATTACTTCCACCGTGGCTGATTTTAAGCCACCAACGCTTTAATAACTGGCCTTTTAAATTCCTTAATGTTTATCTTTTGGAATAAATAAGCTGGTGTGAGCTTGTGGGAGGTTTAGAATCTGACAAACTTGTTTTAAATCTCAGTTGTATCCCCTTGTAGCTGTGTTTTTAGTATGTACCCTAGGCTGTCATTTGCTTAAGGTGTCCTAATGGTTTTAATAGCTACTATGTAGTATGATTGCAAGAATGAGAGATACTTATTGTAAAACCCCTGACACCTTTCCTAATTTGCCCTGTTTTACTCAATCCACTTCAGTTATGTTGGACAACTTACAGTATCTCAAACACTATAGGCACGCTCCTGCTTCAGGGTCTTTGCACTTGCTATTTTCTTTATCAAAATATTATTCACTGTGATATCCTCATGGTCCAGCTGCTCTCTGTTACTTATCTTTTGCTTTCTTCTATAGCACTTTTTGCCAGCTCACAATTACATAATTTACTTATTTATTTGGTTTTTGTCTCTCTTACCCCACTAAAGTGTAAATTTCACAATATCAAGGATTGTGGTCTCTTCTATTCACTACTGTACCCTTGTAGCCTAGAACAGTGTCAGATATATAGATTTATGGTCCTCAATAAATACTTATTGGATAAATAAGTAAATAAAAAAATTATGGAATAAATAGTAAATGTTAATATTTATTAATTATCCTATCTTAAGGCTAGGGACAACTAACTTTACATTGGTTGCCTCTAAAACCAGTAAAATTTTTGTTCCCGCCAAACCATTCAACTCCAAATAGTCATGCTAATTCCTACATGTATGGGATACAGCAGTATGGGATACAGCATGACTGAATCCCATAGTGTTATTATTAAAAGTACACTGCCTTTGGTTTTGCTTTTAATAAAACTTTTCTGAAGATAAAACCTAGGAAATATAGGACAATCTACTTAGCATGTTGCAACGAAACTTTGAAGGAATCACTACTTTTTATTAAACTAGGAAGGACACTAGATGACTGATAAAGGGTACTAACCATAGCAACCAATAGGATCTAATACTAGATGACTGAGTACCTTCTTCCTTTCAGAAATTTTACCGTTTATTGTTAAGTCAAAAATATGTACATAAAATAAAAGATGACATTTTATTAATAAACACAACAAATAACACATGCACAGTAAAATAACTTGCAATCACTGTTTTGAATCAATAATAAAGGAAAGTAATCTTTTGGTGCCCCAAGTAATGAATGCAGTTTGTGAAAAAATGTAGGTTAAAAATTGAACATTCAAATATGGAAGACAGCTAAACTATTTGTCCCGAGGAAATATGGAGGCATGTTTACACCTAATTCTAGTGCTATTTTACATATTGATCAGACTCTAAGTTAATTTCATAGGGCAAATTTACATAGGAGGAAATTTCTGAACACTTAATTCAAAGTGAAAGGCTGAATATGTAAAAGGTAGGGACAGTGTAAAGAGGGGGAAAATAAGAGAACAATATGGGCACATTGTTTAGCATAATCTTTCTTCTACCACATGTTAATACAAGGATATCGATATCATGTCTCTTAAAACATAACAACTATTTACTCCACAAATATTTACCGAGCACTTACTATGCTTAAAAAATCAATTGTAAACCAATTTTACCCAATAAAAGTGGTATTAACCAAGTGTTTTTAAAATCATATATCAGAGTTTTATTCATAGTAGATGTTGTAGGTTGAATTGTGTCCCCAAGGTATGTCAGAGTCCTAACCCTTAGTACCTGTGAATGTGCCCTTATTTGTAAATAGGGTTTTTGCAGATGTAATCAAGTTAACATGGGGTCATTAGGGTAAATCTACTCCAATATGACTGACGTCCTTATAAGAAGAATAGAAGAGAGGTAGACAGATAAAGTGAGAATATCATGTGATAGTGGCAGAGACTGGAGTGATGCAGTTGCAAGCTAAGAAACACCCAGGACTGAATGACACCACTAGAAGCCAGGAAAAGGCAGGTAAGGATTCCAAGTGGAGTCTCAGTGGGAGCAAGGGGCTTCTTACCTTTGATTTCAGACTTCTAGCCTCCAGAGCTATGAGACAATACATTTATGTTGCTTTAAGCCACCCAGTTTGTAGTACTTTGTTACAGTAGCCCTAGGAACTAATAGCCCCAAACTGAAAGTAACAAAGTTGTCCTTCAGTAGGTGAGTGTTTAAGCAAACCATGCTACATCTATATAATGGAATATTTTTCAGTAATAAAAACAAATGAACTATCAAGTCACAAAAGCACATGGAGGAAGCTTAAATAAATATTGCTGTGTGAAAGAAGCTCATCCAGAAAGGCTACATATTGTATGATTCCAATTTTATAGCATCCTATAAAAGACAAAACTATAGAGACATGGAATGATCAGTGGCTGCCAGAGAATCAAGGGTGTAGAGAAGAGGCACAGGGGACTTTTAGAATAGTAATTATTCTGCATAATACTTTAATGGTGCATTTGTCAAAATGTACAGAATTTTACAGTACAAAGAGTCAATCCAATTGCATGCAAATTTATAAAATCATTTAGGACATCAAGGAAATCCCAGGAAGTAATTCAGACTTTGACACAACAATCTAACTGCATTACAAATGTATGAAATAATCTCACAGAAGGGGTTGGGGGAAAACTGTTCACCTAAGTAGCTTTGGAAACAAGTGGATTCTGAAAAACTAAAAACAAAATGAAACAGCTATAAGTACTGTACCTAAACAGTTAAAGTTGTTTCCCATAGGAGTATGGGTTAACAGTCCAATACTGCTATATATGTATACTGAATTTAAACAAGTGAATAAATGGCAGATAGTGGAAATCAGGTTTCTCACTGTTGAAATTTACAGATAAGCAAGGGGAGACAGCTAGAATGATCCATGTGGAAATGGAGTTAGAGGCATCAATATGAACTCATATTTAGCTTAATACAGACAGACACAGATTTACATATAGAGATATCTATAGAAACATGTATATACACAGACTAGTACACAGACATATTTCTGTGCTCTTTCAGCTGAGATTGCCTAAAAGACCTGACACCCCAGCAGCAACAAGCACACCTCACATCCAGATCTTGGTTTTGGTTACCATTCTCTAATAAAAGGAAACAGGGCTCCTTGGAGAAATGGTGATTTATGCTAGGATTGGGTCAGGAAATACACAAGATCAGTCTGAAAGGGATTGTAGAGCCATAAAGGAAGAAAATCCTTTTTTAAAAAGCACCCCACATTGATGGGGAGTACGTGAAAAGAAAATAGGAGCCAACTGAAAAGAACTCCCACAGGCCAAAGATGGAACAATTTGAGTAACAAAATAAAATAGTATTGAATTATAACCCAGAGTATAAAATAAATGTCAATATATTCATACTGATATGAATAAACAATTGAATAAATAAATAAATGAAAGAGAAGAGCCAGATCTCCTATGCAGAAGAATTTCGAATAATTTATGTAAATTTTTCCCTCCAGGAGAGAGATCATAACTCCAAACTTCTTAAGTGTGGGTTACACACAGTGACTTCCTTTTCTAAGAGTACAGTATGGAGAAGAATAAAAGACATAACTTTATAGTTATCAGAGAAACCTGATAACACCACCTCCCAGGTGATTAAGGTCAATATCAGCAGTCACATATCATGTTGATTGTATAAATCATTGATAATATTATAGATATGATGTAATGAGGATAACCCTTTGCCTTTGTGGTCTTCATTCCAATAGCCCATAACTCCAGTTTCACCATGAGGAAAACACAAAACTAACTCCAATATTGGGAGAATCTATAAAATACCTGGCCAGAACTCAAAACCTTCAAGGTCATCAAAAACAAGGAAAGCCTGAGGAACTGTCACAGCCAAGAGGAACCTCAAAATACAAGACAGCAAAATGTACTGTGATATCTTGGATGGGATACCAGAACAGGGAAAGCATGTCAGGTAATATCTAAGGAAATGTACATAAACTACTTAGGTGAACAGTTTTTCCCCAACCCCTTCTGTGAGATTATTTCATACATTTGTAATGCAGTTAGATTGTTGTGTCAAAGTCTGAATTACTTCCTGGGATTTCCTTGATTTCCTAAATGATTTTATAAATTTGCATGCAATTAGATTGACTCTTTGTACTGTAAAATTCTGTACATTTTGACAAATGCGCCATTAAAGTATTATGCAGAATAATTACTATTCTAAAAGTCCCCTGTGCCTCTTCTCTACACCCTTGATTCTCTGGCAGCCACTGATCATTCCATGTCTTTATAATTTTGTCTTTTACAGGATGCTATAAAATTGGAATCATACAATATGTAGCCTTTCTGGACGAGCTTCTTTCACACAGCAATATTTATTTAAGCTCCCTCCATGTGCTTTTGTGACTTGATAGTTCATTTCTTTTTATTACTGAATAATATTCCATTATATAGATGTAGCACGGTTTGCTTAAACACTCACTCTAACTTTTCTTGTCCACTTGAATTTCAGTATTTGTTATTGTGAGACCATGAATGATAATTTTTGAAAATCACCAATGATGAAAAAAAAAGCATGCAATTCTCCAGAAAATTTTGCTAAGAGAAGTATCTAATAAAAGAAGCCACAGTTAACTCTGCTATGTAATGTAGGAAACCCTGGGTAACTTTCATGGAGTAGTGATGATTTTACTGTAAACTGATGAGATTATTTCATTTATGAGGAAGCAAAAAGATACCTTTTTCTCACACTAATAATTAGGTAGGCACTTTACAAAATGCCACTGCAAGGATATTAACTTGCACAGTAACGATCAAAGTTTTCAATGTTTCTACACATGTAGAATTTTAAGAGTATGTGATTACTCCCTAATGAATAACATCAGCCTTCTCTGACATATTAAGCAAATTCAATTATTTCTTATTTAATCTCTATTTGTTCTTCATTCTTCTAGTACTTTAGAAAGTACTTTTAAAAATAATGCCATTCAAATCAATTACTTAATAATTGCTAATGGTTTTTGGAAGACTGGATGCTACCCCAAACTCTTTAACATTGTTCTGGTAACTCTAAAGTAGTTTTGTCAAACCACATTTTTTTTACATGTTGTGATCATACTTTAAATGTAGATTAAAACAGTTACTTTTAAATTAATCTCGATGTGGCATTTACATTGAAAATATTGTTTACCCCCAAATTTATAAAGGACTAGAGAGATAGACATTACTTTTCTAATTCATGGTATGGTTGTTTCTTTAAAACCCTTCAGAACAGATTCATACATCAAGGTCCCAAAAAGAGTTTATTATAAAGTACTGTTATTATTTAAAACAGTCTCTGAATAATGGATCACAGGAGAGTCTCACTCTAATAAGTTTCTCTTTTAATACATCAGAAGCAAAAAATAATAGCTCTTCTTGAATTATTAAAATTTAATTGGTCCCACACATTAGAACCAGTTTTGCAAAATCATGGAACAGGTATAAAAACAATCAGGACAAATTCATTGCAACTCCAAGTTAGGAGAATGTCTACCTGCTCAGGAACAGAAAGGGAATGTCACTTCCTGAACTCTGCTCTAATATTCCTCATGTCACATGTCCTCAACTGGAAGGACATAAAGGTTGATCAAAACATAAACAGCATTCCCCTGGTAGCTGAGCAAGGTAGAACTTTAGATACAAAATACAGTATGGAGCTGGAGGTGATTATTTTCTCTTAAATTTAAGGGAACATATTTCAAAGTTCGAAGAAAGAATCATTGATTCCTTCAATTAATATGATATTAATAACTGAAATTTCTTTCTCCCTTTCTTTTTATTTCTTGAGACAGGGTGTAGCCCTTTTTATCAGGCTGGAGTGCAGTGGCAGGATCATGGCTCACAGCAGTCTCGACCTTCCAGTCTCAAGCGATCCTCCCACCTCAGCCTCCTGAGTAGCTGAGACTACAGGCACATACCATGATGCCCCATTAATTTTTTATATTTTTGTGTGTAGAAATGAGGTCTTGTTATGTTGCCCAGGCTGGTCTTGAACTAGGCTTAAGTGATCTCGTTTCAGCCTCTCAAAGTGCTGGGACTACAGGCTTGAGCCACCATACCTGGATAATGGACATTTCTTTGTTTGCTATTATGTTCCAAGCAGAACATAATAAAGTCTGCTTATGCATTATCACTTAAAGTCCTTATGCATCATCACTTCATGGGAATAACTACATGCAAGCTAACAGCCCACACTCCAGAGCCAGATCTCCAGGTTCACATTCCAGATCTACCATTCACTAGTAGTATGGCCTTGGACAAATTAATAAACCTCTATGTGCCTCAGTTTCTTCAGCTGCAAAATGGAATTAATAATAAATTCTACTCGACAGGGTTATTATGTATATAAGAGTGACAACAGTTATAAAGCTCATAGTGTTTATCTTTTCTCCTAAATAATCTCGTTGAAGAGAGGGATATGTTTATATTTAACTATTCTGATGATTCCTAGCATCATTATGTAGTAGGTTCTTAATAAAGATTTATTGTACAGCTCAGAGCTTCTGGTTACCTGTATTTGAAATGAAGAGCTAATTAAATTATAGTTTCCTAGGATCTACTAAGTACCTGGGGCTAGACTTGAGAGGCTGTACATTTTAACCAGGCATTCCAGCTCCCTGAGGTGCCTCAAAGTTTGAGGTACACTGGTATAGTGACTTGAATCTTAGTTTCATCTTCTATAAAATGTGAATTACTATGATAGTATCTATCTTATAGGGTTGTTGCAAGAAGTAAATGATATATATGATATAGAAAATGCTTAACACAATGTTAGCAATTTTTACTGCTAGATATTATGTTATTCACTTGTCTGGAACACAGAATTTATGTCAAGAATACTAGGTGATAAGGGTAGAAAGGAAGGCTGATGCTAGATTGTTTTAAAGTCAGGTGGGAAAAAAAACTCAGCTAACAAGGTCTAAACTACGTGTTTTGATTGGGAAAGCAATATGATTATATCTTGCCAATAAATATATCAACACAGACAAAAGTCTACCTGCTTAAAAATTGAAGAAAATGAGACTTCAAATGTACTTTTTTAAATGAATAAAAATACTATGCTGGAGAACAAATAAAATAATTACAAAGTATTTAGAATCTATCAATAAAATCACTTACTCAAAGAGAGCAAAAACAAATGATGTATATGTATCAATTCATAGTTACTATACTTTTAATTAAAGATATCATACATTCGTTTCCTTTAAAACAAACTGCAGCAAACTCCAGGAATTTCCATATATATTACATTGAATGACAAAGCTCTTTGCCATAAAATGCACCATAAACTCACTTCACATTCATTTTATGACTTATTTCTTTTTCTCCCTTTCTTCCCCTACCTGCACAACTAAACACAGCACTTCTCTTCCTCATTCCTCATTGCCTGGGGCCCACATTAAGTTTCAAGGAGGGTAAATAACTATTTAAATAACAACTCTTTAGTAAATATATCTCTGAAAAAAAATCTTTTGTGCGTGTGCGTTGCAGTCAAGTATTATACTGATCATTTGTTTAAAGTTTGACTTGGTTTTTCTATATGTGCCATCAGCTACCTACCCACAGCATTTACTTATTTCTTCACTCAGTCTCTAATATATGTTCAACTGTAAACCGTACAAGTAACAATCTCACTGGTGCAGCCACAGAAGGTGACCCAGATTATCCAACACTGTGTGCTAATGCCAAGTTGTCTTGTTCAACGGCAGCCGCTCTACGCTTTGCCTTATTGATATTCAGATTCAACAGACACAAATCACATGGCCCCTTTGACAAGCACACACTCTCCCTGTCTTCGTTTTAAACGTGTTGAATAGCTACTGTGCTTCATAAACACACAGCTGGAGCAATTTGGTCTCCTCTGATTTTCCATCCTGCTATAGAACCGACAAGATTATCTCAGAAACATTGCTCTTGCTTCTATTTGGGGAAGTTTGTGGAAAATAATATCTTCATTTATAAAACAGAAACACATAACAGTAAAAGCCCATTTCTCTGGTGAAAGAAACACTTTGAACCATTACCCTCTGGGAAACATTGAGACTATCCCCTTAATTATGAGAGCAAATGTTGCAACACAGAGTTATTTAAAAGTGAAGATAAAGATATAGTATGTGGGAATAAAATGAAATACAGGTTATGAATAACTTCCTTTTAAAGGATATCAATTAGTAAGGGCCAAATCTATTTTGTAAAAGCGTAAACACAACAAAATATCTTCTAGTCTATGTGACCATTTCATTCTCCAGCTCACTACTACAAAGGTTAAAAACAAAATTTCTGTACCTGAATACCTATTGGAAATCATAGAATCTTAAAACTGACTGTTCACATTGACTGGTATCACTGATTTCTTTAACACAGGACACTTAAAAAAAAAACAAATAAAAACTTCCTTTTTTAGCATTGTATTTTATAGAACATGCAACATTATCCATTATTTGTAAGAAATATAATAAGCCAGAAATAAACCAGGAAAAATGCCCAAAGTGGGAAAGGCTTACTTTTTATGTAGATAAGCAGTGAGAAACTGAGGTAGAAGATGAGAAGGTAGTTAATGTTCTTAAGTGCCATGGTCTTATTTAGAGAACATCCTCTGGTGTGTTGCTGGTGGTCTGGTCCCAGTCCGGCTCCTGATCTCTGTCTGTCTCAGAGAGGATCGGGTGCCTCAGAACCCCCAGGTGCCATCTCTGTCCCACCCCACTTACAGCTCCTTCACAGAAAATACAGGGACTTAGATTCAAAAAGCAGTTTGTGCTTCTTAGCATCACTTACACGGGAGGATGGGGTGATTTTTCAAACCTGGTGCAGATTTTTTCAGGCTGGATTGGATTCATTCCCCCCTCAAGCCTTTGCTGCGAGTTTTCTTCTGTTAATGCTGCCTCCTCAAAAGGGCCTACATTAGAATAGTGTCTTCAATTGCTCTCAATAGAGGGATTAATTTCTGATAACTGCCTTGCCACACAATTATGATCTGGCAACTTTTAAAGGAATACCGTATGTTCCTGTATATTTACTTTCATCTTCAGAACACAATTCACAGACAAGTAATCTTTTCTGTTCATAAATTATATTCCCACAACTCAGATTTCTGTTGTTTGTAAGTTGGGCCAAGACAGAAGAAAACTTAAACTACTGCATAAAATGAACAGAGTTCTGAAGATCATTCAGGGGCAGATTTTGTCATAAATCCAGAGCTCATTTTATTCTCGGTTCATGAAATTATATGCTCTGGGATTTCTTGAGCTTTTGTTTTACTATAATTTATGAATGTAAACATGTTTGCTTATTTAAAAAATACACTTGCTTTAAATACACAATATTTTCTCAGATTAAATTGTTCAAGTCCTTAAAATTGTATTTTTATTAGACACCATGAAAACATCCATTAATTAAAACCAGAATGCTTTATTTTCTAATTGGTGTTAGTGCTAGTACAGAGCCTTTTTCCATTGTTAAAACTGTTCACTGTTACACTTTAAAATGCAATTTCTATAGCTGATTTTTACAAAGCTTTATAAATTTGCCAGATATTTAACTATATAACATATATTTTGAAGTCTTTATATTTTCTGCCCATGTCTCTAATATTTTGACAGTCAGCTTAATGTTTTTTATTAATATTATTCTCTCACATACTCACAGATTTACTTGCTGAAGTAGGATTTATCCATTTAAAATTATTTAATTTTTATAGAATTCATGACAATTATTATTTTTAAAGATTTTTTCCTCCCCTCATGCAAATAATTTAACTTGGGCAATTTAACAATTAGAGTAAAAGAATTTCAGATTACAGAAGCATTATTAACTCCCTATTCTAATCCCTGTGTTTTGTCAATTGGAGAATTGAGAAGCAGAGCAATTATTCTGTGTGCCCAGAGTCATCTGGTGGGTCAGTGTCAACATTAGGACCAGAGTCTTCCCATGATTTCTAGAACATTAGTTCTTCACTAAATCTTGTGAAGTCTCTTTTCATCTTTATTCTTATGTGTTCTGTCATGCCTTTTGCAATGATACCATTCTGGGACATCTACATACTGAACCAACTTGATCTCCATTCGTTCTAAAAAGGCCTCCACCATGAACCCCAAGACTAAGGAATTTACAACATGGAAGGCCGATTGATAGACTGGAAAAAAAATGAATAGACTCAGGTAAAGAATCTTATGGTATTAGAAAGCCTTCTGTTAGGGTGTCTTTAATTATGAGTGTCACAATCAAAGAAACAAAGAAAATTAGTTTTTCAAAAGACAAAAGTGTCAAAGAAAATATGTGGTTGAGAGAACATGTTATGCAAAGGATGGTTATAGGAATTATATACATGGAGTTTGAATATAAAAAAGTAGGTGGATATAGCCATTATACAAATGAGTCAATGGCTGCCATGTGTCAGATTTGGGCTAGTCAGGAATTCCTTTAGAAAAACATATAATATTTATGTTGAATTTTCAAGCATAAGTATGGGTATGCTGTGGTCTGAATGTTTTCCCCCCTTCCCAAATTCACATGTTGAAACCTAATCCCCAATGTGATAGTATTAAGAGGTGGGGAGTTTTGAAAGGTGGTTAGACCTAACCCTCATGAATGGGATTACTGCCCTTATAAAAGAGGCCTGAGGGAGTTTATTTGCCCCTTGCACCACATGAGGACACATAGAAGGAACCTTCTATGAGGAACAGGCCCTTGGCAGCTACCAAATTTGCTGGTACCTTGATGTTCCTCTTCCCAGTCTCCAAAATTATAAGAAGTCAATTTCTCTTGTTATAAATTACCCAGTCTAAATTTTGTTATAGCAGTATGAAAAAACTAAAGGTATAACAAATAAATAGGGCAAGAGTGAAGTTTAAGAGGTTTACAGAAAAAGGATATGTATATAGGAATAGAGGCCTAAAGCAGTTGGGCAAATCAAGAAACTAGAAATATTCTGATATTGCAGAAACATAGGTGTGAAGAGATGTCAGGAAATAAGACTCAGCAAATCCACAAAATCAAGGAAGTTTGATTTTCAGTATGAGGAAAAGACACCATTAATAGGTTTTAAGTAGTGAGTTCACATACTCAGAGTTGTGTTTAGAAAGATAAATCTAGCAGCAATGTAGCAATGTTTGGAAAAGGGCAGATGGAAAGCACAGAAACCAGTGAGAAGGATATTGCCATTGTCCACAAGAGAGATGATAAGGGACTGAACTAAAGCAGAGACAGTGGGGATGATAAAATGAAACAAAACAGCAATAAACTAGATACATCTAAAGACATATAGAGAATAAGGCAACATGAAAACAAATTTTATCAGGTTTTGAGCTTCGGCATTTGGGCTATTATTAATGTCATTCATAAAAATGAAGAATATAGACAAGGGCACCTATACAAGAAACAGCAAAAACCATCCTTCCCAAGTCAAACACATTTAAATATATGTCTGTATTTGAGCAAAGTGTAACTTTTATAGAAATATGTAAGTGAGCTCCACAGCAATAAAGTAAAATAACCAATTGAGATAGACAATTCTTGACTTTTGGAATGGAAAGACAGAGAGAGAAAGAGGAGGAGGGAAGGAGGGAAGGAACAAATGAAAGATAAGAAAAGAAGGAAGGAAAAATGAAGGAAGGAAGGACAAAAGGAAGGAAGAAAGGACAAAAGGAAGGAAGAAAGGACAAAAGGAAGGAAGAAAGAAAGGAAAGAAAGAAGCAGGAGAGAGGAAGGAAGGGAAGAAAGGAGGAAATAAAGAAAAGAGTAGTTCAGAAACAGGGAAATCAATGAGAACTGAGATGAAACTAAACTCTCATGTGGAAATGCTACAATTCACAGTTCACAAATGGTTCCCATGGAAGCCAACCTCTACCGAAGATGAGCTCACAGCTTAAAACTATAAATCAAACTAGAAACCCACTGCCATGACAGACATTGGACACAATGAGTGGGAACATTCACACTCAAAAGATTCATGATAATGGAGCTAACTTAAGAGATTATAAAATAACACTTTGTTAAGATACAGAAAAAAAGAATCAAAGAAAATAAGTGGTTGAGAAAATATGTTAAACAAAGAATGCACTGTTCTGGCCGGGCGCGGTGGCTCACGTCTGTAATCCCAGCACTCTGGGAGGCCGAGGCGGGTGGATCACATGAGGTCAGGAGTTTGAGACCATCCTGGCCAACATGGTGAAACCCTGTCTCTACTAAAAAAAAAACAAAAGTTAGCCGGGCATGGTGGCAGCCACCTGTAATCCTAGCTACTTGGGAGGCTGAGACACAAGAATCCCTTGAACCCAGGAGGCGGAGGTTGCAGTGAGCCGAGATCATGCCACTGCACTCCAGCCTGGGTGACAGAGCGACAGAGTGAGACTTTGTCTCAAAAAAAAAAAAAAAAGAAGAATGCACTGTTCTTATTCACTGTGTATGGGTAAATTGGTACAACCTTTATGGAAAACAATAAGGAAATTACTCAAAGAACTTAAAATAGAACTATCATTTGATCCAGTAATCCCATTACTGTGTAGCTACCCAAAAGAAAAGGAATCATTGTATGAAAAAGATACCTGTACTTTATATGTTTAATGCAGTACTATTCACAACAGCAAAGATATAGAACTAACCTAAATGTCCATCAATGGATGGTTGGATAAAGAAAATACGGTATATATAACACAATGGAATTCAATTCAGCCATAAAAAATGAAATCATGTCTTTACAGCAACATGGATGGAACTGGAGGCTATTATCTGAAGGGAAACAACTCAGACACTGAAAAACAAATACTGCATGTTCTCACTTATAAATGGGAGCTAAATAATGTGTACACATAGACGCAGAGTGTGAAATGATAGATGATGGAGACTTGGAAGGTTGAGGGAGTTGGAGGAGGGATAGATGATGACAAGTTACTTAATGGATATAATGTACATTGGTGATGGATATACTAAAAGCCTAAACTTCACTACTCTGCAATATGTCCACGTAACAAATTGCACTTGTGCCTTTTAAATACATACAAATAAAAAATTTTAAGAGATAAAAGAATGTATTTATTTTATAAAACAAGAACAAGACATGATAAAAATGATTAGGCCTATTCGAAAATAAACTGAACATAAATTCTAAAAATAAAAAAGTCATTAAAATTTTTTCAAAAATTTAACTAATAAATAGTAGATGACACTACAATATACTAAACAGAAGATAGATCTGAAGTTTTTTTTAGAATAGATCAATGTGAGATAAGGAGTTGGTGAAAAAGAATGAACAATAAAGAGACACAGAAAATAGAAAGTTCTATCTCAGAAGCAAGGAAAAAAGTGGGAGAAGGTAAGTATCAAGAACTAATGGACTAGAGTTTTCAGATATGAAAAAATATGATTTCTCCAATTTAGAAAAGCTCACTGAATCCCTAGGAAATATTACATTTAAAGTGCAACAAAATTGCAACAAAAACAAAAATTGACAATTGGGACCTAATTAAACCAAAGAGCTTCTGCACAGCAAAAGAAACTATCATCAGAGTGAACAATATACAGAATGGGAGAAAATTTTTGCAAACTATGCATCCAACAAAGGTCCTACATCCAGAATCTATAAGGAACTTAATCAGTTCAACAAGCAGAAAACAACTCCATTAAAAAGTGGGCAAAAGACATGAACAGACACTTCTCAAAAGAAGACATACAAGCAGCCAACAAACATGTAACAAAATGCTCAACGTCACTGATCATCAGAGAAATGCAAATCAAAACTACAATGAGATGCCATCTCACACCAGTCAGAAAGAATATTTTTTTTAAGTCAAAAAACAACAGATGCTGGTGAGGCTATAGATAAAGGGAACACTTACACACTGTTGATGGGAATGTAAATTCGTTCAGCCACTGTGAAAAGCAGTTTGAAGATTTCTCAAAGAACTTAAAACAGAAATACCATTTGATCTAGCAATCCCATTTCTGGGTATATACCCAAAGGAAAATAAATCATTCTACAAGAAATACACATGCAATCATATGTTCATTACAGCGCTATTCATAATAGCAAAGACGTGGAATCAACCTAAGGTCCCATCAACGATGGATTGGATAAAGTAAATGTGATACTTATACAAGATGGAATACTTTGTAGCTATAAACACAACAAAATTGCGTCCTTTGCAAGAACATAGATGCAGCTGCAGGCCATTATCCTAAGCAAAATGATGCAGGAAGAGAAAAATCAAATACTGCATGTTCTTACTTATAAGTGGGAGCTAAATATTGGGTACACATAGACATAAAGATGGGAACAATAGACACTGAGGACTATTGTTGAGAAGAAGGGGGTGAAGGGCTGAAAACTACCTATTGGGTGCTATGCTCACTACCTGGGCAATGAGATCATTCATACCTCAAACCTCAGTGTCACACAATATACCCATGTAACATATCTGCACATCTACCCCCGGTATCTAAAAGTTAAATTTTTAAAAAAAGAAAAATAAATACACACAGTGCAGTAAAAGAAGCAAAATAAAATCTTACAAAGTCAGCAGCATTTGTCGTTAAAGTCTAAAATGTTTACAGTAGAACAATAATCAAAATGATGAAAGACTTTTCAAGAATAAATTAGGTGCCATAAAACAAAGAAAATAGAAGAAAAGGAAGATTTATAGATAAAAATAGAAGGTACAGTTTTAAAATATATTCAATTTGAGCTGTCTATTCAAAACCAAGTGAAGATCCAGAACATAGTAGGTTCTGGAGATACAATTTCAGAATGTAGGACAGCTGTTCTTACTGGTGGACACTATTGATGTCATATTAATGTACAAGCATTTGTTTGTTTTACACGTACTATACAAAAGGTATATTATATGTACACCTGCAATACATCAGATACTAGAGTCATCATCAGTAATTTGCATGTTTAAGACAGGGTCATCACCCTTGTTGAATTAAACTCTGGTGAGCAGATGCAGTCTTCTGAGGAAAAAAGTACTTTATCTCCCAGTTCCCTGATATTCAAAATTGATTTAATAAGAGTACAAAGATTTATCTTCAGCTCAATACCAACTCTATATTATAGATTATTTTATGCACATTATCTCACTTAATACAGCATCTCCACAAAGTAGATTAAATTAACCCTATTTGACAATGGCAAAAAAGAGATTGAGAGACCCAAGTTACCTGTATAATAAGTGCTGCTGTTCAGATTCACACCCAACTTGCTTATTCCAATGTTCTTAATTATTGTTATAATGGTATTTATTGTTAATTACATAATTATAAATGTATTATTGTGAAAAATCCCAAATATTAGGATAAATATAAAGAATCTTTGATGAACAACAATCCCACACGCCTCTCCAGAAATAATCATTGTTATTTGTTAATGAATATCGTTTTATGCCACTCTATGCTACAGTTTGATAAATACATAGATGATTGATAGATGATGGATAGATGAATAGAGACATAAATATTATTTTGCTTCTTTTTTTAAATAACGGTATGATACTCTATGTATTATTCTGCAACTTGCTTTTCTCACTCAACAGTGTGTCTTGAAGATTTTGGCATTTAACTCACATACTTTTTAATGCCACGCGGCATTTCATAGTATGCATGTACTATAGTTTAATGATTTCATTTTTCTGGGAATCAATGTTTCCAATTTACTTTATGCAAACAATGATTAATAAAAATCATTTTACACACCCATTTGTTCAAATGCACAAGAGTTTCTCTAGGGTAAATGCTAAAATTTACCTTAGGCAAATACAGAAATTTTGAGGATAAATTTTGAAGCTGGCTATTGGGTATGTAAAGGTATATCATATCATTTATTGTGTTTGTATAGATTTTTAAAAATTAATTACAAAAAACTTGAAATTTTAAATTTGTGTATTTTTCATATTTAGAAAAATTGAGCCTCTTTTAGCATTTGCATTTACTCCTCAATGATTTGCCAACTCATATCATATTCACTTTTCAATTAACTCTTTAAAAATTTTTATTTAGAGGCCGGGCGCGGTGGCTCATGCCTGTAATCCCAGCACTTTGGGAGGCCAAGGCGGGTGGATCACGAGGTCAGGAGTTCGAGACCAGCCTGGCCAATATGGTGAAACCCTATCTCTACTAAAAATACAAAAATTAGTTGGGCGTGGTCATGCACACCTGTCGTCCCAGCTACTTGGGAGGCTGAGGCAGAAGCATCTCTTGAACCTGGGAGGCGGAGGTTGCAGTGAGCCAGGATCTCCCTACCGCACTCTAGCCTGGGTGACAGAGCGAGATTCCATCTCAAAAAAAAAAAAAAAATTTAGTTAGTTGTAGCATTTCCTTATAAAGATTTGATCTTAATTCTTAGTCTGCTATAAATGTTGAAAATGTTCCTTCTCAATAGGTTCATTTTCTCTTAAAGTTTATAGTTTTTCTTTATCTATTTGATTTTGAAAAGTTTTTATGACTTTTGATTTTTGTGTTATTGAGGAATGCTTTTTTTTCTCATCAGGCTTACTAACACAGGGGTTCCCATTGGGTTTCATTCCAAATTTTATTTTAAAAAATTAAAATACATGTATTAAAATTTCTTAAAATTTTGTGACTTTAACCCACATGGAATACATTTTTATGAATGATCTAACTTACAGTTTTAATTTTATTTCTAAATTATAGATTTAACTTTATTTCCAGATGGATAGCCAATGTCCAAACTACAAAATCATGTATGAAACCCGTATATATAAAAAAATTTTTGTTTAATTAAACCTTTGTGATTCTTTTGCCAATAAACTTAGTTGTTTGTTTCTCCTTCCTCTTCTTCTTCTTCCTCTTCCTCTTCTTCCTCTTCCTCTTCCTCTCTCTCTCTCTCTTTCTTTTTTTAGGGTCTCACTGTGTCACCCAGCCTGGAGTGCAGGCAGTAGCGCAATCTCAGTTTGTGGCCACAACAGCCTGAACTCAAGTGATCCTCCCAACCTCAGCTTCTGGAGTACCTGGGATTACAGCCAGGCTCCATCGTGCCTGGTTAATTTTTTTTTTTTTTTTTAGACATGGGGTCTCACTATGTGCCTAGGCTGGTCTTTAACTTCTGGGCTCAGGCGATCCTCCCACCTTGGCCTCCCAAAGTGCTGGGATTGCAGGCGTGAGCCACCACGCCCGGCCTGAAACTTTAAGTTTTTGCCTTCCCTTGTACAGTTTATCTTCCAGATAGTTTTCTAAGCAGTTGGTCTATTTCCTTTCAACAACAACTATTCCAAGTATAATGGGGATTGCATTTATTATATAAGTTAATGAGGGGATAATTTATATCTTTTCAATACTTCTTTCTTTTTTTAACTTTAAGTTCAGGTATACAAGTACACAAAGTGCAGGTTTGTTACATAGGTACACGTATGTCATGGTGGTTTGCTGCACCAATCAACCCATCACCTAGGTTTCAAGCCCCACATGTATTAGCTATTTGTCCTGATGTTCTCCCTCCCCTCGCCCCCACCTCACTGACAGGACTGGTGTATGTTGTTTCCCTCCATGTGTCCATGTGTTCTCATTGTTCAACTCCCACTTGTGAGTGAGAACATGCAGTGTTTGGTTTTCTGTTCCTGTGTTAGTTTGCTGAGGATGATTGCTTAAAGCTTTATCCATGTCCCTGCAAAGGACATGATCTCATTCCTTTTTATGCCTGCATAGTATCCCATGGTGTATATGTGCCACATTTTCTTGATCCAGTCTATCATTGATGGGCATTTGGATTGATTCCATGCCTTTGCTATTGTGAACAGCACTGCAATAAACATATGTATGCATGTATCTTTAAAACAGAATGATTTATATTCCATTGGGTATATACCCAGTAATGGGATTGCTGGGTCAAATGGTATTTCTGGTTCTAGATCCTTGAGGAATCATCACACTGTCTTCCACAATGGTTGAACTAACTTGCATTCCCACCAACAGTGTAAAAGCATTCCTATTTCTCCACAACCTCACCAGCATCTGTTGTTTCTTGAAAAACTACTATTCGAAGTATAATGGGGATTACATTTATTGTAAAAGTTAATGATGGGATAATTGATACCTTTTCAATATTGCATTTTTCAGTATCTGAATAACCTTACAATATTTAACACATAGTGAGTCATTCTTATAAGCCAGATGCTCTCTAAAACCTTTCTATGCATTATTTATTTAATATCTACCATAACACTATGAAGCGGGTTCTATTTTTTCCATTTTATAGATGATAAAAATACAAAGAGCCAGTGATTTATCTCAGTTATCACAGCCAATAAGTCACTCTGGAAGAGAAGAGAATGTAGAGTAAGAAAAGGAGAGGGTCAGCAGCCACACTAATACTTAATAATTGGAGGATAAGAAGCCAGAGATTTAAGAGAAATAACCAGGACATTGTGGTGTCATGGAAGAGACGAAAGAGGGTCAGGAAAGAGAGTGATGAACAGTGGTAATGCTGCAGGAAAGTGAAGTCTGATAAGGACCAATTTGATTTGTCAGGAAGGGGATTTTTAGTGACCTTGGTGACAGAAATATCAATGGAACATTGGGACAAAATCCAAATGTCAGTTATTTTTATGAGTGAATTGAACATTAGCAAGTAGAGACAGTAAGTGCAAAGTACACTTTCCAAAAGATGGGTTGTGCAGAAAACATGGGATGGGGAGGCAAAGTTTAAGAGGGATTTATGGCCAAGTATTTTTTAACATGAAATACATGCAAAAAAAAAAAGGAAGGAACCAGAAAAACTGAAGGTATGAAAAAGATAAAGATATTTGATGGAGCAAGCTTCCTGAGGAGTAGGTGAGAAAAATGGGATCCATTTGTGTTACAAAAAATCCAATTATACTATTTTAGTTATTTTAAAATGTACAATTAAATTGTTAGCAACTATAGTAACCCTATTGTGTTATCAAATACTAGTTCTTATTTATTCTTTCTAACTATTTAGAATAAAAGATCATATCAAGTATTTAAATAGAGAGAAGAAGAATCAGAGAAATGGAAAGGCAGCAAGAGTCACCTACCAGCTTTGATAACAGAGCAAAGGGTCCAGCTGAATTGATCCAGCTAAATTCATTTGTAATGATGCTAAAAAGCACAGTGGCATGACCTTTCCAGCAGCAAAAAAGAGTGCTAGTATAGCAGCAGAGCTGGCAGGCTACAGGACTACTTCAAGAATGAGAGCTTTCAGAGTGGAAGGATAAGTAATAGGTGGAGGGCTTATAAGCAATGCTTAGAGACAATGGGAACTAAGGCAACTAATGAGGAAAGTTATGAACAGACATGGAAAAAATGAGGTTTCATTGGATTAGCGGTATTTATGTGGTAGAGAAACAGATGAAATGAGACTGGGGTTGAATTCAGACAGTGGGATACTGAAGTCTGTAAATATAAAAGAAAGAACTGATTAGGCTTGATCTAGGCTAAATTGGAACCAAGGTGGAGATTGCAAGAAAATAGACTTTTGTGTAGCCTAAGAAAACTATATTACAAATAGCTATTTAATAAAGTTCACCTCCACAAGTAGGTATTCAAGTAGATGAGGACCAATTGAGTGAGAGACTTGTGATGGTTAATTGTATGTGTCAACTTGACCTGGCTAAGAGATGCCCAGATAGCTTGTAAAACATTATTTCTGGGTGTGTAATGGGGGTGTTTCCAAAAGAGATTACCATTTGAATCAGTAGGCTGAGTAAAGAAGATCTGCCCTCTCCAAAGCGGGCGGGCATCATCCAATCCTTTGGGAACCCAAACAGAACAAAAAGGTGGAAGAAGGGCAATTTTCCTCTCTCTTCTTGATCTGGGACATTTCTCTTCTCCTTCCCTCAGACATTAGTTCTTAGGCCTTTGGACTCTGGGACTTACTCCAGCGGCACCCCCCCAGTTTTCAGGCCTTTGGACTTGGACCGAGAGTTACATCATTAGCTCCCCTGGTTCTCAGATCTTTGGACTCAGACTGAATTACACCACTTTGGCTTTTCTGGTTCTCCAGTTTGCAGATGGCATATCATGGGAGTGAACGTGAGCCAATTTCCCTAATAAATTACACACACACACACACACACACACACACACACACATGCACGCAAATCCTATAGGTTCTGTTTCTTTGTAGAATTCTGACTAATATAGGACTAAATATATCTTTTTCCCTAAAGACTTCTAAGACACCCTCCAAGTTATTTTTGGTTTTTTTTGTTGTTGTTTTTTTTTCTGAAATTTTCTTTTTTTTTATTATACTTTAAGTTTTAGGGTACATGTGCACATTGTGCAGGTTAGTTACATATGTATACATGTGCCATGCTTATACTATATTCTGTGAGCTAGAGAGAAGTAGAATAAAGGAGAAAAATCAATTTTCTGCTGTTCAGAGAAAGTAAAAAATTATGTAAAACATTTCCTCAAAAGATTTAGAATTTCATGCCACGTAGCTTTACTCCACTTGGAGCCCTTCTGCTCAGTGGGCATTTAAAAAAAGAAGGAATACAGATTTACACATATTAAATTTTAAGAAGTGTCTTAAACATTTAAGTACATATATCAAATAAAGAGTTGTATATTTGAATCTGGAACTCATGAGAGAACTCTGAGTTACATATATAAATTGACATAATGAGGCACATTAAGCCATTTGGAGAGATAATAACACTTAGCGGGTAAGAGGAGTTATTTATAAAAAATAATCATAATAAAGGAAGCAACAAGGACTACTCCCTGTGGCTCACCTACCTCAGTAAATCTAAAAGAACAAGACCAAGAAAAAGCAGCCAGTGAGTAGAAGGAGAATCCAGAAAAGATGGTTTCCTAGAAGGCCAAATAAGTATTTCTCTAAGAACAGAGTGATTAACTGAGTCATCTACTACTAAGTCAAAGAAGATGATGACTGAGGGCTGGTTGTTAGTTTGGTGACATGGAGGTCATTGATGACCTTGACAAGAGAAATTTCAATGTGTTCAAGAGAAAATGAAAGGAGAAATAAGTGCAGATTGAAAATGCAAGGGATATGTGTATATACATACATATATAATTCATATTGTAGTGTGTATATATATATATAAAATGTTCTATATTATTATAGAACATTTGAATTTGAATGCTGTTGGGAATGGCCCAGTAGATAGGAAAAGTTGTGACACCTTTCTACTCTCCTCCTATCCTATAGAAAGTTAAGAAAGGGAGTTTGTTTCATAATCTATGTTTTTAGTACTTAATCCACATCAGTGCTAGATACTCATGAAGTATTAGACTGAATCACTCATTAAATTTGCTTTATTACCCCTAGATCCAACACTTCAGGTGTTGGTAATGGTTTTGTTTTGAAAATTGAGTATGTGTTAAGTATAGGTCTGTCACTTTTCTTTGCACATTTGAGCAATTGATTGACAGGCAGAAGCGTCCTTTTTTCTCCAAAACAGGCATTATGTGCCAGTAATCAAGATGCATTCAACTGTGGGCTCCTTCTTATAATTACTAATGCTCATTTCCAGCTAGGATGTGAACAGTTGAAAGGTGCTGACTTGATAAATATTTTCCATGGCTAGATTCACATCAAAGAATTTAGAGTTCTTGGACTTCAAGTAACAAATTACCTTAAGAAAATAAAGAATTTATTGGCAGGATACCCAGTGCAGCATAGAACAGATGAGAATTCAAGAGAATAGATATGAATAGAATGGAACTATGGTGGTGTGGAGTCAAGACAATAAGCATCACACATAATTTCATAAGGAAAATACCATTCAAATGAGTGAATTTTAATTTTTTCCTATTTTTCCATCAAAGTCCGGGAAGAGAGAGTCAGAGTAGCCTAACTAGGGTAGGGCGGTGCACCTTGATTTGCAGTACAGTGTTTTAAAACTACACTCAATGGAAAAGTATAACTCCCCAAAAGGAATTTAGCACACTGCTATCAAATGAAAGAGAAACGGATGCAGGCAACCAAAAGGAGGAAATGACCATGAGAGACCTCAGCCAAAAAGTTTAATTAAGAAGCCATGACAGGCTTGAGTGTCCTTACCATGTTTTTAAATTTAACAACAACAACAAAATCCAGTGAGTGAAGTCACTGTACATGGTGGCACATGAAAAAAATTAAGACCCTGTTGAAGATAAGTTCCGTCACAAAATCACTGACTACATTAAAAATGTGCATATATGTGTTACTGAAGTTTGCAAACATTGAATTGATGTATACTTCTAGAATTATAGGAGAAACACAAATATTATAAATTCTAGAAGTCACATAAGATAAAGCAATTATTTGATTAGCTTACTGGCATATATAAACTTACTTTATTCAAACCCTATAATTGCCTTCAGAAATTATAATATTTCATTTAAAGACAGATAAAGGTGTTCTTTAAAAAACTGATTTGGATTTCTGGAAGCAGCCCTAGTTCTAGTTAATTTATGTTCCTACTCAGAAATTAAGACAGCTGAAGCTTTTTTGCTTCTCCTCATTCAATTATCACGACTACAGAGAAGTAGAAATAGCAACAGAGCCTGACATTCAGGTAAGAGAGACGATATGAAAAAAACATATTCTGTTCACGTCATAAATCACGGTGACACTACTAAGAAAAGAATATGAACAATTCTGAGTGGTTGTCATCAGTGACATCAACATTAATTTCAAAAACACTTTGTGGACTGAAACCTTTAGCTCCCTATAGTATTTTTTCTTGTATCTTGCTGTAAATAATGATTGCACAGATTCTGTGTATCACTCATGACAAGGAATGGCCAAAAAAGTACAAAGGGATTCATGTGCTGACTCTTTACTTTGGCGAACTTGGGTTGCCTTCCCAGGCAAATAATCACAAGGCACACAAGTCTGAAGAATCTCCAGGAAGCTTTCTATCAAATACATGTGCGGTGGCTTTCTTCCCATGAACTACACTTATATCTATAAATAAATGTATCTAGCCTCTCCGTAAAGAAGGAGAAGAGATGTATGAATTAGGAGGATGAGGAGGTAGAGAATGAAGGCCCAGAGTTTGGATCAATAGCTGCCTGAAGCATTTTCACCATTAGCATCCCTAGGACATTTGCTCTGGGAATATTTATTTGCTGATGTGTTTATTACAAAAACAAACAAACAAACACAAACCTCTCAAAATATCAGATCTAGATTTTTTTAAATCTCAGTTGGCTTACTTATAGGTGGTAATCGAAGCTATCAGCACAAAAGCTGTTATTTCCTTAAAACCTTGATAGTTTTTGGCAAATGAAACTATAAGCTTAAAAATTCAAACCCATTAAGAAAAAAATTCAAAACAAAGAAATTTTAGAGAAATTTTTCTTTATCAAATGATTCTTTGCTTTGCAAAAAGGTAAACCCATATATTATATTATGTACTTTCCAAAAATAATCTGTATTTTTTAAATCTTCCCTAAAAAGCAGATTTTTGGTAAAGTATGGCTGATGTAAACATTCATGTGTAATTTCTTTGTTGTAGCATTAAAAATCATTTGTGAAGCACAAAATACATACCAGGTTTGGGGAAAACAAATGTGAATTAATTTAATCTCTTACATCAAGAGTTTATATTAAAATTAGTATAAACAACCATGAACAAAGTGGATTATAACATAATGATACACTGGTTAAAAAATGTTCAAAGTGCTATGAAAGCATGAATGAAAAAGTGATTAATTCTTCCTAAAAGTTCAGAGACAACTTCATAAAATACGTGCCATTTTAAATAGACTTTTAAAGAATAAGTAAGAATAAGTATGCCAAGTAGCAAAGTGTGATAAAGAAATTCAAGGCCCAGGAGAAAACAGAATGTACTTATCTGCGGAATCAGCAAATAATTGGGATTGCCTTGACTAAGGAATGCTGAGAAAGAAGTAACGAATGGTATGTCTGAAAGAGTAGACTATGCAGATTTTATGAATTGAAATGTCATGCCATAAAGTTTAGAGAGTCAACAAACGATTGTAAAGAGGGGAGTTATGATGGTTAATTTCATGTGTCAATTGTACTAGACTAACAGATGTCCAGATAGCTGGTAAAGCATACTTTCTGGATGTGTCTGTGAAGGTGTTTCCAGAGGGATTAGCATTTGAATTGATAATCTGAGTAAAGAAGATCTGCCTTCACCAATGTGAATGAGCATCATCCAATCCATTGAGAACCCAAACAGAACAAGACAGATGTAAGGGCGAATTTGTTCTGTCTGTTTGGGCTGGGACATCCATCTTCTCCTGCCCTCAGACATCGGAGCTCCTGGTTCTCTGGCCTTCGGACTCGAGCTGAGTTACTGCACTGGCTTTCCTGTTTCTCCAGCTTGTAGTATGCAGTTCATAGGACTTCTCATCCTTCATAATCACATGAGCCAATTCCCATAATAAGTTTTATTTTATATATATATATATGTGTGTGTGTGTGTAATATAAACACACATATATATTACACACACACACACACACACACATATATATATATATATAATCTATTGGCTTTTTTCTGTAGAGCCCTGACTGATATAGGAATGATATAATCAGGTTAGTGATTTAAGTTTAAGAATGATAATTCTAGCTTAGTATGAGGGATAAAATGGAATCACTAGAATAATAGGGATTATAGCCACATAGGGCATGAAGGGGGAATAGAGAATGCACTGTGGTTTGCAAGACCAACTCTAAATAGCGACCTATTTCGAGACCTGAAAGCTAAGAATGGAATAGGTTTTTATGTTTTTAAATGGTTAAAAAAATCAAATAATATTCTATGACATGCAAAAATTATATAAAATTCAAGTTTCTGTGTCCATAAAGTTTTATTGGAGCACAGCTATGTTCATTTGTATACATATTATCTATGATTGTATTCATACTACAATTGAGTAGAGACCATAGGGCCCACAAAGCCTAAAATATTTACTACCTAGAACTTTACCAAAAAAGATTGCTGGCCCCTAATTTAGGGTATGAACAAAACTGTGGATGGCTAGGTCTAATATGAGTTATAGTCAGAAAGGTCCTACTGCCATAAGTAAAAATCATAACCTAAAAATATTAATGGCTACAGATATTAACCTAGTTCAATTTCTGGTACTAACAAAGATCCCAAATAAGGAAAAATATAACTACAAGAGAATATTGGACAAACTGACAATAAGCAGATAATCTCTCCTTCTTCTACTTAACACCACATTACCAAGTGAAATTATTTAAAACACACACATACACCCTCCACATGCACATGCATGTGTGCACAAACACATAAAAAAATTTGGAAAGCCCATATTTCACTGAAAACTTGAGAAGGGAACAAGCTCTATAGAAAAAAATTTAAGGAATTTCTGACAGATATAGTGTCATAAATAAAAGATTAAAGGAAGCCAGGGAGGATCAATATGTAATTCCCATTCTGGAGAAAGTGGTTTCATTTGCCATGACAAAAGTAGAAGAGATATTTTGAGGAATAGGGATTAAAAGCTCAAGTTTTGATGTCAGCCAGTCCTGAGCTTTAATGCTATCATTGTAACTTCATTCATTAAATAAATATTTAATAAATACCAACTGTATTCCACGCAATTACATGATATACAAGCTTAAAATCTCTGAACCTGTTTCTCAAGCCCGTTTCTTAAATAGTACCTTACAGGTCTACTGTGAAAATCAAATAACTACCACCACCACTACCACCATTAAAACAAAGACAACAACAACAACCAAAACACTTCTATTGTGCTTATGATGTGCTCAGCATTGCTTTAAGTATTTTATATATTAATTTATTTGAATTATAACACCATTTTACAGGTAAGGAAACCAAAATACAGAGAAGTTAAGCAAATTGAACAATTTTCACAGCTTGTGGGGGAAGACCTGTGATTGGAAATCGGATACTCTGTATTCAGAGTTCATGCTCTTAACCACTGTGTTTTATTATCTCTCCAAATAAGATAAAAGTATGGAAAGTATCATGATGTCTGTGTTTCTGTTGTTCAATAAAAAATGGCTATAACTACATTTTATGGAAATCACTTAAAACTTCAATATAAAGTAAGGACTACCAAGTGGGCAGAATGGAAGACAAATGGAAATTATTTCATTTTTAAAACCTTTTTGCAGATTAATGACTTTCAGAAGCAGCTCTTCCAGGAGACACAAGGGAAAGAAAAACCATACCATACAAAAACCACATGGCAAGGAAACAGGGCTTCTTCTGACTGAGGTGCAGCTCCTCCCTGAGGCAGTAAGCTACTGTCCTAGGAAGGATGTCAGACAGAGCCACACGTGTCCATAATGAAGGTTAGATACAAAAGTAAATTCGACAGGAAAGCTAATGGCAGGTACTATAACACCAACAAACACTAGCTTGAACAGAGAAAATATTCCTTTGCTGTAACTACACAAGCCCCCTCTCTACGCCCCTAATGCTGCTGAATCACTGAGCTGGTATAATGTATATCAACCAACCCTCCAATGTAATGTAATGTAATGTAATGTAATGTAATGTAATGTAATGTAATGTAATGTAAATCTCAGAAAGACGACATTAACAGAATGAAAGCAGACAGGAAGGGAGTCCTAAAAGAATCTAATCGTAAAGTTTGTTGGAAAATACTAGTCATCTATATTTAAAAATAAGTAAAGAAGGGAAAACAGGTCTTATGAAAAGATTTGCCACCTAAAAGGAGTTTTGCACTATCTTTGAAATTAAAGATAAAGAGATGAAACGAATTGATTGAATTAAAGGAAAAACATTAAGAAAATAATGCCACAGGATAATTGTAAAGGGTTTTGAAAAGATTTTCCCCTGCCTCACACTACACATCAATATAAATTTCCAATAGGTTAATAATTTAAATGAAAAATATAGAGCAATAAACTGTAGAATAGAATACAGGTGTGACTACATGACTTGGAGTGGGAAAAACTTTCTCAACTAATAATAAAACATTAAAACACTATAAAGAAAAAATATTAACATATTTGCTCTTACTGAAAAGCAAACGAACAACTGAGAAAATCTGTATGGCAAAAGAGAAGCAGGAGTGCATGGTGCTTGTAGATATTGACCACAACTTGATATCTTAGCCATAAACCTTCCCAGGGTCACTCAAACTCAGAATAGTGTATAAATAGGGGAAAGACCACATAGCCTATTCCTTAGTTTCAAAATTCACAAAGTACTTTTCTAAATCCACTCTTGAATTTTTGCACTCTGGACTTTGCCTGCTACTTAAAATGTCGGAGTATTATCTTGCTTCTCTCATCTGAGTTAATCTTTCAGAATTTAGGTCCTAATTTTCTGCCTCTGCCTACAATTTTTGTCTGATTTAGTCATCTTGCCTGCTTGTATCTCTATCACACCAATAGTTTTATTCTAACAAGAAAATCTTATAAAGCTCTTTCTCAAAGCTCCAAACAATTCCAGGGTGCCAGGAAATAAAAACTCTGAACATTCATCTTCCTTAAATACTACTTTTCATGACCTCTCATTACTTTTAATAGTTCAGTACTATTTCCTGTCATATTATGAATTATCATTCCACAGCATTCAAAGCATCCTATAGTTTATACACTTCTAGTCTCTAACCATATTTCCTGTTCTCCTTCACTCAGAAATGTCCAAGAGCCTGCATGCATATCTTTCAAAATGAACGGGTTTATATCAACTTTTCCTAATTTGAAAATTCCATGTTCTTTGTACAAGATTATTCATGACTTCACTGTAGTTATACAAGTTTAGGAAAAAAAAATGTATGTCCATCAAAAGGGGACTGGTTAAAATGTATGGTCTGTATATTTAATGGAGCACCAAGCAGCTGTTAAAGCAAAAAAGATAAATTCTTTATTAGCTTGACTATAAAAATCTCCAAAGGATATTGTAAAAAAGCAATGTGAAAAATGATATGTATGGTATGTATGCAACACTTGAATTACAAAAAGGTATATGATTAAATTTATCTATTTACATATGCATAAAATATCATTACAAGAAATGAAAAGAAAGACCAATAGCTATTTCTCTGTGGCAAGAACACTTGGGTGGCTGAGAGACAGGGGGTGAGTTAGATATGTTTTATAATATACATTTTTGTATTTATCTTTTTAATTTTGAGAAATCTAACTGTAGTATTTATTTTGAAGTTAAAGAAATAAAAGTTTCATGATCTACTTTAAGACATCTGTTCCTTCTGTGGCCTTTCGTCACATTTTGTTTTAATAAAAGCTTTTTAATTCTGTATCAGAGTTCAATCTTTGCAAAGACATTTTAATCAATAATGAGGATCCAAATTAAAGTCAAAATTCACATTCTTGTGGGATCTCATAAGCTGGCCAGTATGTAGACAATGCTAACTGTACACAATTTAATCATGACCTGATTCATTGTCCATTTATTTTAACATCAACTTCAGAAACATTAAAATGTAAAGTAATAATGTTTTTGTTATAATAAACAGAGAATCTTTAAGCCCTAGACAACTCTCAACTCAATTAGATTTTCACTCACCTCATTGATCTTCTTTAGTTGTTTTTCTGTAAATGTATTTGAAGTATTTATTACACAATTTGGAGTTTGGTTATAATAATCACCATTTGCCTAACACTTATTTCAATCCTGCATGGATGTTGGGTAGTATTTTCCTATTTTACAGATAAGTAAACTGAGGTCCAGTAACTGGTAAGCAATTAAAAGGATTCAAAATCAGACCTGTCGGACTCCAGAGCCTTAGCGCTTCCACTAAATTATATTTCGTTTTATACAATAATTATTTAATTAGCTAACTTTACAACAAATTAGCAGTAAATTATTTGCAGATGAGAAAATTGTGCTCAGTTTTGTCCAATCACAAACCTCGGAACTCAGTAAAATGCTTTCAGACAATGAAGGCATTTTTCTTTTTTTTTTTTTTTTACATTCAAAATTTCCTGCCTACTCTTTTTTTTTTTATTTTTTTTATTTTTATTATACTTTAAGTTTTAGGGTACATGTGCACATTGTGCAGGTTAGTTACATATGTATACATGTGCCATGCTGGTGCGCTGCACCCACTAACTCGTCATCTAGCATTAGGTATATCTCCCAATGCTATCCCTCCCCCCTCCCCCCTCCCCACCACAGTCCCCAGAGTATGATATTCCCCTTCCTGTGTCCATGTGATCTCATTGTTCAATTACCGAAGGCATTTTTCATAGAAAATAATGACATTTAGGAAAACAGTCGCTTAATACACACTTATAATTGGAATATGAAAATGCACTTCCAGACTTAAAATATACAATTTTGATTTATTTAATGTATTAGTCATTTTAGTTTCACAATATTTTTAAATGGAAACATTTACAAGGGTTTATAACATTTATAATTCCTAGTTAATATCAGAGTATACTATATCTATGTTTCTAGATTTAATATTGACCAAAGCACCTATTCATGGTCAATTAGATGATTTAAGGTGAAGAGTCATGTGAAATGATAGTTGTTGTTCCAAGGTTTCAAAGCTTAAACTTTCTTTAACATGCAAAGTTTCTTTGAACATTTTACATTTTACAGACTAAACAAACTGGTTCAGATAAGATGCTAGCTATTCTCTGGGGGAACTCCTGGAAGCAATGGTGTGTGATACAGTTCTGCTTACTTTTGATGAATTCCTCCACGAAAAACATGTTTTCTCTGTCTTTCCTGTGGTTGATACCACCAGGGAGTAATTCCACTGTCACTGATGAATGCTAGCAAGGTCAGACCTTGTCAGTGCAAATGAAAGTCTTGTGATTAGTATTCTGTACCTTCTTACTAATGAAGCTTCTAATCATGAAATCTGTCTGTATTTATAATCTTCTTCTAGCTGCTAAGTGCCCTTGAAAGGTTAGATAAATGGGAAATAATACTATTGGTTTGGTGTTCTTTTCTTGCATAATGTCTTTCAAATTTAGTGTTCAACTTGCTGTTTATGGCTCTTATGGTCAACATTACAACAATGACAACCTTGCAAACTTGGCTACAGAATTTCAACATGCAAAAGAAGTTACAAACATACAAAAACATTTATAATAAGAAATATTTGTGGAAACATTCAGGTTTCTTGGGGAACATTTTGACAGTAGAAAAAATATATAACAGTATTTGTAGCAGACTTTGCTAGAAGAAAAAATTATGAGTAAAAAATTTTGCACTAACCAAGAATGGTAAAAGAGTGATTTTGACATCAATGTTTAAGGAAAATTTATTCAACCTTAACTGAGTAGCATTTGGTGTAAACTGAAAACTGTATATATACCTTTTTAACAGTATGAGGATTTACTTATGATTGCTATAGATAATTATATTTCCCTAAAACTGAGTACAGTCTATCTGAATTTATACATTCATTTTTCTCTAAGTTTTGATAGAGGAAGTACTCTACTCACTGTTAATAAAATGTAAGTAATTCCATGATGCAAGCCAGGGATCAGCAAACTTTCTTTAAAGGCTCAGACAGTAAATATTTTAGGCTTTGTGAACCATAGACTCTCTGATACAGCTACTCAACCTCAGACATTGTAGCACAAAAGGAGCTGTAGACAATATGTATGTGAATGTAACTATGTGCATTAAAACGTTACTTATGTACACTGAATTTTGAATTTTATGTAATTCTCATGTGTCATGAAATTGTATTCTTCCTTTGATCTTTTTTTCAATCGCTTAATTATCTAAAATAATTCTTGCAACTTCTTCCAGGAAACTGTAGTAGACATATTTTTCCCATTCTTTCTGCTAATGATAACTAGAAACCTTGGACATTTTATATGCAATAAATATAAGGAGACTCTAAAAGATAGTGAGAAGAAAGCAGACCATCTATGGGACACAGGGCACAAGAAATGACATGGTGGTAAGCTCCTTGGGTTTTCTTTTGGATTCATATATCTCAGACTTGGAGCTGAAGAAGCCAGCAACCCAGAAATGCCAGTGAGTAAAGACAAAAAATAGAAATAAATAAATAAATAAAGCCTCCTCTCCTTAGCAAAAAGACCAGGAAAGGGGCAACCTAGTAAGACAGAAAACTTGTATACTGTAACTGTTCTACTCCAGCTAAACACCACAGAAAGAACTGTGTCCCCACCTCTGCCTATGCCAGCATAGGTTGAGTGGGGTGCCACCCTCACCAGCCTCTAACAAGTTACCCTAACTTTCCTGCTGGGGTGTTAGAGAGATTGAGTAGGTACCTGGGACTTTCATCTCTATCAGGTGGTAACAAGGCTCCTCCCATATTTCCAGTGTAGACTACCTGGGGAACCTGAATTTCCTGGCACGCCCAACAGTTATGAAGTACCCCTCCCCACTATGGTAGTGTCATAGGAGCCCTGCTGGAAAGTTAGAACTTTTGCCCCCAACCAACGTCAGTGAGGACATATCCCCCAACTGTGGTGGCAGTGGAAGACACATGGGAGCAATAATAAGGCATTCCTTTTTCTCTCATCAAGAAAAACATCAGCAGAGGCCACAGAGGACACCCACTCTTAGGTGTCAGCATAGATCACGTAAGGAACCTGCCCTTCTTCTCCCTGACCTGCCAGTAGCAAGGAACAGCCATCCCCTTCCCATGCTGGAGCAGCGTCAGAGGAAATCAGCTAGTACAGAAAGCTTAAATAGACCTGGCGACCCTTAACACAAAATACAAAATTTCATGTTTCAATAAAAAATTATTCATAACAGCAAAAAGCAGAAATATCTCAAGGTGAATGGGAAAAAAAGAAAAGACAATCAGTAGATGTCAACACCAAGGTGATAAAGATGTTAGAATGAATTATATAACAAAGATGCTTTTAATATCTGTCTTTTTTGTTTTAAGAGATGGGGTCTACCTTTGCCTCCCAGGCTGGAATGCAGTGGCTATTCACAGGCACAAGCATAGTATACTGCCACCACAAACTCCTAGGCCTAAGTGATCCTCCGACCTCAGCCTCTTGAGTATCTGGGACTACAGATGCACACCATTGTGCCCAGCTAACAAAGATTTTAAAGCAGCCATCATAGAAATGCTTCTATGAGTAATTACAAACATTCTTGAAGTGAAAAAAAATTTTAAAGCCTCTTAAAGAAATAGAAAGTCTCCACACACCGGGGCCTGTTGTGGGGTGGGGCAAGTGGGGAGGGACAGCATTAGGAGATATACCTAATGTTCAATGACGAGTTAATGGGTGCAGCACACCAACATGGCACATGTATACATATGTAACAAGCCTGCACGTTGTGCACATGTACCCTAAAACTTAAAGTACAAAAAAAAAGAAATAGAAAGTATCAGAAAAGAAGTATACAAAAGAACCAAATAAAAAAATTTAGAACTAAAAATACGATAACCTAAACAAACAGACAAACAAACCTCAACAGATAAGCTTGACTGCAGAATGGAGGGAACAGAGGAAAAAAGCAGTGATATAAAAGATAGAACAATAGAAATTGTCCAATCTGAACAACATAAAGAAAATAGAAGGAAAAAAATACACTAAGCATAAGGAATCTGTGGGACTATAACAAAAAAATCTACTGTTTGTGTGATTAGAGTCTTTGAAAGAGAGGGGAAATAGATGAGACCAAAAAAAAAAAAAAAAAAAAAACTATTTGAAGAAATAATGGCTGGAAGCATCACAATTTGGAAAAAGACATAAAACTACAGATTCAAGAAGGTGAACAAATACCAAACAGAATATACTCAAATAAATACACTAAGAAAATTATTGTCAAAGTTTTGAAAATTAAAGGCAAAGAAAAAATCTTGAAATCAATGAAAGGGAAATTACACCCTACCTGTAAGTAAAAATATGTTTTCATGACAGAGAATTTCTCATTAGAAATTGTGGAGGTGAAAAGCAAATAAGAAAACACTTTTCAAGTTCAGAAAGAAAATTGTCAACACCAAATCTTATATTCAGAAAAAAAAATATTTTAAGGATGAAACAGATATCAAGACATTCTCAGATAAGGAAAAATGAAGATAATTTGCTGCCAGCAGATCTACATGAAATAAAAATTGCTTATGGAAAGAAAAAACCTGTACCAGCCACTGCAAAAACATACCAAATTGTAAAGACCATCGATACTTTGAAGAAACTGCATCAACTAACGGGCAAAATAGCCAGCTAACGTCATAATGACAGGATCAAATTCAAACATAACAATATTAACCTTAAATGTAAATGGGCTAAATGTCCCAATTAAAAGACACAGACTGGCAAATTGGATAAAGAGTCAAGACCCATCGTTGTGCTGTATTCAGGAGACACATCTAATGTGCAAAGACACACACAGGCTCAAAATAAAGGGATGGAGGAATATCTACCAAGCAAATGGAAAGCAAAATAAAAGGCAAGGGTTGCAATCCTAGTCTCTGATAAAACAGACTTTAAACCACAAAGATCAAAAAAGACAAAGAAGGCCATTACATAATAGTGAAGAGATCAATGCAACAAGAAGAGCTATCCTAAATATATATGCACCTAATACATGAGCACCAAGATTCATAAAACAAATTCTTAGATACCTACAAAGAGACTTAGACCCCCACACAATAATAGTGGGAGACTTTAACAACCCACTGTCAATATTAGACAGATCAACGAGACAGAAAATTAACAAGGATATTCAGGACTTGAACTCAGTTCCAGACCAAGCAAACCTAATAGACATCTACACCCCAAATCAACAAAATATACATTTTTCCCACCACCACATCACACTTATTCTAAAATTGACGAGATAATTGGAAGTAAAACACTCCTCAGCAAATGCAAGAGAACGGAAATCATAACAGCCTCTCAGACCACCATGCAATCAAATTAGAACTCAGGATTAAGAAACTCACTGAAAACCATACAACTACATGGAAACAGAAAACCTCCTCCTGAATGACTACTGGGTAAATAAAGAAAATAAGGCAGAAATAAATAAGTTCTTGGAAACCAATGAGAACAAACACACAACATACCAGAATCTCTGGGACAATGCTAAAGTAGTGTTTAGAAGGAAATTTATAGCATTAAATGCCCATAGGAGAAAGCAGGAAAGATCTAAAATTGACAGTCTTTAACATCACAATTAAAAGAACTAGAGAAGCAAGAGCAAACAAATTCAAAAGTTAGCAAAAGACAATAAATACTAAGATCAGAGCAGAACTGAAGGTGATAGAGACATGAAAAACCCTTCAAAAAAATCAATGAATCCAGGAGCTGGTTTTTTTTTATTTTAAAGATTAACAAAATAGATAGACCACTAGCCAGACTAATGAAGGAGAAAAGAGAGAAGAATCAGATAGATGCAATAAAAAATGATAAAGGGGATATCACCACTGATACCACAGAAATACAAACTACCATCAGAGAATACTATAAACACCTCTACACAAATAAACTAGAAAATCTAGAAGAAATGGATAAATTCCTGGACACATACACCCTCCTAAGACTAAAAAAGGAAGAAGTTGAATCCCCGAATAGACCAATAACAATTTCTGAAATTGAGGCAGTAATAAATAACCTACCAACCAAAAAAAGCACAGGAACAGACTGAATCACAGCCGAATTCTACCAGAGGTACAAAGAGGAGCTGGTACCATTTCTTCTGAAACTATTCCAAGCAATATAAAAAGAGGGACTCCTCCCTAACTCATTTCATGAGGCCAGCATCATCCTGATACAAAACATGGCAGAGACACAACAAAAGAAAATTTCAGGCCAATATCTCTGATGAACATTAATGCAAAAATCCTCAATAAAATACTGACAAATGGAATCCAGCAGCACATCAAAAAGCTTATCCACCACAATCAAGTTGGCTTCATCCCTGGGATGCAAGACTCGTTCAACATGTGCAAATCAATAAACGTAATCCAGCACATAAAAACAACCAATGACAAAAACCACGATTATCTCAATAGATGCAGAAAAGGCCTTTGATAAAATTCAACACCACTTCATGCTAAAAACTTTCAATAAACCAGGTATTCATGAAACGTATCTCAAAATCATAAGAGCTATATATGACAAAACCACAGCCAATATCATACTGAATGGGCAACAGCTGGAAGCATTCCCTTTGAAAACTGACAGAAGACAAGAATGTCCTCTTTCACCACTCCTAATCAACAGAGTTCTGGGCAGGGCAATCAGGCAAGATAAAGAAATAAAGGGTATTCAAATAGGAAGAGAGGAAGTCAAATTGTCTCTGCAGATGACATAATTGTATATTTAGAAAACCCCATCGTCTCAGCCCAAAATCTCCTTAAGCTGATAAGCAACTTCAGCAAAGTCTCAGGATACAAAATCAATGTACAAAAATCACAAGCATTCCTATACACCAATGAGACAAACAGAGAGCCAAATCATGAGTGAATTCCCATTCACAATTGCTACAAACAGAATAAAATACCTAGGAATACAACTTGCAAGGGATGTGAAGGACCTCTTCCAGGAGAATTACAAACCACTGCTCAAGGAAATAAGAAAGGACACAAAAAATGGAAAACATTCCATGCTCATGGATGGGAAGAATCAATACTGTGAAAATGGCCATACTGCCCAAAGCAATGCATAGATTCAATGCTATCCCCATCAAGCTACCGTTGACTTTGTTCAGAGAATTAGGAAAAAAAAAAAAAACTACTTTAAAAGAAGAGCCCCTATAGCCAAGACAATCCTAAGCAAAAAGAACAAAGCTGGAGGCATCATGCTACCTGACTTCAAACTATACTACAAGCCTACAGTAACCAAAACAGCATGGTACTGGTACCAAAACAGATATATAGACCAATGGAACAGGATAGAGGCCTCAGAAATAATGCCACACATCAACAACCATCCGAACTTTGACAAACCTGACAAAAACAAGCAATGGGGAAAGAATTCCTTATTTAATAAATGGTGTTGGAAAAACTCACTAGGCATATGCAGAAAACTGCAACTGGTCCTCTTCCTTACACCTTCTACAAAAATTAACTCAAGATGGATTAAAGACTGAAATGCAAGACCTAAAACCATAAAAACCCTAGAGTAAAACCTAGAGAATACCATTCAGGACGTAGGCATGGGCAAAGAGTTCATGACTAAAACATCAAAAGCAATGCCAACAAAATCCAAAATTGACAAATAAGATCTAATTAAACTAAAGAGCTTCTGCACAGCAAAAGAAACTATCATCAGAGTGAACAGGCAACCTACAGAATGGGAGAAAAGTTTTGCAATCTATCCATCTGACAAAGGGCTAATATCCAGAATCTACAAGGAGCTTAAACAAATTTACGAGAAAAAAACAAACAACCCCATCAAAACGTGGGTGAAGGATATGAACAGGCACTTCTCAAAAGAACACATTTATGAGGCCAACAAACATGAAAAAAGCTCATCATCAATGGTCATTAGAGAAATGCAAATCAAAACCACAATGAGATACCATCTTACGCCAGTTTCAATGGCGATCATTGAAAAGTCGCTGGAGAGGATATGGAGAAATAGGGACACTTTTACACAGTTGGTGGGAATATAAATTAGTTCAACCATTGTGGAAGACAATGTGGTGATTCCTCAAGGATCAAGAACCAGAAATACCATTTGACCCAGCAATCCCATTACTGCGTATATACTCAAAGGATTATAAATCATTCTACTATAAAGACACATGCACACGTATGTTTACTGAAGCACTGTTCACAACAGCAAAGACTTGGAACCAAACCAAATGCGCATCAATGATAGACTGGATAAAGAAGTGGCACATATACACCATGGAATACTATGCAGCCATAAAAGTGGATGAGTTCATGTCCTTTGCAGGGACATGGATGAAGCTGGAAACCATCATTCTCAGCAAACTAACACAGGAACAGAAAACCAAACACTGCATGTTCTCACTCATAAATGGGAGTTGAAGAATAAGAACACATGGACACAGAGAGGGGAACATCGCACACCAGGGCCTGTCGAGGGGTGGGGGGCATAGGAAGGGATAGCATTAGAAGAAATACCTAACGTAGATGACGGGTTGATGGGTGCAGCAAACCACCATGGCACATGTATACTTATGTAGGAAACCTGCACGTTCTGCACATGTATCCCACAACTTAAAGTATAATTTAAAAAAAGTTCTCTAAACATAAAGGAAACTATAAAGAAAGGACCTTTGGAACATCAAATAAAGAAAGACATGGTAAGCAAAAATGCAAGTGAAGACAATAGATTTTTCTTCTCCTCTTGAGTTTTCTAAATTATGTTTAATCACTGAAGCAAAAATTATAACACTGACATTGTTCTATGTGAATGTAGAGGAGATATTTGAGATAATTATATCATAAATGGGGGAGAGTAAGGGGGCATAAAGGAAGGTAAGGTTTATACACTTCATTCTAATTGGCAAAATTATGACACAAATAGACTATGATAGACATGCATATATAATAATTATAAATTATAATTATTTATTTTTTTATAAATAATATATAATAAGTTATCTAGAGCAACCATCAAAAAGCTATACAAAGGGATACACTCGAAAATACTATAGAGATATTAAAATGGATATATCAAAACTAGAATTCAGAAAAAAATAGGGAAATTAAAATAGAGAAAACAAACAGAAAACAAAAAAAACTGCAGATGTTTTCCCAAACGTACCAATAATTATATTATTTGTAAGTGGGTAAAATATGTCAATTAAAAGACAGATTTACAAAGTAGATTTTAAAACATGACCTAACTATATGCTGTCTATAAGAAACCCACACAAACTATGACAATATAGACAGATTGAAAGTAAAATGATATTAAGAGATATATCATTAAAACATTGACTAGTATTAATGGTAGGTATAGTCAACTTTACAGCAAAGAAAATTACCAGACTGAAAGAAACATTACACAAAGCAAGAATATATCGCATTCCTAAATAGGTATGTCCCCAAGATCAGAACTGCAAAATATATGAAGCAAAAATTGATAGAACTTGAAAGACAAATAGACAAGTGTGTAATTATAGTTGGGAATTTTAATTTTTGATATTTTAATATCAAAATTTGATACAAATATTAGACAAAATATTCAGAAATAATCTAGAATAAACTCAACAACATGATAAGGCAATATAATCTAATTGACTTTTATAGAACACTCCACCTAACAGCAGAATACACATTATTCTCAAGCTTGCATGGAAGATATACCCGGATAGACTATAACCTGAGCCATAAAAAAAATCTTAATAAATTTAAAATAATTAAAATTATATAGAGCTTGATATCCCTGGAGCTGACAGAATATGCAAATGGACAACTGAAGAGTAAGTAAGAGATGCATCTATCCAAGGCAATACTGTTCCATACATAAATACACAGAAGACTAGGATGTGAAGACACCAAAAGAAAGATATTTTTCACAGGTTGATATATTTCTTATGATTTCTTTCTATGTTTTTGTTCTTTTGTGATATAATTTGTCTTGTTTTTATAATAGCTGGTGATTTTTTTTTTTTTTGAGACAGAGTTTCGCTCTTGTTGCCCAGGCTGTAGTGCAGTGGTATGATCTCAGCTCACTGCAACCTCTGCCTCCCGGGTTCAAATGATTCTCCTGCCTCAGCCTCCCAAGTAGCTGGGATTATAGGCATGCTCCACCATGCCGGCTAATTTTGTATTTTTAGTAGAGATGGAGTTTCTCCATGTTGGTCAGGCTGGTCTCAAACTCCTGACGTCAAGTGATCTGCCTGCTTTGGCCTCCCAAAGTGCTGGGATAACAGGCATGAGCCACTGCAACTGGTCTAGTTGGTGATTTACTGACATGTAGGATAAACATATACAATCATGTACTTAATTGTGAAGAGATTTTACATTTAAGAAAAAAAGATCGTACTTTCAAAAATATTTAAGGTGAGAGAAATGTAAAGGGAAAAAGCAGAATAATAAGATCAAAGCAATATTGTCTACAATATTGAGATAAGTATAATATCTATATAAATAAGCATATTATAGAAATATCAATTGATTAACATTAATATTAGTTGACATCTGTTGGGAAATTGGGGATCATTTTATTTGTCTTCATTTGTTTCTATGTTTCCACATTCTTATGGAATTGGAATGTAAACTTATTTAAAAAACTATACAGAGTTTGTTCTCTGACAACAATAAAATCAAACTATAAATCAATAATAGAAAGATAACAGAAAAATATCCTAACCCTTGGACACTTCAAAAACATGCTTCTAAATAATCCTTGGATGAAAAAGGAAGTCTCAAAAATTTTTAAAAGCACATTAAACTCAGTGAAAAGTGAAAATACAACATATCAACATTTGTAGAACACAGTGAAAGTATTGCTGAGAGGAAAATTAATAGCACTAAATGCATTCATTAGAGAAGATAAGTCTCAAATCCATAATTGAAGCTACTGTCTCAAGAACCTAGAAAAAGAAGACCAAAAAGAAAATACAAAGCTATCAGAAAGAAGAAAATAATAAAGAGCAGAAATCAATAAAATTGAAAACAAAAGAGAAAATCACTGAAAGAAGAGCTGATCCTTTCAAATAATCAATAAAATTGATGAACCTCTGCCAAAATGACATGTATTTAAAAAGAGAGAAAAGACGAATTGTGAATATCAGAAATGAAAGACAAGTCATCACTACTGATCCCATGGACAATAAAAAGGAATACTATGAACAACTGTGTCTACAAATATGATAACTTAAATGAAATGGACCAATTCCTTCAGCGACACCAACCACAAAATTTACAAAAGAAATAATAAATAATTGGAATATGTCTATTGTCTGAATGTTTGTGTCCCTCCCCCAAAATTCATATATTCAAACCGAATACCTACAGTAATAATATTAAGAGGTGGGGCCCTTGTGAATGAGATTAGTGATCTTATAAAAAGAGGTTCAAGGGAGCCGCCTTGCCCCTTTCACCATGTGAGGATGCTGCAAGAAGATGCCATCTTTGAGAAAGAGGCTCTCACCAGATATCAGATTTGCTGGTGCCTTGATCTTCGACTTCTCAGCCTCAAGAACTGTAAGAAATAAATTTCTATTGTTTATACATTACCCAGGTTAAAGTATTTTGTTATGACAGCCAGAATGGTCTGAGAAAGGTAATATGTAATAAAGAAATTGAATCAATAATTAGTAATCAATATAATTAATAATCTTCTGAAATAAAAGCACCATGTTCTGTCTCTTTTTTTCTGGTAATTTCTACCAAACATTTGAGGCAGAAATGATCCAAACTCTCTACAATGTCTGCCAGAAATAGAAGCAACGAGAATATTTGCAGACTCATTCTGAGGTTAGCATTACCCTAATGCCTAAAACAGGTAAAGAAATTATAAAAAAGAAAAACTACAGGCCAATATTTCTCCCTAACATAAATGCAAAAAATATCAATAAAATGCTAGCAAGTTTAATTCTTAAAAATTATTTTAAAAAATCTTAGAATTATATACCACAACAAAATGAGATTTATTTCAGGTATGCAAGCCTGGTTCAACGTCAGCAAATCAATGTAATCCATCACATCAACAGGCTTACAGAAGAAAAATCATATTGTTAAATGCAGAAAAACCCTTTGAAAAAAGTTAACTCCCATATATGATAGAAATTCTTAGAAAAACAGGGATAGAGGGGAACTTCTTTAACTTGATAAAGAGCATCACAAGCAAACCCCACAGCTAGCATTATTTTTAATGGTGAAAGACAGAATATTTTCATCCTAAGATTAGGGAAATGTCAAGAATGTGCACTCCTCACCTCTCTTATTCAACATGGTGCTGAAAGTTTCAGCCAGTGCAATAAGTCAATAAAAGGAAATAAAAGCTGGCCAAGCGCAGTGGCTCACATCTATAATCCCAGCACTTTGGGAGGCCGAGGCAGTTGGATCACGAGGTCAGGAGTTTGAGACCAGCCCGGCCAACATGGCAAAACCCCATCTGTACTAAAAATACAAAAAATTAGCTGGGCATGGTGGCACATGCCTGTAGTACCAACTATTTGGGAGGCTGAGGCGGGAGAATCGCTTGAACCTGGGAGGTGGAGGTTGCAGTGAGCTGAGATTGTGCCACTGCACTCCAGCCTGGGTGACAGAGTGAGACTCTTGTGTCTCAAAAAAAAAAAAAAAAAAAAAAAAAGGAAATAAAAGCCATACAGATCATAACTGCATGGTGGGTACAGGGCTACTTCTCAAGTTCACCCCACAATATGTATGATTAATAATCATACAGTCTATTTTCTGTCTAAAATGTGTTTGTACTGGAGCCCATAAGAACACAACCATCAGATTAAGAATTCCAAGCTGGGTCCAAGTAGAACCAGAGGAAAGGATAACATGTAGCAGGCTACTAGGTCATTACTTCAGGTTACACCTAATGTAAAATAAAGAAATCCTCAAGATTCGCCTGTGGTTGCATTCAAGTCACCAGGATGGGATCATGGTAGATGATAAAATATTTGATTCAGAAGCACGAATACCCATTTTCTCAAAATGATCCTTGGATCATATAGGTTTTAAGAAAAAAGCCACAGTATTCTATTTTCTAAAACCCTTCTCTTGGCAAGCTGTTTCTTATATCAGCTCACTCTTGCTCCTTAACAAACCACTCTAAAACTTAGGTACTTAACACAACCACCATTTATTTAACTTACGAGTCTGTGGTCTAAATCACCTCAGCTGATTTTTGTTGGATTGCTCAAGCCTCTGCTACACTCAGTGGGTGGTTTCGCTGATGGCTGATTAATTTAGGATAGTCTCACTCATATGACTGATATTTGGCAGCCTATCCACTGAGGCACATGGACAATGGGACCATGTGTCTGTCATCATCTAGCAGGTTAACACAGACTTTATCACATGGTAATCACAGGATTCCAAAAGCAGTACATGAGCAAGCTACAATGCACTAACATATTTCAAGCTTCTGTGGTCCTACCTTTGCTTGATGCTCTGGCTCAATTACCTCTTTCAGAATGTTGACTTCTCTCTCTGACTGCTATCTCTTAGCATGAGCAACCTGAAGTGCACGGGTGACAGTTGTAGCTTAATTAATGGGACCCAAGTGGAAGCATTCCCCCTTTGAAAGGAGGTCTTCAAAACATGATGACCTCTATGCATCAAAATGGCAGGGACAGTAAACATAAGTTCCCCTACCGAGTCTCTGACAGGAGGGCAAATAGGGCCACTCCTACTTTTACCCTTTGGTTCCCATATATTTGCCTACTTGGGACATAGTGCCATATACTTCACAGATTTAAAATGCATACTATCTCCTGAAAGATGATGCCCCACTCTTGTAAGGAATCATCTCTGAGCTGCTATCTTAGTTGTACTTTCAACAAATGCTTCCATCATTCTGTCAGGCCAGCAGCTGCTCAGTGGTATGGGATAGGATGTGACTGACATAACTGAATTCTAAGAGTATGTGCCCATTTCTGCACTATAGAAGAAAGGATCTAATGTAATTATCTGGCCTAATTGACTGCTTTCCTCAAAGGATGTTTCAGTGTTGTGCTCTATTTTTGTCAGATTGGACTTCTAGGAGCAGCAGTAGCTAGATAAGCTTTGGTGAATGGGAGCCTATGTTATTGGAACCATGAATAGCTTCTGTCCTTGCCCACATGGCTTCTCTATCTTTGGAACCATTATACTATCACTGAAGTGGCTGATGCCAGAGGCTGACCGATGATAACTGAGCAAGTCATTTTCTCTGTTTCTTCAGTGCCTCTTCAACTGTGGATTATTTCTGGGGGTCTATATTTGTTAACTATTGCTGCTTAACAAATTCCTCCAACTCTTGGCAACTAAAAATTGCTGTTTCTAGTTTACAATCTTTCAAGAGGTTGTAGTCAAGTTGTTGCCTGAGGTTGCAGTCTGGGGACTGAAGGATCTCTCTCCAAGCTCACTCAGGCTGTTGGAAGAAGGCTTCTGTTCCTCACTACATGGGCTGTTCCAGTGATATCTGAGTGTCCTCATGACATGCTAGTTTGCTTCTCCCAGAGAAAGCTATACAAGAGAGAAGAGTCAGGAAACTACAGTGCCTTTTATAAACTAGTCTCCAGAGTTGCACATCACCACTTTCCCTTTATTCTATTCATTATAATGGAGTCACTAGGTTCAGCCTAAACTCAAGATGAGGGGAACCAGGAACCAGAGAAGATTATCAATGAATTTTTAAAACCACTACAACAAGTAATAAAAATATCTTCATACCATATGCTCATTCCCATAGATGCATCCACATGCCTCTACCCTACACTACCTCCTTGTGCTGGTCACTCAGGTTCTTTAGGAAGCAGACACAGAGATGGAGTTAGGAGTAAAAACAAGGTATTGGGGGAGGGGAGGTAACACCTGTGAAACACAAAAGGAGGAGACAGCATTTGGCAAGGGATTAAGCAAATCACAATGTAGGACTGATAAATTTCTCTCCAGCTCAACTGGGGGAGTTCTGGAGCAGAGAACTTATTAGAAGAACCCATTAGAGGGATCTTACTTTAGGCAGAAATGATTAGGCCCATGTACTGCCATTTTACTCAGTCATTGGCTGCCCTGAGAAGAGCATGGTCGTGGCTCAAAAGTTGAGGTGGACCTTGAATAAGTCAACAGCTATAGGTTGTCAGTTAACCATATTCTAGTAGTATGGCAGGAGGAACATGTTTGGCTCCCACCTACGTGGCTCTTGATACATCCTTGACCAATCTCGATGTAAATGGGCAAGTATAAAAACTGTGCCCTAAGAAGGGCTTGGTGAGCCAAGGGCTCAGACCCCTCACAGATGGGAGCCTGGGTCATGCTATCAGTAAATCACCTTGAACAGCTGAAGGTGAGGGTCTTCTGGAGTTCACAGTAGAGGAGAGAGATAAGGACGATCATTTACATCCTTGAGATCAGGTGCAGTGTAGAGAACTGTGGTTAGTGCCACTTACATTCTACTTAAATACATTTCCCAGATACATGTACCTAATTTCTTTTTAATTGGCTCTAGAAAAGGTACCTTATTTGGTATGGCAATTGCAATTAGGACAACTACTTGACGGAGTTTATAGTATCTATTTTCATTCCTCCAGGAACTATCTCAGTTTTGTAGAGATCAGACCAGTGGATCAAATGAAAATATAGTATCACCAATTCTGCAACTTTTAAAAATTGCATTAATTTCTATCATTCTTGACATGGAATATTGTTTTTTGATTTACTATCTTGGCCACATGGGGATGCAGTTTCAAAAACTTCCACTTAAACTTCCTTGCTATGATTACCCTTTCTTCCCAGGCCAAAGAACCAAAGTGGGAGTTGTGTCAACTATCAAGTATGCCCATTTAAACGATACCTTCAAAGACTAGGAAAATAAATCCGAAGTATATCTTTGGAACCAGTGGACCCTGTGAGCAGTATATGAGCCAGGATCCTATTACTTGACCCTCATATGTCTTCACTCTAATAGAGGGGCTGTGATGAGATTCTTGGTTCTCTGAGTAACAATATCAACTCAGATTCTGAGTTTAAGCAGTCCTTAAAATGTTTGTATATTTATCTTTCCTCAGAATACAGTTACCCAAATATAGGAGAGTCCTACTGTGATAGTATTAGATGAACTGTTACCACATACACTTTCTAAGAGCCCTTTTTGTTAGAGACTTGGCCTCTCCTTCAGTCAATGAATTTGGGGTTTGAAAACCAAAAACTTAGAAGAGGAATCATGAATTTTTAACTAAAGCAACTGGCCTCAGCCTTCTGGACATCTATTCTTGATTTCTTTTCATTGTGTAGACTGAGTAGTATCTGTGTTGGCTGCCCGTCTCTCTTGCCCCTAAGGACACCATGTTCTGGTCATCATCTCTTGTAACCCTCTGTGTCTCACATCTGCTGACTACCACTCAAACCTTGCTCTTCTTTATTGTAACTGCATTGACCTGACTCCTTACTGTTAAGCATTACCATTTTATCTCGGTTGTCTTAGAGTGTCATTTCCACCAGTTGGCCCAGTTCTTTAAGTGTATTGATTTCCCATTACTACTGTAACAAATTACCACACACAGTAGCCTAAAGCAACACAAAATTTCTTCTCTTGCAGATTTGAATGTCAAAGTCCAAAATATGTCCACTAGGCTAAAATCAAAGTGTTACCTGAACTGCATTCCCTTTGGATCCTCTAGAGAATAATCCATTTACTTGCATTTTCTGGCTTCTGCAGGCTGCCTGCATTCCTTAGTTCATAGCTGCATCATTCCAACCCCTACTTCCATTGTCACATTGCATTCTCTAACTCTGACCCTCCTACCTTTCTCTTATAAGGAGCCCCTGTAATTACTTTGGGCCTACCTATGTAATCCAGGATAATCTCCTCATCTCAGAATCTTTAATTTAATTAAATCTGCAAAGTCCCTTAAACTATGAAGGTTACACATTCACAGGTTCCGAGAATTAGGACATAGACATCTTTGGTCGAGGTGGGGTAGGCACTATTCAGCCTACTACAAATAGCGTCTGCTATCATCAGCCCTGGTCTACAGAAGAGAGCTACTGCTAAGACTCTGATATTGGTACTCCTCTCACCAAAATGTTCCTGATTGCAAACAGTGATGGTTCTAGGCCTTCCATGGAAACTAGGTATCTGGTGATCTTTCCATATACATGGTATACCCACTTTAGCATGCCCACTTTGCCTAGTCTTTTAATCCCTTATTTCACCCTCTGGGATGTCAATTCTAGCATTTTCTACATCGCTTATTGTGGCTCATCACTTTCTTCATACTACAAATTTCATTCTATCAGCATGCTTGCACTGTTTCCTAGGGTCCTTGCCAGGGTATCAAATCCTGTATCACGGGAGAGTGTTCCCCTGTTGTCCTTTTCTGACTTTAGCATACATCCCTCTTTGATTCCAGCTCTCCCAGAATCCAGTTTCATGTCTACTCACCTGGCAACAGGCATGTGGAATACCTTATAAGAGGAGTCTGGCAGTGGGCAAATGGTAGACATTCCTTTCAAATTTTAAATGTGATTTATGAAAAATATCAAAAATAAGATGATGAGGGGGGTAGTCCTGTTCTACTTGCACTGGGCAACCCTAAAAATAATTTTATGAGATTATAAACATATGACTTTAAAATGAAGCAGGAATTGTAGTCTAATTATTTAGTATTTAAGATAATGCCTGTAACTGTTTATAAAACATGTAATAAAGAAGCTATAATTTCTTCTGTTCTTGTCTTCGTACAAGAACCAACTCCAAATTGTTGATGGTGTACACATTTTATAGCATTTCTCTCCAAATTGGGAAGCAAAGTCTATTAATTACAGCTAAACATTTGTATAACACTTAATAGTTTGCAAAACACTGTGCCTTATATTTGAGCATTTGATCATCATGACAATTTCATGAGAGATACTATCATCTTTAATATCTCTAATTTTACCAGTTAAAAACTTGATCCTCCAAGAGACTAAATAACATGTCTAAGATTTTTGATTAATCAATTGCAAAGCCAAGATTTAGCCTAGAACTCCTGATACTAGAGTGCATGCTCTATATTCACCTCTACCTTTTCTTTGGGTAAATTATGTTGGTCAAGACTATTTTATCAGTCTGGGACTTCTTTTTCTCTGAAAAATACAAGGAGTAATTGATTGATTTTAAAGGATCTTTCTAGTCCTACCTATTACTTCCTTTCACATACCGCTGGTAGACATGGAAGTGGATAATTTTATTTACCTGCAAGAGCAACCAGAAGTGAAGAGAACTAGATACAATCAATAACTTATCAGATAGTAAATTTGCCACATAGTGATTATTTCCCAAGACTGAATCTAAACTTGAGTTGTCATATCCATCTTAAGACCTATACATGGTGAAATCCCATAAAATAGAAAAAAAATGAAGAATTTGAGGTAACTACTATAAATTTTTGTGGAACTTATCTAAGGTGGTTAAAAAAATAAAAATCTTATATTATTAATGCAACGCATATTCTAACAGTGATTTACACAAATTTACACTTCGATCCAAGAAAGAGAATCTGATAGTACAGATCAAAAAATATTTAGTATAGATTTTATATTTCTCCAATTGTATTTTTCATTGAGCTAATTCAATGCAATAATTCTAACAATTATCTGAATGGATTAAGACTTTATAGTAATATTGTAAGGCCAAAAAGCATGAGTTGAAGTCTTGGTATTTCCACTTCAGCTGAGTGATCTTAAGCAAGTTAATATCACAGTGACTGAGTTCTCTCAGCTGCAAAACATTAGTACTTATTTTAGAGTGTTGTGAGGATGAAATGACTTAATACATATAATGCACTTAGTGTAGTGCTGAACATATTATAAATGCTATAGAAGATAGCATTATTAAAACCATAATATATTGCTACTGTTATTACATATGGCTGAATCTTAAAACCTGTATGATTTCCATAACTCCCATAGACTTTTGGCCATCTTCTAATCAAGAGTGAAGCTGTAGGTCTTTTTTTTTTTTTTGCCCCAAACCCTGCTTAAATCGCGAGGAAAAGGCCTTAAAACAAGACTCATTATTCTTTTTCTTTGAAATGAGAGGCAGAGGGCAAGTTTAAAATCAGCAGGGAGACCATTATCCTAATCTAATTAATGCAGAAACAGAAAACCAAATACCCCATGTTCTCACTTACAAGTGAAAGCTAAATATTGAGTGCACGTAGACATGGGATGAGAACAACAGACACTGGGAACCACTAGAGAAGGGAGAGAAGGAGGGGAACAAGGGCTGAAAAACTACCTGTTGGGCACTATGCTCACTACCTGGGTGACGGGATCACTCATACCCCAAACCTCAGTGTCACGCAATATGCCCATGGAACAAATCTGCAAATGTACCCCCGAATCTAAAAGTTGAAATTGTATTAATAAATAATTAATTAAGATTCAGGGGATGGAAAAGACAAATCAGAAGACTCTAGGCTTGTGTCTGAGCAAAGAGGAAATGCCAGGAAGCTAGGAAGTTTGCAAGTTCCTTTATAGAAAATGGCTGTGTCATACTTATTCTTTACTACCATATCATGTTACTAATCTCATAAAATACTTTTAAATTTATTTGAACTCAAGAAGAGTACACCATAGTGCCTGTCTCTGTCAGTTTGAGCTACTATGACAGAATATCACAGACTGGGTGGCACACATAACACCTATTTATTTCTCATTTATTTCTGGAGGCTGGAAGTCCAAGATCAGGATGTCAGCATCGTCAGGTTCTCCGAGAGGGTCCTTGATACGGTTTGCCTCTGTGTCTCCACCCAAATCTCATCTTGAATTGTACTCCCATAATTACCACATTCTATGGGAGGAACGTGGTGGGAGATAATTTGAATCAAGCGGGCAATTTCCCTCATACTGTTCTCATGGTAGTGAATAAGTCTCACAAGATCTGATGGTTTTATCAGGGGTTTCCGCTTTTGCACCTCCTCATTTTCTCTTGCTGCCACCACGTAAAAAGTGCCTTTCACTTCTCGCCATGATTCTGAGGCCTCCCCAGTCACGTGGAACTGTAAATCCAATTAAACCTCTTTTTCTTCCCAGTCTGGGGTATGTCTTTATAAGCAGCATGAAAACGAACTAATACAGTATATTGGTACCAGTAGAGCAGGGCATTGCTGAAAAGATATCCAAAAACCTGGAAGCCACTTTGGAACTGGGTATCAGGCAGAGGTTGGAACAGTTTGGAGGGCTCAGAAGAAGCCGGGAAAATGTGGGAAAGTTTGGAACTTCCCAGAGACTTGTTGAATGGTTTTGCCCAAAATGCTGATAGCAATATTGGACAATAAGGTCCAGGCTGAGGTGGTCTCAGACGGAGATGAGGAACTTGTTGGGAAACTGGAGTAAAGGTGACTCTTGTTATGTTTTAGCAAAGAGACTGGTGGCATATTGCCCCTGCCCTAGAGATTTGTGGAACTTTGAACTTGAGAGAGATGATTTAAGGTATCTAGTGGAAGAAATTTCTAAGCAGCACAGCATTCAAAAGGTGACTTGGGTGCTGTTAAAGCTTTTCATTTCAAAAGCGAAAAAGAGCATAAAAGTTCAGAAAATTTGCAGCCTGACGATGCAGTAGAAAAGAAAAACCCAGTTTTTGAGGAGAAATTCAAGCTGGCTGCAGAAATTTGCATAAGTAACAAGGAGCCAAATGTTAATCTCCAAAACAAGGGGGAAAATGTCTCCAGGGAGTGTCATAGGTCTTCACGGCAGCACCTCCTATCACAGATCCAGAAGCCTAGGAGGAAAGAATGGTTTCATGGGCCCGGCCCCAGGTCCTTGTGCTGTGTGAAGCCTAGGGACTTGGTGCCCTGTGTCCCAGCCATTGCTAAAAGGGGCCAAGGTACAGCTCAGCCCATGGTTTCAGAGGACGTAAGCCCCAAACCTTGGCAGCTTCCACATGGTATTGAGCTTGTGGGTGCACAGAAGTCAAGAATTGAAGTTTGGGAACCTCCGTCTAGATTTCAGAAGATGTATGGAAATGCCTGGATGCCCAGGCAAAAGTTTGCTGCAGGAGTGGGGCCCTCATGGAAACCTCTGCTTGGGCAGTGCAGAAGGGAAATGTGGGGTTGGAGCCCCCACACAGAGTCCCTACTGGGGCACTGCCTAGTGGAGCTGTGTGGGGGCTCCACTAGGAGCAGACCACTGCCCCCAGACGCCAGAATTGTAGATCCACCGACAGCTTGTACCATGAGCCTGGAAAAGCCACAGACACTGAATGCCAGCCTGTGAAAGCAGCCAGGAGGGGGGCTATACCCTGCAAAACCACAGGGGCAGAGCTGCCCAAGACTATGAGAACCTACCTCTTGCATCAGCATGACCTGGATGTGAGACATGGAGTCAAAGGAGATCATTTTGGAGGTTTAGAATTTGACTGCCCTTTGTGCCACTGCACTCCAGCCTGGGCGACGAGCGAGACTCCATCTCAAAAAAAAAAAAAAAAAGGAAAAGAAAAAGAAAAAAAGAATTTGACTACCCTGCTGGATTTCGAACTTGCATGGGCTCTGTAACCCCTTTGTTTTGGCCAATTTCTCTCATTTGGAATGGCTGTACTTACACAATACCTGTACCCCCATTGTATCTAGGAAGTAACTAGCTTGCTTTTGATTTTACAGGCTCATAGGCAGAAGGAACTTGCCTTGTCTCAGATGACACTTTGGGCTGTGGACTTTTGGCTTAATGCTGAAATGAGATAAGACTTTGGGGGACTGTTGGGAAGGCATGATTGGTTTTGAAATATGAGGACATGAGATTTGGAGGGGTCAAGGATGGAATGATATGGTTTGGCTCTGTGTCCCCACCCAAAGCTCATCGTGAATTGTACTCCTATAATTCCCACATGTTGTGGGAGGAACCTGGTGGGAGATAATTTGAATCATGGGGGCAGTTTCCCCCCATACTGTTCTTATGGTAGTGAACAAGCCTCACAAGATCCAATGGTTTTATCAGGGGTTTCTGCTCTTGCATCACCTCATTTTCTCTTGTCATCACCATGTAAGAAGTGCCTTTCACCTCCCGCCATGATTGAGGCCTCCCCAGCCATGTGGAACTGTAAGTCCAATTAAACCTCTTTTTCTTCCCAATCTTGAGTTTATCTTTACAGCAGCATGGAAACAGTCCTCTTCCTGAAAACAACCTCACATGGCCTTCCTTGGTGTGAGAACACACACGGCGAGAGAGAATCTTGTCTCTCTCTTCTTCTATGGATGCTAATCCCGTCATGAGGGCTCTACCCTCATGACCTCATCTAAACCTAATTACTGCCCAGAGGCCTGACCTCCTCCTAATATTATCCCACTGGGGGTTAGGATTTCAACAGATGGATGGCAGGGGACAGGGCACAAACACACAGTCTAAAACAAGTATCTTCCTGGTTACAAAAGGGGAAATATAATCTGCAAAAACTAAAGTATTTTAATAATTGACAATTTAAAAGTCAATCACAAATCACTACTACACAAGTTACTACTACTTGTAGAATTATTTAAGTAATTAATTTTGGACTTCAGGTAGAAATGATCTTCAAAAAATTATGATGTAAAAAATAAGCATAGGCCGGGCGCGGTGGCTCACGCCTGTAATCCCAGCACTTTGGGAGGCCGAGGCGGGCGGATCACGAGGTCAGGAGATCGAGACCATCCTGGCTAACACGGTGAAACCCCGTCTCTACTAAAAATACAAAAAATTAGCCGGGCGTGGTAGCGGGCGCCTGTAGTCCCAGCTACTCGGGAGGCTGAGGCAGGAGAATGGCGTGAACCCGGGAGGCGGAGCTTGCAGTGAGCCGAGATCGCGCCACTGCACTCCAGCCTGGGCGACAGAGCGAGACTCCGTCTCAAAAAAAAAAAAAAAAAAAAAAAAGCATAAAATATATTAGTAGCTTAATAACATATTCAAAGTTCATGTAGCCTGTAAGGATATTTGATGACCTCATGGTAGAATCACATCAATTGGGTGCAGTGGCTCATGCCTGTAATCCCCGCACTTTGGGAGGCTGAGGCAGGTGGATGGCTTGAGTTCAGGAGTCCAAAACCAGCCTGGGCAACATGGCGAAACCCCATCTCCACATCTCCACAAAAGATACAAAAGTTAGTTGGGCATAGTGGTGTGCTCCTGTGGTCCCAGCTCCTCAGGAGACTGAGGCACGAGAATAGCTTGGACCCAGGAGGCAGGGTTGCAGTAAGCAGGGATGGCACCACTGCACTCCAGCCTGAGTGATAGAGTGCAATTACCGTCTGAAAAAAAGAAAAAAAAAGAAAGAAAGGCTGTGGTCTGGGGTGGACCGAGGCTCAAAAGATAGACAAAATGAACTCTTAAAACCTATCAAACTTGTTAGTAGGATTAGATACAGCTGTGTATGCAAGAAAGCTTCAAAATATGGGCTTAAAGGAAACAGCAGTTCCTGCCTTGTCTGGCTGTCATTCTGTTATCCTGCCCCAAGATCCAAAATGGCTGTTTAGCTCCAGCTGTTTTCATGCCCACATTGCAGGTAGTGGAAAAGAGTAATTAAGAGTAAGTGTAGCAAGATCACAGACCTCAGCTTTTGAGGACACTCCCTGGAAGTTCCACACAACACTTACACTTAACATTTCATTGCCCATTCATTTATGTGGCCATTAATATCTGAGAGGGAGGCTGGAAAATGCAGCCTTATACTGTGGCAATATGCCAGCAAAATATTGGTGTTCTGTTACTGAGAGGGATGGAAAGAGCTGCTGGGGTAGGCAATTAAGATGCTCTGCCACAAGTTCATTTATCTAAGTCATAATTAAAGAAGTTCTATTAATTTAGGCAGAATAGAAAACACAAATACATATTTGATGGATATCTTTGAAACATTAACTCATAATGGAAAGTGCCTGTTTTCAAGTGTCTAAAATAAAAATCAACACGTTGGTATTTGAGTAGCAGTGGATGGCATCAACAAGGTTAACATAGCTGTTGAATAGTGATTAAATCTGGGCCCTGGAGCCAGGCCATCTCGGTGGAGTTCTGGTATTAATTGTATAGACTTGGACAAGAAACTTGGCACATTCAATTCATCTTTGAAATGGAGAAAATGATACCTATTTGTTGAGGTTGTTGTGATAAGGAAGTAAATTACAAATGCAAAGTTAATAAATATAGAACTGTGCCTAACACCTAGCCAGTGCTTAATAAATACTAGCTTTTATTATAATTTGTTTCATTAGTATTATATCTCAAGCACATATTATCTAATAGCCTTCCTACTATATGATATATATAATAAAAGAAAGAAGTTTGTTAAATGTATGTTAGTTTTATGCTTATTTAATTTACATTTCATCTTAGACTACTCATTATTACTGAGTATAAAGTCTAATAAAATAAATCCATATTTCATAAAGAATTGTAAATAAATGCATAGACTGCTAAAGAAAACAACTATAAAACTTAATATTATAAGTAGGACTGTATCTTCAGCATGAATTATTAGTATATATTTTTGCAGTATTAATAGCCAAGAAAGTCATATATGGTATCCAAAAAAGGTAATAGAAGAATAAAATTATGTTCAGCTTACTTGATCCTAATTGTAAGTATATTCCACATAAGGATATTGTGGAATAAAGCCCATATTCCTATTGGTGAAATTTCATTTATTTAAAGTTTCATGAAATCTGCTCAGCATTCTATGTTAGTGTCTTGGAAATAATCAGCTCTCTGATATTATTTATAAAGTATACTCATTAAAGGAACTGTGACTATTTTGATATACTGACAAATTGCACCCTCCAGTGGAAAAAATGTTTATCCATAAAACTTTAATGTGTTTCTGCATTGCAGCTGTAATATATTCAAAGTCGCTTCTGTCTAAAATTCTTTTAAATGTAATTGTGTTTTATGACCTGAATATACAGAATGAATATATATCTCACTCTATTTGATATACATTATACTTTTTGGGTCCCCAGGAAGTTCCTCTGAGTTTCAGACTCCATTATGTAAATAGGACATTAAATATTGGCTAAGTACAAGAGCTTTAAAGAAAAATTTTTTCGGAATTATTATTAACGTGTCAGTCTTTATAGACATGAGTCCATTCCAAAAAGTAGAACTCATCCACTTCCACTTAATATTCTATAGGATGAAGTTGGACCACAAACCATAGTACCTTACACAGGGGGAGAAGTTACTGAACTAAAAATATTTTATGTTCATGCCTCAATGATTTTTGTGTGTATACTTAAAAGCATCTATACTCCACAAGGCTAGTTTCTTCTTACATAAATGTAATATTTTTATTATCCATATTAGAGTATGGGTCACCAAACTTGAAGAAGGTTAAAAAACAGCCATCCTCTGTCAATCAGAAAGAGTTCCAAAACTAAGTGACTGTATAAGCACATCCATATTTTAGGGCTATTCGAAGTTAAAAACCCTTTCTCTTGTTTCAGAGATACTTATATCAAATGAAGACATTTACAAATTGTTCACAGTATACAACAGTCCAAATATGATTTTCACCTATGCTGTGTAAAGAAGTTAAACATTCATAAGTTTCTCTAATAAATTCAGTGCATTTTTCCATAATAAATAACACAAGCTATTCTAAATGTTTTAATTTCTTTCAGTGCATATTTCCAAACTCATTAAAGGGAATGAAATCGTGTTATTAAATGGCTATGATATATTTCAGTATATTATGGAATCTACACTGTACAGTTTGATTCACATCAATACTGTAATTCACTCTAAAAAAAACCATAGGCACACACAAAATAGAGAGGAAATGTGAGGTTTTAATAAATTTAAAGTATGCTATCTACTTTAAACCACAATGTATGATATATTTTAACAAAACAGCCAATTTCCAAACCCCTTTTCTAATTCTGGCACAAGGAATATTCAATCTATTCGAATCTTCTGGTTTGTAATCCTATAAATGATGCTATTATATCCAGGATCCATGTTCCAAATATTGTAAGAAGTGATAATCACAGCCAGGGACAAGGCAATCATTATCCAAAGTATCATGTTGAAAATCACTGAATATTCAAAATTATACGCAAGGTTATAGGGACTTGCTGGGTTCTTCACTTATTTTGCCTCAAAGATAGTCCTTGTCTTCCTCATAAGGGAGGTGTCAAATGACTTAATAGTGACTAACTCTACCACTGCATTCCCACTGTAAAGATTGTACATGTTATCTGCAAACTCTTGCAGAGCGTCAACAGGATTTTAGAAGCAACTCTGAATTGTTCAGAGTCTTCCCTGTAATGCTTCCCAATTTCATCCAAACCTGCCAGCTCCAGTGAATATAAATCAGGAGAATGATCCTTGGCTAGATGCTTATGACAAGACACCAAGCTTGAAATATCATGTAGCACTTGGAGTTCAGAAAGAAAGAGCAAGTCAACTCCATTGTTCCTACTCAGAGAATTCAGGGGAAATGAACTGAGAATGGAGTTTTCCTGAAACAAGTAATTATGGAGCTGTCCTAAGGTGACTGAAAGGTCTTCAAACACTGAGTTTGCCTTCCCTACCAAATACACTCTTTCCTCACTAGGAGCCAACTGCAAAACAACAGGAGTTTCCTCAGAAAATAAAGAGCGAATGGAATTTGCAACACTGCCAAGACCAAACGGAACTGCATTCTCCAAAGGGTATGAAAAGACACTGCCTGGTAGTAGAGCCAGTTTGTCCACTCCCTTCACCATCACCATGACGGTAGCCCGAGGACGATGAAATAGGTCACCTACTGCAAGTCCTGGCCAAGAAAGGTTTTCCTTCACAGAGAAGGCCATGGACAATGCAGCCACGTCCGGGATTCACTCTCCTGGTATAGGCCAATTTCCATTTCTGAAAATAACAGACCAAGAACTAAACTCGTTCCCTCAAACACCCGCCACCAACGACAGGAGCACGGCAAACACAATCATGGTGCCGCTGCGGCCGCGCAGTGCAGGGCAACAAGGAGCGGGCCGGCAGGACACAGGCAAGAACTGCGGTGTGACTGGGTGACGGCATTAGGACTCATCCTGACTCCTGGGGCTTGTCCTTTCATCGCCTAAAGGAATATTTTTTTTAAAAAAGTAAAAAATAAAATTATACCTGTATATATTGAATATTTTCTAAAAGAATATCCTCCACTATATATTTGATATAGAAATATTTTATAGATATTCCTGTGAGCAAAGATTTTGGTTGGAAAGATCTGTAGTTGCCCAATATTGGAAGAGGAATTTAAAAAAATGGTTAAATAAAAATTGAAGCATCACTATTCTTGTCATAAATGGAAGAGAGGAGGAGCAGGGCAAGGAAAATAGTACTTTTGGGCACTGAGCATATGTCAGGATCAGGGCTAGGTGGTTAGATACACAAAGTCATTCCACCACCACCCAACCCCAATTTTATAGTGATTCAAAACAGGTTCATACAGCCTCTTTATTTTTTTTTTTAACTAAAGTCCTCTTAATGACAAAGGAAATTGAATATGGGCTGCAAGAAATATGAAGGCATATCCCACAGCTACTACTAATCAGCGAGAAATGTCTTCATTTTTTAAATTCGTCAGGCAAATGTTTCATCCTACTTCAAAATATATGTGATTTTTGTCAGTGTAAAAAATGTTTATGACTGCTAGTAAAATTATTTTTCAGAAAGAACTGAAACACTGAGCACATCTCTCCATTTTTCACTCCAGTCTGAGGAGCATAAAAGCTAATACTAACAGAATGTGATGAGGTATGGTTTGAACACAGAGGGTCTTGACTCTAAAACTGAACTCATCCTACAATATTCTACACTAATTCTATAGTTATCAAATCTTTCCCACAAAAATCTTTGCTCACCCCTTGTTTTATCTTCCCGTTTCTTATGAATCAGTGGCATACTATCAGGCAGTTATCACCTAAAACTGAGGCCCTTTTCTTAACTGTCATTTCTGCTAGAAGTTGGCTTTATTCCTCATTGGCTCTCTTCTCTCTACCCAACATGGCCTCTAAAAATCTCTTCTATTTTCCTAATTATACTCTATCCTTCACTTTACACACCTTATGCACCCCAGGCAAAACACAAGTATCGTAGTCTGTGACTACCTTTTTATGTTTAGCCTGCCCTTTAGAAGACATGTAGATCTCTTCCTTGCAGAGAATTGTATTAGTCTGTTCTCACACTGCTATACAGAACTACCTGAGACTGGGTAATTTATGAAGAAAAGAGGTTTAATTGACTCACAGTTCCACAGGCTGTACAGGAAGCATGAGTGGGAAGCCTCAGGAAACTTACAATCACATTGTAAGGCAAAGGTGAAGCAAGCACGTCTTACCTGGCAGAGCAGGAAAAGAGGTGGGGGAAGGTGCCAAACACTTTTAAATGATCAGCTCACTATCACCAGAACAGCAAGGGGGAAATTCACCCCCATGATCTAATCACCTCTCACCAGGCCCCTCCTCCAATTCGACATGAGATTTGGGCAAGAACACAAATCCAAACCATTATCAATAATTATGCTAAGAAATACATTTTTCTTCCTGTGTTACCACTTTGCCAAACATTAGCTGTCATTGACAAATCAACCTAAAACTTCTTCTCAAAAGAAAGCAAACACAATAGTTACCTTTGTTCCCTAAAGCTCTTGTAGCCCATGGTTTGACACCCTCCCTGCTCCCATCTCCTTGGATCTTGTCTCATCTCAGAAGTCCCTGTCTGAAACCAGGGCCTAGGTATTCAGCTGTCAGGGACGGTTTGTTCTCACCTGTCTTGAATGCCTAACCCAATGTTTTTATGTTGCTGGTCCACATTATATTTTACTTCTTCTAAGTTCATTATTTACTTGTTTATACATCTTTTTACATTATTTTACTTAGTTCTTACTTTTTATTCATCTCTTTTAAAAATACTTCATTTCCTAAACTCTTTATCCCATTTGTTTTATTATTTAACACTTTACTGTGTTCCTTTTATTCCTTTTCTTTTTTGCAATCAATTTTAGTTAATTTGTTTTCTTTCAGCCTCTCCATGTTAAATAGTAGGTCAGACCCACAAAGGAGAATAAAGAAAGAGGATGACTTGTGTCTACTGGAGGAAATGTACTAATCAGAAAAACACACAAAAAAAATTATAGCTATGTTAAGTGTTACCAAGACGAGGTATGCAGTTTCAGGAAAACATGTGACTGGGTCATTATCCTAGTCAGAGAAGTTAGCAAAAGCTTCCCTAAAGAAGAGATGAACTCTTCTCATGGAAGGATGAAAATATGTAAGACAGTGAGTGCCACTGACACAGAGATAGTACTACACAACCGTTTGTGAGGAGAGAACAAGCAACCTGACTTACAGGAAGTAAAAGAAGATCATTGTGGCTGGAGCACAGAGAGAGGGAAGCATGGTATAAAACTTAGAGGTAACAAGTTTTGTTGAGAATTTTGGTGTGTATCTTAAAACCAAATGGAAGCCATTCAAATGCTTCAGCAAAGCTAAGAGGAGTAATGTGAGGATATTTGCATTTGAAATCTTACTCCTCTGCGTATTCGCTGTGCGACATGACTTTGGACAAGTTTCTCAATCTCTCTTAGCCTCATCTGTGAAATGGCAAGAACAATAGTCATTACATTAGCAGTCGTATAAGGAGTAGTAATGGTAATAATAGGTAAGCTTTATGGACCTGGCACTAGACAGTGTCTCATGGATTGTCTCTTTTAATCCTCTGTGATGTACATACTATTACTATCAGCCCTATTTTTCAAGTGAAGAAAATAAGGCACAAAAATCAAGTGAAAGAAACAAAACAGTAAGTGGTGGATTATCTATTTCATAGGATTTTGTGAAGATTAAAAGTGTTGCTAGACTAAACTAGTTACCACAGAATTCAGGACATAGTAAGCATTTGATAAACCTTAATGTATTTGAGGTTCCAGTTTCAAATAAAATTATGAGTCAGATTTTTAAAAACATTATCCAAGGTTGAATTCTCATCAATGACAATTTCTTTTTCTTGTGGCCAATTTTGTCATACTCATGTCTTATGCTTATTTTTAAACACATTATGAGCCTTTTCAGTGGCCATGACAAACCTACCAGCACTTTCAATTCACTTGGGCTCCCATAGTACTTGTTAGCTACATGAGCTTTAGTCCTCTTACTGTCTATGCCTCAACAACCCTGTCCTCCTCTCCCCATCAAGCCTTTCCACTGGGCTTGCTGGTATGGTAAATCTGTTTTCCTAACTCTTAACTTCTTCACTAAATACTCCTTCCAACTTCTAGCCTTAACTTAAAACTTGTTATTCCCTGAGGATATTGTTTTTCCTGCAGCTGCTCAAATAGGTGTTTCCTACTACACATCCCTCCTCTCCTTGTTCTCCAGTACTACTTCCAGTCCAGTATCCCTTCAAATTAATGTAAAAATAAATTAGCTCCTTTGAAGCCCATGTGTCTGCCTGTATCATGTCCTGCTCTCCTATTCCCTGCCATCCACAAACCTTGTATCATCCACAATCAAGGGACTTTTACATGTACACAGCCCACACAACATCCTTTTCTCTTGGGGTTATGGATCCAACTTGATTGACCTCCACATTTATTCCACTCAAGTGAAACACCAGAATAGAGGTCATCAATAGGGCCTATGGGCCAAATTGAGGCTAAAAATCTTGTTTTGTTTGGTCCAGGAAAATTTAAAAATATATACTTTACATGACTGGCAGTGAGTCACCATAAATCCATACTCATATATGAGAATCTCTAAAAAGGCACTTTCTTCACTAATTATATAAATGAGTTCTAGCAATCACCCGGTACCCTTCAATCTCAAATTACTCTCTCAAGGTTGCTTTGTATAACCCAACTAGAATTAAAAAAGTTCTTGCCAGTAGCAGAGTACTTCCTGACACAACATCAATTTTGAGAGTCATTCTGTTTCATGATAAACTGACACACCTTTCTTGTTCCTTGCCCGGCATAGGTGGCAAGCTCTGACTTTGACTCTAAAGTCTAGAAGAGTCTGCAAGCACTATGACATCATCTGCTCTCTTTATGGTACTTTTAACAATTTTTAATTTTTTTCATTATGAAAATGCATGTTTATAATAGAAGAGCTGAAATTGTTTTTTAATTGAAGAAAATAAAATCTTACATCACCCCACTACACAGAGACAACCTCTGTTAATATTTGGGTGCAATGTCTTCCCATCTTTCTCAGTGCAATTCCTTCATATATATGTGATCATGCCCTATGGGCAACAAGTACTATGTTTTTCACATAAAAATTATTACATAAGTATTTTTCTGTTGTTACAGTCTCTTATACTGTTTTGAGATATAGTTCATATATCATAAAGTTCACCATTTTAATACGTGCAATTTGATGGATTTTAGTATGTTTGTGAGGTTGTGCAAAATGACCACTATCTAATTTTAGAACAGTTTCATCACCTCCAAAAGACCCATACCCAATAGCAATAATTCCCCATTCCCCTCTCTCTCTATCCCCTACCAACTACTAATCTACTTTCCAACTCTATAAATTTGTATTCTGGACATTTTGTATAAACAGATTCATACTATATGTGGTCTTTTGTGTTTTACTTCTTTCTCTTAGCATGTTTTCAAGGTTCATCAATGTTGTAGCATGTATCAGTATTTTATTCCTTTTTATGGCTGAATAATATTCATTTGCATGGATATACCAAATTTTGTTTATCTGTTCATCAGTTGATGGACATTTGCATTGTTTCCAATTTGAGGCTGCTATGAATAATACAGCTATCCTTCATGTACAAGTTTTTGTGTGAACATGTGCTTTCAATTCTCTTAGGCATATACACTGGATTAAAATTTCTGGGTCACATGTTTGATGTTGAGGAACTGACAATCTGTTTTCCAAAACAGGTGCATCATTGTATATTCTCACCAACAACAATTTTAAAATTATGGCCATCTTAGTAGGTATGAAATGGTACTTTATTGTGATTTTGATTTGTATTTCCATCCATAAGTACTAACAATATTGAGCATCTTTTCATGTGTTTATTGGCATTCATATGTCTTTGGAAAAATATCTATTTCAATTCGATGTACACTTTAAAAACTGGGTTGTTTTTTATTATTGATTTGTAAGAGTTCTTTATATATTCTAGATACTAGATCCTTATCAGATTTATGAGTTTCAAATATTTTCTCCCATTCTGTGGGTTGTCTTTTCACTTTCTTGAGAATGTCCTTTCTTTATGGGACTTTTATGAGAAGGGCTTGAATGTCACTTTATAACCATGCTTTCCTCAGTTGGTCTTTCTCTGAATATCACAGAGTAAATGTTTCTCACAAATCACAAGGAACTGTACTCATTCCTGACCTATGGCAGCTGACACTCATGTAGGTCTTTCAAAAGAGCCTGTAGGCCCTCTTCAGTTTTGACCTCATTGCAGTACACTATTATTCTCTTAACTACTGTGATACCTGAGTACTAGTTTTATAAAATTTCCAGTGCCCTAGTTTAAATAAATAATCTAGCTCTATATCCTTTTGAATCATAATTAATTTTTAGTGAAGGTAAATATCACGCCAGGATTTATAATAATTTTGGATTCCTCCAATGAAAAACTTGTATCTTTACACTAACTTAAGGGTAAAAGAGTAGCTCAATATCAGCAAGATACAGTATTGTAGTATACTTCTGGCTTCTTACTAATGTATAATTGACGATTTCCAGCTAGTTTATTTATTCAAAACTATTTACTGACTTATTATCAGGATCTATACATTTTACTGGTTATTAAGGATACAGCTGTAAATAGAATTAATATGGCTTCTGTCCTCATAGATATTTTGGTTCCATAGGTGAGTAGGCAAGCACCCATGTTAATATGGGAGCTATAGTGTTCTGAGAGCAAACAAAAGAGGGACATTACCTGTATATGAATGCACAGCAAACTTCTTCAAGGAGAAAATGACTAACCTGAAACTATTTGAATAGATTAATGGGACTATACCAAAATGGGGGTAAAGTGGTAACATACTGGAGGAAGAATATTCTAAGGAAAGGAAACTCTACATTCAGAAGGCCAGATGGGGGGAAAAAGAGCATGCTGTTAAGTTTAAGAAATTTAAGGATCTTCCAACTCCTGGTTGATATGATTAAGTAAAAACTGACAAGCAATTTAAGGACATTTAAATCTAAATAAATGTTCCTATTGCAAAGAAAAATGCAGATATATGTTCCAATAGATTAAATTGAGACCTAGTTACATTCTTTATTGACATATGTCATTGATATAAATGATGTATGACTGGATTAATGGGAAAAGTTCTGAGATGCAATAACTTCTGGGGTCCTTTATTCGGGAAGGAGGTTTAATTGACTCACAGTTCTGCATGGCTGGGAAGGCCTCAGGAAACATACAGTCATGGTGGAAGGGAAGCAAACACGTTCTTCTTCACATGGTGGCAGGAGAAAGAAGTGCTGGGTAAAAGGGGGAAAAGTCCCTTATAAAATCATCAGATATCATGAGAACTCATTCACTATCAGGAAAACAGCATGGAGGTAACTACTTTGCTGATTAAATTACCTCCCGCTGGGCACAGTGGCGCATGCCTGTAATCCCAGCACTTTGGGAGGCTGAGGTAGGTGATCACCTGAGGTTGCGAGTTCGAGACCAGCCTGACCAACATGGAGAAACCCTGTCTCTACTAAAAATACAAAAGTAGCCGGGCATGGTGGTGCATGCCTATTATGCCAGCTACTCAGGAGGCTGAGGCAGGATAATTGCTTGAACACAGGAGGCAGAGGTTGTGGTGAGCCGAGATCGTGCCATTGGACTCCAGCCTGGGCAACAAGAGTGAAACTGCGTCTCAAAAAAAAAAAAAAAAAAAAAAAATCTCCCACTGGCTCCCTCCCATGTCACTTGGGGATTATGGGAACTACAATTCAAGATGAGATTTTGGTGGGGACACAGCCAAACTATACCAATGACCATTATTATGCTGATGTACATTCTTTCTGTACCTAATTTGTTGAGTTTTTATCATTGAAGAATGTTGAATTGCGTCAAATACTTCTTCTGCCTCTATTGAAATGATCATGTTTTTTCCTTCATTCTGTTAATGTGTCACTTTTATGTTGAGCCATTCTTGCATCCCAGGGATAAATACCACTTGATCAAGGCTTGTGATCCTTTTAATATGTTTTTGAATTCAATTTGCCAGTCTTTTTGTTTTGTTTTTACGATTTTTGTATCTATGTTCATCAGGGATATTAGCCTGTAATTTTTTTTTTTTTCTTCAGTATCCTGGTCTGGCTTTGGTATCAGGGTAATGCTGGGCTCATGAAAAGAGTTTGGAGGTATTTCTTTCTCTTTGAGTTTTTGGAACAGTTTGAGAAGGATTAGTATTAATTGTTCTTTAAATATTGGTAGTATTTACTAGTAGAAGCTCTGGTCCTGGACTTTTCTTTGTTGTGAAGTTTTTCATTACTAATTCAACTCCTTGTTTTTTTTATTTTAGTTCAGATCAGACTTTGTTTTTTACATGATTCAGTTTTGATTGGTTGTATGCTTATAGAAGTTTATCCATTTCTTCTAAGTTATCCAACTTATCAGTGTATAGTTGTTCATAGTATAGTCATCCCTCAGGATCCACAGGGGTTTGGTTCCAGGACCACCCATGGGTACCAAAATCCACACATACTCAAGTCCCAGAGTAGGCCCTGTGGAACTTGTGAATATTAAAATTCGGCCCTTCATATAAGAAGGTTTTGCATCTCATGAATACTCTTATTTTTCATTCATGTTTGGTTTCAGATGCTGAACTCATGCATATGGAGGGCAGACTGTATTTATTGAAAAAAAAATCCACATGTAAGTAGACTCACGCAGTTCAAAGCCATGTTGTTTAAGGGTCAACTGTAGTCTCTTGCAATCTTTTGTTTTTCTGTAGTATCAAATGTAATGTTTCCCGTTTCATTTCTGGTTTTGAGTCTTCTCTATTGTTTTCTTAGTCTAGCTAAAGGTTTGCCAGCTTTTTTTTTCTCCTTCGCAAACAAACAAACAAAAAAACCACGCAACTTTTAGTTTCGTTGATTTTTTTTCTAGCATCTATTTCATTTATTTTGGCTCTTATCTTTATCATTTTCTTCCTTCTGCTAGCCCAAACTAACCTTAGGCTTAGCTTGTTCTTCCTTTTCTACTTCTTTGAGGTGGAAAGTTAGATTGTTTATTTGAGAGTTTTCTTTTTTCTTAATGTAGGTGTTTATAAGTTTCACTCTTAGAACTGCTTTTGCTGTATTCTGTAAGTTTCGGTGTTTTGTGTTTCCATTTTATTTTGTATCAATATGTTTTTAAATTTCCCTTTTGACTTTTCTTTTTTGAACCATTGGTTGTTCAGGAGTGTGTTGCTTAATCTTCATATGTTTGTAAATTTTTCAATATTCTCCCTGTTATTGATTTCTAGCTTCATACCATTTCAGTTGGAAAAAATACTTGGTATAACATCAATCTTTTCAAATTTTAAAAGATTTGTTTGTGGCCAAATGTATGATCTAGCCTAGAAAATGTTTCAAAGAAGAGCTTCAATCTTATGATTGGTGATTGATTTCTGGTATACTTTTACTCAAGGCTAGGGCTTTCTGAGTCACATGGGATTTTTATTAGGACCCTTCCTTTTTTGAGGTCCTTATAACTTTAATTTTTATGTTTCTGTCTCACAAGTCTAAGGATCTGCTCTGCTCGTCTTATTAGCATTTCAGCAGCTGCTTTCTAATCAGTAACTATTTTTAGGGAGAAGCTCCCCCAAATGCCAGGATATCTTTTTGTGACTCTTTCTTCTTGCAGATCATGGCAACACAACTCCTTACACACGGACTTTGTAGCTCTTCTGCGCATTCAGAACAGACGTTCTTGTTTAAAAACATTTTGTTGTATCATTCTCAGTAGGAGAGTTGGTTTGAATCACTTAATACACTATTACTTATACTGGAACTTCTCCATGCAAATTTTAGAAATTTTTATATGGTTGATTTAACCTTTCTTTTGCCTTAATTACTTGTAAATTCTGATTCATGGGAAATGCTATTTCCCATTTTACTGTTATTTAGAAGTTTGTTTGCATTTTGGTATAGTACTTTCATAGTTTCAATTTTTATACTGAAACCTTTGATCCATTTGGAATTTATCTAGATCTGTTGAGAAGTTTATATGAAACTTTTATTTTTGATGTTCACCTCTTTATCCATTCCCATTTGCTGGATGGTCTATCTTTTTGCCATGGACTAGAAATTTTATCCTTTTATATAGTAAATTTGCCTGTAAATTTGGATCCATTTCTGAATTTTCTATTGTTTTGTTTCATTGTGTGTCTCTGTTCACGTGTCTGGGTGACACTCTTTTTAATGGCTTTATTTAGGCTTGTCATACAGTACTCTGTGTACATTTAAAGTGTATAATTTGATCAGTTATGACATATGTACACCCTGATGAAACCATCAGTATAATCAAAGTAATGAACAGAAGTTTTCTTGTGCCCTTTTGTAATTTATCACACTTGCCCTACCCTTGTCCCCCAGCTGTCTCCACACAGCAAACTGATTGGCTTTCTGTTATTATAACTTGCAGTTTTTAGAATTTTGATCAGATAGCATAGAGTCCTTTTGTATTTTACTCAACATGTTATTTTGTGACTCATTTATGTTGTTGCTTTTATCATCAATTTGCTCTATTATTTGTGTGGTAGTAGTAGTATTTTATTATACAAACATACAAATTATTTATCCATTTATCGGTTTTTGGAGGTTTGGGTTGTTTCCACTGTTTGGCTATTACAAGTAAATCTGTCATGATCTTTTGTGTATATAAGACTATATAGATATACACTTTTATTTCTCTTGGGTAAGGATGGAGTGGTTAGTTTGTATGGTATGTGCAAATTCAATGTTTTTGGAAATTGCTCAACTATTTTCCAAAGTGCTATACCAGTTTACATTCCCACAAGAAGTGTATGAGATTTTCAGTTTATCTATGTCCTCATAAACACTTGATATTGTTTGTCTTTATACTTTCGGTTATTCTAATGGATGTATAGTGGTATCTCATTGTGGTTTTAATTTGCATCTTCCTTAAAATGCAAATTAAAGATAAAAAAGATCTTTCCCTGTGCTCATCTTCTTTCATGAAGTATCTACTTAAATATTTTTTTCATTTTATATTAGTATATATGTTTCGTCTCATTGATTAGTTAAGAGTTCTTTTTATATTCTAGATATAAGTCCTTTGCCAGATATATGCTTGCCAAATGTCTTTCACCAATGTGTGGCCTGCTTTTTTATTTTCTTCACATTGTCTTTTGAAAAAAAAAAATTTAATATTGATGCATTTCAATTTGTTGATTCTTTAATTCTATAGATTAATTTGATAAAAATTAACATATTCATAATATGGATTTTTCCAATTTATGAATATGGCATATTATTGTCTGAAATAACCCCCAAATTTTATAAGCTAAAACCTAATCCCCTTTGTGGTGGCATTAAGAGGCAAGGCATTTTGGGAAGTGATTTTCATGAGAGCTCCACCTTATAATAAAAGGACCAGAAGTAACTAGCTTAGCCCTTCTGCCTTCTGCCACATGAGCACACAGTATTTACCTCTTCTGCCATGTGAGGACACAGCAAGAAAGCCCTTACTAGACACTGAATGCTGGCCCCTTGATCTTGGACTTCCCAGACTTCAGAACTGTGAGAAATAAATTTCTATTGTGTATAAGTTACCCAATCTGTGATGTCTTATTACAGTGGCACAGACTAAGGAAGCACATTTCTTCAATTATTAAGTCTTCTTTAATTTCTCGGAAGTCTGTTTTAGAGGTGGTGGTTAGGAAACAATGGCTGTTGGTATGCCAAATCCAACCTGTGGTTTATTTGGTGTGGTTCGCAAAATAATTTTTACAGTTTTAACGTGTTGTTAGAATGCAGAAGAAAGTGGGATAAACACTAAAATATTTCATATTTGCTTCTTATAAAAAAGTTTTCCAGCCCCTGTCATAGGGAATTGTGTATAAATGTTGAACATAATTCATTAGCTTCACTTCCAGGTATTTTACGTTTGTGATGCTACTGAAAAACATCCGTTTATGATTAAGCTTATTTAAAATGTTATATTTCTGGTACAAAGTATTTGCTCAATATATATTCTATTGAATAAATGAAGAAAAACATTTTCATCTTTAGAAATAAACTTGTGAAACAGCTTGTTAAAGATGTTAAGGCCATGAGAGATCAGCAAAAGGAAGACACTGGAAAGAGATTCTAGAGTGTGTAGCTCTCCTTTCTTTCTTGGCCTTCTGCAGACTATACTCTCTCTTATGGGCCCTTGTCCCACCTGTTACTTTCTCTGACAAAAACTTTTGGCATCTTAGAGACATGGATGTTGGTACTACATGAATGAAGAAATCATATGACATTGTTTTCAAGTTTTATTTTCTTAATTTTCATTGCTGGTGTATTAGTCATGGTTTTCCAGACAAGCAGAAGCAACAGGCTCTTAGATAGGTAGACTGATTGTTTGATTGACTGGAAGGAATTGGCTCACATGATTGTGGGGGCTGGCCAGTCTGAAATCCGTGGGACAGGTCCACAGATGGGAAATCCTGGTAAGAGTTGATGTTTCAGTCTTGAGACTGAATTCCGCAGGACAGCAAGCTGAAAACTCAGTTAGGGTTTCTACCTTGAATTCCTGGAGATAATTTCTTTTGCTTCATGAAAACTGTCCTTGCTCTTAAGGCCTTCAACTGATTGAATGAGGCCTACCACATTATGGAGGGTAATTTTCTTTATTCAAAGTCTACTTATTTGCCTGTTAATCACATATAAAACACCCCTCCACAGCAACATCCTCAGGGTGTTTGACCACATAATTGGGCACCACAGCCTAGCCAAGTTGACAAATAAAATGAACCATCACAGTTGTTACTGGTAAATACTATTTCATTTTGTACTTCAATGTTACATCCTGCAACTTCATTAACTAATAATTTCTCCATAGGGAAAAAGTGGTGAATAGGGGGCAGGACTAACTTGCAGCTCCCACTTGGATGGACAGAGCAGTGTGTGGAGGCTCACATTGTGAACTTTTACTCCAAGAACTACCATAGGAACATACCAGGAAAGCTGAGATAATTCACAGACCCTTTGAAAGAAGCAGATAGCTGCCCTGGGATACAGTGGAAAAACTGTGAATGCCCAAAGTGTGAACGTGTAAAAGGGGGATCATCTGCCTCCAAATACATACCCCCACTGGGGAACCTGAAGGTCCAGATCACAGGGGAAGGATTTGGAATTACCTGGAGCTGAGACAAATTTAGAGAGCTGAGCGAAATACAGGAGTAGAAGATGCAGCAAGAAGAGCCCTATGCGCATTCTTGGTCCCCAGGGAAGCCATTTCTGACTTTGTCTCACACGGGTTTTTGGAAAGGGCTGCCAGGGGAACTGGGAAAAGACCGCAGGAGAGGCCAGGTGTTGTGGCTCACACCTGTAATCCCAGCACTTTGGGAGGCTGAGGCAGGCATACAACCTGAGGTAAGAAGTTCAAGACCAGCCTGGCCAACATGGGGAAACCCTGTCCTTACTAAAAATACAAAAAAATTAGCCAGGCATGGTGGCACTCGCCTGTAGTCCCAGCTACTCAGGAGGCTAAGGCAGGAGAACTGCTTGAGCCTGGGAGGTGGAGGTTGCAGTGAGCCAAGATTGCCACCACTGAACTGCAGCCTGGGCAACAGAGCAAACAAAACAAAACAAAAACAAAAACAAAACAAAAATGGCAAGAGAAGGAAACTTCCAGCTGAACAATTTTGATTGAATGCAAAGTTTCTGGACAGAACCTGGGAGAGGGAGCAAATTGGGAGTGCAGACACAGCACAGAAGCTGAGGCATATGGGGAGGCATGAAACCTGAAAGCCGTGCTTGCTTTCTCAGTTGGGAGGCTAGTAGCCTAGGGTAAGTTCTCAGCCCTGCTCACATGCCATCTGGAAATAAACTTGATGCTGTTGGCAGGGCATGGTGGAAGTGAGACTGGCCTTTTGGGCTGTGTGGGAGCGGGGTGAGGTCTGTAAGTGCCGGCTTTCTCTCACTTTCTTGGTGACCTACATGCAGCAGAGGCAGCCATAATTCCCCTGGGAACGTAACTCCATTGGCCTGAGAACCACACCCCCATCCCTACAGCAGCCACAGCAAACACTGACCAAGGAGAGTCTGAGCTCAGATACACCTAACCCTACCCCCACCTGACGGTCTTTCTCTACCTGCCCTGGTAGCCAAAGACAATGCACATAGTTCTTTGGGAGCTCTATGGCTCGTCTAATGCCTGAGCCTAGGGCAAGTTTGTATCCTTCCCACACAACCGGAGGTGATGTGGTCTTGAAAGCATCACCTCCTGGCTAGAGGCCAACCAACAGAAAACCAGAACATTTAATAAAAATACAACAAAGTACCCTCACAGAGTCCACTTCACTCCCCTGCTACCTACACCAGAGCAGGAGCTGGTATCCACAGCTGAGAAACCTGAAGACAGTTCACATCACAGGACTCTGCGCAGACACTTCTGGAGCCTGGTAGCTCCACTGGGTGGCTACATCCAGAAGAAAAATAAAAATCATTGCAGTTTGGCTCTGAGGAAACCACATACCTAGGGGAAGGGGGAGAGCACCACAATAAGGGTGCACTCCATGGGATGGAGGAATCTGAATAGCAGCCCTTGAGCCCCAGATCTTCTCTCTAACATAGTCTACCCAAAAGAGAAGTAACCAGAAAAACAATTCTGGTAATATGGCAAAACAAGGTTCTTCAACAACACAAAAAGATCACACTAGCTCAACATCAATGGATCCAAACCAAGAAGAAAACTCTGAATTGCCAGAAAAAGAATTCAGAAAGTTGATTATTAAGTAATCAAGGAGGTACCAGAGAAAGGTGAAGTCCAACTTAGTGAAATATAAAAACAGATACAAGATATGAAGGGAACAATCTTCAGTGAAATAGATAGTATAAATAAAAAAAATCACAACTTCTGGAAATGAAGGACATACTTAGAGAAATGCAAAATACACTGGAAAATCTCAGCAATAGAATTGAACAGGTAGAAGAAAGAAATTCAGAGCTCAAAGACAAGGCTTTTGAATTAACTCAATCCAACCAAGACAAAGAAAAAATAATTTAAAAAAAGAACACAGCCTCCAAGAAGTTTGGGATTATGTTAAATGACCAAACCTAGGAATAACTGGTGTTCCTAAGGAAGAAGAGAAATCTAAAAGTTTGGAAAACACATTTAAGGGACTAATCGAAAAAAAATTTCCCCAGTTTTGCTAGGGACATAAACATCCAAATACAAGAAGCCCAAAGAACACCTGGGAAATTTATTGCAAAAAGATAATCACCTAGGCACATAGTCATAAAGTTATCTAAAGTCTAGATGAAGGAAAGAATCTTAAGAGCCATGAGGCAAAAGTATCAGGTAACCCATGAAGGAAAACCTATCAGAATAACAGCAGATTTCTCAGCAGAAACCCTACAAGCTAGAGGAGATTGGGGCCCTATCTTTGCCCTCCTTAAACAAAATAATTATCAGCCAAGAATTTTGTATCCAGCAAAACTAAGATTCATAACTGAAGGAAAGATACAGTCTTTTTTCAGGCAAACAAATGCTGAGAGAATTCACCACTACCAAGCACTACAAGAACTGCTAAAAAGAGCTCTAAATCTTGGAACAAATCCTCAAAATACACCAAAATAAAACCTCCTTAAAGCATAAATCTCACAGTACCTATAAAATAAAAACCCAATGAAAAAAAAAAAAGGCAAGATATTCAGGCAACAAATAGCACAATGAATAGAATAGTATCTCACATCTCAATAGTAATGTTGAATGTAAATGGCCAAAATGCTCCACTTAAAAGATACAGAATGGCAGAATGGATAAGAATTCACCAACCAAGTGTTTGCTGTCTTCAAGAGACTCAACATATAAGGAAGGGCTGGAAAAAGATATTCCATGCAAATGGACACCAAAAGCAAGGAGGAATAGCTATTCATATATCAGACAAAACAAACTTTAAAGCAACAGCAGTTAAAAAAGACAAAGAGGGAAATTATATAATGATAAAAGGCCTTGTCCAACAGGAAAATATCGCAGTCCTAAATATACATACACCTAATACTGGAGCTTCTACATTTACAAAACAATTACTACTAGACCTAAGAAATGAGATAGATGGCAACACAGTAATATTGGGGGACTTCAATACTCCACTGACAGCACTAGACAGGTTATCAAGACAGAAATTAAACAAAGAAAAAATGGATTTAAACTATACTTTAGAACAAATGGACTTAAAAGATATTTACAGAACATTCTACCCAACAACTACAGAATATATTATCAGCACATGGTACATTCTCCAAGACAGACCATATGATAGGCCACAAAATGAGTCTCAATAAATTTAAGAAAACTGAAATTATAAAAGTACTCTTTCAGATCACAGTTAAATAAAATTAGAAATCAACTCCAAAAGAAACCCTCAAAACCATGGAAATTAAATAACTTGCTCCTGAATGATCATTGGGTCAACAATGAAATCAAGATAGAAATTTAAAAATTCTCTGAACTGAACAATAACAGTGACACAACCTATCAAAACCTCTGGGATACAGCAAAAGCAGTGCTAAGAGGAAAGTTCATAGCCTTAAATGCCTACATCGAAAAGTCTGAAAGAGCACAAATAGACAATCTATGGTCACATCTCAAGGAACTAAAGAAACAAGAACAAACCAAACCTAAACCCAGCAGAAGAAAAGAAGTAACAAAGATCAGAGCAGAACTAAATGATATTGAAACAAAAAAATACAAAAGATAAATAAAACAAAAAGCTGGTTCTTTGAAAAGATAAATAAAATTGATAGACCACTAGTGAGGAGGTTAAACAAGAAAAAGGAGAAGATCAAATTAAGCACAATTAGAAATGAAATGGGAGATATTACAGCTGATACCACAGAAATACAAAAGATCATTGAAGGCTACTGTGTACATCTTTATGTGCATAAACTAGAAAACCTAGAGGAGATGGATAAATACCTGGAAATGTACAACCCTCCCAGTTTAAACCAGGAAGAATTAGAAACTCTGAAGGGACCAATAACAAGTAGTGAAATTGAAATGGTAATTTAAAAACTGCCTACAAAAAAAAAAAAAAAAGTCCAGGACCAGATGGATTTGCAGCTGAATTCTATCAGACATTGAATGAGAAATTGGTACCAATCCTATTGACATTATTCCACAAGACAGAGAAAGAGGGAATCCTCCCTAAATAATTCTATGAAGCCAGTATCACCCTAATACCAAAACCAGGAAAGGATATAACAGAAAAAGAACACTACAGATCAATATCCCTGATGAAAACAGACGCAAAAATCCTCAACAAAATACTAGTTAACCAAATCCAACAGCATATGGAAAAGATAATCCACCATGATCCAATGGGTTTCATACCAGAGATGCAGGGATGGTTTAACATACGCAAGTCAATAAATGTGATACACCACATAAACAGAATTCAAAACAAAAGTCATATGATCATCTTATTTAGACACAGAAAATGCATTTTACAAAATCCAGCATCCCTTTATGATTGAAACCTTCAGCAAAATCGGCATAGAAGGGACATACCTTAACATAATAAAAGCTGTCTACGACAAATTCACAGCCAACATTATATTGAATGGGGAAAAGTTGAAAGCATTCCCCCTGAGAACTGGAACAAAATAACGATGCCCACTCTCACCACTTCTATTCAACACAGTACTGGAAGTCTGAGCCAGAACAATCAGACGAGAAATAAATAAAGGACATCCAAATCAGTGAAGAAGTCAAACTGTTGCTGCTTGCTGATGATATGATACCTAGAAAACCCTACACATTACTCCAAAAAGCTCCTAGAATTGATAAATGAATTAAGCAAAGTTTTAGGATATAAAATTAATGTACACAAATCAGTAGCTTTGCTATACACCAACAGCGTCCAAGCTGAGAATCAAATCAGTAAATCAACCCCTTTTACAATAGCTGCAAAAAAATAAAATAAAATTCTTAGGAATACACCTAACCAAGGAGGTGATCCTCATCTCTCACCTTATAAAAAAATTAACTCAAGATGGATCAAAGACTTAAATCTAAGACGTGAAACCATAAAAATTCTAGAAGATAACATTGGAAAAACTCTTATAGACATTGGCTTAGGCAAAGACTTCATGACCAAGAACCCAAAAGCAAATGCAACAAAAACAAAGATAAATAGATGGGGTTTAATTAAACTACAATTTTCTGCACAGCAAAAGAAACAATCAGCAGAGTATACAGACAACCCACAGAGTGGGAGAAAATCTTCAAAATCTCTACATCTGATGAAGTACTAATATCCAGAATCTACAAGGAACTCAAACAAATTGGTAAATTTCCATCAAAAAGTGGGCTACAGACATGAATAGATAATCCTCAAAAGAAGATACACAAATGGCCAATAAACATATGAAAAAATGCTCAACATCACTAATGATCAGGGAAATAAAAATCAAAAGCACAATGTGAAACCACCTTAATCCTGCAAGAATGGCCATAATAAAAAAATCAAAAAATAATAGATGTTGGCTGGGACATGGTGAAAAGGGAACACTTTTACACTACTGGTGGGAATGTGAACTAGTACAACCGCTATGGAAAAGCGGAGGAGATTCCTTAAAGAACTACCAGTTAATCCAGCAATCCCACTCCTGGGGATCTACCCAGAGGAAAAGACGTCATTATATGAAAAATATATTTGCACACGCAGGCTTGTAGCATCACAATTCGCAATTGCAAAAATATGGAACCAGCCCAAGTGCCCATCAATCAATGAGTAGATAAAGAAATTGTAGTATACATATATATTATGGATTACTACTCAGCTATAAAAAGGAACAAAATAATGGCATTCGCAGCAACATGGATTGGAGACTATTATTCTAAGTGAAGTAACTCAGGAATGGAAAACCAAATATCATATGTTTTCACTCATAAGTGGGAGCTAAACTATGAGGATGCAAAGGCATAAGAATAATACAATGGACTCTGGGGATTCAGGGAAAGGGTGGGAGGGGGGTGAGGGATAAAAGGCTACACATTAGGTATAGTGTGTACTACTTGGATGATGGGTGCACCAAAATCTCAGAAATCACCACTAAAGAACTTATTCACGTAACCAAATACCACCTGTTCCCCCAAACATATTGAAATTAAAAAGTCAAAAGTAATTAATCCATAGGATTTAAAACCATTTTTTCTAAATATCTAAATATGTCACCAACATACTTAAAACATATAATGATTAATTTTAGTCTTCCTTTCCAAAACTTACACATTCTATTTCTTACTTATGCTTATTTCTCCTAGGTAAGGCCTCTATTAAAATGTCAAGTAGGCCAGTCGCCATGGCTCACACCTATAATCCCAGGTCTTTGGGAGGCCAAGGCGGGTGGATCACCTGAGGTCAGGAGTTCAAGACCAGCCTGGCCAACATAATGAAAGCCCCTCTCTACTAAAAATACAAAAATTAGCCCGGTGTGGTAGCATGCACCTGTAGTCACACTACTCGGGAGGCTGAGGCTGAGGCAGGAGAATTGCTTAAACCCGGGAGGCGGAGGTTGCAGTGAGCCAAGATAGCACCACTGCACTCCAGCCTGGGTGACAGAGCGAGACTGTCTCAAAAAAAGAAAAAAAAGTCAAGTAATGATAGAAGGCATACTTGGTTTATTCTCAAATTCCGTGGAAGTTTTCAATCTTTCATTAAGTGTGATATTTGCTCCACTTAAAAATTTTTCAGTAGCTTCTATTTATATTAAGCCATTTTCTAATCCTTGTTTGAGACTTTTTAAAAATCATGTGTTAAATTTATCAAATATTTTTCTGCATCTATTGAGATGATCAATGGTTTTCATCTTTCATTCTGTTAATACGAAGAATTACACGTTTATTTTTAAATGCTAACTAAATCTTTCATTCCTTTATTAAATCCAATTCAGTTGTATCTCTCTCTCTCTCCGTCACACACACACACACACCACAAACACATCACTTGTAGGTCTACGATTTTTGCACCTAATTTTATGAGTTTGACCTATAATGTTCATTTCCTGCAACGTATTTTCAAGTTTGGGTATAATCATTATGCTTGTCTCATGAGATGTGACCTGCCCCTGCCACCCATTTTAAATTTTTTGAAGAGTTGGGTAAAACTGGCAATATCAAATCTTTGCAAAAGTTTCTAAACCTTTTACATATCCCAACACCCAAATTTTTGTTCTATTGGTTCTCTTTATTGTATATTTCACTATTTCATTATTTGCTCTTATCAGAATTTTTTCTATTTCTTTGGATTTATATTTTTCTATCTTGGATCAGCCCTTCTGTTTCAATAAAAACACATTTCCATCAACGTTCTAAGTACTAAGATAATGATAGCTTTCACTTCTAAATTATTCTTTTAATCTGCTTAGTTATTTTTGATAATTTTTTCATTTTCCTTTATTTCTTTAAATATACTTGTTTCTGATAATTGCAATATCTGCAGACTACCATCCTTTTTCTATCTTGGTTTTACATTTTTCTCTCTTTTCAGTGTGGCTAGTTTTTGTGGGATGAGTCTCACAGGTGATATGAATCTTTGTGCAAATCCATGTGAATGTGAGTTTTTGCTAGGAATTTTCATGAAAGGCTTAAAAATTTTATTTTTTCAACTCCCAGGAAAATCGGAGACAGGCAAGTTTCTTCATAGCCTCCTCCTGTTTGCCGGTGGGGAGTCCACCTCTGCAGGAGTTCTTCCATGGAGTGCGGCCCTTCTAGTTGTCAGGTTATATGTGTATGGGAGGGACGAGAGGGTGGGGGAAGAAAATTAGGCCACCCATCCTACTTTGTCTCAGCCTTCATCTTATATTCCTTATGCCTCTAAAATCACACGCTCTAGGACCTTGCTCTTCATAATACGAGTCCTCAGATAAATGATATCAGCACCTCCTGGGACTCAGAAATCCAAAATCTCAGGCACTAGCTCCAAAAGTTGTCCTTGCGGATTTTTCTTTACTTTTTGTTTCGGCTTCCTTTCCTGTCCTACCAACTTTACGCTTATATAAACATTTTTCTATTTTTTTTCTGTGTACAATGATAGGTATAAAATTTTTTTTCTTAGTAATCGCGTTTAGATTCAACCGTTTAAGTCAGAAAAATAACGAAACGAGATCAGCATCGCTGGGTTCTTTCGTGCACGCCAGTAGGTTAGCTGGGACTGGCTTCTGGCAGTTGCTGTTTGGTAGATTACAAACTATTAAATACACCAGTGAGGATGAAATCCATTCGTGCGACTGCACCTCGGCAAACTACTTCTAAACTCTGCGTCCATCCTCCCCTCTCCCATTGCCCTCCCTCAGCAAAAGCCTCACGGTTTCGATCGGGGTAGGCCACCGAGCCACTGCGAAAACCCGGAGTAACGGATTCGGCGTGTAGCTAGGGTCTCTGAGGGAGCACGGGGAACTTAAGGAGCATGCGTAAAGCGGCGTGCGCGCACATGCGCACTCGTTCGCGCAGGGCCGCGCGCCGGTCTCTCAGGAGGGCTTGGAGGCTGCGCGAGCGGTGGACGTGTTCGGTGGCTGCGGAGGCGGCGGAGCTCTGGGAGGGGAAGGAGCGGAGGGAGGGGAGGGGGTGGTGAGGTGGGGGGGCTGAACCCGGAAGTGGGTAGGCGCAGGAGCGAGCGCGCCCAGAGTGGAGCTCAGCTGCTGGGAGCCAGCGGGGGAGCCTTGGGTTCCCGGTAATGGATCTGTGGGGCGTTTTCCCAGGGAAACTGGGTGGGAAGGGTAGCGGGATCGCCGACTACAAGCGCATTCTCCGCCTTGCCAGGGCCTGGGAAAGCTCTTCTGCTTCCTTTAGTCGTCTCTCTGGTTGACCCCACTTCTGCTCTGCGCCCCTCCTGGGGCCGTCTCTCACCGGGTGGCTTTGGCTGAGGGACGCTCTCTATTCCTGAAGAGCTGTGCCTTGCCCGCCCGAGGAAAGCATGTTAATGGAGAGACTCGTATCTCGCGGCCGCCACGGCCTTATTGTCACCATCCCAGCACCCCTAAACCACGACTTCAGCCTCCTCAGCCCGCACCGTCAACGATCTTGGAAGATCTCTCCCATTTCTGCCCGGGTATTTTCACCCTGTTCGTGAATCAGGCCTGGAAGGTGTGCCTGGGTTCCTTTAAAATTATTCTTTTGTTGGCTGCCTTTTCTAAACCCGGCCCTCCTTGTTCTCCGCCCCAAAATCTTTGCCACGAATGAGTGTAAGCTGTGATTTTATCATCATTCAGTTATAATTAGAAAGAATTCGTTGATGATTGCCGTTGGCTGATTTAGCATTGCTTTGCCATGGAGTTATTTTACGTGGTTCTCACTCTTTTGCAGACCATGAAACCCTTGGGCACGCCCCTTCAGAAGCTGTTATCCAAGACAATCTAGTTTTCCTTTATAAATCACTTAAGACACTTATGAAGTTTCTTGTTCTGAAATTGCTGTACTGCAATGAAGAAGAGGAGAAAGGTTACTTCAAATCTTGAGAAGATCCATCTAGGCTATCATAAAGATTCTTCAGAAGGAAATGTTGCAGTGGAGTGTGACCAAGTGACCTATACTCATTCTGCAGGAAGACCAACTCCTGAAGCTCTTCACTGTTACCAGGAACTTCCTCCCTCTCCAGATCAGAGAAAGCTTTTAAGTTCTTTGCAGTATAATAAGAATTTGCTAAAATATTTAAATGATGATAGGCAGAAGCAACCATCTTTTTGTGATTTACTTATCATAGTGGAAGGAAAAGAATTTAGTGCACATAAAGTAGTCGTTGCTGTCGGCAGCAGTTATTTTCATGCGTGTTTGAGCAAAAATCCAAGCACTGATGTTGTCACCCTGGATCACGTAACACATTCAGTTTTTCAGCATTTGCTTGAATTTCTTTACACATCAGAATTTTTTGTGTACAAATATGAAATACCTCTTGTTTTAGAGGCTGCAAAATTTTTGGACATTATAGATGCAGTGAAGTTGTTAAATAACGAAAATGTTGCCCCTTTTCATTCAGAGCTAACTGAAAAGTCATCACCAGAAGAAACACTAAATGAATTAACTGGAAGACTATCAAATAATCATCAGTGCAAATTCTGTAGTAGACATTTTTGTTATAAAAAGTCTTTAGAGAATCATTTGGCTAAAACCCATAGGTCCCTTTTATTAGGGAAAAAACATGGGTTAAAAATGCTGGAGAGAAGTTTCTCCGCAAGAAGATCAAAAAGGAATCGGAAGTGCCCTGTTAAGTTTGATGACACCAGTGATGATGAACAGGAAAGTGGTGATGGGTCAGACAATTTGAATCAAGAAAATTTTGATAAGGAAAAGTCAGATAGAAATGATTCTGAGGACCCTGGAAGTGAATATAATGCTGAAGAAGATGAGCTAGAGGAGGAGATGTCAGATGAGTACTCTGACATTGAAGAACAAAGTGAAAAGGATCATAATGATGCAGAAGAAGAACCTGAGGCTGGTGATTCTGTAGGAAATGTTCATGAGGGGTTAACTCCAGTAGTCATTCAGAACAGCAACAAAAAAATATTGCAGTGTCCTAAATGTGATAAAACATTTGACCGAATAGGTAAGAAAAGAAAACTGGTTTTCTATCTCTAATCACTTACTTTTCATGGATATTTTAAAGGTGATAAATAAAAACTAAACTTGGAAAGTAACTTCTAAAAAGACTGCTTAAGTAGGGAGAATACCTTGGTTTTCAATAATGTTTATCCTGTTACTTTAAAGTTGTGATTCAGGAATTAATTTAAGTATTTATATTAGCCTTTACTTTTCTTCATGTCCGAGTGACACATCATTAGATCATGTATTTGCTATGAAAGACTCCAGAGTGTCAATAATTATCATGTAGAGCTTTGATTTATATGCCGGTTTAATTCCAGTGATAAATACTATTTTTAACTCATTAAAAAAGTGGATTATATTAGATTTAATAATGTGTATACTGTTTTCCCCGTGCATGGTAATATATAAGTTATAAATGTTGTCACTTTTCCAGTATCTAGCACTAATTAATAGAAAGGAGATGTTTTATATTAAACTATGGTGAAGGATAAAATTGAAATGAATGTAATTTAATACTGTAGATAGAGACTTTAGGTAGTATCCTAGTTAGTAGCACTCTGGTTATATTATACATGTGACTTTAGCCAAAAGGCCAAGAAGCTTTGGTTGTTATAATAATGAATACATCAACTTTTTTTCTTTTAGAAAAGAATTTGTAGGAAATGTAGTCTATCACTTTAAGTTTTATGTCAGTACATGTTTAATTTCAAGTTGTCTAATATTTGCTAGGTAAGATAATTCTTGGAAGTGTCTGAGATGAACTGTTCTAATGTACACTTTTCAGTTGCAACAATTAAGCTTCCAGGTAAATTGAAGTTATGAAATTGTGAAATATATTCTACCACATATAATGATAAAAAAAAATTAGTGCAATCTGACCTGGTAGAAATTACGTACCCAGTTTAATATATCCCCATATGTCTTACAGTGTTAACTTACTTATGTTATTGATATAGGCGGAAATTGGTTTTATAAGGAATTGGTGATCATTTGCTGTAAAAAGATGTTGCATTATACGCTGACATAACAGTGGTATCTGCTTTTTGCTTTTTATAATGTTTTTTGGAATAATTTTCTCTCTGAATCAGAATACTTTGGACAATCTAATATAATAATTATTAATATTTTAACTGAGGCTGTGTGTAAACATGAATAAAATAACTTCTTCAGTAACAATTCCAAGAGCATATGTATACAAGTAAGTTGTTAAAGTTAGACTGGATAAAATGCTGTTGTAGAACTGTAAACAAATACTGTGAAGATATGTATAGAGGTGAGAACAGCTTTTGGGTTGAAGTACCTGAGAACATTGCATCTTTCCGATAGACTTCTTAGACTTTGTACTCTTAGTGCATGCTTCCTGTATTCTGCCTTAATTGTCTTAATTTGACTTGGAGATGAGTGAATAGGGATGAGTTCACAAATGGTATTGTAGGTGCAACACAAATATCTCAAACTGTCCCACTGAACATTAGTCCCGTGACATGCTATGTAAGAGAAGGCTTCTGTGTTCAAGTAAGATTGGGAACTACATAATTCACAATCGGTTTTAACTGCCCAATTCTTTAGTAAAGAAACCTGTTGATTTTGCTTAACCCAGTATTTCCTTAAATCATTTTACCGCAAGATACTTTGGAGGTACTTCTTTGAGCATCCTAGGAAACTAGAGTTTTCTGCACAATTTGGGAAAACACTGCTCAAGATTGAGGTGCTGATTTACTAAGAGGAGGACATTTTGCTCCTTCCTTCCTTCCTTCCTCCCTCCCTCGCTCCCTCCCTCCCTCCCTCCCTCCTTCCCTCCCTCTCTCCCTCCTGTCCCCTTCCCCTTCCCCTTCCTTTTTTTCCAAGTTCAGCCCAGGTAATTGTGGGAATCAGTAGGTCACATTGTAGGTTTATTTCTGACTGACCTTTCTGAATGTATTTTACATTATGTCACTCTTCTACCCATTCCTCTTTTTTGTTTAGCCCTGCTGCTTGCTTTTCACCAGTAGTTTCTCATCTCTATTACCTTAGTGTATCTATATCTATATCTATCTATATCTTATTCATATATCGCTAGTTAAAAAGCCTGAGTTATAGTAATATAAGACTGCTTGGGTTTTTTGGAATCCTGTTCTTGGGTGAGTTACTTAACCTGTCTGTGTTTTTGTTTCATCATAAGTAAAGTGAGATGATGCTAATGTGATGCTAATAGTACCTTCTCATGGGGTAGGGAAAGGTTATTATGAGGATTAAATGGGGTAATTCTAGGGAATCACTTAAAATATTGCACAAAATGTAGGTGTTCTAGCATATTTATTGTCTCTAAGCTGCCAAACATTATTAAACAAATATGAAATGATATATTCTCTGTCATCAAGAACCTTAGAGTTTAATGGGTACATGAAAAAACACAATCATGTTACAATAAAGATAATTTTATCAGGATAAGTATAGAAGACTAAGGAAATCAGGAGAAGTGTCTCAGAGCAGATAGTATTTGAGCTGAGACTCAAAGAATAGGGAACAGTTTACAAGACAGAAGGACCAGCATGTGCAAAGGCATTGAGGTATGTTGTATTCTGGAAATTGCTCAAGTGTGAGTGGTTTCAGGGTGGTCAGGGAGGCATAGTGAAAATAACAGGAGATGAAGGTGGGCAAGAAAGTGGTGGTCAGATTTTGTATGTCTTGTATGTTCTACAGAGGTGTATACTTTGGACAATCTAATTTAACTAGACTAGACTTTATTCAGTAGGTGATAGGGACTGTTGAAAAGAATTTTACAAAGGAAACCATGGCCTATAAGAATTTTAGAAAGATCATGGTGGCTTCAGTGTGGAGAAGGAAATTGGAAAAAGGGATGAAAAAAGAGCCAGAGAGACAAGAAGGAGCATATAACAAAGGACCAGAATGATAATGTAGCTTAGACTTGGAAGATGAGTGGCATTGGGAGTGGGATGTAGAATGAGAGTAAAGCAGAGAGTTATGATACATTGAATGTAGACTAAGTAGACTGGTGATGGGTAGAATGAAAAGAATATGTAGCAGAAGATCCATGTGTCTTAAGTGTCCTCTCTTACCATCTTTATTATTAGAAGTACAGTTTATTTAAAAAAATAACAACACAGGAGTTCGAGCGCCACCTTCCCATTATTCTCATATCATCCACATTCCTTTCGTAGAATTTTAAAATGCCACCCAGATTTTGGGGTATTTATCTGTCTTAGATTGTGAGCCTGGAGGTTATGTATCTTACTCTTGGCTAGTATTCTTTGTAACATCTCAGGTCATTTCAAATAAATTTTTAGTAAGCACTTGTTTATTTGAACTAAGTTGAAAAGTTGGTATCTGGCTTGACTTTGGGCTTGTAAGAAGCCAATTAGCCTTCTTTAAGCTTCTAACTTGGCTTCTTTGGGGTGGGTTTATGAGAGATGCATAAGCTTTGAGACCTTCTGCTGGAACCATTAGTTCCACAATAAGTAATCTACTAATTTGATTCCATTACTTTGCATCTTTTATCCTTTCTTCCAGTTATATTTTTCCTTAGGCTACCGGCTGTCTTCCTCTCAGCAAATTATCATGCAAATAAGAGTCCTTTGACCTTTCCCCTTATACCAAAAACCTAGTGGATAAACAGGCAAAAATAGGGAGATGACAGATGGGGTGAGAGAGAAAATTTGGATAATTCATCTTTTTTATTGTTTCCACAGAGAACTAAAATCTTTCATTAGATTAAATTCACAATCTCTTCTAGAGGTAGAACATGTTTTATACCTTTAAAAAAAAATGTGACTAGTCCATCGTGCAGATATTCCACTTAGTTCTTAATAGAAAAGGGTTATAACAATGGCACAACTCTCTAAGGCTAAGTATTTTAATTACATATTCTTTAGAGTAACATATGAATATTTCAAGGTACATTTTAAGATGTAGCAATATCAGATATATAATGAACTCATCTGGTGATATTTCTCTTTGTAAAAACTGCATACAAAATCTAACATTGGTAATTTTATATGACCCATGTGGGAGTAAACTCTGTATAAAGTCAAATTTGTTCATGTGAAAATATCTTTAATTTATGACTTCTGATTTGAGACATGATTCATATTGGGATTCAGTTCAGAAAAATGCTGTGGATAAAATTTCTTATGTTATAAAATGTTATGTATTTTCTGTTCAGGATCAGGAATGCTTGGGTGTAGTTTAATATTCTGTGAAGGAATACTGTTTTTGAAATTGAAACTTTGATAAGTTTTAAGTGAACATTTTGATTTATACATTATTATTGAATGCCCCACTCCATAAAAGTAGAGAAACAGTTGTAGATGTTTCCTGTTTGTGCTGAGGAGTGCCCTCCCCCTGGCAAAAAACAAAACAAAACGAAAACAAAGAAAAAACCCTACCAAATGATTTAAACATGAAAATCGAAGATTAACATATATTTTCCCACTAGTCTGTAGAGATCTACTTAGCTCTTCTGGGTCCAGCATTCCGTCAAAAGTTGTCTCTCCTGTTCTTGTTCAGAAATTCAAATCCATGGCAATAACAGGCCATGCAAAGCCTAAGTGCATAAAATTTGAATTAATAACTAAAAAATTATTTTACTTACTCAAATTTCTGTATTATCATTGGTCTGCTTGATTTGGCTGAATTTATTTAAAATGGTTTTTAAAAAAATCATGAGATTTTTCTAAATTTGGCTATTTCAGTTTAAATTCCCAAACTTCCTTCTTCTTCTTTTTTTTTTTTTTTCTTGCTTAAATCTTTATCTCTCCTGGTCTGTAGGGAAATGGAAGCTTACTAGTCAAAGTGATTTTAATTTTTAATATAACTGCCATTTCAATGACTTCAGTATTTAGCCATAAGTAACTTAATTTTTATTTGCATGCATAGAAGAAATTCTCAATTTTAAATAGAGGGAGAATGCTGCTAATTATTAATTTAACATCTTTTCAGCAAAGACATTTTCATAGCAAGTAAATGATTTGTTGAAAAATTTTTCATACTTTAAGATTTTTATTATGCTGCTACTTTTGTTAGAAATAAAAATGAGGTCCAGGCGCAGTGGCTCCTGCCTGTAATCCCAGCACTTTGGGAGGCCGAGGTGGACGGATCACCTGAGGTCAGGAGTTCGAGACCAGCCTGACCAATATGATGAAACCCCGTGTCTACTAAAAATACAAAAAATTAGCTGGGCGTGTAGCATGTCCCTGCAATCCCTGCTACTCAGGAGGCTGAGTCAGGAGAATCTCTTGAACCTGGGAGACAGAGGTTGCAGTGAGCTGAGATCGCGCCAGTGCACTCCAGCCTGGACAAGAGCAAAACTCCGTCTCAAAAAAAAAAGAAAGAAAGATGAGAAGATTTAAGCATTAGGAGGTTGATAAGTTGTCTTTCAATCTTGAGAATCTGTGCTAAACATGCACAGTCAATCCCCAGTTAAAAATGGACCTGTTCCAAAAATCACTTACAAGTTTAGTTATTAAAAAATCAGACTGTATACTTTTGATTTTACAGTTTTTTAAATATCAGTATGATTATTTACATAATTTAAAAGGTGAGTTAAAACTGAAATGTGAAAACTTTCACAATAAAGGAATACTTAAAAACCCATATAGTGACCTCTGTCTTTTCCCAGTATTTGGTCTGATTCCTTGAACACAGCGGGGGAGGTGGTGGTGGTAGGATGTGTACATGTATGTGTAAATGGTTGAGTATACTCTAGCAGTAGCAGAGAGGGAACTGAGATACTAAGCAATTTTAGCAGTGGCAAGGGGAAAGAGCCAAGTGTATCCAATGTTATCAGAGAGCTGAAACCCTAGTTTGATTTGTTATAACAGATATTCATAAATCAGATGTATCCATGTTTATATTTTAGGTATACCTACATGTCCATATTATGACTAGTAACCCGTATGATAATAATGATGACAGTTAATATTTATTAGTGCTTACTATGTGCTGGGTTTTTTTTTTGTTTTGTTTTTTTGTTTTTGTTTTTTTGTAGAGTTGGGGTTTTGCCATGCTGGCCAGGCTGGTCTCAAACTCATGACCTCAAGTGTTCACCCACCTTGGCCTCCCAAAGTGCTGAGATTACAGGCATGAGCCACCGTGCCTGGCTGTGCCAGGATGTTTTAAGTGTTGTTGTGTGTATTTGTTAACGTATTTACTTCTCACAACCCCATGAAGTGTTACTAACTCAAGTAAAGAGAGGTTAAATTATTAGCTTGATTAAAATCGCGCAGCTAATTTAGGAGATGCCTAAATATTGACTGAGTTTTCTGACTATATGCATATCAGATATGCATATACCATTACTATGTTCTACACCTAAATACCTAATTTTTCATTGTACTTCTGTTTTCTTTGCTTGTGATTAACATCCTTCCCTTACCTTAAGGAAATACATTGGTTTCCTTTCCTCAGTTTTTTTATTATTTTTAGAAAATATGATATTACTTGCTTAATAAAATCAGTTGTATATATATTTACTAAATTATTGAATTTATTTTATTTTATTGGGTAGACACATAATTATGATTATATCTTTCCTCAGTGGCCTTGGAATATTTTGGATTTTTCATAATTTTCATGTTATACATAGGATGTATCCTTTTTAAAGTATATGACTGAAATGCTATACTTTCACATTAGTTTTCACCTGAAGAAAAATTTATTTATACATTTATTTTTCAGGAGAGAGCAAAGCTAAGTTTTTAATTAAGAGTTACCTTTCATGTTGATTTATTTTCCTATTTTTATTGCCTTTTGCTTGGAAATATATTTCAAAATTTCTAATTCAAATTACTAGATGTGCATATTCACAGTACACGGATTACCCAGTAATAATAATAGACAACAGTAATTGATAACTTCTGTGTTCGACACTGTTGTAAGTGCATTATGTGTATGAATTTGTTTATTATTACAACAGTTCTATTAGGTAAATTCTGTTATTATCACAGTTTTTCAGATGAGGAAGATTTGAGGCATATAGAGGTTACTTGTCCAAGGTCACGTAACCCTCTATTTAGAGAGCCAGTATCCATATCCAGGTGTATGGACCCACAGAGATACCGAAAATATGAACATAATAAATCTTAAATGATGAATTGATCTTTTGCTAAAAGTTAATTTTAAGTTTAAAAATACATTTAAAAATTTAAGTTTCAGAGAATTTTCCAACAGTTTTCAGAAAATGTATCAAACCTCTTAATTTTTAAAATGTGTGATCATGAATAATTTTTTTTAATGACTCAAGTTTTTGAGGAAAAGTACACTTTGAACAGTAAGCCCAAAATAGTAAGTCATTAGGTTTATCAGAGGTAGAAATTTACGTAAACTTTTTTCTAGTTTTGTGTGTGGATTTGGATGTGTATATAAGTTTGCTAAATCATGAGATTTTATTCCACTCTCAAATTCCAATCACAGTATAGCAAATGTACTAAATTTAATTTTAATTTTTCTTTTTTTATAGGAAAATATGAGAGCCACACCCGTGTTCACACAGGTGAGAAGCCCTTTGAGTGTGATATTTGTCACCAGCGCTATTCAACAAAGTCTAACCTAACTGTTCACAGAAAGAAGCACAGTAATGAAACAGAATTTCATAAGAAGGAGCACAAGTGCCCTTATTGTAATAAACTTCATGCAAGCAAGAAGACTTTAGCCAAGCATGTTAAGAGGCAAGTATTATCTTGCTTCCATAATATACTTTATTGTGCCTTTTAATTTAAATATGTGGAAAGCTAAAAACATCTATAAAGTGCTTATCTCCAATTCTTTCATTGGAGATTCATTGAGATACAGTATTTTGATTATCCTGTTTTCTTTCTTGGGTTTTGGCAAGTCTGTCTTCAGAAATATGTGGTTTTTATACTCTGATAAGTTTCTTTCTCTTTTTTTTTTTTTTTTTGAAGTAGGGCTTCACTGTGTCGCCCAGGCTGGAGGGCAGTGGTACAATCTCAGCTCACTGCAACCTCTAACTCCTGGGTTCGATCAATCCTCCCATTTCAGCCTCCTGAGTAGCTGGAACTACAGGCGTGCACCATGCCCAGCTAATTTTTGTATTTTTTGTAGAGACTGGGTTTCACTATATTGCCCAGGCTGGTCTCAAACTCCTAGGCTCAAGTGATCTGCCCGCCTTGACCTCCCAAAGTGCTGGGATTACAGGTGTGAGCCACCACGCCCGGTCAAGAAATTTATTCTTATACTCAACATTGTCTTTAATGTGTAACAGTTTGTGAGATAAATAATATTTAATAGAGTATTATATATTTAACTCTAAAAATTAAATTTACTGAAATCTGGACTAAAAAAATCAGGTATATTACCTTTCAGTTTATCTATAAAGAGCTAGGTTCCTGAATGTGTTTAAAAGATGATTATACTTTTATTTGATTTTTTCTGCATAAACTTAGGTATACATATACATTTATTAAAATGATAATGATACCTTCTTAAAGAGCTCATCTATGCCTACTTGTCTCATTATGAAAGGAATCAGTACTTGATCCTGGTAATTACTGTCAACATATTCACATGGAATATTGATTTAACTAATATAACCTTTTCCTAATAATCTTTTTCTTTTCCTCTGATAGATTTCATCCTGAAAATGCACAAGAATTTATTTCCATTAAGAAGACTAAGAGTGAAAGTTGGAAATGTGATGTAAGAGTTTTTAATTAAAACAAATTAGAAAACCAAAGTAAATGCAATGTCTTTTGGGGAAGTAAAGTAATTAGGTTTTAAAGTAATGTGACTTAGCTTATCTCACTTTTAGAATTTTCCTTTTATATAAAATTATTCTAATATATTTTGTAAATTAAGCCTGGTATAGGTTAGTTTTTAGATGATGGACCTAAACAGTGGAAATCCTAGTTTTTATTTTCATTATAATCACCATACCATGTATTTATGGTTATGTATATAAACTGTGACATTACTGTTGCACAGAGTATAAAATGTTAGACTTTCTCCCCCATTTCTGGGTATGTGGTGTTAACATAATAAACTATCTCAAAACTTAGTGGCCTTAAATAACTATTTTGATATGTCTCACCCTTTTGTGTGTTAGGAATCCAAATTTGGGGCAGGGATTTGCTAGGTTAATTCTTCTGTTCTGCTTGTTGTCAGCTGAAGTCACTCAGCTGTTTTCAACTAGTGCATGGTCTGGTCTGGTCTGGGAACACTTCCAGAGTGGCTCACTCAAGGCCGAGTATGGTGGTTCATGCCTGTAATCTTAGCACTTTGGGAGGCCTAGGCGAGTGGATCACCTGAGGTCAGGAGTTCGAGACCAATCTGGCCAACATGGCAAAACCCCATCTCTACTAAAAATAAAAAAAAATTAGCTGGGCATGGTGGCACATGCCTGTAATCCCAGTTGCTCTGGAGACTGAGGCAAGAGAATCACTTGAACTCGGGAGGCAGAGGTTGCAGTGAGCCAAGATCACACCACTGCACTCCAGCCTGGGCGACAGAGCCAGACTCCATCTCAAAAAAAACAAAGTGGCCCACCCATGTGACAGGTCACTTGGTGTTTGTTCTTGGCGAGAATCTCAGCAAGGACTGTTTACCAGGAACCTTAGTTCTTCTCTACTTCGGTCTTTTTTTGAGGCTTCTTGAGCTTCTTTCTAGCATAGCAACTAAGTTCCAAGAGTGAGTATGTGTTCCAAGAAACCTAGATAAAAACTATTAGACTTTATGGCATAGCCTCAGAAGTCTCTGAAAATCACTTCTACCACATTTTCTTGGCCAAACAAATCACTCCAACCTGGGTAGATTTAAAGAGAAGGGAATTAGATTCCATTTTTTAACAGGAGGAGTACCATCGTATTTATGGACATCTTTATTCTACAGTACCTCTAATTATTTTTTCAGTATTTACATTAATTTTTTTTTTTTTTTTTTTGAGACGGAATCTCGCTTTGTCACCCAGGCTGGAGTGCAGTGGTGTGATCTTGGCTCGCTGCAACCTCCTCCTCCTGGGTTCAAGTGATTCTTGTGCCTCAGCCTCCCGAGTAGCTGGGACTACAGGTGCACACTACCACGCCCAACTAATTTTTGTATTTTTAGTAATGATTGGGTTTCACTATGTTGGCCAGGCCGATCTTGAAGTTCTGACCCCAAGTGATCCACCTGTCTCGGCCTCCCAAAGTGCTTCCCGGGATTACAGGGGTGAGCTCCTGTGCCCAGCCTAGGTGAATCTTTTTTAAGGCATCCCTAGCTGTTACTTTTGCCTTCTTTAATCCAAGATTCAATTTATATATACAGCAAATTTCTCACAATTTCTCTGATTTCAGCTTCTGGAAATTGAAGTTAATTATTTATTACAGTATTTGAGTCTGCATAAGATAGTGTCTTCCCCTTACCAAGTTTCATCATCCTTGGCTATAAAATGTTAATAATGCCAGTTGCATCTATCTCACAGAATTATTGTGAGAATCAAGAAAAATAATCCATGAATTACTTAGCGTTGTGCCTGGTATATATAATATGTGCTATGTCATTATTGTTGGTGCTGTTACTATAGCAGCCTACCTCTTTTTAAAAACCTGATGAATGTCAAATTTTTAGACTGACCACTTCAAGAGATACACTTTAAAATAATTTTTCTGTGCCTTCTTATTCAGATTCTTATTCAAATATATGGCAACACTGAAAAAACCTTTTATTCCTGACATAAGTGACTAAAAAACAATATATTTCATGGATTTAGAAATTCTGATTAGAATTAAGATAGTATGATTATTCTGTATCCCTACTAGAAATGTAAAGAGTTGAAATTCAGCTACCTTTAGTACTAATTTAAAATCATTCCTTACTTCCTCTAGAGCATTTTTTTCTGCACAATTAGAATTTAGTTTTACTTTTTGTAAGTTTTCTGTTGGGAGAAAAGTCTCTTTATTGAATTTATATGGTTTTTTTCTCATTACAAGCTTAATATTACAATTTTTAATTCAGGTTCTCTTAACATTTTGTTTGCATTTTAATTTAGATTTGTAAGAAATCTTTTACTCGAAGACCACACTTGGAGGAACATATGATTCTACATTCTCAAGATAAACCTTTTAAGTGTACCTATTGTGAAGAACATTTTAAATCACGGTTTGCTCGGTTAAAGCATCAAGAAAAGTTCCATCTGGGTAAGCAAGTTACTTTTTCTTAAGGCAGTCATGACAATTTTAATTATCACATCATGCTGGAGGAGCCTTCTATAGCTGAATTACTCTTTTTCTTCTAAAAGACTTTTTAAGAGTGGTTTTAGGTTCACAGCAAAATTGAGAGGAAGGAATAGATATTTCCCATATGCCTTCTGCCTCCACATATGCACAGCCTCCCCCATTATCAGCAGTTCTTCACCAGAGTGGTTCATTTGTTACAATCGAAGAACCTACGTTGATACATCATAATCGCCCAAAGACTCTAGTTTAGACTAGGGTTCACTCTTAGTATTGTATTTTCTGTTGTTTTAGACAAACCTGTAATGACGGGTATCATTATAGTATCATACAGAGTAGTTTCACTGCCCCGAAATTTCCCTGTGCTTCTCCATCTGTCTCCCACACCAACCCCTGGCAACCACTGACCTTTGTATTTTGTTTGTTGGTTCATTTTTTTTAGATACCTCATCTACTATTTGATGATCTTTTTACTGTCTCCATAGTTTTACCTTTTCCAGAATGTCATATGGTTGGAATCATACACTGTGTTGCCTTTTCAGGTTGCCTTCTTCCACTTAGTATAGTGCTAAATGATACAATTGGCCCTCCATATCTATAAGTGCCATGTCTGTGGATTCAGCCAACTGTGGATTGGAGATATTAAAAAAAAATAACAAAACATAACAATACAACAATAAAAAATAATACACATTTTAAAATATAGTATAACAGGGATTTACATCACATTTCCATTGTATTAGTATTAAGTAATCAAGAGATGATTTAAAGTATATGGGATGATGTGCATAGTTTCCATGTAAATACTACACCACCTTAGATAACGGACTGGAGCATCCATGGATTTTGGTATCCTGGGCCATCCTGGAACCAGTCCCTCATGGATACCTAGGGAGGACTTTATTCCATTGTCTGGATATACCACAGTTTATCCATTTGCTCCCTGAAGGATATCTTGGTTGCTTCCAAGTTTTGGCAATTATAAATAAAATTGCTATAAACATCTTTGTGTAGGCTTTTATGTAGACTTAGATTTTCAATTCCTTTGGTTAAATACCTTGGAAAACGGGCTGGATCAGATGGTAAGAGTATAATTAGTTTGTAAGAAACTGTCAAATTGTCTTCCAAAGTAGTTGTATCATTTTACATTCCCATGAGAATGTCTGTCACTTCATGTTCTTGCCAGCATTTGGTGTTTTCTGTGTTCCAAATTTTGGCCATTGTAATAGGTTTGTAGTGGTATCTCATTGCATTGATTTGCATTTTCCTGATGCATATAATGTGGAGCATCTTTTCATGTTTATTTACCATCTGTATATCTTTGGTGTGGTGTCTGTTCGGTCTTTGGCCCAATTTTTTTTTGTTTTTTTGTTTTTTTGTTTGTTTTTTTGTGACAGAGTCTTGCTCTGTTGCCCAGGCTGGAGTGTAATGGCGCAATCTTGGCTTACTGCAACCTCCACCTCCCAGGTTCAAGTGATTCTCCTGCCTCAGCCTCCAGAGTAGCTGGGATTACAGGTGCCTGCCACCACGTCCAGCTAAGTTTTTTGTATTTTTAATAGAGACGGGGTTTCACCAGGTTACTCAGGCTGGTCTCGAACTCCTGACCTCAGGTGACCCACCCGCCTCGGCCTCCCAAAGTGCTGGGATTACAGGCATGAGCCACCATGCCTGGCTGGCCCATTTTTTAATCAAGTTGCTTACTTATTGTTGAGTTTTGAGAGTTCTTTGTATATTTTGGATAACACTTATCAGATATTTCTTTTCAAGTATTTCCTTTCATCTGTGACTTTTCATCATCTTGACAGTTTCTGTGACAGAGGAAAATTTTAATTAAGTCCAATTTATCCATTGTTTCTTTGATGGATTGTGCGAAGTCATTGCCAAACCTAAGGTCATCTACATTTTTGTGATTCATTTTGAGTTCACTTTTGCAAAGGATGTAAGGTCTGTGTCTAGATGTATTTTTTTTTTTTTGTCTGTGGATATCCATTTGTACTAGGACCATTTCTTAAAAAGACTATCTTTACTATATTGTATTGACTCTGCTTCTTTGTGAAAGATTAGTTGACCATATTTATGTAGGTCTGTTTCTGGGCTCTGTATTCTGTTCTGTTGATCTATTTTTTTTATTTTTTATTTTTGCCAATACTACACTGTCTTGATTACTGTAACTTTATAGTAAGATTTAAAGCCAAGTAATGTCAGCCCTCCAACCTTATTTTTCTCCTTCAGTGTTGTGTTGGCTCTTCTGGATCTTTTGCCTTTACATATTAACTTTAGAATCAGTTTGTTGATATCCACAAAATGACTTTCTGGGATTTTGATTGGGATTGCATTGAATGTATAGATCATGTTGTGAAGTTGAGTCTTTCTTTCCATGAACATGGGATATCTCTTCATTTATTTCGTTTTTCTTTGATTTCTTTCATCTGAGTTTTGTAGTTTTCTCATATAGATCTCGTACCTATGTTGTTAGATTTATACCTAAATATTTCATTTTGGGGGATTGTTGAACTACTCTTGGTGAACCTTGAGTATTGGCTTAGGCAAAGAAAGTCATATAAATTGAAAGGAGTACTGTATATGTCACAGTTCTTGGAGATGTGTAAATGTGTTTTTTTGTGTGTGTTGGGGGGTTTTTTTAGTTTGTTTTTTTTTGGTGACAAATGTGCCAGTGGGCATAAACTGTGCATTTATTCATAGTTGATGTTGCATAGGTTTGTGAGTGCTTAGAATGAGACATTCTTGTTTTGGAAAAAGATAATTTTTCAAGGAGTAGAATAAACTTAGTATATTTGGAATGCGCTATAGTATTTAATGAATTACCTCCCTAATGCTTATGGCCAAGGTGGAGAGTTGTGGTCTAGATGGTGGTATACTTTGGTAAATTTATGATTGTTAATCCCACTAATGAATTTTGTCATTCCAGGTAGAGGTCCTCTCCATGTTCAGTTCATTACTTTTATTAACAACTTAGATAAAAATATATACTTCATTGCTTATGAAATTTATAGATGTCATAAAGCTATCAAGGGTATTTAGTATACCAGAAAATAAACATATTTAAAAAATCTGTATGCTGTACAATAGGTCAAAACAAATTAAGTTAAAATTAATTAAGAATAAATACAAAGTTAGGCTGTGTGCGGTGACTCACGCCTGTAATGCCAGCACTTTGGGAGGCCAAAGCTGGCAGATCACCTGAGGTCGGGAGTTCGAGACTAGCCTGACCAACATGGAGAAACCTTGACTCTACTAAAAATACAAAATTAGCTGGGCGTGGTGGCGGACGCCTGTAATCCCAGCTACTCAGGAGGCTGAGGCAGGAGAATAGCTTGAACCCAAGAGGCGGAGGTTGTGGTGAGTCAAGATCGCGCTATTGCACTCCTGCCTGGGCAACAAGAGCGAAATTCTGTCTCAAAAATATAAATAAATAAATAAATAAATAAATAAATAAATAAATAGTTGTAAACTTAAGGAAGTGATCTGACTTTTAGTCATTAAGTCTTTAAGAACTATAAAATAGTTTATCATCCAAACTACTCACTTTACAGATGATCTTAAAGGCAGAGGCTTTTTGGACACAGTGTGAACCAATAATGTGATATGATTTACAAAACAAATGTAGTTTTAAACTATATTAATAAAAGTGTATTTTTCAGAATTAGGGAAATAATAGTCTGATTTTGAATTGATCTGGAAAATTGCATTCATTTCTGTATACCACATTTAAGATGGATATTGACAAATATATATTTTAGAGATGGGTAATTTTGGTGATGTAGAGTCTTGAAATCTTATCATGTGAAAAACATGGTCCTTGAAATTTTTTGTCTGGGAAAGGAAGATAGAGCAGCTGTCTTCAAATACTTTCAAGGCACTATTGCGCAACAAGGGATTCTTAATCTTTGTGAGTCTAGTATATAAGACTAGTATATGTTGGAAGATTATTTACCTGAAGCTTAATCTCTCCAAATTGCCTTTACTAAGTTGTTCTTTCATAGTATTCAGTTTCAGCACTTCTAAGAAGCCATCATGTAGAAACAGTCTTTATAGTTACCAAACTGTAGTTGACATGTTCATGATTCTGTTTCATGGGAGAAATTTCTTTAGAGTTTAGTTCCAGAAAAAGTAGTTTTTATTGGAGAATTGGTGCACTTCCTTCTTTTTGATTTGAAAATTTTAGGTAATCTTTTTGGTCCTACCTTGTAGAAACATCAGAGGGAACTATAATAACTTTTTAAGTGTTGGAACTTACAAACTAAAGTAACTTGTCTTACACAATAGTCACTTTCCCATCAGTGAAATTATACAAGTATACAAGCATATGCTGAACTTACCTTACTAACTGTTAGAGCTGGTGAAGAGGGCATTCTTCAGAAGTGGTTGAACTGGAAGATTTTTATGACTTGTTAAGAGATTCTTCTATCATGCTGCAGCATACCAATAATGAGAGGTGTTCCAGAAATGTTAGGCAGTAAGGCTTAGCTACCCTGCTATCTAATGTTCATGGCGGAAAATATACAAGGAAAGTACATTCGACATTCAAAATAGTAAATATTTATGGAACAACTGCTAAATGTATGATCGGCTCTGTGTTAGGATCTGGGGATACTATTTCTGCCAAATTAAATTACGGCGCAATAGGTAATCTAACTAGTAAATAAATCATTACATTTTACTACTGTACACCCACAAATATTTTACAACTGATTAGGTAATTTGTATGATTTTTAATAAGAGTTGACATTTACTGGGTTAGGTTGACATTTACTAGAAGAAAAAGTTTAATAGGTGTGGCATGATGTAGAAGTGGAAGTAGAAGACTTTCTAGCCAGCCTTGTTTTCTGAGTCTGACTTAGCCACTTACTAGGTGATCTGGAACAGCCTCTCAGACTTCCAGTTTCCTCATTTGTTAAAATGAAGTTAATACTTACTTCTTAGATACTGTTGTGAGGATTATATGAGGTACTGTATAAGTGCCAAATGTAGAGCCAGGCATAGTTTTCATTCTCTTTCTCTGAATGTATTGTCATTTCTAGTATTATAGTTTTCAGTCTTTCCAAGACCTTTGAGAAATATGGCTTGTGACATAGTAGCTTTGCATTTTGGGCCACTATTATTAATAAACCAAATAGAGTATTGTTATAAGTATTTTCTGTATTTGTGTGTGTATACATATGTATACATATATGTATACATGCATATATAAAATACTCAAAGAAATATTATATATAGAGAGAGAGAGCTTCTTTTGCATTCCATCTCTATGTTTCTGTTCCCTTGAATCACTGTACACTTCAGATAAGTGCTTCATGCAGTTTGGTATATATCACAAGCACCTGGAGACCTTATTAAAACAGATTTCCCAGAGTGTCTGACTCAGATAGGTCTGGCGTATGGCCCCAAATTTGTATTTGCATTTGGAACTTGTACAGTTTGCAATTTGCACAAGTTCCCAGGTAGTGCTGGTGCAAATGGTCTAGATATCACATTTTGATAATGACTGCTTTAGATTATTCAAAGCAATACTCATACTGTCTACATTAGGAATATATATTCTGTTAAATCAGAGGGAAAGATATGTATTTAATGCAATCTGAACAGTTAAAGGAGAAGAATTTTTAATATATATGAATATATATGTGCAAAAGTTGTAGTTTGGCTTTTAAAAGTCAGAACTTGGCCAGGCATGGTGACTCACGTCTGTAATCTCAGCACTTTGGGAGACAGGTGGGAGGATCACTTGAGCCCAGGAGTTTGAGACCAGCCTGGGCAACCTAGTGAGATACTGTCTATATAGAAAAAATAAATAAATAAAAGAGGGGAGGCTGAAGTGGAAGGATTGCTTGAGCCCAGGAGGTTGTTTAAAATAGGTTTAGCTGCATGCAAAACTGGATATCCAGTATAGGAAAAAAATGCAGTTGTTATTTTCTTTGAAGAATCCTGATAAGTAACTGAACATTAAAGAGAATGCTTCATTTCTTCCTTTGCCCAGCTGAAGCCGCCAGCTATACAGATAGTCATATTTTATAAAAAGTTTTACTAGTAGATATTTCATTCTTTGACTAACCACACATTTTGCATAATAACCTTATTTTGGCACGTGTATTTACTTCACCTTTTTTTTTCAGCTATGTAAATACTGACTTTCGTTTTCTCAATTTCTTAGAGCCTTTTTTTGGTTCAGAGGAGGTGGAGAGATTTTTCATAATACTTAACACAGTGCTTGATGTGAATTAAGAATAAATAAATACTTGTTGAATGAGTTAATAAATGAGTAAAATATTTAGATCCCATGAAAAATGAAATATTAGAGGTTTTAAATGAGAATCCATTAAAGATACTTAATACAATGTACATTTTGAGGTCATCTCTCATTTCTAATGTGTAAAACACATTGAAATTTACCCAGAGCTACTGTGGCTACCAAGCAATTTTGCTTATAGTTACGTTTCTGAATTTCAGCATCTTAATTCTATTTTCTTTCCATTGTGCTATTATGATTAATTCATTAGAATTCTTTCTTCAGTTTGTCCTTCCATATACTGAGACATCTTCTTGCAAATATATAGCTTCTTTGAGCTATATTTACTAAACTTCTTTTTTATGCATTCTTTGTCCTTCTTATATTTTGTCAGTCAGTAGAACACTGTCTTGTCTCCGGTTTTTTATTTGGTAAAATCATAGTGAAATTCAGTATCCAACTAATGTCAGTATTACTATGAGAGGCCTGGGCTTAATTTTGTACCACCAAATAGAAATATTTCCAAACTATAAACTCTCTTAAGTCTCCATTCATTCTTCCAAAGTTTTTTATTACCCACTTTCCCAAAAACTTTAGTATGCAGCCATTTCTACTTTGTTCCAGTCTGATTTCAAACCAGGAATTGGCCATTTCAATTTGTTAACTCATTAGTTTGTTCAGCATTCATTCTGTTTGTTAGATGCTGAGCCTTATACTTGGTTATAGGGATATGGAAATGTTATTCTAGGAATAAATAACCTAGAAGAGAAATTGCAGTGTATTATGACATATGCACCAATAGGATAGGCATGAACTTACAGCATACCTATTAAATTTAACTTAGTATCTCCTCTTTAAACTTTAAATGCACACTTTTTTTTTTTCCTTTTTAGGTCCTTTTCCATGTGATATATGTGGTCGCCAGTTTAACGACACTGGAAATTTGAAACGTCATATAGAATGTACTCATGGTGGAAAGAGAAAATGGACTTGCTTTATCTGTGGAAAATCAGTACGAGAAAGGTGAAGAATTATCTGCACACCCACAAAAATCCTAGTACTATTATGTAGAAATAATCAATGAATATGATTTATAGGAATTAGGGTAACATAAGACACAAAATGCATGAATTGTGCTTTAGTTTGAAATATAAGGGAAAAAGGAATTACACAAATGTTATGGAAGATGACATGGATTCAAGATTTGCAGGTTTTAGATGGATGATTTAATGTACATATTTTATGTCTTTCTGAAACCCCACTAAAACTAGATTAAGGGTTTTTGTTTGTTTTTTAAAAAGAATAAGCTACAAAGATAGGGAGAACAGAAATGTAACATGAATGACACAGGTTTGGAAGCTATAAAACAGATGGATCAGTGGTAATTGACTTAGCAGATCTAAGAAAGACAAACCCCAAAGTGGAAATGGAGAGATGTGAGAACGTAGTTTACATCACAGAATCTATAAATGTGTAGGAAATGGCAGTATTAGGTACCTCGGAACTGGGTTGAGGGAGAGGCAGAACAAGGAGCACTAGATTAAAAACTTCAGAAGTTTTATAAGTAGTGTCATTGGATTCTCTTCCACCATCTACTCATGCCATTGCTACTAGACACCTGTCCCTCTCCCAAGGGTATTGCTAGACCAAAGTATGCCATGTAGCTACATGATGGGATATATTCTGCATGCTGAAAGCAGTGATCCTTAGGCCTTATCTCTGCAAATATCTTGGCTTTTAGATTTTATTCTCCAGGCAGCAGATCCGAGGTCTGTTTCCTGAAAATCTGAGCAACCTAAGGGCAAATATATTGCCTAACGAGTGGTATACCCAGATCACCTACAGTGAAGGCTGAGTCATCAAGACCCCCCACGTCCTTTGCCCTTCTCATCAACTTTTTAGCCTATCATACTTAATCAAGAGCAGATAGTCAAGGACCACAATACATAAGAGGAAAACCTTTAACATAGAAAATAGATTCTAACACAGATAAACAGAAAAAAAATTTAAGGAAACAGATTATTGAGGAAGAAGAAAATTTCAGAAGAAGTAAACAATTATTACTTTTTTGCCCCAGTTGAAGATATAGAATCCATTAAATGAGAATAGGATGATATATAAAAGGAATAATTTAGAGCTCTTAGAAATTCAAAGCATGATGTCCAAAGTATAGACTCAATGGAAGGGTTAAACGACAAAAAGTAGAGCAAAGGCCAGCAATATAAAATAAGGCTTAGAACATTAGAGGATCAGGCAAGTCTAGCATCTGAATAATAGGAGTTTTAGAAAGAAAGAACAGAGAAAATAGAGGGGGAAAAATCACCATTGAAATACTTCAAGATGATTTCCAGAACTGAAAGCTACGAGTTTGAGTTTGCCAGATAGAAATGACACATCATATGCTTAGATGAAAATAGACCTGTACCAAGGTACATCACTATGATATTTCAGACATGGGGAACAAAGGGAAGCTTTTCTATGCTTTTAGAGACGGAGAAGAGTCACATACATTGATTAGAACTACTTAGAGACTTTTAACAACATCAACACTAGAAGTAGGACCATAAAGTAGTGCCTTTAAAATTCTGAATGAAAATAATCTCCAACCTAGAGCTCTGTTCTCAAACTAACCAATCAGATCTCAAGATAGAATAAAGATGTTTTCATGATGTCAAAAAATAAGCTTTTAATGTCCTCTTTCTCATAAAGCTACTGAAGGGTGCTCCACCAAAATGAGGGAATAAACTCATAAAGAGGAAGACAAGGGAAATAGTTGTAACATGGGAGAGAAACAAAGACAGAACACAGGAGGATGGTGAAAGAAGATCCCAGTATGTCAAGTGTGCAGCATGTGTAATGGGTAGACCATACCATTAGTAGTATGACCCAAGACATTATGGGGATTATTGCCACCATCCCTGCTAGCATGTATCTTCTTTTAACCAGGGAACAGAATGTTAGAAAGGTCTGATTTCTTATCTGTACTGTGCCTCTGTCTAGTACCTCTGTGTGCTAATGAGGTTCCTACTCTTATACTTTATGCCCTTTTCTTTGATTTAACTGATGATACTCATTTCATAGAAATGTCTTTTATTTGAGCTATCCATGAGAATTAGAGGTAGGTCATGGTAAGCTTAGAAGGAAAATGTATGGAGCAGCCTACTTACTTTGACTCTATTTCTGCCAGACTTTCAGTAGCTGGTCTGCTCTAGCTCTGCCAGATACTCCAACTATGGTGAACCCTTTGTTTTCCAGTACTTTTCATCACTTTAATTACTGACATGCCAGAAGGAGCTAGACTCTTATCTGGAGATCCTGTTCATACTATCTTCTGGGCCCTTTATCTAAGTAGTGGCAATATTGTTAGGTTTGTGCTTGTTACTCAGGTTTTCAAAAGCATATGATATCTTGTTTAGCTTTTTATTCTCTATATATTATTTCTGAGGGGGGTGGTAAGGAGGAAGGAAGATGAGATCAGGGAGGAGTAGGGGTAGACATTCTAAGGTACTAGTAATGTTCTTATTCTGCATATAAGTGTTTACTATTCTTTAAACAGTACTTATAAATTTTTTACTCTTCAGTATATAACAGTTTTATAATTAAAAAATGAGAAATGCCATTTTCTTAAAATAGCAGCTATTATGGTCAAATGGGAAAATCAGTACACTATATGAAAACATTTATACATTGATAAATTATAAAGTTTATTATATATATTATACATTCATTTTTCCCCTTAAAGATCTTTCTGTAAAAAGAAAAAGCAAACAAGGCAAAACAAGAATCCCAAAGATAACCTTTCCATCTTTTACTATAACTATTTAACAGGTAGGGATCTGGGAATATCTTTAGAGATATTTTCCACAAAGCTGGGTGTTATCTACAGACTGTCATATTGGTGGGCCTTGTAGAAGAGCACCATCTACTGGCAAAACTCTACTTTTATTTCAGATTCATCCTTTAAACTTACTAGGTATGGGATTGAAATAAAAACCAAGTACAGTCATGCGCCGCTTAATGATAGTGCTATGTTCGGAGAAATGCATTGTTAAGCAGTTTTGTCATCACACAAATATAGAGTGTACTTATGCAAACCTAGATGGTATAGCCTACTACACATGTAGGCTATGTGGTTTAGCCAGCCCATTGCTCCCAGGCTACAAACCTGTATAGCATGTTACTGTAGTGAATACTGTAGATAATTGTAACACAGTGGTAAGTGTTGATATATTTAAACATACTTAAGCATGGAAAAAGAACTGTAAAAATGGTATAAAATATAAAAAAGAATATATGTGTTTGTGTAGGTTACCGATCATGAGTAGAGCTTGCAGGACTAGAAGTTTCTCTAGGGGAGTCAGTGAGTGAGTGGTGAGTGAATGTGAAGGCCTCAGACATTAGTGTACACTAATGTAGACTTTATAAACACTGTACATTTAGGTTTCACTAAATGTATTAAAATGTTTTCCCTCAAATGAACAGCAGCTTACTGTAACATTTTTATTTTATAAACTTTTGATTTTTTTCAACCTTCTTACTCATTTAAAGTAACACTTAGCTTAAAACACACATTGTACAGCTGCCTAAAGATATTTTATTTTCTATAAGCTTTTTTATATTTTTAAATTTTTTATGTTTTACTTTTTAAACTTTTTTTTGGTTAAAAACAAAAGACACAAACACAAACATTAGCCTAGGCCTACACAGGGTCAGGATCATCAATATCACTGTCTTCCACCTGCACATCTTGTCCCACTGGCAGGTCTTCAGGGGCAGTACATGCATAGAGCTGTCATGTCCTATGGTAACCATGCCTTCTTAGAGAATACCTCTAGAAGGACTTGGCTGAGGCTGTTTTACAGTTAGTTTTCTTTTTTTTTTAATAAGTAGAAGAAGTACACTCTAAATCATGATTAAAAGTATAGTAAATACATGCCAGTAACATAGTCGCTTATCATTATCAATAATTATGTACTGGACACAATTGTATGTGCTATGCTTATATACAGTTGGCAATGTAGTATGTTTGTCTACAACAGCATCACCACAAACATGTGAGTAATGTATTGTGCTATGATGCCACTAGGTTATAGGAATTGTGTAGCTCCGTTGTAATCTTATGGGACAGCATTGTTTATGTGGTCTGTCATTGATTGAAATGTCATTATGCAGTACATGACTGTAGTAGTGATAGCTAAAAGCCTGCAGAGGTCAGTCATATTTCCCTTTCACTTTATTTCCCCTTAAAATAACTTTGTTCATTATTACTCAGCACTTTAGATATGTGGGGAAGCTCTGAAGGTTAGAACTGTAGGAATTGCTAGTGATGTACTTTGAGGAGTAATGGTTTCATAGTAGCCCATCCAGGGCCAGTGGGGCTGGAAGACTTAGGAATAGCAATAATTACATTCTGTATATAGGTTCCTTTTTCACATCAGCACCTGGAAGTTAGAAATACCTACAACATTTTCTTTGCTTTAAAACATTTTTTCAACAAATACTAAGCACATATTTGGAAGAAATAGTACTGATAAACTGGATTACTTAAATATTATTAAACCCTCTCTATCAAAATTCACATCAACTTAATTCAGTGTCATAATGAGCATTTTAAAATTATACTTCTTGAAAGTCTGCTTAAGTTGTGTAATTAAATCTCTGAGCAAACCAATGGCAAATGAGGCCGAAGTATTTTTTGTTTTTAAGGAGAGAGAGCTATAATAAGCATGTTTGTATACTAGTGAGAATAGAAAAGAACAAAATTATTGTAAGAAAGAGGAGAGAATTGCCATAATATCAGTTAGCTTGAATACCTTTCTAGTAAGTTTTCCAGAAATCTATTTACTATATATAGGCATTTTAAAAATCTCGAATATATATATTTTAATGCAGAACTACTTTGAAAGAACATTTGAGAATCCACAGTGGAGAAAAGCCTCACCTTTGTAGTATTTGTGGGCAAAGTTTTCGTCATGGAAGTTCGTATAGGTAAGTAAAACCATTTTTTCCCTTTATTAAGTAAGATAGAATTATATCTCTATTTTAGTTCTATTTTCTTATTACTTTGTTGAATTGAAACATTTCTTAGTCCTTATGATATGCAAAGTTGTGCAAAAACTTTACTGCATAGATTTTTTTTTTTTACTAAACATTTTATTATCTTTATTCTGTGGTATAAAATATTATTAAATATTTTCTCACACCAAGTTTGCAGAAGGCTTTACTAAGGCATTATTTAAATATTTATTTCATTACTTTTCTCTGAATGAAAAGTCAGTTAAACTTAGTGTATTTCTCCACTCTTTACTATCAAAGAATATTTTAATATGAAAGTAAGACAAAGTAAAAAACTCCCCATTCTCAATTTTCAAAAGTCTTCTGTGCATTAATAGTGATTATAACTTATTTAGTTATTTCTGTGGTTGAATCCTTGACCATATTTGCAGTTTATGAAAAGTTTTTTTCTAAATAAATAATATGTAACTACTTCTGAAATGTGTGTACAATTTTAATTTTTATTAAAATGTTATAAGGCTTTAATATATACACTTTCATTTATTATTTATCTTGCTTTAAGTTTAAATTGAATACTTCCCCTTTCGAGGTAGTCTAGTCAGTTGGTCTTGGTAAAATCAACACTTATTTTGGCAATTTGCAAGGGAAAGCTATTCCTTTCATTAGAATATATATAGAGAGAGAGGCTCTGGAGATAAAAGTAATTCAAGTTAAATTAATCTTAATAATCTGAGCCTTTTATACTGTCTTTGGGTGACTATAAAATGAGCCCCATTTTGTTCTATTGGTGTGAAGAAAAGCAGTAAGATGTAATTTTCATAAAGTTGAGTTCTTGGAAAAGAAAATTCTTAAATATCAGTTTGTAGTTGATAACAATTATCCAGAATAGGACAGATTCTCCATTATTTGCTCTATTAGTCTGTTTCCACACTGCTATAAAGACATACCTGAGACTGGGTAACTTACAAAGAAAAAAGATTTAATTGACTCACAGTTCCGCATGGCTGGGAAGGCCTCAGGAAACTTACAATCATGGCGGTATGTGAAGGTGCAAGCAAGGCACGTCTTACCTAGGCGAAGCAGGAGAAAGAGAGAGTAGGGGCAACTGCTGGAACACTTTTAAAGCATTAGATCTTGTGAGAACTCACTGACTGTTACAAGAACAGCATGGGGAAACTGCCCCCATGATCCAGTTACCTGCCACCAGGTCCCTCCTTCAATATGTGGGGATTACAATTTGAGATGAGAGTTGGGTGGGAACACAGAGCCAAACCATACCATTTACTGTATCATTTGCTATCATCATGATATGCCTAGTCACTTGTACACTTACTTCATTTGTCTGATTCTAATTCCTTTCTGATTACTCCTACTTTTGATATTTTTGAGTCTTGGCCAGTCAGCTAGATAATAACCTTAGACATTTGATAGATTCAGTGAACTAGATTTAGGATCTAATATGATGGGAAGGAATAATGTTGAGAAGTGGTTTGAGCATATACAAATGTTGAAATGCTTTCTTGAAAGAGATGAGTAGGGACCTGGGGTCAGGTGGTAAAAGACTGAAAAGGACTCTGAAAGTCATAGAAATAAAACTAATAATGTATGAGTGGTTGAGTAGACAGCCCAGTTTTCATTGTTTATTCATCATTTATTCATTATTGAGCTTTTTCCTTCTATGTCACCAGTTTTAATGGTGTTCATTTTTTTTTCTTTATAGACTTCACTTACGAGTACATCATGATGATAAAAGATATGAGTGCGATGAATGTGGAAAAACATTTATCCGTCATGATCACCTTACAAAGCACAAAAAAATACATTCAGGTATACCATATTTTGTAATGCTAGTTTGAAAATCCTTTTTAAATACCTGAAAGGAACATAATATGATGTTATGTTTATGTTGGCTATAAGTTTAATAATTTCGTTTATGCTCATCACTTCTTTGTAATTCTGGTTCTGAAAACATTTTTTAAAAAGCATCCAAAAGGGACATAAGTTTATGACATATTCACTGTAATTTTAATTATTTGGTAACCCTTTGTGACTATAAAGTGTAAAGTTTAATTTTAAATAAATTCTCAAAATTTGCATTTTGCATATTACATGGATATATCTAATAATTGCTATTGACACTTCCTTAAAGGGAGAAGCCATGATAATTTTTCTCATTTTGATTGGATTTGAGAAGAAGTTGGTGAAACTTACATGTTAAAAGGGAAATGATTAAAATTAGGTGCTAAAAGTGTATATTATAGTGAATTTTGAAACCCTGTCTTTGGAGAAGAGTACCTTAATAATCCTGACCAATTTCAGATCTTTATACTGTATAATTTTTATATTCTGGGGATTTCTTTCATATTTTCCTCTCAGATTGATGTTCAGGAAGTGCTAAGAGAGCCAACTCTGTGAGCACAATAATGGGAAAGAGCCATCTCTATGAGCACGGTAGAACAGGTGATTATTATTATTATTTTAAACATAATTTTTGAATATAAAGTATGCAACAGGTAGTAATTATTTTCTGAGATGATCTCAATGAGATAGGTTGCAGTTGTTTTCACCACTTCCAACAGATACTAAAAATCTGATGACTTTTTCCATTGGAATTATGCCTTTTTATTTTTATGAGGAGAATTCTTAATTTCTAAGTCTAGAGGCCACATGCTTTAATTGCACACTGGTATTGAGACAGTGATTGCTTTTTAAAACCAAGCCTTTGTAAGTAAATGTAAGAATAGAGATGAGAAATTGGACTTACGTAGAATTTTTCATTATATTTGTATTTTGGCTCATTGCAAACGTAAGAAATCCTCACAGATGAAAAATCTTCTAAAAGTAAAGTACAAAGATCTGAAAATGTTTGGGTCCTTTTTATAAACAGTAAGACACCCTCATCTTAATTTAATGTATATCAATTTGAGGTGTTTGATATACAGACATATATATATATATTTAAAATTCCTAAGTTTTGAAGTAGTTTCGTTTATCTTGCTCTGTTACATTGAAAGGTATGATTTGAAGTGTACAACAAAAGGCTATTGATTCCTTTTCCAAGTGGGGAAAAGATTCACATCCATGAAATTAAGCATAAATTTTTTGAAGAAAGTTATTTGAGTAAGGAATATAAAGCAAATAGTGCAGAATAAAATGTGGCTTTACTTTCCTGTTATATTTGACATCATGTGATCTTACTGTTTGATAGTTTGTTTCTGGGGATAAAAACCTGAGATGTATATTATAATGAAAATATTTGGGTCTTTATTTTAAGGTGAAAAAGCTCATCAGTGTGAAGAATGTGGAAAATGTTTTGGTCGTAGGGATCATCTCACTGTTCATTACAAAAGCGTACACCTTGGAGAGAAAGTGTGGCAAAAGTAAGTGAAAAAGCAAAATGTCTCATAGTTTACATTGGCTAAGTCTCTGAGGAAAGTTGTAACTTTTTTTGTTTACTTTGTTTAATTGAAGTTAGGTTAACCAGTTCTCTTTCTCTACATTCTGTAGCATCCTATAGACCTAAAAGAATTCAGCAAACATATATTTTCCTCCTTGTTTTCAGTTAATTCAAAGGCCAGGGAGGTGACATGCAAGTTAACAATAATTAATAAAAAATCTTGGCATTTGGTTGCTGAGGCTCTTTGAGAGCTAAATATACTGCCTATATATTATACTTAATAAGACAGCAGTTGTTAGGAAATGTTTGCAGTCAGAATTTAAACTTGTTTCTAATCATACTAAGCATTTAAAATATTATTTTATTTGAAGGCGCTGTGTGCTATCTTGAACATCAGCTTTTTAGTATAATTTAGATATCCAAGTTTAACTGAGGTTAGTTGCTAAGTGTAAAACATTCAAGTAATTCATGTTTTTGGGTTAGGCATTTGGGCAAATGATAAATAACAGACATGTTCTAAAGTGCCAAGAGACTTCACTTAATAGTCCTGAGCATAATTAGCAAAATGTACATAGGATTAACACGCCTCCAACCACCAATTATTTTTCTAATCTTTGCTTCTAAACTTTTTTATGGTGACTACCTCAGTAACCACTTCACATTCCAGCCACTGTTGCAATCTGACCTCTGATCTTATTCTGCTCAGTTATCAGTATGACTTCCTTGTTGCCAAATCCAATAGGCATTTTTAAGTTCTTTTTTTACTGACATCTCTGCTTCAGTTCAAATTGTTTATCCTCTCCTTCCTTGAAAATCTGTATGGCTTAGCATCCATGTGGTAATGACAAGGTATATTTTCATAGGGTCTTAGCCATGCAAGGCCCTACAGAATTTATCTTAAGTCCACTGTGAGGAAGTTAAAGTGTTTTGTACATATTTGTGTTGAAAATATCACTTTGTTCATAGTATAGAGCAAGGTTTCTCAGCCCAAACACTGTTGACATTTTGGACCAAGTAATTCTTTTCTTGTGTATTGTAGGACGTTTCTCAATATTCATGGCTTCTACCCATTATATGCCAGTAGCACTTATTATCGTATCCCCAGATGTGAAAAACAAAAACGTTTTCAGGCATTGCCACATGTTTTATGGGGGGCAAAATTGCCCCCAGTCGAGTACTACTTCCTCTTTCTCTATGTGCCCATGGTGACCCTGTTTGTATCTCTGTTTATATTTACCATGGATATGAATGGAATAAGGTAAACCAAGCATACTGGTTAGGAGTCTTTTGCCAGGGTTATTATTCACAACCTCAATTCACAAAATCCAAATTACCTGTGTAAATGTTTGTTTCAGGAGTTTGACACCAGCCTGGGCAACAAAGTGAGACCCTGTCTCTACAAAACAATAAAAGAAAATAAATTATCTGGGTGTGGTGGCATGTACCTGTAGTCTCAGCTACTCAGGAGGCTGAGGCAGAAGGATAGCTTGAGCCCAGGAGTTCAAGGCTGCAGTGAGCTATTATGATGCTGCTGCAACCTAGTCTGGGTGACAGAACAAGACCCTGTCTCTAACAAAAATGAAAACAACCATCTGTTTCATCAAGTAGAATTAAGTTCATCTAGGACAGTGCTTTGCATGTTGTCTTATAAATGTTGGGTTGGATGAATTGAAAAATGAGGGACATTTAAAATCCTAGGCATAGTATGTTGGTATTTCGTATTGGTAACAATGTTCTAAACATTTCCAGTAAAACTCAATGGATATGTTAAGAGCAAACTGTTTTACAGAAGATTAAGTAGCCCAGGTTTGATTTAATTATTTTGCCATGTATTCCTTCCATATGAATTGCTTCTGAGGTGAGATGGTATGGCTTTCTCAATAACTGCCACTTAAATGATAATTATTTTGTAAATATCTCAATTCTCACAATAAAATTTTCAGTTGAGAACTGTTTAACTCAAAGACACTTCTTAGGCACTATGCTGTGGTGCTTACTAAGTTAACTTTTCGGTAACTTATTGCTTTATTTCTGTCTATTATTTTATAGTAAAAATAAAGGACTAATATTTCATTTTTAAATTTAGGTATAAAATTTTATTTATAAGTTCAAATTTACAATTTTTTTGTTAGGACATGAACTGATGAGAGCAATTTCACCTTTTTGATAAATGCGGGTTTTAAAATTGCCGCAGGTTCTTTTTAATCAGCCTGAGCATCTATTTTTTAAATTTAGTTAAGGTGTAATTTACAGAAAGTGAAATTCATTCTTTTTAGTGTATAATTCTGCAAGTCATGTAATCATCACCACAATTAAGATATGGAATAGTTTCATCACCACAAAATTTCTGCCATGTCCCTTTCTAGACAACTCTTCATTTCCCCTTTAGGCCACTCTTGATCTGTTTCTACCTTATAACTTTTCTTTTTGTATATTTGGATAGCTAGTAATAATAAAAGTTCAGTGACTTAAAGCAGTTGAAAATCTACGGACCTCTTTTTATAGATTTGTTTGTTGGATGTAACTGGAAGAGGAAAAACCAGAGGCAAGCTCAACATATTAAAAGTATTTCCATGTTTCTTTGGAGTTCTATACTTTGTTAATGTGAGAATTATATACACAGTCGTAAATGAAGTTGCAACTTATTTTCATTATGTTAGTTATTAATATAATTATTAATATTGTCATATTTATTATAGTTATTAAAATTATATTGAAAAACAAATCTTTTTATTTTCTTAGATATAAAGCAACATTTCATCAATGTGATGTTTGTAAGAAAATTTTTAAAGGCAAATCAAGTCTGGAAATGCATTTTCGAACGCATTCAGGTAAAATTTAATGAGTGGTTCATAGATATATATACAGAGAGAGAGAGAGAGATAGTGTAATCAGAAGTAAAATATAGGCATTTAAACTTTGTTGTTCTTGGTTAAATTTCTTTGGTTTTCCCCATTAAGATTTTTACTTATTATATTGAAGTTCATGCCATGACTGAACAATATTCTCATCTTCTATTCTCTATTATGTAAGCTTCAATACTTTTAAATATTTTACGAAACTTGAGAAAACTTTTTCCATAAGATATTTACTCAACTTTTAGTTGTAATTTTCCCTTTTCTGATTGTTTTATGATTCTTCTTTATTTTGCTTTCTGAAGGCTTTTCTTAAGCCTTCAGATTAAATTCCTTTTTATCTTTTATTTTCTTCTCTTTTAAAAGAGTAATGCAAATATGACCTCATTGTCTTGTTTGCCAAGTTACCATCGTTTCATTTTCCTTTTTACATAGCCAGTCATGATTTATAGGTAGTTATAGTAAAAGGCTTTGCCTCAGCTGCTTTCCAGAAGTCGTCATTTGCAAAATCTTTCTTTTTTCTCCGTTGGGAATGTTACTACATTTTGAAATACAGAATATGTTAGATTCTTTCTTATATATTGTCTGAATCCTTGTTTGCCTTTACATATAAATTAACATTTTTAAAACCTTGTTTTCCTTAAGAAACAAGCCCATTTATGTATTTATGGCTGCTTTGTTTTATATTCAATTCGGATTTTGTCAAGCTGCTATTCTGGAAGAGAAAAATAAGTGATTTCATAAATATTAGAATGGGAAATAACTGAATTTGGGCAATATTATTAGCAAATAGTTGCAGTAAAGGATTTACTACTGATACAGTGCTGCTGTTAAAAGCAAAGTTACAGCCCTCTCCAAATAAAAAAAGGCATAATTTGGGAGAGCATAAATAAAAGTGTAAAATGAGGAAATGAACTTGATGGTATCTTCCATATCTTTTGTAAATAATTAACCTAATAGAACTCATGACTTGAAAGAGATGGTGAACTTACAGAAAGTTAATTTCAAACCATTGATGATTTAAGAACTGTACAACTTGAGTAGAAATTTAGTGCTGACTACATTGCATCAAAATTTTTAAAAACACTGATTTATAGTGATTGGCTGGTGGCCAGTGACAATGTGGAACATCAATCTCTGGATATTTCACAGTTAATTGGAATTAGAAGACAAGTCTCTCTGCCCTTTGAAAATTGAGGACATTAGCTCTATGATGGAATAAGACAAAGACTATGGCTATTATGAAATGAGAGGGAAAAATAATAGAAGGCAAAAGTCAGCAAATACTTGTTGAGGGCTAGATAGTAAATGTTTTAGGCTTTGCAACTAATAGTCTGTCACAATCATTCAGCTCTGCTGTTGTGATGTGAAAGCAGCCATAGACAATGTGTAAACAGATGAAGCATGCCTGTATTCCAATAAAACTCTATTTACCAACTCTCAATCTAAAGTGACCAACAGTCTACCCAGATAGGACTTCACAGAGTGGCTTTTGCAAGAAATGGTCACCATGTTCCCAAGTCCATTTTTGAGATTTATAGGTTCAGAGACTCAATTTTATCTGTGCATTGAGAGTTATAAGTATTGTGAGTAATTCTTCACAGTAAACACTGGGAATAGATTAGCCAGAATGTCATTAATTTACATTCTAGAAAATGAGATATTAATGTTTACTAGCTAGGGTATCTTTATCAAGGAAGCAGAATTGCTGAGTTTATTAACCAGAAGGAAAATTGCCAAATGTAGAGATAGAGTAAAATTAGATAGTAATTTTATGGGATAGTTTATCCAGGAAATGGTGAAGGATTTTGAACCATCCTTACCCTCATAGCAGGTGACCAGAAAAATTTTGTTCTTCAGATTTTTTTTTTCCTTAGTTGGGATACCCTTAGTTCATTATATATATTGCTAAATTTTTGTTTTCTAGAATTTCCTTAACTAGATTTCCTCTATAACCTTTTTTCTTCTGTTAGTATGTCTTTTCTCCATATCCTCATCTGGAGAAACAATAAAATGTGTTTGTTTCAGTTTTGGCCAGTTCAGTACACCTAATTGCTTCAAATGAGTATGTACAATCAATGCATATCCTAGGGCTTTTGAAGAGTTTGGCACTCAATAAATATTTGCTGAGTAAATAAATTTATTATGTTCTCCTATGACTCTTCTCTATTTTTTTTTTATTTTTTTAAACCACACAGTTAGATAAATTAGTTGGAAAATGTATATAAGATTTTCTTGTACAGATGGCTTTTTCTAATCATGAGTTTTGTTTGTTCAATCCTCAGAATGTAGTGATTACATCTATTCTTTAACAGCTGTCTTGTTGAAACATATTCATTAAATTGGCATAAAGATGACCACAAATTTAGGACTTGATTTTAATGTTGACTGATTTTTTTATTCAAGGTGAATTTTCTTTGTAAGCTTTTTTTTATTGACGTATAGCACACAAAGTGCACAAATCTCAAACAGTTCAATTAATTTTTATGAATGAATCCATCAATGTAGTCATGACTCAGATCAAGATATTAAAACACTACCAAGATTTCAGAAGGATTCTCTATGGCTCCTCCCAGTCAGTAACCTCCTTGCAAAGATGATGACTATTTTGACTTATATTAATAGCACCAAAAATTAATTTTGTCTATTTGAACTTCATATAAGTGAAATCATGTAGTATGTAATCTTTTTTTTCTGGATTCTTTTACCTAATAAATATTAAGTGTGGATTCCCTTATGACAGTAATTTGTTTCTTTTCATTTTCATCTTCATATGACTGTTACAATTTATTCATTCTACTTTTATGGATACTTGGTTTATATTTGCTTGGTTCTCTTAGGAATAAAGCTGCTGTGAACATCCTTGTCCATGTCTTTTCATACACATATGCATTCTTTTCTCTTATATATATTCATGGCCCTAGGATTCCTGGCTCATAGGATATGCATATGTTCTACTTTAGGAGATACTACTAAGTAGTTTTTTCAAAGTAATTGTGTCAATTTACACCACCAGCAGCCACATATGAGAATCTCAATTGCTTCACATTTTCACCAACATTTGATACTTTTTTTTTAATCCATTTGATAGATACGTAGCACTATCTGAGAATGGCTTCGACTTGCACCTCTGTGATGAGTATTGATGTTGAATACCTGTTCTTGTGCTCACTGGCCATTTGGATATCTACTTTTGTGTAATACTAGATTAATTCTTGTACTCATTTTTAAAAATTGGAGTGTCTGTCTTTTTCTAATGGATTTGTAGGTATTCTTTCTACATTCTGGATATATATATTACAGATACCTTCTCCTCTATGACTTACCTTTTCACTCTTAATGATGTCTTTTGATGAACAAAGGTTTTGAAGTTTAAAGACGTCATGTACCATTTTTTTCTTTATAGTTCTTTTGTGTCCTCTTTAAGAAACTTTTGCTCAACCCAAGGTCATTAATATTTTTTGCTGTTAACCTTCTAGAAGATTTATTTTAACTTTCTTATCTAGATCCATGAACTTTCTATAATTTGTTTGTGTGTTTGTTATTAGGTAAAGGTGAAAGTTCTTTTTTTAACATATGGTTATCCAATAGCTTTAGCGCTATTTTTTGGAAAGATGATCCTTTCTCACTACATTTCATTGGCATATTGTTGTAAATTAAGTGATCATATATGTGTGCTTTGTTTGTCAACTTTTTAGTTTCAAATGTGTTTATTATTTTTGTCCCTTTGTATTTTTATATAAATTTAGAAATAGTCTGTTAATTTCCACACACAAAAATACTGGCTAGGAATTATTGGAATTTCATTGAACCTGTGGTCAACGTTTCCTTAACTGATTTTTTTAATAACATCGTATCATCCAGTCTGTGAAACACCTCCATTAATTTGTTTAGATTTTTTTCAAAGACGATTTGTAGTTTTTAGTGTAGCTATCTTACACATTTTGCATTAGATTTATGCCTAGGTATTTGATATTTTTGTATCAAATTTTGACCTTTTTTTAATTTTATTTTTTATTTGTTTCTGGTATACAGGAATAGAATTGAGTTTGTTTATTGACTTTTTATCCAGTGACCTTGCTAAATTTCTATTAAATTTTATAGTTTGCCTCTAGCTTTTTTTGAACTTTCGAAGCATGCAAACAAGTTATCTGTGAATAATGACAGGTTCATTTTCCCCTTTTTAGTCTTTATAACACACACTCTCTCTCTCTGTCTTTCAGGGTTGGGAAGTAAACCTTTTTGCTTCGGTCACATTATTGCTTTGGTCACATCTCCAGTAGAAACATTGAGAGTAGACATTATTTTCTTATTCTCATCTTCAAGGGAAAAGCTTTCAATAATTCACAATTTAAAGTATGATATTTTTTATAGGTTTTTTGTAGATAGTCAGATAAGGAAATTACTATGCCTAGTTTATGTAGAGTTTTTGTCATGAATAGTTGTTGAATTTTATGTTTTTTCTGTATTGATTGAGGTGATCATATTTTTTTATTTATGTGGTAAATTATACTGATTGATTTTTGAATATTAAACCTCATTTCTGGAATAAACCCAGACTGGTTTGATATAGTATCTTGCTAATGATATATTATCTTGTTTATCCTGTTCATGGTGTATTGAAGATATAATATATCCTGTTCACGCTTGGTGCGATGGCTCACAAACCGCTGTAATCCCAGCGCTTTGGGAAGTCGAGGTGGATGATTTGCTTGAGCCCAGGAGTTCAAGACCAGCCTGGGAAACATGGCAAAACCCCTTCTCTACAAAAAATCCAAAAATTAGCCAAGCGTGGTGGCGCATGCCTGTAGTCTGAGCTACTCTAAAGGCAGAGGCGGGAGGATCACCTAGCCTGGGAGATTGAGGCTGCAGTGAACTGGGATGGCACCACTGCACTCCAGCCTGGGTGATGGAGTGAGAACTTGTCTCAAAAATAAACAAATATTCAAACACATAAATATACAGACATACACATACATATATCCTGTTCATGATATATTATCCTGTATAATTGAATTCAATTTGCTTATATTTTATACATTTTTTTGGTTCACGAGACATATTGCCTATATCTTTTCCCTTGTAATGTCCCTGACAGGCTGTGTTATCATAACTATGCTGGTCTCAAAAGATGATTTGGGAAATAATTTATCTTTTTCAGTTATCTGGAGGAGTTTGTGTAAAATTGGCATCATTTCCTCATTAGTGTTTGCAAGAATTGACAGAATAAATTCCTGAGTTTGTTTTCTGTAGGGAAAGGTTTTAATTAAATTTTTTTGTTGTTGTTGTTTTTGAGACCGAGTCTCACTCTGTCACCCACACTGGAGTGCAATAGCGCGATCTTGGCTCACCACAACCTCCACCTCCTGGGTTCAAGCGATTCTCCTGCCTCAGCCTCCTGAGTAGCTGGGATTACAGGCACCAGCCACCACACCCGGCTAATTTTTTTTTTTTTTTTAAGTAGAGATGAGGTTTCACCATCTTGGCCAGGCTGATCTCTAACTCCTGACCTTGTGATCTACCCACCTCGGCCTCCCAAAGTGCTGGGATTACAGGTGTGAGCCACCATGCTGGGCCTAATTAAAGATTTTTTAAGTGTGTTTTTTAATTTGTGTTTTAGTATGACCGTTAAAGAGCTGTCATATTTTCAATTTATTTATTCACTTTAAAGGTATTCTGTTAATCTAAAATGTGAAATCTATTGGCAGAATTTGGGGTATTTTGTTATTGATCTTTTTAGTGATGATAGTGTCTTTAGTGATAACCTTTTTGTCATTCCTGTTACTAGTAATATGCCTTTTCTTGCTAAGGATTTATTGATTTCATTAAGCTTTTGAAAGAACCACTAGGTTTTGCTGATTTTTCTCTTTGTTGATTTATTTTATTTTTCATATCTGCTTTCTCTTTTGTATTTCTCCTATTTTGCTTGTATTTCTTCTTTTTTTAATTATTATACTTTAAGTTCTGGGATACATGTGCAGAATGTGCAGGTTTGTTACATAGGTATACACGTGCTATGGTGGTTTCCTGCACCCATCAACCCGTCACCTACATCAGGTATTTGTACTTATGCTATCCCTCCCCAGGCCCCCCATCCCCCAACAGGCCCTAGTGTGTGCTGTTCCCCTCCCTGTGTCCATGTGTTCTCTTTGTTCAGCCTCAGTGAGGCGACGCCCCACCCTGGTTCTGCTCGCCCTCCATGGGCTGCACCCACTGTCTAGCCAGTCCCAGTGAGATGAGCTGGGTACCTCAGTTGGAAATGCAGAAATCACCTGCCTTCTGTGTTGATCTTGCTGGGAGCTGCAGACTGGAGCTGTTCCTGTTTGGCCATCTTGTCAGCCACTGGCTTATATATATATATTTTTTAATTTGCCTTTCCCTGCCTTTTTTATGGGGATGCCTAAGTTGTTAAATTGTAGTATTTCTTATTGTTTATTGTATGTATTTTAAAGCCATGTTGTCCTCTAAATACTGCTTTAGTTACATTCCATACATCACTTTTTTTTTTTTTTTTTTTTTTTTGAGATAGAGTCTCGCTCTGTTGCCCAGGCTGGAGTGCCGTGGTGCGATCTCGGCTCACTGCAAGCTCCGCCTCCCGGGTTGACGCCATTCTCCCGCCTCAGCCTCCTGAGTAGCTGGGACTACAGGCGCCCACCACCACGCCCAGCTAATTTTTTTGCATTTTTAGTAGAGACGGGGTTTCACCGTGTTAGCCAGGATGCTCTCGATCTCCTGACCTCGTGATCCGCCCGCCTCGGCCTCCCAAAGTGCTGGCATTACAGGCGTGAGCCACCATGCCTGGCTCCGTACCTCATTTTTAATTTCATATTTCCATTATAATTCAGTTAAAAATATTTTCTAATGTCTGTTCTATATTGTTGTCTCGTTAATGGTTTACTTCAAATTGTATTACCCAATTCCTAAATATGTGGGGATTTTCTAAGCAAGTTTATGTTACTGATACCTAGTGTAATTCTACTCTTGTCAGAGAAGATATTCCATTCAAATATTCTACATTCTTCATTTTTTACCACTTATTTTGTAAGTTACTGAGATGTTTATGTGAAAATCCCTACTGTAACCATGATTGTAAATTGTTTATTTCTTTTGATTTTTTCATTTTTTGCTTTATGTATTTTGAGGTTATATTATTATATATAATATATTAGATATGTATTATATATAATATATATAATATATTAGATATGTATTATATATAATATATATAATATATTAGATGTGTATTATATATAATATATATAATATATTAGATACATATTATATATCTAATATAATATATGTATTAGATATATATTAGTCATATCTTTCTGTTGAATGGTCTTTTATATCATTATAAAATGTTGCTCTTTATTATGGGATAAAGATTACCAGCACTCTTTTGGATACTTTTATATTAAATATTTTTTCTTTTTTTACTTCCAAGGCTTCTTTGGACTTATATTTATGATATGCATCTTTTGGTATTGTTTAATTATCTATTTTGATCATCTTTGTCCTTTAATTTGTATGTTTAGTTCATTTAAATTATATGTGATTTCTCACTTATTTGGGCTTGAATGTATCATCATGCTGTTTACACAATTGATTCCTTGATGCTTTTTTCTCTTGTCTTCACTTTGTTTATAATCATTAAGGATTGTTGTTGTCATTTTTCCCTCAGTTAGCTTCTTAATTATGTGTTCTTTCATTATGTTTTTAGTGGTTACCCAGGATAACAATGTGCATTCTGAAATTGTTACAGTCTACTTTACCTTCTAGAAAAGATAAATAAAATAATTGAAATTATTCGTCACTTTCCAGAAACTGCAAATACCTTATAACACCCTTATCTTTCTTATCTGTTATATATTGTATGTATTTAAATTCTTCATGTCTCTTAAAACCCAAAGACATCGCTTTTTTGTTTTAAATATTTAATATTATTTCGATTTAACCATGTATTTATTCTTTACTGTTTACTGTTCTTCCACCTGGAGTCATTTTCCTTATGCATGAAAAGTTCTCTTTCATGCAGTCTGCTGGCACCATATTATTTGTCTGAAAATGTTTTTATTTTACCTCATAGTTAATTTTTTTTCTGACTGTAGAATTTACGTTAGCAGCTTTTTTCATTTGGCACTTTAGATAGGTTATTTTTGGTTTTGGAGCTTGTTTTGCTTTTGTTGAAAAAATATACTATCAGTCTTATTGTTGCTCATTTGAAGGAAATGTCTCTTTTTAATTGGCTACTTTTTTAGATTTTTCTGTTTTTGGTTTTCAGAAGTTTTACTATAGTGTGCCTTGATTTGAGTGTTTGTGTGTGTGTATGTGTTTTGTATTTTGTGAGGTTTATAGTGTTTATTGAATCTGTGACTTGATGTCTTTTATTTAGGAAGATTCTTGGCCATTTTCTTTTTAAATATTGCTATTGCCTATTCTCTCTCCTCCTCCTGAGACTTCGATTACATGTACATTAGGCATCTTCATTTATCTTTTTTAGAGTTTCCTTTTTTTCCCATAGATTCCAATCTCTGGTAAAATTTACTTTTCCTGTATTGTCCTGTACATATTAATCATATTGATTTTGATGTCCCAGTCTTATATGTATAATACTTGCTTTGAGTGTGTGTATTGTATTTTTTCCCCTCTTGGCATTTGATCATTTGGGTCACTTTGTATTGAACTTTAGATTTTGTGAGTTAAAAATTACAGAAGCTCTTGAAGATGTGTTTCTTCCAGTTAGATTTAAATTTTTTCTCACAAGCAAATAGAATATGAGAGGACTTTGTTTTGTTTCTGGCTACTTCTGATCTGCCCTTCTCCTAGTTTATCATTGCATTGGGGTCTCTACTGACTGCATGGTGTTTTTACTTTGGTGTCCTCACTTTGGTGAGTCCTGAACTCTAATCTCTGACTCCCAGTATTCTTGGGATTGCTGAAATATTGGTCAACCCTGTAGCCTTCTGACTCCTGGTTTCCAGCTGTCTCACCCAGCAAATGTTTCTTTTAATAGTTGGCAAATACAGATATCTTTGTTCATTTCTCTGTTGTTCCTTCTTTTTCAGGCTCCTGACCCTTCAATTCTTTGGTAGTTCCAAACTCCAACTTTTATCTTCCCATTCCAATGAGATTGCCTCAAGTGCTGGGCTGCAGCTTGGCCTCTATTTCCTCATAGACTGACTCTGAAAGTGCACTGAGGAGAAAAGAAAGCACCTCTATACTTCCTATGTCACCAGACCTTGCCCCTTAGGTTCTGGCTGACTTGGCTGTGCTTTGATGCCTGCAAAGAGTAATTTGGGTGTGGGGGTTATTTTTTAAAAATCTTTTATCTTTCCCCTCTCATCAGTAAGAGCCATGATATGATGTAAGTCTGAAATAAGTCTGAAATAAGTCTCCCAATGCACATTTTTCACATACCAATTTTTAATATCTAAAGAAAGGTGATTCTGTGGATGACATTTTTAAATTCTAAAGGCTCATAGATTCTACGATTTTAACTATTAGTTTACATCTCTTTGAGTATTGTTTATTTCCTTCTACTCTTAATGCTCCTTTCTGTACGTCATTAAAGGGACCTTTTGGTTGCCTTATGTCTCTGATTTATGATCTTGAGATGCACTCTACTTGCATTATTGTTGTTAAATACATAATTTTACCATAGAAACTCTCACTGTAGAAAGTTTATTTCTTTAATCTATATTTCTTCAAGTTGATAGTTTTCACCTTTTCTGCTATGTATCTTTAAGCACTATAAGTTTGCTTTTTACATTTAATAATGTTAACATTTTCTTTATGAATTTTCATCTTTTTAGAAACCTAAATTGATTTTTCTATTGAAAATGACAGTTGTTTAAAATGATAATGGTAACTACTCAAAGGAATATGCCCATCTGGATTACAGTTTTCTAAAAGTATTTGTTACACACCAGAACTGATTGAAGATTATTCTAAGTTTAAAAACATCGTTGCACTTATAAAACTTTTTTAATGAAAATGCTTAAGGACCATCATGCTGGTCCTGTGCCAGAGAACACTCAAAACTTAAACTTTTGTCTATAAAAGTAAACTGTGTGCTTCTTGGTGGTGTTAGTATTGCTGTGGTCGTGTTCTTGTTTTTAAAAAAAAATTATAGAATGCTCATTGCATGACAAGTATTGATGCCAGGGATTTATAGAACGCACTTAAGAGTTCTTGCATTTTGGAAGTGTACATTTTGTTTTCAAAGCACTCTCCTCAGCTTTTCCTTATTATCTCTGATTATAGGCATTCACTTGTAAAATCAAATGTTAGATGCTGTGTGTTCTATACACAGTTAAAAATACTTTTTCTGAAAAGTTAATTATATAATGTATTACTTCATGTCTCACTGCCTCTCTAATGACATCAGTAATAATGTTAGTCCAGAAACAAGTAGAAATTCAGTAGTACTAGGTAATCAGCCTCCCAATCTGTCTAAATTTTCTGGTAGTGGGATTTGAAGGTTCCAATGGGCTACAAAATATTTAATAATAATATTTAACAAATAATAGTTTGATATTAGTGATTCAACTTGAAGATGTAATTATCTTTTAATTTACTAGGAGAATGGATGATGCTTCAAATGGAGAGATGAGAGGAAAATGTCAACAAACTCGTGACAATTAATATGTAATTTTCTAATTTGGCTTTAAAATAATGCCTTTGTTTCTGGATATATGAGTTTTCTATTGCTACTGTTAACAAACCACCACAAATTTGGTGGTTTAAACAATACAAATTTATTACCGTATAGTTCTTTAGGTCAGAAGTCTGACACCAAGCTGAAATCTAAGTGTTTGGTAGAGCTGTATTTCTTTCCAGGGGCTATAGGGAATAATGAGTTTCCTGCTCATTCAGGTTACTGACAGGAATCAATTATTGGAGTTGTAGGACCAGGACTGAGATTCTCGTTTTCTTGCCTATTGTAAACTGAGAGCCTTTCACATCTTATAGTGGCCGCAGTATTCCTTATGTTCTAGCTTTCTCCTTCCATTTTCAGAGCTAACAATTTGTGATTGAGTTCTCATGTTGCATCTGTCTGACCCATTCTTCCTCAGTTATTGGCCATCTTTTACGACGCCTATGATTAGATTTGACTCACCTGTGTACGCCTGTTGGTCTGCCTATTTCAAGGTCTTACCTTAATCTGATCTGCAAAGTCTCTTTTACCACATAAGTATCTACAGCTTCCTGGGACTAGAGTGTGTACATCTTTGATAGGCCATCATTCTGCCTACCATACTGGCTAACCTAGGAATTTATAATGTTTTATATAAAACAAAACAAAACAAAACTACAGTGTGAGAACCTGACTCAGGGGGAACTAAAAACAGGTCCAGCTTCTTTGTTCTTTCCGCTGAACAACTCTTCTTATTTTGACCTCAGGCTAGAGATAACTACTTGTTATCTAATCCAAGGAACCATGTTAATTAGAATTGCTGTTTTAGTTTTTATCCTCCTTGCGTGGGGGAGAAAATCAAATGTTTTGGTTTAACCTTTTTGAGGGCTGTGGGAATAAAAGTAAGCAATAACAATAGTTTACAAGCACTTATTATGTACTAGGTGCAGTGCTAAGCCCTATTACTCCACTTTCTCTTTTGTTCCATTTACAAACTCTGTGAGGTTGGTTATTATTCCATATTACAGATGAGAAAACTAGGCATAGAAGTTGGGTAGCTTGCTCAATGTTTGGCTAGTAGGTGTTATAGTCAGAATTCAAACCCAGATCTTTTTAATGTTTAAGCTTCTTATTTTTACCAGTTTATTGTACTGTCTGCATTTTGTGATAGTATACAGTATTATTGCTATTATCAAGTTCTGGCAAGTATTCACATTGGAAGTTTGCTACTTGAAGTCATTGTCTTATCAAGTTGAGTACATTTTACATCTAATTATATTCTTGTTCATTCATATAGGTGAAAAACCATACAAGTGTCAAATTTGCAATCAGTCTTTTAGAATTAAGAAAACATTAACAAAACACCTGGTTATTCATTCTGATGCCCGACCTTTCAACTGTCAGCACTGTAATGCAACATTTAAGCGGAAAGACAAGCTGAAATACCACATTGACCATGTTCATGAAATAAAATCTCCTGATGATCCTCTCAGTACTTCTGAGGAAAAACTTGTATCCTTGCCAGTTGAGTACTCATCTGATGACAAAATCTTTCAAACAGAAACAAAACAATATATGGACCAGCCCAAAGTTTATCAGTCGGAAGCCAAGACGATGTTACAGAATGTATCTGCTGAAGTATGTGTTCCAGTAACTCTGGTTCCAGTTCAGATGCCTGACACTCCGAGTGACCTAGTGCGTCATACTACCACACTCCCACCATCTTCTCATGAGATTCTGTCACCACAGCCACAGTCAACTGATTATCCACGAGCAGCGGATTTAGCTTTTCTGGAAAAATATACTCTTACTCCTCAACCTGCAAATATAGTTCACCCAGTTCGACCTGAACAAATGCTAGATCCTAGAGAACAATCTTATCTTGGAACATTACTGGGCCTTGATAGCACTACTGGTGTTCAAAATATTTCTACTAATGAGCATCATTCATGAGTAAATCTAAACATTCCACAGATTTTTGGATGGTTATATGCTAATGGTAGAGATGATAGCTTTTAAATTTGTGGGGCTGCTATTTTCTTGTTTTCTCTAGTTTCTCAAGTCCTCAGAACAGTTTCAAATCAAGAAAACTATGTGTCTCTGTTTACTGAACATGAATATTTGGACAAAATTTCTGGCATAATATTTGAAGTGCACATTTTTGTGATTTTTAAAGATTATTTAGTGCTAACTTTTAATGGTTTCTTAAATTTTTTGCAATTATTAGCTGCTGATATTATGGAAGTATTTTTTTTAATCATCAGCGGAAATTTTTATTCTTCTTTAGTCTCATTCCTCTCCTTCTTCTTCCTAGCCCTTCTTACAAACAAGTTTGAGGACCATGTGACCTTTAAGAAGGAATTAAGAGTACACTGATAATTGCAACTGTTTCTTATCCTAACTTAAGATTCATTATTACGTTATACAAATTTTTAAAATTGAAATTAGGAATTTGAATTTACAAGAATGCCTTGGATATTTCTGTGTTGTCTTTCCATTCATATATAATTTTAGGTTATCATTATCCTTTGGACTTTCGATATACTCAAAGCCAGAAAGCTTAACTAATGTAAGATTAGCTGTTAAATGTAGGACTGAAATAATAATCCAGATAATTGGTTTTTGCCTATACTTCAATTGTTATGAATAAGAAAGGCAAACATAAGTCTGGGCATTAAATTATACAAACTGAAAATGTGTTACAAGAAAAATATGAGAGTTTTAACTAGATGTTTTTCAAGGTAAGTTCACCTTTTGTACTTTACTATTTATTTCAGAAATGTTGACAATACAACATAGCATATATCTTCATCTCACTAAGAAAAGAGCAGTTGTAACTCAATGAAATTTAATTAAACATGCTACTTTTGATTTCATTTACTTGGCTGATAGAAACTCTGGGAAACAGAACCTAGATATTTTGTGTGCAATTGTTAGAAAAGGTGCCAAACAGATTATGAAATTTGTGCCTAATTTAACTTAACATTGTTTAATTAAATGGAACCACTACTTATATACAGATTTACATGCAATCCAGATCTTTAATTTTGCCTTCACAAAAGCCTAATGTCTGTAATTAACCTTTAATTTTTATTTCTGTATGAGACAAAAGTTGAGGACTTGGTGAAAGGAAATAGCAGTTACAGCAAAACCTCAGTGATTAAAATTGAGGAAAAAGTCAAAATTATAAAATACCTTTAAAGACATGCACTTTCCATATTTTCAAGTCAATTTTAACTAAAAACTAAGATAATGTTTCCTAGTAGAGTTGCTTGAAGATTAGACTAGACAGGGTTGATTTATTATTAGCATGTCATTTGTACATAAACTAGTAGAAAATAGCAGTTTTAAAAGTTTTCTATTTCAGTTTTGTTTACACTCCTAATTGCTTTAAGCACTTTTTTGTGTGTGTAAACTGTAAAGTCTAGCCCAGCCCTTGTGAAAAAAAAATCACAAATAAAATAGTGAAGTTTTAATGAATAAAGTTTAATCAATTAGTAATGGCGGAAACTGTCGCCGAAGCACTTAAGAAATAAAGGTACTTTACAGCAACGTTCGCCATACTAGCGGAGGTAAAACAAAAGAAATATTGAAAATTGAGGCAGTTAGCCAAAGTAGCTCATATAAATAATAAAACCAATCTGAGTTTAGCCTCATTTGTCAAGGTTTGGTTGTAATTGTCTTAAGACTAGTGGACATACTTACTATGTTCTCCTTTTTAAAGTATTCTTATTTCTTTGTGTGGAAATGTTGTATCTGGGGTACTTACATGATTGAGGTTGACTATATGAGGTACTGTTAGTCTGTTAGTCTTTCAAATTGACTTTTAAAAATACATATCTTTATGATTTTCATCATAAAGACTGGCAATATTATAACTAAAAATCTTACTATAATGAAAGAAATCATACATAAAAATGTAGCCTGCCTTACATATAAGCTAATGTAGAAAAGTTTAGACTTATAAAAAGGCAGATAGTATATATATATTTATATACATGTATGTATATGGTATATTATACATTTGGTGGCAGAAAAAGAAGATACTGCATTTTCACATTGAAAAGAATACTTTGATTTTTGAAGGTATTTACTTTAGGGTTCTTTTAATAATAATGTCCATCCTAATGCTTTAAATATATGATTTAATTGTAGGAATTGGTTTACACAGAACTTTTTTGGAATACATCTCTTAGTAAAGTGAAATATAATAATATAATTGTATTTAGTTACTATTGTAGATAACTTAAACTTGAGTAGTGATTTACTGTTTTATAAAATGCTTTCATATACGTTATCTCATTTGAACCTCATAACCAGCCCTGAAATAGTAAAAACAAGCTATATTCCCACTTTATAAAGAATTTGAGGTTAAGATAAAAGGACTCATTTAAGCTCACATGGTCAGTAGGTGGCAGAGCTACTAGTAGGGAAAGAAGAAAGCTAGCATTAATGAATGCTTACTATGTGCCAGGTACTACATCCTGTCATTTAATCTTAACCTAGTCTGGGAGATGCGTAATATAATTCTGGTGAAGTAATAGTTTCAGTGGATGATTGAAAACAACAACAACAAAAACAAAATGAAAATAATCTGCTGCCTCTAATTTCCAAAAATGTAAGAAATTTTACAATTGTGAAAACCTCATGGATTTGGGCAAACTGAATGTATATAGGCTTTTGACAAAAGTTGGCACAAAAAGTATAAAAGGAGGCCTATTCTTTTCAGTTGACCTTTTGTAATATTTGATTTAGAGTATTTTGGACAAATGCTCTATAACTCTAATCCATTTATTTTGTAATTGTACTTAAAATTTTGAATCTTGCAACTAAGTTTAGCCTTATTCAGAATTTTTTTATTTTGTGAGCATAATTTATTGTTTTAAATTAATTTTTTAGCAGATAGCAGTTAGCACTTAATCTGTAAATTGAATAATTTATCAAGTGCAGGAATGTGTTAATCTAATGGGTTTTGACTTAAATGCACCAAAGATTTTTAGTAGGTATTAAATAGTTTAAAAGACTTTAAATTCTTTCTTGCTTGAATAACTATTTGTCCAAAGAAGCACAGTTGAAGTCCTAGAATAATGGATTTTTAAAAAAAAAAAAGTTGTTAGTTTGAATACTGAGATTGATTATTGTGTTTATATGTATAAAAATAGGAGCAAAAGAAAATACTCTGGGAATAGTCATACTGACAAACCAATTATAAGTGAGAATACTGTTTTCCTTAGTTTAATTAATACAATGTTATGTTTTTTAGAGAACACTACTAAATGCTAAATAAGCCTATTTTTTACACTACACTATCAAAATAATTTTTGCCTTCGAATTTTTTTAAGTCAAGTTGAGGTTATTTTTGTAAGAAACCCAACCTATTTTTTTTGCAGCCTAAAATCCCATTTAAGGTTAGGGGTTGGTCCTTATGCCAGCAAGATTTAACCAACTGTAAAGATAGTAGTCTTTGCATACATTTAAGTAATTAAGGCATTTATTGCTGGGAGAATAGGAGTAGCAAAAATATGGTTTTAAATTGGTGCTTTATTAGGTGACTTCATTTTAGGCGATGGCAGGTCATGAAATAGGTACACTAATAATTTTCTATCAACCTTAAAAAGTGTCAAAGCATCTTTGTAGGGTGACTCTAAACTGCTAATTAAGGGTTAATAAGTAATTATCATTGGTTGCTTTTCAATATAATTGCAAACAAATTAAAAACACAGTTAAACTAATATGTTTATAAGCTTGAGTTTTCTTCCTACCATATCACTCTCATATATCAGTGATGAAATGTCAGATTTTGAGCAGTAGCTCTTTGACAGTGTCCTTTTATACCCAGTCTTTTCTGCATTGAATGCTTTGTGCCTTTTCGATGTGTTGTAGTTGCTTAGAGTTGATTCTGCTGGCTAGATTGTACTGATTAATAGATTTTTATTTTTATTTTTTTTTTGGTTATGGGTGTTATGATTGTGTTGCCTGCTGGTTGGGCAACTTTTTTTTTTTTAGGTTGCTTTATGTTTATATAGGCAAATTGGCACTAAGTGTTAGTGTGAATATTTGTTTTTATGATTTATATATCATTTTAAAAATCTCTGTTGTGGCCTTTATAGTTACTGTGAAGCCACTCTTGGGCCTGTCTCTATATTCTTATTAGAGGAATCTGACAAGTAAAATAAAATGAGTAGTGTGTCTGCATCTGTGTCTCTGTTTCTCTGTCTTTTAAATAACCAGTAACCATAACTACACAGCTCTGCCCTGAATGACCTTATTTCAGTTTGCCTAAAACTGAACAAGAGGTGATGGTTTGAGATGAGTTTCTCATTAGGAGCAGCAACATCCCAACCAATATATAATGAGTTGATCAACTCAGGAAAAATTAGGACTTTAAAGAAGGTTGTATTTGAATATTCTAAGATTCAGTGCCAAATTTAAAATGCCTAGAAATGTATTCTACAAGTAGCATTTCTAAAACTTTAAGTAGTGTTATAGTAAATGCTACTTGCTGTTAGAGTGAATAATGGATAATGTGAGAATAATTTTCTAAACGACTTCTAGAAACTAGACAGTTCTTCCTTATATCCTACCCTTTTCCACATTTCTCTAATGTGGGGTTTTTTGTTTGTTTGTTTGTTTTGAGGGTAGAGGGAATCCCCTCCTTATTTCCTCTAAAATTGTTTTTACTTAAAATACCTTTTCCCTATAATCTTAGCATGCTTTCTGCTCTTTCTCTTTGGAAGTAGCATTAATAAGATAGATGTAATAGGATTAAGATGTGTGGAAGATGAGAAAAAGAAGGTTTTTGTAGAGAGAGTGCTTATGTTTTGTTTACTCATGTTTCAACTTGCTGTGTATGATCATAAATCTATGATCTTGAGAAAAATCCTAAAACAATTTAAATTTAGCCTATGCAGCCAATTACATAAAGAGAAATTAAGGATTATATTCAGAGGAGAAATTAAGGATTATATTTAGAGCATAGAGGTTATACAAAGAATATAACCTTGTTTAGTCAAATTCTTAGGTAAAGAAAAGTAATCAATGCTTGCATTGCTGTTGGAGATTCTAAAAGATGTATTGAATGAAGAGGATGTACACATCTCATTGTTACTGCGTATTTTTTTGCTTGGTATTCCTGCTTGCATTAAAGCTGGACAATGTACTGTGATGTAATTACAAAATTTTTATTCCTTCTAACGATTGAACTCTTCTTATCCCTATTGATAAAACTGTATTACAATTGATGAGTGTGGCTGCCAGAAAATAATACAAAACTGGGCATTTAGCTGTTCCACATTGTGTAGTAAATGTTTTGATTATGGGGATTTACAGTGTATATTAAAGTAGAAATGCTTTTGAACTTGTTTTCAGTCTCAAATAATAATTTTTGTTTTTAATTAAGGATACTTTAAAAGCAATGACAGAAAAATCTAAAATATCAAAATTAATTATTGTGAACTGTGTGTAAAATATCTTGTGAGTTTTATACATACTTTGGTTGTCTGATGTTTCCTAAGTATAAATGTCTTTATAGAAAATTTCAGTTCTCTGTGAAGAGTAGGAAGTGTACTGTATATTGAACTAGTTCTTTGTGTTACTTTGATATTTAAAATAAATATAAAGTTCTTTGGTCCCAATACAGCATATCTAGGTTTTATTGAACCACATTTTCACAGGATGGGACTGCAGTACTCTGAAACCAAGTAACTTGCAGCACATTTTAAAACATTTTCTCATAAGCTATATATTTTGAAATATTTTATATATTAAATGTATAAACCATTAAACTAATTTTAAGTGTAATATAAATTCAAATATTAGTGATGACTTTTATGCTTGAAGTAGTCATATTATGCTGTTTTTTAGAGAGAAGTCTGAAGTGTAGTAAAATTCATTAGTGAAATGAGTTATTCTGTATAATATTGAGAGGGGCCACTCTTACCTCTAATCCCCCTCACTCCCAGAAACATACATTCTGGCTATGGGAGAAATGGTTGTTGGTTGAAAGCATAAACTGTAGGCTATAGGATGGTACCCCCAAACTTGCAAGTTTTTATCCCTATCTGGCACCATAAGTGAGCCTCCAATAGACTTTCTCTATTTTATCTCAGCAGCTGCTTCTGAGTGTTAGAAGACCAGTAAATTCTATAGGCATGAGCACATTTCTGCAAAATGAGTCTTCTGATTATAGCCAATGTCGTGTGTGATACTTAGTTTACTATTGCTGTCTAATACATTATACCGAACTTAGTGGCTTAAAACAACAAACTTTTATTACCTCCAAGTTTCTGTGGGTAAGGAATCTAGGCCGGATTTAGCTGGGTGGTTTTAGCTCAGGGTCTTTCATGAGATTGAAATCAAGCTGTTAAGTCAGTTGCCATCTCTAGAGGCTTCACTGGGGATGGCTTTACTTCCAAGCTCACTCGTGGTCTTTGGCCTTAGTTCATCACATGGCCTCTCCACAGGGCTGCCTAGTGATATGGCAACTGCCTGCCCCGCCTTCCCCCCACCCCTCCACACACACACCACTTTCCTGAAAGCAATCCAAAAAAGAGAGTGTACCCAGGATTTAAGTTGTTGTCTTTTTATAACCTAATCTTGGAAGTGATATAGTATCACTTCTGTATTCTGTTGTCACTAATTCTAGTCCACATGCAAGGGACACAAATTAAACTCCCTCTCTTGAAGAGAGGATAGCAACAAATTTTTGGACATAATGTGAAAACCATCACATATTCATTGGTTTATAGATAAAGCTTTCTGTAAATATATATATAATGGGGGCAGGTACAGTAATCTATACTCAGAAAAATACATTTATCCCAGAGAGGAAGAATATTGCATCTTCCATAATAGAAAGCGTTCAATGTAACCACATGCCACAGGTAGTTAGCTGGTCCCACTGGAGAATGGAATTAGACTGGATGTTCAGCATCAGCCTCTTTCAGTAGGTTAAGCACTCCACGGGGGCTTATCACATCAGCTTTGGCAAGGGAAACCACCTTGAGCCCATTCTTATCCTCCACCACTGCTGCCATAGCCACTTTCTAAATGGGTTCAATGCGCAAGCAAATGGATCTCTGGGGGAAGAAGCTGACCTCCACAGGATAGATTGTCCTTTTTACCTGATTTTTGAGCTCCTTCTCAGCCATGGATATGCTCTGATGGGCATTTACATGGAACACAAATTTAACTTCCTATACCTATTTTGAGAAGCCCTTTTATATACCGCTCCTCCCCAGACCAAGCTGTCACCAATTTTCCATTTTGTTTTCTCCAAAGGTTTGACCAGCTGGCCAACCTGTCAGCCATTGTCCATGAATCAGCACAGAGCTTTACCTTAGGCCATGTTCTCTTCCTTATGAAGTGGACTACCAAACATACCATCCAGAATTCTCACTGAGAGTATTCCCATCCACCCCTAAGGAGAAGCTGTAGTGTAAGTCTGTTTATGTCTGACCTACTATACAGCTTCATTCATAAATCAGGCCTTTTTCTTGTGAAATTATCATTAAGAGATACCCAGTTTTGCCTGTGTAGTTTGAGAGAGAGGGAAGTGGCAAAGTAGTAGAAGTAGTAAAAGATACTTACTAAAATCTGAATCACCTGTTTGTATCACTTACTTGTGTATTTGGGGCCTGCTTAGCCCTGGGCTTGTAGATTCTGCTTTTGTTTGATAGTGCAATGTTGCTCTTCACATCAAATTTTATGGTCCTTGAGATTAGATCCCAGGTCAGCAAATATTTCGTAAAGGGCCAGACACTAAATATTTTAGGCTATACAAGCTATATGTTTTCTATCACAGCTATTCTGCCATTGCAGTGTGAAGGCATAGACAATATGTAAATAAATGCGTGTGGCCTTGCTCCAGTAAAACTTTATTTACCAAAAAAAAAAAAAAAAAAAAAAAAAAAAAAGCCAATGGGTCAGATTCAGCCCTTAGGCCATAGTTTGCTGATCCCTGGATTAGGTAATAGTTGATAATAAACAGTTTGTATCACAGTCACTTATAGTCCTTTGATGAGGCATTCAGTCTCTACCATACCTAATAGCATAATTAGGATCTGCTTTTCAAATGATAGATGATTTTCTGCAGAGGAAGGCATAGTCTTATTCTCCAAACCTGGAATTTTGTACTGTGATACTTCTCTGGAAACTTGCCAGAGCTTCTATTCCACATCTTGGATTGTCATGGAATGAGTGTTTTGGGCCATTGCAGCCCAGACCTACTGCAGAGATCTTACTTGTTCCAGGCCTAACTCAAAAATGTCAGTCTTAGAGTTTACTAGGTAAATGGTTTGGTGAGATGTGTCTTAATAATGCATGCATTGCCTCCAAAATCTAAAGAGGCTTTACAAATGATACAAAGTACAAGTTGCCTCTTATTTTAGAAGAGATAGCCTGACATGTCTCAGACCATTGGATCCCTAAAAACTTTACAGATGTGATAGGACCCTGAACTTTGTCCCATCTGGTTTACATTTGTTTTATTATTGGCATCCAGAGTGCTTGCTCCTGTTGAGAGATGCAACTTACCATGGGCTCTGAGCAGGCCTACACATTCTTGCTGGCTATGCTAAGAATGTGAAGCCCTTATTAATTTCTACATAGGCCATTTCTCAGGATTGTGTTTGTAGAAATCTTGAAGGACGATAGGATGTCTCCCTGCCCAGGCATAGTACTATAAAAACAGTCAAATCTCCAATTCGCTCTTCCTTTCCTGTAATACAACCCAGTGTGTGTGCAGGCATCCATCAAGGGCCCTTTGTATGGTCCCATGAGACTTAGGAAGCAGGAGGAATCGATGTGAATGAACATGCTGACACTCTAGCTACTGTTTTTTCTGTGAATAATAAAGTCTTGTCTCTAACCCAAAACTGTCATATTTTCTGCTGGCCTTTATGAAACTGGCACGCTAACTCTTTAGCTTGCAAGAGGGATAAAATCTCAGACTCACACAATTCTTGACAAGTAATTCTTGCTCACCAGGTTTAATTAGCAAATGGCATCAATATAATGGACCAGTGTGATACTAAGATCCAGGTCCCTCTGAACAATATTACAGTATAGGTAGGAAATTTGACGAGCCCTGAGGCAGGACAGTAATGCTACAGCATTGTACCACTACTTAAGTACAAAGTGCTTCGGTTTTTCAATACTGGATGAATGGGGAAAAACAAGAAAAATGCATTTTGCTTGATTCATAGCTGCAAACGAGCTGACAAAGGTATGTTGATTTGTGTATAAAAATAACACATCTGAAACTGTAGTGTAATAATTGGCATCATCACCTAATTGCTATAATCTACTATCATTTTCCAGAATCTATCTGGCTTTTGCACTGGCCAAATAAGTGGAGAAAGTGGGTATATGGACAAAATCACTATCCCAACATCTCTCAGGTATTCAGAATAATCTCTGAATTGGCGTGGTGGGAAAATGGTGATTTTCAGGGGCTTCCACTTGGCCCTTTCTCCAATAATTGCCCTTGTTCCTTGGATCTAGGAACCAGTGTGAGAATGTGGTCAGTAAGTGTTCCTATTTTATATTCTGGAAATGGGTGGATCCAAAGGACACTTGGTAAGACAGATTGTGACTTAGATGCCATCTGTCACCGGTTCTTGAGAAGCTCTCACTATGTCTGGTGGTCCACAGTGACATTTTAGGATTCTGGAGTATAGCAGAAAGGCAGAGCTATTATCTCATTATCTAATAACCCTTAGGAAGTCAAGTTCCTGCCCCCAATCCATATTCATGTGGGTAAATGACTGCAGTTCCCTCTGGGGAATTGTTGAGAGAAGATTTATGGTATTCGTGTTGCAGGGTTCTTTCTAGTCAAGGAGCTTTGGGTGTATGAACTGTCTTAAGTTTGGAAAGTGGGTAAAAGGCGTAACTGCCACAACATTGGCTTCAGTTAGGTTTTTTGCTTTGCATATGTGGTGTTTCTCTGCCTATATATGTTAGGCAGCACCATAGTATATAGCTCATCTTATTTATAGGGCCCTTGAGAAACTGGCCATTGCCACAGATCCCTGCCTGTAATTACAATTCTGTCATTAGCATATTGTGGTAAGAACTATACCACCTTGTCTATTAAGTGCCAATCAACTTTGACCACTTGTGGATCATATAATTCACATGGAGATCAGAGAACCTATTTTCATTATTGATCCTCTATCATCATTTCTGGCCTATAAAAAATAGTCACCCAGGTCTTTTCATGGATGCTGGAGTCCTTTTTATTAGTTAATGCATTTATCAACACCTTGGTAAAAGGAGAATGGGTGGAGGGTGTGCATGTTTAGATGTGACTTGGCCAAGCAGGTTGCACATGTAGATTTTCTCCAACATTCCTATCTTCCTGAGCTTTTGGACTCCTTCGTCTACAGAATGCCAGGTAGTTTGAGCATTTTGACCTAACTGCCTGTTTTGTTTTTGTTTTTATAAAGACCATGTCTCACTTTGTTGCTGGTTTTTAACTCCTGGGCTCAAGCGATCTTCCTGTCTCAGCCTCCCAAAGTGCTGGAATTACAGGCATGAGCTACCGTGCCTGGCCTTGACCTACCTGACTGTAAACCACTACTGAGTTCAGTTTTCAATTAGTGAACCTATTAAACTATTAAAGCCATTCCCAGGTACTTCGGACATTGTATTAATTAAATGGGTAAAGTGCACCCATGACAATAAATTTGGCCTTATTGTTCCTTATGATTTGTCCTCTTGGTCTAACACCATTACATTCCACCTTAGACTGTCAAAATCTTTTAACTCTTTGCTGTATAGGCTGTTTCCTCCCTCCCACAGCATATCTTGCACTCTCCTCCATCCAAGTTTTATTTTTTGGAGCCTAACTAAGCTAATGGAGAGGTCGTGGGGGGTGGATGCTGAGGAGAACTGGAAATGACTTGTGAGGCTCTGCTCCAGGGTTTTGTTTTGTTGTTGTTTTTTTTAAGCCTCTATGAAAGAATTTTTTTTTTTTTTTTTTTTTTTTGACAGCGTCTTGCTCTCTTGCCCAAGCCGGAGTTCAGTGCCATGATCTCCGCTCACTGCAACCTTGCCCCCACCCCCCACCCCAGGTTCAAGCGATTCTCCTGCCTCAGCCTCCGGAGTAGGTGGGATTACAGGCATGCTCCACCACGCCTGGCTGATTTTTTTATTTTTAGTGGAGACGGCATTTCGCCATGTTCGCCAGGCTGGTCTCAAACCCCTGACCTCAAGAATCCGCCTGCCTCAGCCTCCCAAAGTGCTGGGTTACAGGCTTGAGCCACCGTGCCCAGTGGAAAAATTTCGTTTAAATATTGTTAAGGTCCAACTTCAGGTGAAATTGGACACCATTGAATATAATTTCATGTCTCATCTTCCTTATTTTGATTTCCCATTGACTTCTCTTTTTACATGTTTTGTGTAACCATACATACATCCAGACATTATTTTTATTTTTTAAGTTTTCTACTGCCTTTAGAGGCAATATAGTGTAGTGGGTAAGAGCAAGACTAGGGCCAAACTGCTGGGATTACAGGCATGTGTACCTATCTGGGTTATGCCACTTCCTACTTAGCTGTATGACCTGTATTCCTCATCTGTAAGATACAAATAATGGTACCTACGCCCTAAGAGATACCTCGTAGGTTTAAGGCAAAGGTTGAGATAAATAGGTAAAGGATTTTTAAAAATCCCTAGCCTAGGGTCGGGCGCCGCTCAGGCCTGTAATCCCAGCACTTTGGGAGGCCGAGGCGGAGGCAGGCGGATCACTTGAGGCCAGGAGTTCCAGACCAGCCTGGCGAACATGGCGAACTCCCCTCTCTACCAAAAATACAAAAATTAGCCAGTCGTGGTGAGGCGCGCCTCTAATTCCAGCTACTTGGGAGGCTGAGGCAGGAGAATCGCTTGAACCCGGGAGGCGGAGGTTGCAGTGAACCAAGATCACGTCACTGCACTCCAGCCTGGGAGACAGAGCGAGACTCCATCTCAAAATAAATAAATAATTTTAAAAATCCCTAATATGTAAGCTATAATTATTATTAGATCCCTACAATTGAAATAAAAACTAATAAGATATTTGTGAAGGGCATTGCCAGTCAAAACAATCATTTATGAATTACTGGTAATCTCAGGTTTCATTTGTTTACCTGGTTTTGCTCCCAGCGTCCCGAGGTAATTAACAGCATGTAAATGTACTGAGTCCCTGCTATGTTGTCACTAAAATAAGCATGTTCATACAAATTAATTATCTTTACATCTCTACCATTCAGCCCTGGAAACCGCGACAGTAAAGTTAATATAATTCTGGGCGGGGTATGCATATGAGAGGAGTGGCATAAACCAATTTTTGCCTACGTAACAGTTTTATCTATGATTGTTCCTGGAAACCGCAATGATTACTACATGTATTGTGGAAATGCTGTGACTCCCTTCCCTTCAGCACAACCAAAAATATAAAGACGAATTTCAATTCTAAGCCCCGGGTTTTAGACGGTGGCCAGGATTCCGCTACCGTTCTCACCTCCTCCGCAGATAGCGATTGGCGGCCGGATGCAATCATTCAAATGAAGCGCCGCCGTCTCATTGGCCAGGGGATGCTGCTCACCGATTGGTCCCGTGACGAGGAGGGCGGTGCCCGGAGGTCCTCATTGGTGGAGGCGGCAAGTTTAAACAGAGTCAAAACGCCATACTTGTTTGGCTCCTCTTTTTAATTTGCGAGCTTATTGGGCTTGTTTTCTGTTTTCTAGGGTGTAGGTTAGTGGAAAAGAAAAAGGGCCGAATTCAATCCCACGACCTCTACAGCCGCCCCTGAGGGGAAGCGGTCAGCGTAAGTCCCGGATCCCCGCTCCGGAGCCGCCTCGTGGGAGCGGGGCAAGGAGATCCAGGAGGGGTCTCGAATCTGCCATGGCGAACCGGCGAGTGGGGCGAGGCTGCTGGGAAGTGAGCCCGACCGAGCGGAGGCCGCCCGCGGGGCTGCGGGGCCCCGCGGCCGAGGAGGAGGCGTCTTCCCCGCCGGTCCTGTCTCTCAGCCACTTCTGCAGGTCTCCTTTCCTTTGCTTCGGGGACGTTCTCCTGGGAGCCTCACGGACGCTGTCTCTGGCCCTAGACAACCCTAACGAGGAGGTGGCAGAAGTGAAGATCTCCCACTTCCCGGCCGCGGACCTGGGCTTCAGCGTGTCGCAGCGCTGTTTCGTGTTGCAGGTAGGTCTCAGGAGGAGCGTGCTCCAGGCCGGTGTTCTGCTTCTCCGCTATCTTTCCTGCCACGCTCCTCAGGAAGGTTGACGATTGGAGAAGAAATCAGAAAAGACCCTTAGAGAATAAAGTCAGTTCCCTTTCACTCAATAACTGTGGGTGGCTCTTGGAAAAGAAATCAGAAAAGACCCTTAGAGAGTGAAGTCAGTTCCTTTTCAATAACTGTGGGTGGGCCCTTGACGCATACACATGTGTGTGAGTATATATATGTGTCAATATTATATATATATATAATATATATATATATTCTCTAATTGAAGGCTAGGATAGACGCTAACTTGGGCGGGGACAACACATCAACGCGCGCGCACTTAGCATCTTTAGGAGCAAGTTATATAGACTTCTCTGTTAAATTGACAAGCACTTTTACTAGACTTAAGGTGTTGTGAAATAGCCTTGCCGTTCTAAATTAATAGACAATGCACTTTTTTTAACACTTTTTTAAGATTGACAGGAGTACCTTGGTTGGTTAAAGCAGCTTTTTTTAAAATTTCTATCAGCCATCTTAATATGCATTTTAGTTTCCATATGTACCCTTAGAGTCGAGGTAACTGTTTTTTTTTTTTCCGGTGAAATAGTGAGCTTTGTTTTGGCTAAATGCCTACAATAAAAACCAAAAAAACCTATTCAGAGTTGTTTTCAGTATGTACGTGTAGTATGTATGCACACTTTAGTATTTTAGTCCTTTTTTTCTTTGCTGTTAAGTGTAATTTTAATGCTGCATCAAATTTAATTTTATAAATATTGTTTCAAGAACTCCTGTAGCTTTCTTTTACTGCATTGCATTTGCAAGAGTAATGCTCCAATCCCCTTCACCAAAGACTGGAGAATTTATGTTTTTATTTTGACTGCTGTGACCTTTCCATTGAGTAGAACCACCAAAAGTATGAAAACCGTTAGCCGAGGAGGTCTGAACTAGTAGGCTAATAACCACTTCATTAGGCAGAAAAAAGAGATTCTAATCTGAGGTCCCTTAACTACCCACCCCGCCCCTCTGTTTCATGAATCACTGCCTGCTTTCCTTTCTTTGGAAAGACAGATTTCTTTTCTATCCACATAATACTTCAACTTACTCTTTTTTGTTATAATGTGGAACTAAATTTTGTGGTATTTTTAGAATAAACTATTTTACAGAGTAAAAATGCACCATTCTTATTTTTTAAAATCAGTTGTTTATGATGTTATATTATTTCTCCTTTAAAACAGAAACTTGTCTGTTTCTCCTGAAAAACAAAATTTGTTTTGTCATGTCAGCGTTTAAATTTGGCAGATTCTGTCTACCTGCCAGGGTGTAGGGTGTAGATGTTAAAGTCCAAACTCTGGCATTAGACTGCCTGGGTTCTAATAGGTACCTGCGTGACTTTGGCAGACTTTTCTGGATGTTAGTTACTTCATCTGTAAAATGTGCATAATCATAATACCTGCTTCCTAGGGATGTTAGCATTAAATGAGTTTTACAGGATACCTGCACTTATGCCTGGTATCCTGGAACAATAATACCTGTTTAAGAAATCTCAGTATGATGATGTGGACCTTAGAGGAATTTGTGAGGAAGAAGGAATTTAGCTGATCATCTTTACATTTCTTTTTAAATAAAGACTTCATAATGCAGGGTCCTTATGTTTGAAGTAGAAGTACTCTACACATCTAAAAATTAGAAATGTACAATTAAATCTTTTGAAACCACTCAAACAAAATGATTTAGAGACTATCTGTTCTATTGCTTTAATACAGTTAAGATTTTATTATTTATTTTGTTGTGAACCCTGTTATTTTTAGTGACTTTTTTTCTTATAATTAAGCAGATAGGGTAGGAGAAATATATTTGATTTATTAAATGTTTAGTATATAGAGTGTTGGTTAACAATTATTAAGCCCTACTATATTGTAAGTTGTATATAAGGTGTTTTGGTTATTATGTAATTACTATTGTAATTATATAATGTATTGTTTTGATTATAGCCTAAAGAGAAAATTGTTATTTCTGTTAACTGGACACCACTCAAAGAAGGCCGAGTAAGAGAGATTATGACATTTCTTGTAAATGATGTTCTGAAACACCAAGCTATATTACTAGGAAATGCAGAAGAGCAGAAAAAGAAAAAGGTAATGTTTTAACCATTCTGTGATTTACTCTAAGAAATTGTTTAATAATAAATAAAACTTATTTTGATAACAGGCTTGAAGTAATATTGCTTATTTAATATTCAATAGCTACAAACTTAATTGGTATATTTTCCTTATTTTTGCAGAGGAGTCTTTGGGATACCATTAAAAAGAAGAAAATTTCAGCCTCTACAAGTCACAACAGAAGGGTTTCAAATATTCAGAATGTTAATAAAACATTTAGTGTTTCCCAAAAAGTTGACAGAGTTAGGAGCCCACTACAAGCTTGTGAAAACTTGGCTATGAATGAAGGCGGTCCCCCAACAGAAAACAATTCTTTAATACTTGAAGAAAATAAAATACCCATATCACCTATTAGCCCTGCTTTCAATGAATACCATGGTGCAACTTGCTTGCCACTCTCTGTACGTCGATCTACTACCTACTCATCTCTTCATGCATCAGAAAATAGGGAACTATTAAATGTACACAGTGCCAACGTTTCAAAAGTTTCTTTTAATGAGAAAGCTGTAACTGAAACTTCCTTTAATTCCGTAAATGTTAATGGCCAAAGTGGAGAGAATAGTAAACTTAGTCTTACCCCCAACTATTCTTCAACTTTGAACATTACACAAAGCCAAACACATTTTCTAAGTCCAGATTCTTTTGTAAATAATAGTCATGGAGCTAATAATGAACTGGAATTAGTAACATGTCTTTCATCAGATATGTTTATGAAAGATAATTCAAAGCCTGTGCATTTGGAATCAACAATTGCACATGAAATTTATCAGAAAATTTTAAGTCCAGATTCTTTCATAAAAGATAATTATGGACTAAATCAGGATCTAGAATCAGAGTCAGTTAATCCTATTTTATCCCCTAATCAATTTTTAAAAGATAACATGGCATATATGTGTACATCTCAGCAAACATGTAAAGTACCATTATCAAATGAAAATTCTCAAGTCCCACAGTCTCCTGAAGATTGGAGAAAAAGTGAAGTTTCGCCACGTATTCCTGAATGTCAGGGTTCAAAATCTCCCAAAGCTATTTTTGAAGAACTAGTAGAAATGAAGTCAAATTACTACAGTTTTATAAAACAAAATAATCCTAAATTTTCTGCAGTTCAGGATATTTCTAGTCATAGCCACAATAAACAACCTAAGAGACGCCCAATACTTTCTGCCACTGTTACTAAAAGGAAGGCCACCTGTACCAGAGAAAACCAAACTGAGATTAATAAACCAAAAGCAAAAAGATGTCTCAACAGTGCAGTGGGTGAACATGAAAAAGTAATAAATAATCAAAAGGAAAAAGAAGATTTTCATTCTTATCTTCCAATTATAGATCCAATATTAAGTAAATCTAAGAGTTATAAAAACGAGGTAACACCCTCTTCGACAACAGCTTCAGTTGCTCGGAAAAGAAAGAGCGATGGAAGCATGGAAGATGGAAATGTGAGAGTTGCAATTACAGAACATACAGAAGTGCGAGAAATCAAAAGAATCCATTTTTCTCCCTCAGAGCCTAAAACATCAGCTGTTAAGAAAACAAAAAATGTGATAACACCCATCTCAAAACGTATTAGCAACAGAGAGAAATTAAACCTGAAGAAGAAAACTGGTGAGTCTTGTTTATAAAATCTCCTGAAGTATACCTGTAAAGGGGATACTTCCTTTTGGTTTAGTAAATCTGCTATTGATAAGCTTGTATTATAGTTTTTACTTATTTGCTGGGTACATTTCCTTAGCAAATGTGAATACAGCTTATGTGACATCTTGTATCTGTCTGATTTTTCTTTGCTTTTGCTGTTTCTTGTAGATATGTTCTGATCAGATAACAAATTCTTTGATAGTAAGGAACATACCTATTTTAATCTCCTACAAGATGTACAATAAAAGATGAATTGAATGAATGGATAAGTGAATAAATGAACAAATAAGCCACTGAAAGGTCGACACTCACACCTACTGTTTGTTTGAGGCAGCCAGCTGGTTGAGCCTCTAGTCTAGAATCAGAATTGTACATATTGGGTATCTGATTTATGAGCTTATGTGAGAGGCAAGTAAGTCACCAAGAGTGGCTCTTTCTACCTCTTGACAAATCTAAGGGAACAGAGAAGGCAATTTTTCTAGATATATTTATTTGACTGATAAGGTACCTACTATGTGATGTGCATTTTTCTAGGCACTGTGTACACAGGGAGGAAAGGGATAATTCCTGTCCTCAAGTTGCGTTCAGTCCTGTGATTATGCTATGCTCAGGAAATTAAGGAAGCACAGAAGCAGAGGGTTTGTGTGTAAATTGCAAGGAAGTATGAGATGGTTCCAAGAAAGACTTCCTAAAGAAGAAAATGGTTGCAGGGAGAGGGACTAATTTCTGTAAGGTTTAAGAATGAGGAATTTCTCCTTAGAAATTTACTTTTTAAATGTTCAATTCATAGAACCTTACAATCTAATAAGTATTATGTTGCAATTTAGTCATGTTCCTTATTTTCACAATTGATATAGGTTTGAGATTACTTTAAAACAAGGGTAAGCAAACTGTTCCTCTACTGGTCCAGACAGTAAACATTTTAGGCTTTGCAGGCCATATAGATTTGCACTGCAATTACTCAACTCTGCTGCACTTGTGGGAAAACAGCCATAGACAATGTGCAAATCAAGGAGTATGGCTGTGTTTCAGTAAAATTTTATTCATAAACACCGAAATTTGAATTTTATGTAAGTTTTGTGTTTTATGAAATATTATTCTTTTCATTTTTTTTTAACTCTTTACAAATGTAAAAGCTATATTTAGCTCTTGGAACATACAAAAACAGTCGGGAGGGTTTTGCATGGGGAATGGATGTAGTTTGCTGACCCCTGCTCTTATTGGCTCTTTGCTTATATTTAGTAGCAGTATATTTTGTTGTGAAACCTGTTTTTGAAAGAGTGAACTGCTATTCCAATAGGTTATTTGCTACTGCAATTTGTATTGCATTTTCTTTGATAGCCACCTGGCATTATATCAACCATCTTGGTTACATATTTGGGAATCAGCCTGTTATTCTCTATCACTTTTCTAATAAGTTGGTATTAAGGGTTGTTTCTTCCACTATTAAAATAACTCTCCTCTGATTTGTCTCCATTGACTCTGTTTTAATTTGTCTCACCATATCCACCTTGGGTCATTGTAACAACTGCTTTGTAATTTTCTGTTTCTGATCTTGACCCTGTTCATTCCATTGTCCATACTGTTTTCTTAAATATAAATGAGGGTTTTTACTTCCTTGATTAAAATTCTTCACTAGCATAGAAGGTGCTTCAAAGTGATTAATAGTGGAGGTTCTGTAACTATACTGCCTTTGTTCAAATCTTTGCTACTTACTAGCTTATGTGACCTTAGACCATGTGGCTTAATTGCTCAAAGCCTCAGTATCCTAATTATATACATTGTGGTAATAATAGTACACTTCTCATAAATTTGTTCTCATAACTGTGTGAGAAAAAGATTATGATAGTGCCTGGCACAAAGTATTTAAGTATTAGCTGCCACTATTATTTTGAATATTATTGAACTCCTCCCTACCTCTTCTAGCCTCTTGTATGTCATTTCCTACGTGTATTCTTTGCTTCGTCCTTATTGCAGTTCTGGCAACAGGCCACATTCCTCATGCCTAATTTTAATTTCATAAGTTAACTCAAGTAGATTCCCATCTGGGAAGGCTCTTCTACCATTTTTAAACTTCTTTTTATACCAGACTGAGAACTACTTCAGGGCTGGGACCATATTTTTCAATTCTGCATATTCTCAGCACCTCGTAGAGAGTCTGGAATATACAGACACAATAAGTTTTGGTTGAATCTAGACTTTAGCCTCTGTAAACACAAAATAAATTGTGGTTTATGGTCTGTGACTTCTGGATGTTGGTTTGATAAACCACTGAATTCATAGCATTAGTGCCTGGAGTACAGTGGTTATTAAGTGTTTGCTAAATGAATATGATTATGAAGAACCCAAACTTTAACTTTCAAATCACTGACCTATTTAGGGAATTTATATTTTAATGCTCTTAGTTTTGTTTTCTAATTTATTTTAGATTTATCAATATTCAGAACTCCAATTTCTAAAACAAACAAAAGGACAAAACCCATTATCGCTGTGGCACAGTCCAGTTTGACCTTCATAAAACCATTAAAAACAGGCAAGTGTTTATTATACTTAAACTCTCTGAAAACATGACATCGAATGAAGCATTAATTGCATTTCACATGGAAATGAATTGATTTTTGTTGTTGAATAACAGCCTGGAAGAATTGTTAAAGTGTGTATTAAAATGACAGGATATTGTGTCAACTTTCTGTTTGATAAAAGAAATAAAGACCAAATGTTCAATAGATCAGTAGGGTCACTATAGTAATTATTGTATATTTCAAAATAGCTAGAAGAGAATAACTGATGTTTCTAGCATAAAGAAAAGACAGATATTTGGACTGTGGGCACCCACGACCATGCCCGGCTAATTTTTTTTGTATTTTTAGTGGAGACGGGGTTTCACCGTGTTGGCCGGGGTGGTCGGGCAATCTCCTGACCTCGTGATCCCTCCCCTCGCCTCCCAGGGTGCTGGGATTTCAGGCGTGAGCCACCGCGCCCGGCCAAAAACATGGGCTGTTACCCTTTGCTGTGGTAGGGAGTATGGATGAAGTGAAAGTTGGTAAAAGGATGGTCAGAGGCCGTCACTAGCCTTGGGGAGTTTTCCAAGTGGAAAATGAAAATCACTGTGACTTCGTTAAGCTCCAAGATATGCTTCTTTGTACCAATGTGGAAAATCTAAAAGAAAAACCCACACTCAGCACTATGAATGCTGTAGGTACCAAAAACTGCAGAAAATGGGCTTTACAGATGTGGGCCCAGACAACCAGCCAGTTAGTTTTCAAGAAATCTTTGAAGCCAAAAGACAAGAGTGCTATGATCAATGTCAGAGGGAAGAAGAGTTGAAACAGATTTATGCAGCGAGTCAAGGAGAAAGAAGCTGAAAAAGAGCTGCAGGACAAGTTCGAGCATCTTAAAATGATTCCACAGGAGGAGATAAGGAAGCTCGAAGAAGAGAAAAAACAACTGGAAGGAGAAATAATAGATTTTTTATAAAATGAAGGCTGCTTCTGAGGCACTGCAGACTCAGCTGAGCACCAATACAAAGAAAGACAAACATCGTAAGAAATAATCGTTTCTCTTAATTTTCTGTTTGAGAGCCCTATCATTCTACATCCCAGCTTCCTGTGATTGTATTTGTAGCATTTAACTCTGATTGAAGTTCTCATTTTAAAAATTGGCTTGCTTATTGTATATTTTCCCTAACTAAAGTGTGAACTCCTAGTGGGGCGTGGTGGCTCATGCCTGTGATCCCAGCACTTTGGGAGGCTGAGGCAGGTGGACCATCTGAGGTCAGGAGTTCAAGACCAGCCTGACCAGGATGATGAGGCCCTGTCTCTGCTGGGAATACAAGAGTTGGCTGGGCTTGGTGGCCGGTACCTGTGGTCCCAGTTGCTTGGGAGGCTGGGAGAGTCACTTGGGCTTTAGAGGTGGAGGTTGCAGTGAGCCAGGTTCTTGCCATTGCACTCCAGCCTGGGCGACAAGGGCGGGACTCCATCTCAAGAAATAAAAAGGTGTGAACTCCCTGAAGACAGGTCCTGTGTCCATCTTTTCAGATTCTGTATCCTGGCACTTAGGACGTAGACTAACACGAAGATGACATTCAATCAATATTTGCCAAAATGAAAAAATAAACATGTAACATCATGTTAAAGGAGCAGTTTAGGTGGAGAAATTTCTTTACCATAGTCCTGCTTGTGGATCCAGTAGTGACTTTTACATTTTATATCTAAATAGAAGCTTGAGGCTTTGTTGGGGACTCATAGGCATAAAATATTATGTTATGCAAATCTAATTAATAGGCCTATTTTCCTTTTTAAATTCTAATAATTTCTTGATAGTTTTTATTATGATAAAAGATTGGATTTTGATTAGAACTCTCATGCTTTTATGTCAGACTTAAAACTGATATTAGAATAAAGAATTCAAAAGCTAGAGAAAATCAGAGTACAATGAGAAGCCATGAGTTGCATTTGAATGATAATATTATGTCTTACAGATTTGGGGTATACGCTAAAGTTATCAAAGTTGTAAAAATAAGGCTGGGTGCAGTGGCTTACGCGTGTGGTCCCAGCACTTTGGGAGGCCAAAGTGGGCGGATCACTTGAGGTCAGGAGTTTGTGACCTGCCCGGCTGGCATGGTGAAACCCCGTCCCTACTGATAATGCAGAAGTTGGCTGGGCATGATGACGTGCACCTGTAGTCCCTGCTACTCGAAAGGCTGAGGCGGGAGAGTCGCTTGTACCCAGGAGGCAGAGGTGCAGTGAACAGAGATTGTGCCACTGCACTCCAGCATGAGTGACAGAGCGCTATGAGTCACTACACCTGGTATGAGCCACCATGCCCGGCCTACGATGACTTTTATACATGTTGTTAAATCATCTTACAGATTTTATAATTTGGGGGGAGAAAAATTTTACTAAATGGTCTTTTAATGGAAACTACAAGAACCAGAATCTTTGCTTTGTTCACTTAAGTGTCCATTCCTAGGCCTAGAACAATGTCTGACACATAGCGGCAATTATTCCTTGAATAAATGGACCCAGCAATAGTACATTAGCTATGCTATATGCATAAATTAAAAATGTAGATTATTGACTTTCAAAAAATAATTAATGCGACTTCTTACTGCTTCTGAACATGTTTGTGAGTTATATTGCTGAGGGACCTTTATCTTCTCATTCTTTCATCTTAATCCAATGTTATTAAAATTGAAATCACCAATATTATTCCATATCTAAAAATAATATCTACCTTATAAAAATTATCACTCTGCTGCATTTGAGAATAGACTTTTTAGGTAATAATAGTATGATCCATAGTTTTTTTAGGGCACAGAAGGATTCATGCTAACAGAACATTTTATTTTCTATTTTCCCAGAGCTATAAAACATGATATTATATGATAACTATAAGGCATATTTTTACTCTGTTCATATTTTTTCTAAAAAAAATTAGTGTTTGTTTCCCATATAACTTTTAATTTTATAAGTAAATATTTGTCTCTTTCAGCTCCAGTTTTATGTGAAATAGAGTTTCCAGATTTATGTAGCATGGAGAGTTTTAATAAGTCAGAGTTACTGATTTTTGCCAGTCATTTTCTCAGTTGTTAACTTCTTTTATCTTTAGTTGATTTTTTTTGTAGTGACAAGTTTTGTTTCTATTCTCATTTCCTTTTGTGTATATTCTATGTATATTTTGTTTTTGTTTACTATGAAAATTACATATAACATCCTAGAGTTATAACATTCTAATTTGAATTTATTTCAACTTAACTTCAATCACATACCAAAATTCTACTGCTATATAGCTCTACTCTTTTTAGGTTATTGATGTCACAAATTATATCTTTATTCATTGTACACCACCTAACATATTTATAATTACATTTTATGCATTTGCCTTTTAAATCCTGTAGAAAATAAAAAGCGGAGTTACAAACCAAAATTACAATAATACTGTTTTTATGCTTGTTTATATATTTACCTTTACCAGAGAGCTTTATAGATTCATATAGCTTGCTTATTTACTTATATAGTTACTGCCTAGAGTTCATTTATTTCAACCTGAAGGACTTTAATGCTTCTTGTATGGCAAATTTAGAGATAAATGGATTTTTTCAGCTTTAAAAAAAATCTAGAAATGTCTTAATTTCTCCCTTATTTTTGAAGGACAGGTTTTCCAGCTATCAGTTTCTCAATTGACAGGTTTCTTCATTATTTTAAATACATAATCCACTGCCTACTGGCCTTCAAGTTTTCTGCTGAGAAATCAGCTGCTAATGTTATCCAGATCCCTTGTCTGTGAGAGTTGCTCTTCTCTCTGAGCTTTCAAGATTCTCACATTGTCTTTTTGTTTTGTTTTTTGGGACAGAGTCCTGTTCTGTTGCCCAGGCTGGAGTGCAGTGGTGTGATCTCGGCTCACTGAGACCTCCATCTCTTGGGTTTGGGTGATTCTCCCATCTCGGCCTCCCAGGTAGCTGGGGCTACAGGCATGTGCCACCATGCCCAGCTAGTTTATTTGTGTTTTTGGTAGAGACGGGGTTTTGCCATGTTGCCCAGGCTGGTTACAAACCCCTGGCCTCAAGCAATCTGCCCAGGACTACCATTTACCCAGCAATCTCATTACTTGGTAAAGACCCAAAAGAAAATAAATCATTCTACCAAAAAGGCAAAAAAAAAAAAAAAAAAAAAAAAAGACATATTTAAGGTGATGGATATCCCAAGTACTCTGACCTGATTTGTATAAATTCTATGAATATATTATCACATGTACCACAAAATTGTGTACATCTATTATGCATCAATTATAAAAAAGATATTCTATCAGACTTTAATGTAGTTGACTCATGGTGGTTTAGTGTTAAATAACCAGGAAATATCGCTTTACTTTTCCCCATTTTGCTCTGATTACATTTCTTACCCAAAATGCTTTCAGCTCTTTCCTGCAAGTAGTAGAAAAGCAAATATTGTTCAGTGTTTTAAAGATGGTATTGCTAGTAAAAATGACTTTTGCTGTATATTGTACAATAAGTTAAAGGAAATTTTGTTATGCAGTAACCTAATTGTATTCTTAGATATTCCGAGACACCCGATGCCATTTGCTGCAAAAAACATGTTTTATGATGAACGCTGGAAGGAAAAGCAGGAACAGGGCTTCACTTGGTGGTTAAATTTTATATTAACCCCTGATGACTTCACTGTAAAAACAAATATTTCTGAAGGTAAACGTTAAATTAATGTTTAAATTTAATAATACTTTTAACAGATAAAGATTTTTAACATCGTTTGTCATTCTTTAATTATGCATAGTTATTATAAGTAATGGCATAATTCCCTGTTCATTAGCCTAAATGCTTGTATAGGTAAGAATTTTTATTTACATAAATTTATATATGTACATTTTCTTTACCAAAAGTACTGAAATATGCTTTTTGTTCTCTATTCTCTCTCATCAGTCAATGCAATCAGTCCTGTGTGGCCTGCCCACTTTGGGCATATTGTCCCCACTGTTCAATACCTTAGTTTAAGAAGTATGTTGGAAAGCTATAGGGTTATGAGGAAACTAAACACCAATTCATATGAGGAATTTTTTAACATTTCAGTGTTTGTTCTGGAAAAGAGAAAACTTGGGAAAGGGACCAGGTAGAGATGTGCCTTTCAAACATTTGAAGTGTTTTCTTGTGAAAGAGAAGGAAACTTAACTTTTGTGCAGCTCTTGCTTAGAAGTTATAGGGATCAATTTCAGCTGAAGATAAGGAAAAATTCTTATGAATGTTTAAATTGTCAAATCATCATATAGGCTAACTTTTAAAGTGATAATTTTCCTATTGTTCTGGTGTTCAGACAGACACTGATTTATTTTTGTCAGAGAAGCGCGTGTATAGGGTTTTTTTTTCTTTTTTGCTGTTGGAGACAAGGTCTCACTCCCTCACCCAGTCTGGAGTGCATTGGTGTGATCACAGGTCACTGCAGCCTCCACTTCCCAGGCTCAAGCAATCTTGCTCCCTCAACCTCCTGAGTAGTTGTGACTACAAGTGCACGCCACCATGCCTGGCTATTTTTTTTTATTTTTTATTTTTTATTTTTGAATAGAAGAGTTCTTGCTATGTTGCCAGAGTTGGTCTTGAACTCCTAGGCTCGAGGAATTCACTTGCCTTGGCCTCCCAAAAGGCTGGGATTACAGGTGTGAGCAATTGTACCTGGCTGGATTTTTGTATTAAAAGGGTCTTTGAATTAGATGCTCTCTAAGCAGTGATCTTAGAGATCACTTAAAAAAAAAAGAAAAAAGTTGTTTCTTTTCCAAAAGGGAGCAAAGCCCCATTTTTCGTTCTTTTCTTAAAAGAAAATGTGTTTTATAAAAGATTAAATTACATTTCAAAATTCAATTGATTTTTAAAAATTATATTCCTTAGAAACTTGACTTTCATTAATTTATAAAAAGGATGGGAACAGATAAACCAGTGAGGAAGTTAATTCATTAGTCCGGATTAGAGATAATCATGTTTGAATTTGTGATAGTAGAGGCGGTGAAAAGTGGCTAGACTTGGAATACATTTTGCAGGTAGAGCTAACAGGTTGCGATGATAGATTGGCCTAAGGAGTAAGCTTGGAGGGGGTGAGGAATAGATTATGTTTTTACCGTCTGAAATTGCATTTTATTGCTGGATTTAAGAATATGTAGAGATATTGTTTAACCAGAAACATTCTTTCTTTTGTTTTTACCCAGTAAATGCTGCTACTCTTCTTTTGGGAATAGAGAATCAACATAAAATAAGTGTTCCTAGAGCACCTACAAAAGAGGAAATGTCTCTCAGAGCTTATACTGCTCGGTGTAGGTTAAACAGACTACGTCGTGCAGCATGCCGTTTGTTTACTTCTGAAAAAATGGTTAAAGCTATTAAAAAGCTTGAAATTGAAATTGAAGCTAGGCGGTTAATTGTTCGAAAAGATAGACACCTATGGAAAGATGTGGGTAAGAAGACTGCAGAAATCTTGACATTAATTCTTTAAAAACATTCAAGAGATTTTGTGTTTTTTTCCCCCGGCTTTATTGACATATAATTGACAGGTAAAAATGGCATATATTTAAGGTATACAACATGATGTTGATATATGTATATATTATTAAATGATTATAACAATCAAGCTAATTAATGTATCTACTCACATAGTTACCTTCTTGTGTGTATGTGTGGTGAAAACATTTAAGAAGTACTGTCAGCAAATTTCAAGTATACAAGTCACTGTTATTAACTATAGTCGTCATGGTGTACATTCGATCTCCAGAATTTATTCATCCTGCATAACTGAAACTTTATACTCCTTTGACAACATCGCCCCAGTCCCTCTACCCCATTCTCTGGCAACCACCATTCTCTGTGCTTCTATAAATTCAACTTGTTTAGATTTCACATATAAATGAGATCATACAGTATTTGTTTTTCTATGCTTAGGCTATTTCAGTTTGCATAATATCCTCCAGATTGATCCATGTTATCACAAGTGACAGGATTTTCATTTTTAAGACTGAATAGTACTTCATTATATATAAATATATATATATTTATCATATATATTTATTTGTATATATACGTACACACACATACACATACCCCACATTTTCTTTATCCACTTATTCACTAATGGACACTTAGATTGATTCCATATCTTGGATATTGTGGATAATGCTGCAATGAACATAAGAATGCAGGTATCTCTTCCAGATACTGATGTCCCCAAGAGATTTTGTATTTCAAAACTAGGTATACATGCTTTAGCTTTGCTGCCAAAAATCCCACATACTTGAATATGATCATGTATATTTAAGACTATAAGTGTATTTTATTTAAATTAACTTATTTCATATAAGCAAGTATTTTTTTCCCACTGATATACTCTCCTTGAAGTTTTATTTCTTGTCTCTATTTATCAATTTGAACTTATTTGCCTTTGACATGCATTTCAGGAGAACGTCAGAAAGTCCTGAATTGGCTGTTGTCCTACAATCCTTTGTGGCTTCGAATTGGTCTAGAGGTAAGCATATATTTCACGTTTCTAAAATAATATTTTTTTATTATATACTTTTTGTAGAATAGACTCATTTTATTACAATGTAGTTTTACTTATAAAAGTTGGAAGTCATTAGGTTAGCTTGATTCATCTTTTAGTATAAAATGTAATACCCGTTAATAAATGCTTATTAGGTAAATAGACTATGCCATTATATATTATTACACCATATTGTAATACAACATTTTACTGTACAGTCTCTTTAAACATAATTTGGTGTTGCACGTAATGACAACTATAGTAAACTCATTTTTGCAAATTTACAAATGCCAAGACGAGGCTGCTGTGAATACATTTTCTAATTTAAATTTCTTAAAACCCAGTGAAGTATGTATTATTATTTCCACTTCACTAACGAAACAGAAGCTTAGATGTTAAAGTGACTTGCCCTGGCCAGGTGTGGTGGCTCATGCTGTAATCCGAGCACTTTGGGAGACTGAGGTGAGCTGATCGTGAGGTCAGCAGATGGAGACCATCCTGGCTAACGTGGTGAAACCCTATCTCTACTAAAAATACAAAAAAATTAGCCAGGCGTGATGGTGGGCGCGTGTAGTCCCAGCTACTTGGGAGGCTGAGGCAGGAGAATGAGGGGAACCCGGGAGGCGGAGCTTGCAGTTAACCGAGATTGCACGACTGCACTCCAGCCTGGGCCTGGGTGACAGAGCGAGACTCCTTCTCAAAAAAAAAAAAGTGACTTGCCCTATGCCAATTATTTGGTCAGGAGTTGAACCTATACCAATCTGATTAAATAGTACTCATAAAAATGTCATCAGGATTTGCATTCTTTACATAGTTCTTGGCTCTGTAATACCTAGAATGTTGAAACCGACTGAATTAGAAAGATACTATTAGTAATTGGCTGTTTAAAGACATTTTTATTAAAAGTATCTTTTGTGCATCTGTATTCTTTAGTTTTTTGCTAGTATGCTTTCACATTTTTTCTAGGTTTCTTACCTTCTTAATGTAGGGTCTCCCATTACTATTTCAGTTTATTCCAGGTTTTGGAATAGAAGAGTCTTTGGGACCGAACAGGATCTTTGTAATAATCTGGCTTTTACATACCAATAAATTGAGGCCCAGAGAGAATAAATAATAAGCTTACTGTGGTTACACAGCATTGTGGTGTCATTGCTGGGATTTCTTATTTCAATTCCAGTGTCCTTTCCCTTTAAATAGTTGGCAAGTTACAGATCAACTAGCTCTGCTTCACATATGAAAGAATTCTGGAACCTCAATTGAAATAGAGCCCCCCATATTTGGGACATAGCTTTTTTGTGGCAAAAATAAAATCAAGAACTTTGTGTGGAATCTTGCAATGCTTTTTAAAACCTCTTGGATGTAATTTGTATCATCTCCACCCACATTCCATTGGCCAAAGCACATTATGTAGCTAAGCACAAACTAGTTAGGAATGTATTAACCTCCCACAAGTCACAGCAAATTTATGGCAAGTGGTGGGGATGTATAATCTTTTTCAGGTACCTTATTACTACACCCTAGGATTCTTTAAATAAATGTACATGAGGATTTTAAGAAAATTTCAAAGGCCAAAAAAAGTAAATAAAGTTAAATTCCTCTATTTTGGTAGGTAATAATTAATACTTTTCCATGCTTTAATCTTTATATTTTGTCAATGTAGGGTTGCAGAATTTGATATTTTTAAAGTTTTTTCTAATTGCTTTAAAAATTATTAATAAGCATGCTAATGTTAAACTAATTTTATATTTAAATCATTGATTATAAACAGACCTGTGCTTTCCAAATTATCTTGGATGATTTGCAGATGTTTTCTACATTGATAACTATCATAAAAATTTGAATATTTAGGTTTCTGTTATAACTTCACGATGTACTTAATGGGACAGTTATAAATAAATTTGAACAACATGCCTATATTTGATAGTTCTTTAACTTAAATGAAAAAATTAAAATGGGAATGTTGCTCGTCAGATGATTAAGACTTATCTTAGTCCTGAGCTTTGTCTTTTTGCATTGCAACTTATACTATATACAATAAGATATACATAAATCATATATGCATAGTTTAAAGAAGTTATTTAGCAAATAACCATGTCATTTAGAAAGTAGAACATTGCCAGTTCCTTAGGTTATGGTCTGCCATTCCTCAGTCACTTCCCTTTGTTTCTTAGAGATAGCATAATTCTGACTTTGGCTTTAATTTATTTTCAGACAACTTATGGAGAACTCATATCTTTGGAAGATAACAGTGATGTCACAGGGTTGGCTATGTTTATTCTGAATCGCCTACTTTGGAATCCTGATATAGCAGCTGAGTATAGACACCCCAGTGTTCCTCACCTGTATAGAGATGGTAAGTATCTCTGCCTCTCCTACATTCTCTCCACACTATACATGAATGGCTTATTGTCATTCTTCCTGTTTCTGTTTACATTTTCCTTTCTCAAAGAAACCAATCTAAGTAAGTCTCTGCTTCTAGTACTCTCCCTTCCTCCACCCTCATTCCCCGTTAATTCCTCCATCACTATTTATAATTCTATCTGTTGTCTCTACCCATCCTCTCCCCTCAGTAGGTTGTAAGTCCTATGGGGGTCATGTTTGTTGTAATTTGGTACTGTATATCTAACACCTACGATGGTGCCTGCATGTAGTAGGTGTTCATTAAATATTTGTTGAGTAAGACCAACTAAATCTCTTGATGCCTCTGTGCCTGTTTCCTCATCTATGAATTGAAAATATTAAGTGGTGCATACTTGTCCCATAGAGATATTGGGAGGATTAAATGGATTTATACACATAGAGCACTAAAAAAGGCACATAGTGTTTTATTTGTGCTTGCTACCCCACACTTTTTGTTTTACTAACACCTTATTATTATTATTATTATCATATTTTAAGATGAAACCTACCTTTCATAGATTAACTTGCTGTGCTTTTTTGTACTTTATTTAAGGTCATGAAGAAGTTTTGTCCAAGTTTACATTGAAAAAGTTATTGTTGTTGGTCTGTTTTCTTGATTATGCTAAAATTTCCAGACTTATTGATCATGATCCTTGTCTCTTCTGTAAAGATGCCGAATTCAAGGTATGCTTTTCATTTTATGCTTTATATTTTATATTTCCCATTTACGACTTTTGCTTGCTTTCATGGTATGTTTTCTCTTTAGAAAAAAAATTAGTTTTCCAAAGAATAATACTCAGAGGAGTAAAATAGGAATGCCTGTCTGGTGAGTCCCATCAGTAATTCTAACCATCCCTGGTTTTTATTGGTTTACCTTTCATCAGCACATTATCATTACTCTTAATTTTGACTTGAAAATGGATTAAACTATGCTTCTGAAGATTTAATTTTTGAGAAAATTTCTTCCCTAATTTTGATGTAGTATATAATCAAGTTAATGCTAGTTTTTATAGTGTATTATTATGAGCAACTTTTAGAAAGATCTTAAGTTGGAAATATGTATGAAATTTGCATTATTAATGTATAATATGAAACTTTTTATATTATTTTATTTTTATATGTACAGAATGATTTGGAGGATTTGTTTTTATTATAAGCAAAATTATAATATTGGAATATAATATCTGGAACTTATTTCTTTATAGGCTAGTAAAGAAATCCTTTTGGCTTTTTCACGAGATTTCCTAAGTGGTGAAGGTGACCTTTCCCGTCACCTTGGCTTATTGGGATTACCTGTTAACCATGTTCAGACACCATTTGATGAATTTGATTTTGCCGTTACAAATCTTGCTGTAGACTTGCAATGTGGAGTGCGCCTTGTGTACGTATAAGAAATAGAATTATTTTGCTTAATGGAATAGACTAACATTTTCTGGAAAACACTTTTTTTGTAATTATTCAATCTTGCTCTTTCATGTAGTACAATAAATTTAGTACTGAAAAAAATTGAGGTTTTTTTTTTTCAGGGAAGTGGTACATCAATGTTATGTCCAGAAACCTTGTCTCCTATCCACACCTTTTTTCCTGATGGCATGTGACTGGGACTCATGGATAATAATTACTGATGTCTCAGAATAGGAGTTGGGAAGACCATTAAACTAATTAAAATGTCAAACATTGAAATAACACTTTTTTTCTTTTTTTGAGACGGAGTCTTGCTCTGTTGCCCAGTCTGGAGGGCACTGGCAAGGTCTCGGCTCACTGCAAGCCTGCCTCCTGGGTTCACGCCATTCTCCTGCCTCAGCCTCCGGAGTAGCTGGGACTGCAGGTGCCCACCACCACGCCCAGCTAATTTTTTGTATTTTTAGTAGAGACGGGGTTTCACCGTGTTAGCCAGGATGGTCTCGATCTCCTGACCTCGTGATCCGCCTGCCTCGGCCTCCCAAAGTTCTGGGATTACAGGCATGAGCCACCGTGCCTGGCCAAAATGACACTTTTTATTGACAGTGGTTTCATGAATTTTATATCATTTGAGACCATTTTTAGTAGTATTAACCTTGTTTTACATATGAGGAAAATAAGATGAAGTGGTAGAATAGATTGCCCAAGTTTTCCACAGTGGAATTGAGACATAAACTCATGAAATCTGACTTCAAATTACACAATATTTCCTCAATAACAAACTGGAATGCTCAAAATTGGCTTTGGTATGTATGATGGATAGCCAGTTTTGCTTAGAAGGAATGGCCTTTAGCATTTTGCCATGATTGGCCTCTTTAGGGTATCTGGGTTGGAGATACTCATTTTATTTCTAGGGAACTCTCCAAAATATATATTGTATCCTTATCAAGGAAGCACTTTTGGGGTCAAGGCAAGAGATTTCTTTAAAGCAATGAAAGTTTTTTTCTCTGTATTTAGGAAGTTGCTATGCCTCAAAACAGCTAGTTAAATGTTGACGTATGGGGAGCACAGATTTAATGGTCTTTATAAAATATCTCTGCTACAGTAAAACTTCCCAAACTCTTTAGCTGACCCTGGTACATTTTTGTCAGATTTTAAATTGCTTATATTGTAGCTAAAATTAATTGCAGGCAGTCTTCATGTTAAAATTCATGTTGTCTAAAACTCAGCTGAATAGGAAAGAAGCTATTTGGATATACTTTTTAATTTCTTTATTTCGACTAGAGATAACTTTAGAGTATAAACTAGAAAACCTTATATCCATGTTTGATGGAGACCAATTGAAAGAACTGTGAATATTTAGAGAAGTAGAACAGAAGAGAAAACTCTGGGGCATAAATGTTTTAAGATATTTGAAGAACTGTCTTATAATAAAAGGTGATTAAATTGTTTATTGCCAAGCAAAATAAGTATGCATGAACAATGAAAATTTCAGGAAGATGAATGTGGGTTTGGTTTAAAAACTTGCCAATATTCAGACGTGTCTTTATCAAACAACCAGTTCACAGTGTTGGAAGGTTCAAGCAGAGGTCAGAGGACCGCTTGGCCAGAATGGAGGAATTCTTTGACATTTATGAGGACGAGATCCTAGATTTTTATGAATCTCCGGTTTTTGAAAAACAGTTTACATGTCCCTTGCCTTCTTTTAGGCTAAATTTCCATGAACATTCTTTACTTTCTGATCAGTATTCTCACAAGTTAATAGTCTTTTTACTGCAGCTTTGTCTCACTTTAGCAGTTCCATACGAGCTAAGATCATTTTGCTTAAAATATTTCACATTTTTTTAGTTGGTTAATTTGTTTATTTAATAAATTCAAGCTACCACATCAATATTCTGGCCAATAGGAATTGTTTTTATACTTTTTCCACTTTCTAGGAGGAACAAGGATTGGTTTAATGTTCAGTGCTATTTTTCCACAAAGAAAGTCCCCCTCCTGTTTTTTTTTGTTTTTTTTTTTTTGAGACAGAGTCTCACTCTGTCACCCAGGCTGGCTTGCAGTGGCACGATCTCGGCTCACTGCAGCCTCTGCCTCTGTGTTCAAGCGATTCTCCTGCCTCAGCTCCATGAGTAGCTGGGACTATAGGTGTGCACCACCATGCCTATTTAATTTTTGTATTTTCAGTGGAGACGGGGTTTCACCATGTTGGTCAGGCTGGTCTTGAACTCCTGACCTCAGGTGATCCACCCACCTCAGCCTCCCAAAATGTTGGGATTACAGGCGTGAGCCACCGCGGCTGGCCAGAAAGCCCATTTTTATGCTTTTACAGGAGTTACTGAGGATTTAGCACTGTTGGATGTTGATGTTATTTAGTCGGTTAGGAATTCTAAGTAGTTAAGAGATCAATCTTGTATAACCAAATTTCTGTTTTGATAAGTGTCAGCAAAACGACTGTTTTATAAATCTTTGAAGTCACTTGAGAATGCTTTGGGATGGTTACCCTATTAATGCCATGGGTGATGGGTTGGTCTACAATTGACTGGATGGTTGGCCTAGAATTATCTTAAGTCTCTTTCTAGCCTTTAGAGACTATGGTTGTATAAGTAATTCTACCAGCTTTTTGTTGAAGACAGAAATCAGTTGGGGCTTGCTTTTTCTGTCTTTGTTAGGTAGATACTCAAATATTCGTGTGTGTATATATACATATATTTTTATATATATATAGGAATTACTGTGGAAACTAGTAAAACTGGATTTTAGTTCTCATCTTAGTTTTGCCATTACCAGCTCTATGACCATAGGCAATTCATTTAAGCTCTATAGGCCTTAGTTTCTTTATCTAACAATAATTAATTGTGGGCTTTACCATGATAACTAAAATAAGAAAATAAAGCACTTGCTTGATGTGTACAATATAGTACATCCCAATAAATGTGCTTCCTCTCTGCTCTACATCCCTCTCCTCTCTTTTCTGTCCTTTCCTTTCTTTCTCTTCTCTGTAGAGCCCTATTGTTTTGTTGATGTGTGCATTTATATATGTATATCTTATTTTCTTATCATCTGTTCACATACTTCAATCCCAAACTTAAAATAAGAACTCTACTTGCCGACTATGGAGCAACAGAGTTTTGAGATAGTTTTTTGAAGTCTTTCTGATCATAAAGCCCTGTAACTGTTGGGATTTATGTGGGAAATAACTATATTTCAGTTAAGGGTTTTTTCATATACGTTTTTATGATAATTTCATCTGAACATTTTATTACTGCCAGGCGAACCATGGAACTTCTCACACAGAACTGGGACCTCTCAAAGAAACTCAGGATTCCGGCAATAAGTCGTCTTCAAAAGATGCACAATGTTGACATTGTTCTTCAAGTTCTTAAATCACGAGGAATTGAATTAAGTGATGAGCATGGTAAAAACTGAGTAGAGGTAAAACTTATTCTCCTCACTGAATATTGATATGTGCGTACATTATGCTAATGGACAACCTTTTCTTTTATAGGAAATACAATTCTATCTAAGGATATTGTGGATAGGCACAGAGAAAAAACTCTCAGGTTGCTTTGGAAAATAGCATTTGCTTTTCAGGTATTATACATTTGGTACATCTTGTATTTTTTATCAATTTTGATTACTGATTTATAAAAACAATTTGAATCTAATAAAGAATAACAACAACAACCATCATTTAATAAGGTTTATTTTGCCCCAGTAACTGTGATAAATGCTATATATATATATATATATATATATATATATTTCAATCTAATCTTCACCACACCTGCAAAGTAGGTGTTATGTCTACCTCTCAGATGAGGAAACTGAAACTACAGTTTACATCATTGATAAATCCCATGTGGCCCCAAATCCCATGTTCTTAACCACTAAACATTTTATCACTTCAGTGTAGATGGTGTTTGCCTTTGGGGAAAAAAAAAGCGACTGTTTTGTACTAAAATATCCATTTCAGGCACTTTATTTTCTTTGATTTTTTTAACTTCCTGGTTTAAAACATCTACAGTTTCTCTAAATAGAAGATAGTTACTTTGATTTCTGTGGGTTAAAAATAATCTATGGAAAATATGAAGGTATTTATCTTTTTCTGTGTTTGTTTTAGGTGGATATTTCCCTTAACTTAGATCAATTAAAGGAAGAAATTGCCTTTCTAAAACACACAAAGAGTATAAAGAAAACAATATCTCTACTATCATGCCATTCTGATGATCTTATTAATAAGAAAAAAGGCAAAAGGGATTGTGGTTCCTTTGAACAATATAGTGAAAACATAAAGTTATTGATGGATTGGGTAAATGCTGTTTGTGCCTTCTATAATAAAAAGGTAAGTTTCTTTGTTTTTTGTTTTAACCCAATATATTTTAATAAATTTTGATGAAAGTCACTTAAACTTAATGCCTGAAGTCTTTTCTTGAATTTCTTAGTTCATCTGTGTAAGCAAACTTTCCCTCAAATGAGTGAATGTATTATCATGCACTGTATTTCATCTAATCTGTCACCAATTGTGTGATACATGATAATTTTATCAAGAAAAGAAAAATGTGCCCTAGATGGAAGTCTTAGTAGAAGATGCTTGCATAGAACTGGGACATAAAAGAATCATATCATTATTATAAAGATCAATTCAAATAAGCCCACATTCAGAAAGGGACAACTAAGAACTTACCACTAGTTAGAGGAAGAAGAACAAAATTTGAGTCTCTCTATAATCATTTGTTAGGTTAATACTGTATTTCTGTATGAAGTATACTTCTTAGTGTAAATATATGAAAAAAATTTCCCCTAAACACATGGATAAACTATCTGGTAATAAATATGAGACAGAAACAGTGATACACAGTATGTATAGCTAAATATGGTAAGCCTTGCAATATGATTATACCAAGAAGTTATTAGTACAAAAATTGTTAAACATATGGATAATCTTCTATGTTTTAACTAAATACTAGAGAGCCAAAGTTGATCATCGGTATTAATTAATTCCATATTTGGAATTTGCATACTAGCTAAAATTTCTTTTTAATGCCAAAATTAGTAGTTGCAGTATTTTGTGGTCATTTATTGACGTGTGTGAATGCCTGGGCCCTCATAGCCAGCTGATGTCAAACAAGGTGGTGCTCTTTTTGTTTCAGCTCTTATACTGTAAACAAGCGTCCTTTTCAGGACCTATTTAGCATTGTACTTTTTTGCATTTTTGTGCTTTTTGTTGGTGAGTTCCCTGTTTAAAATGGCTTTCAAGTGTAGTAATGAAGCCCTGTCTAGTGTTCTTAGGAGAAGACTGTGATGTGCCATATACAGAAAATATATGCATTAACTAATTTTAATGCAGGCGTGAATTATAATGCTGTTCGCCATGAGTTAGTGTTATCGAATCAGAAACACCTGTGAACAAGGTTATGTGCGGATTGGTTGATAAACATATTATAACCAGAGGCTCACAGGACACTAACCTTATATTTCTCCTCTATGCAATGGTTCAATATTCACAAATAACGAGAATCCACTCTCATTGCTTGTTGTTGTAGTTTCCTAAGACTACCATAGCAAATTACAGCAAACTAGGTGGCTTAAAGTAGAAATTTATTCTCTCACAGTTCCAGAGGTTAGAAGTCTGAAATCAAGGTGTTGGATGTGCCATGCTCTCACATAAAGTTCTAGGGGATACTCTTTTATTTTTTTCTTTTAAATTTTAGAGTTTACCAGTCAAACTTGCCATTACTTGCCTTGTAGATTTGTCACTCCAGTCTCTGCCTTTATTATTCACAGGTATTCTGCAAACCATTATGTCTATATTACTTTCTAAATGCGGTTAATTGTTTTTCTGGCATTTTCAATCAGGTGGAGAATTTTACAGTGTCTTTCTCAGACGGCCGTGTGTTATGTTACCTGATCCACCATTACCATCCTTGCTATGTGCCATTTGACGCTATATGTCAGCGTACTACTCAAACTGTGGAATGTACGCAAACTGGTTCAGTGGTATTAAATTCATCATCTGAATCTGATGACAGTTCTCTGGATATGTCACTTAAAGCATTTGATCATGGTTAGTCCCTTTTGGTTACTTTTCCAATTTTTTGCCATGTCTGATTTGAAGCTACGGCTAATTTCTCCTTTCCTCCTGCATAACAGAAAATACTTCAGAGCTATACAAAGAGCTCCTAGAAAATGAAAAGAAAAATTTTCACTTGGTTAGGTCTGCAGTTAGAGACCTTGGTGGAATACCTGCTATGATTAATCATTCAGATATGTCAAATACAATTCCAGATGAAAAGGTAAGTAAAAGAAGAGTTTCTAATTATTAATTCAATAATAAAGTCTCAGAAGATGATAGTAAGTACTGTATTCTCTGTTGATATTCTGTTTTTATCTTTTGTGGGTTTTTTTTAGGTGGTTATTACCTATTTGTCATTTCTTTGTGCAAGGCTTTTGGATCTTCGTAAAGAAATAAGAGCTGCTCGACTCATACAAACAACATGGAGAAAATATAAACTAAAAACAGATCTCAAACGCCATCAGGTACTCCTAGAATATGAAACTACTATAGTGTGAATTATACTTTAGAAGGTATTTGTTGATTGATTTTTGATATGATTTTACATTTTATGGATGTATGGCATTATTAAGATAAATTTAGTAATTGTGTATATGTATTTTGGGTTGGGGAGGTATGAGTATTTCTCCCTAATTGCTAATATTCCCTTCATTTGATGTATCTTCCAGTCTGTCCACCCCTTCACCTAGTCTGTTCCAGGGGAAGAGGAATAACTTAATCTGCTTTTTAAATTTGTGAGGAATACATAGCTCTCATTGACTCAGCTCTTCCTTTCCTCCTATTGGAATCTAACCTGCCTCTGGAGAGCAGGAGCTTTCCATTAATTTTTTATTCTGTGCTGTGTGAGGCTTGACCTCAACTAGTGCTGCCTGGGCCTGAGCATCAAGTGTCTGATTTTGTGATTTAACTAGTAAGCTTAGTTTGTTTGCCATGAAGCTGTCTTCTACTTTATCCTTTATTAGTTTTAAAAGTGGTATTTTGGTTTCTGCTATTAATTTTTCAAAATGTTAGGATCTGGGCATGAGAATAGAGATGTTATTTATTGTTTCCCTTTGTGACCCCAATAGTACAAAAATTTCATTAATGTAAAAAATTTTTTTCTTAAGTTCTGAGAAAATTGTTATTTTTAATAATCTAAGAAACGGCCTCCTTGATCAAGTTGAACAAACTATTTCACTCTTTTTGTCACCCTATTCCATCTACTAACTAATATTGTGTTTATTTATTTGGAAAACCAAAAAAAATAAAACAAGCATCTATGCCTGGTAAAATTTATCATAAATATTTCAGAAATACATTCCACCCAATATTCCTTCTCAACTTTGAAATATAATGCATCTGTGATAAAGTTCTTGGTAGCTGTGTAAAACAGATAAATTTTGACAACTTTCAAACACAATATGTGTTTTTTCATTTCACACCAGACTTGGAAATAAGACTAATTGAAATAATTTTCTTTTCCCCTACTTAAACTCTTCATAGTAAAGTTTGGGAAATAGGCAGGGTCTTAACACTCACAAATGGTCTTTTCTGCTACTGTATATGCTGTGTGCCCTATAGTGCCCCTAAACTCAGGATCTGCCTCCCTGCCTACATATCACTTGGAGAATAACTTCCTGAAAACTTTACTAAAGCAATTCCCTTAGAAGCTTCCAGTACTTCTAGGGGAATTGGAAGAGTTCAGGAAAGTGTCTCCCCTGGCCAGTCCTCAAGCTATTTGATTCACCCATTGTATATTGCATTAAATGAGAGTTTTAGAATTACAAGAGATAGATATATGTGTATTCTGCTTTTATTTTCTGCTCAAGATAGCCTTGTATTAATCAGATTTTTTTTTTTCTTTTGGAGACGAGGTCTCACTCTGTCACCCTGGCAGGAGTGCAATAGCGCGATCTTGGCTCACTTCAGATTTTGTCTCTTGGGTTCAAGCCATTCTTGTGCCTCAGCCTCCTGAGTAGTTGGGATTATAGGTGCATGCCACCACACCCAGCTAATTTTTGTATTTTTTGTAGAGACAGGATTTCACCCCATTGCCTAGGCTGGTCTTAAACTCCTGCCTCAAGTGATCTGCCTGACTCTGTCTCCCACGGTGCTGGGATTATATGCATGAGCCACTGCACCCAGCCTTAGTCTGATATTAACTGTAGAATTTTCTCAGCTTTTTGCTAGTGAGATCCCTTTTCTTGATTTATTTCCTTAATGCAAATAGAAGTTTCCATTTTTTTGAAGGATTAAGAGAAGTTTTTTTGAAGAATTAAGAGAAGTTTCTATACTTATGGTTAAACTTCTTGGACCCAGTCAGACCACTGCTTCTCTCCTTTTTCTTGGTGACCATACTCCCTCTTTTATACAATTACCTCACATCCAATTATATCTTTCCGTTTTCTATTTAGAACATTAAGCAGCAGGCTCCCTATGTTATTGCAAGCTACTAAACATATTAACTTGAGATAGCTATTTTTCAGGTTTTATATTTTGCTTTTATGTTATAATTCATATAAATCTATTAATGGAGTGGCTCAAACTTTTATTATGACAAAGAAACTTTGTCAAGTAGCTAAAATTACCTGATGAACTATTGAAGCATCCCCTGGTACATTACAGCTCTCAGTTCTTCCTGTCAACAAATAGCCATAAACTCCAAAGCAAAAGAAGTCCTAGAATTTGGCCCTATATATCTGAGGCAAGATAAAAGAAATAAGCTGGTACCTGGCTGACTCAACAACAGTCTGATTAAAAAGGGTCAATGACCATAGGCATGGAAACTTTTATCATCAGTATATGTAATTTTCAAATACTTGCTAAATTTGGTAATATATTTGCCTCTTCTAATTTATTTACTTTCCATCTTTAAATTCTCTAATGGCATGTAAAGTTGTATTTTAGTTCTATAGAGATGATCTAAAAACTGAGATAAGTTACAATTTACTTTAGCCTATTTTGTCCATGAATGCCCTGACCCTTACAACTTTTGTCTCAAATGCAATATACTTCTGAACTGCAACATTTGAAAATTTTATTTGTGTATTTATTTATTTACTGTAACAGGGGTGTGCTTTTAACTTGAGCCTCTACAGTCCTAAAGGCCATAGGTTTCACAAGGGCATTGATAATGGTGTTAGATGACTTAATCAACTTGTTATATACATAATTCCCCTAGCCCGATTTTGGAATTGTCTACTCTTTCTCCCCAGAGGAATGATCCAATATATAGCACTTACCATTCCTTAGTATTTATGTTTCAATCTATTGGTCACCTTTTTTATATGTAAAAATAACAGTTTGATTATTTCCATAGTTGTTTCCCCTATTGCACAATTTTCATGCACAGATACCAACCACTGATTGTTATTAATTAATAATTGGAATTATAGCTAATCTCTGTGTAGAGCCTACCCTTGCATGGTGGACTGTCCCAGACAGCAACACAAAAAGCTGCCAGACATCCCTGCCATAAGTTATTCCTTCCCACCAGAGGAAATAGTTCATTTTCTAGTCTCCAATTCCAGTGAAGTAAATTGAGAAATCTAGTATTGGACAGTATAGCAAAGTTACTTTAAAGCCAAACTGCCTGATTCGTATCCTGGCTATATTACCAATAAACTAACAAGCTAATTGACCTCATTGCCTCAGTTTTCTAGTGATCATAAGAGTAGTATTTGCTCATTTGTTCTTATGGTGGTGGTTGTGAGATTTAAATGGATTGTTCATGAAGTGTTCAGAATGGTGCTGGACATAGAATATGTTATTATTTACAGCAATTTATTATCAGAAGTAACAAGTAGAGATATGGGGGGTATTGCCTTCTAACATAACTAGGGAGCTGGGTCCTCTTTGACCACAAATGTTGGGCATCTCAGATACCACTTCTCATAACCCAAACTATACTTTTTCTCTTGAGCTTGTATGACCTGAGGCCACAATGTATTCTGTGCTAAAGGAGGAGGTATTTTGTTTCTCCCCTTTAGTGTTTTGCTTTGTTCAAATTGTTACAATTCTCTAACACATTCTTTTTTTCATACAATCCTCCCCTTTCCTAAAAGTTAATCATGAATTCAGTGGACCTGAATCTGAGAAACATACCACATTACACTTCAAATGGCCTTTATCTTGATTACTGAGGATCTGTGATAGATCAAACATGTCTAATCTTTATCTTAGACTATTTCTTAGGAATCTTTGTTTCATCATACAAAATATCTGCAAGCCCACCTATCAGCGCTTTCGACATGCCTGGAATTATCAGTATTCCAAAGATGAACACAAGAAGTGTAGGGGTGTTTTATTTCCAGTATCAATTTGATTGGTGTTTAACATATGGTTATCTTACAAAGAATAATTTAAGGTCTTAAGTGAGTGTTTAATTTACATTTGCTGACTTTTTTATTTTAGGAGAGAGAGAAAGCTGCAAGAATTATTCAATTGGCTGTAATCAATTTTCTAGCAAAACAAAGATTGAGAAAAAGAGTTAATGCAGCACTCGTCATTCAGAAATATTGGCGAAGAGTCTTAGCACAGAGAAAATTATTAATGTTAAAAAAGGAAAAGCTGGAAAAAGTTCAAAATAAAGCAGCATCACTTATTCAGGTATAGTATCCTGGACTAATTTTTGAATTTAAAAAATTTTAATGACTTTTTTAAGTAAGAAGGTAAAATGTGATGAAGTTTTCAATGATTATATTTTAGGATTCTTTATCTAATACTTAATTTAACAAATATTTACTACCTGAAAAGCTCGTTATGGTGTTCAGCAGAAGGCTGAAACATAATTGAAATGCATTTGCTCTGAAAAAGCAAACATTCTAATTCTGTACCTGTTGCTGTCTTCTTTGTTGCATCTTCTACGCTGTGGGACATGCTGGCCTACTGAACCATTCTACTTTGTAGATCCACATAACCAACCAGGTTCTTTTTTTATCTTTGCTTTGAGTCCTGGAAACCTCTCTTTGGGACAACTGTACACATTTTTCTCTCTACTCCACTTAGTTGGCATGTAAAGGAAAGAGTACTTATAATTAGTCTATAGAATACCTATATTATTTTTCTTTTTAGGAAAAAATATATAATACTGACTTAATATAGTCTTTACATCTATGTAAATTAGTTTTTTTATATTAAATTATATTTTAATAACATGAGAGATGTGCATTATTTAAATTTACTATTTATAAATGCCATTGAAGCTTTACCCCATCAATATATCTGATTTATGAATTTGAAAGTTTTTGTGTCTGGCTACCATTATTGATAAATGAGGGGTTCTCTGACTTAAATAACTGTCTTTTTAAACCTTTTTTTAACATGTAAAATATTACACATAGAAAATTACCCAAAATAAAAATATAGAGCCTAATGATTTTTCACAAAATAAATACCAATGTAAAACCACCTAGGCCAAGAAATAGAATATTGCCAGTGTAGCAAAAGGCATTTTTCAATTAACTCTCCCATCCCAGCTCAAGCTAACCATTATGCTAATCATGCCATTTTCCTAAGTGTTTTCTTTAAACACAATAATTTAGTTTCGCTTACTTTTTGAATTGTTACAGGTGAGTTCAAACCATATGACTTCTTTGATTTGATATTACATTTTTTGAGATTTATCAGCGTTGAGTATAGCCGTGGTTTAATTTTTTTATTTCGTATTCTGCACTATACTTAATCTGTTCTATTTTTGATGAACATTTGGCTTTCCAGTTTTGAGCTATTATGATTAAAGGTATTATGAACATGTCTTTTGGTGTGAAATGTATTCAGTCTCTTCAATTGTACTAGGAGTACAATTGTTCTTAAGGCATATAGGCATACCTCGTTTTATTGCTCTTTGCATTATTGTGCTTTGCAGCTATTGAGTGTTTTACGAACTGAAGGTTTGTGGCAACCCTGTGTTAAGCAAGTCTGCAACACTTTTTCCAACAGGATATGCTCACTTTGTGTTTGTGTCATATTTTGGTAATTCTCAAAATATTTCAAACTTTTTCATTAGTACTACATCTATTATGGTAATGTGAGATTAATGATCTTTGATAGGAAGTGTGAGTGGTCTAGATAGAAGATGAAACCAGCCACAACATTCCCATAAGCCAAAGCCTGATCCAGAGAAGGCCCAAACTCTATTCAGTTCTACAAAGGTTGACAGAAGTAAGGAAGCTGCAAAAATTTTGAAGCTAGCAGAGAATGATTCATGAGATTTAAGGAAATAAGCTGTTCCCATAACATAAAAGTGCAAGATAAAGCAGCAAGTGCTGATGTAGAAGCTGCAGTAAGTTATCCAGAAGATCTAGCTAAGATCATTAATAAAAGTGGCTACACTAAACAAAAGTTTTCAATCTAGACAAAACAGACTTCTATTAAAAGAAGATGCCATCTAGGACTTTTGCATCTAGAAAGGGGAAATCAATTTCTAGCTTCAAAGATTCAAAGGAGAGTTTTACTCTCTTATTAGGGGCTAATGCAACTGGTGACTTTAAGTTGAAGCCAGTGCTTATTTATCCTTCTGAAAATCCTAGGACCCTTAAGAATTATGCTAAATATACTCTGACTGTACACTATAAATGGAACAACAAAGTCTGGATAACAGCACATTTGTTTATAGCAGGGTTTACTGAATATTCTAAGTCCATTGTTGAGACCTACTACACAGAAAAGAAGATTCCTTTTAAAATATTACTGTTAATTGACAGTACTCCTGGTCATGGACATGGACAAGGAGAGGAATGTTGTTTTCATGCCTGCTAACACAACATCCATTCTGTAGTCCATGGATAAAAATTAATTTGAGTTTTAAGTTGTATTATTTAAGAAACACATTTTTGTAAGGCTATGGATGCAATATATAGTGATTCCTTTGATGGGTCTGGGTAAAGTAAATTGAAAACCTTCTGGAAAGGATTCATCATTTTAGGTGCCATCAAAAACATTCATGATTCGTAGGAGGAGGTCAAAATATCAACATTAACAGGAGTTTGGAACAAGTTGATTCCAACCAACTTTTATGGATGACTTCGATGGGTTAAAGATTTCACTGGAGGAAGTAACTGCAGATGTGGTAGAAATATCAAGAGAACTAGAATTAGAAGTGGTGCCTGAAGGTGTGCCGAATTGCAGCAATCTCATGATATAAGCTGAACAGATGAGGAGGTGCTTCTTACAGATAAGCAAACAAAGTAGTTTCTTGAAATGGGATCTACTCCTGGTAGCCAAGTGTGGTAGCTCATTCCTATAATCTCAACAACTTGGGAGGCTGAGGTGGGAGGATGGCTTGAGGCTAGGAGTTCGAGATCAGCCTGGGCAACAAAGTGAGACCCCATTTAAAAATAAAAATAAGCTGGGCATGATGGCTCATGCCTGTAATCCCAAGCGCTTTGGGAGGCTGAGGCAGGCAGATCACATGAGGTCAGGAGTTCGAGACCAGCCTGGCCAACGTGGAGAAACACCGTCTCCACTAAAAATACAGAAATTAGCTAGGCATGGGGGTGCATGCCTGTAATCCCAGCTACTTGGGAGGCTGAGGCAGGCAAATCCCTTGAACCTGGGAGGTGGAGGTTGCAGTGAGCCGAGATCACGTCATTGCACTTCAGCCTTGGTGACAGAGCGAGACTCCATCTCAAAAATAAAAAATAAAATAAAATAACTAGCCAAGTGTGGTGGCACACATCCATAGTCCCAGCTACTCAGGAAGCTGAGGTGGGAGGATCCCTTGAGCCTGGAAATTCAAGGCAGCAGTGAGCCATTATTGCACCACTGCACTCCAGCCTAGATGACACAGTGAGACCCTAACTGTTTAAAGAAAAAAAATCTACTTTTTGTAAAATTTAAAACAGTATATAAATTTAGTTGACAAAGCAGCAGCAGGCTTTGAGAGGATTGACCCCAATTTTAAAAGAATCTCTACTTTGGGTAAAATGCTAATAAGTGGCATTGTATGCTATGGAGCAATCTTTTCTGAATAAGGAGTCAATCAATGCAGTAAAACTTCATTGTTGTCTTATTTTTAAAAAATTGCCAAAGCCACCTACAATAACTACCATTCTGATCAGTCAGCAGCCACCAACATTAAGGTAAGACCCTCCACTAGCAAAAAGATTACAATTTGCTGAAGGCTCACATGGTTCTTAGCATTTTTTAGCAATTTAGTATTTTTAAATTTAGGTATGTACCTTGTAGTGTTTTAGACATAATGCTTTTGCACACTTAATAGACTGCAGTATAGTGTAAAGATGACTTCGGTATGTATTGGGAAACCAAAAAAATTGTGTGACTCACTTTATTGTAATATTTGCTTTATTGTGGTGGTCTGGAACTGAACCTGCAATATCTTCGAGATATGCCTGTATATATTTCAACTTTAGTAGACACTATCCAAGAGTTTTTTAAAGTACTTGTAAAGATTTAAAACCCACCAGGTGTTTATGACCATTCACATGACTCCATGTCTACATTAACATTTGGAAATTGTCTTTTTAATTTTAGCCATTCTGGTGATTGTGTAGTAGTATTCAGAGTAGTTTTAATTTGATTTTTCTTCATTAATGATGTTGAACAACTTTTCCATTTTGGAAATCTTTTGTGAAGTATTATTTTGAGCATCTTTTAAGACTGTTGCCTTCTTGTGGATTTATAAAAGAGCGTTATACTATGATTGTTATTAGGCCTCTATTTGGTATGTGTGTTGTGTCTTCTCCCAGGCTATAGCTTACTGTTTTATATCTTACTAATGAAATTTCTTGTTTTTCTTTTATTGTTAGTATTTTTTGTGTATTATATAAGGAGTGTTTCTTTATCTTCTTTATCTTAAGGCCTTGTAGATGTATGCCTATGTTATACTCTACAAGCATTAATGTTTTGTCTTCCTCATTTTGATCTCACCTAAAACTAATTTTTAGATGATTTGTTTTAGAGGACATTTAAAAAATATATGGATATCCAGTTGTTTCAGCATGTTTTACTGAAATGACCATCCTTGCCCTGTTGCCATGCTACCTTCAGTATACATTATATATTCTTTTTTTGTTTCTTCTACTTCTATTTTAGATTCTGGGTATATGTGAGCAGATATGTTACATGGGTAAATTGCATGTCATTAAGCCTTAGTGTACAAATGATCCTGTCACCCAGGTATTGAGCATAGTACCTGATAATCTTCCAACCCACACTTCCCTCTGACTTGCGCTCATCAAGCAGTCCCGGTGTCTATTGTTCCCATCTTTGTGTCCATATGTATTCAGTGTTTAGCTCCCACTTATAAGTGAGAATATGTAATATTTGGTTTTCTGTTCCTGTGTTACATCACTTAGGATAATGGCCTCCAGCTAAATGCACATTACTGCAAAGGACATAATTTTTTTTATGGCTGCATAGTATTCCATGGTGCTTATGTGCTACATTTCCTTTTTTTGAAAATTACCCTTTATTTTAGGTTTAGGGGTACATTTGCAGGTTTGTTATATGAACCCCCAAAATTTGAGTCAGGTCTCAGTTAATTTAGAAAGTTTATTTTGCCAGAGTTGAGGATGTGCACCCATTACACTGCATCAGGAAGTCTTGACATGTGCCCAAGGCAGTTGGGGCACAGCTTGGTTTTATACATTTTAGGGAGACATGAGACATCAATCAATATATGTAAGAAGTACATTGGTTTAGTCTGGAAAGTCAGGATAACTTGAGACAAAGGCAGGAAGACCCAAAGCAGGGAGGGGGCTTCCAGGTCAGATAGGTGAGAGACAAACAGTTGCATTCTTTCAAATTTCTGATTAGCCTTTCCAAAGGAGGCATCAGATATGCATTTACCTCAGTGAGCACAGGGGTAGCTCAATAGAATGGGAGACAGGTTTGCCCTAAACAGTTTCCAGCTTGAGTTTTTCTTTAAGCTTAGTGATTTGGGGGGCCCAATATATTTTTCTGTCACAGTTATATAGGTAGACTTGTGTCATGGGGGTTTGTTGTACAGATTATTTTGTCACCCAAGTATTAAGCCTAGTACCCATTAGTTATTTTTCCTGATCCTTTCCCTCCTCCCACCCTTCACTCTCCAATAGGCCCCACTGTGTGTTGTTTCCCTCTGTGTGTCCATGTTTTCTCATCATTTAGCTCCCACTTATAAGTAAGAACATGCAGTGTTTGGTTTTCTGTTCCCGTGTTAGTTTGCTAAGGATAATGGCCTCCAGCTCCATCCATGTCCCTGCAAAGGACATGATTTCATTCTTTCTTGTGGCTGCATTGTATTCCATGGTATATATGTACCGCATTTTCTTCATCCAGTCTGTCATTGATGGACATTTAGGTTGATTCCATGTCTTTGCTATTGTGAATATTGCTGCAGTGAACATCATGCATGCTTCTTTATGATTGAACAATTTATATTCCTTTGGGTAAATACCCATTAATGGGATTGCTGGGTTAAATGGTATTTCTGCTTTTAGGTCTTTGAGAAATCACCACACTGTCTTCCACAATGGTTGAGCTAATTTATACTCCCACCAACAGTGTATAAGCATTCCTTTTTCTCTACAACCTCACCAGCATCTGACTTTTTGACTTTTTAGTAATAGCCATTATGATTGATGTGAGATAGTATCTTATTGTGGTTTTGATTTGCATTTCTATAATGATCAGTGATGTTGACGTTTTTCCATATGATTGTTGGCTGCATGTATGTCTCCAGTGTGTGTGTACCACATTTTCTTTATCCAGTCCACTGTTGATGGACGTCTTGGTTGATTCCATGTCTTTGCTATTGTGAATTAGTTCTGCGATGAACATATGAATCCGTGTGTCTTTTTGGTAGAATGATTTATTTTCTTTGGGTATATACACCGTAGTGGGTTTGCTGGATCAAATGGAAGTTCTGTTTTAAGTTCTTTGAAAAATCTCCAAATTGATTTTCACAGTAGCCGAACTAATTTACATTTCCACCAGGAGTATATAAGTGTTCTCTTTTCTCTGTAACCTTGCCAGCATCTGTTTTTTGACTTTTTAAAAACAGCCATCTTGACGGGTGAGATGGTATCTCACTGTGGTTCTGATTTGTATTTTTCTGATGTTTAGTGATGATGGGCATTTTTTCATAGATTTGTTGGCCGCATGTGTGTCTTCCTTTGAGAGGTGTGTATGTCCTTTGCCCATTTTTTAGTGGGGTTATTTGTTTTTTGTTTTTTGAATTAAGTTCCTTATAGATACTGAATATTAGACCTTTGTTAGATACATTGTTTGCAAATATTTTCTCCCATTCTGTAGGTTGTCTGTTTATTCTGTTGATAGTTTATTTTGCTGTGCAGAATCTCTTTAGTTTAATTAGGTCCCATTTGTCAATTATGGTTTTTGTTGCAATTGCTTTTGGGGACTTTGTTATAAATTCTTTCCCAAGGCTGATATCCGGAGTGGTATTTCCTAGGTTTTCTTCTAGGGTTTTTATTGGTTTGGGTCTTACATTTAAGTCTTTAATCCATCTTGCATTAATTTTCTGTATGTGGTGAAAGGGAAGGGTCCAATTTTAATCTTCTGCACTGACCGTTTATTGAATAGCATATCCTTTCCCCATTGTTTGTTATTGTCAACTATGTCAAAGATCAGGTGGTTTTAGGTATGTGGCTTTATTTTTGGGTTCTCTACCCTGTTCTATTTGTGTAGTAGACATCAGCTATTCTTATATGTGTGATTCTGTTTCTAGTATTTCTTTCTATTCAATTGGTCCATTTGTCTATCTTTGAGCCTCGCACTGTAGCAGTAGGTGAAATCTGGATATCTAGTAGGTAATCCTCCTTCTTTGTTAGTGATTTCACACAATTTCTCCCAATCTGCAGCTTGTCTTTTTATTCTTGTAACAGGGCTTTTTGTTCAGCAGAAGTATTTCATTTTATTGGAATCCAGTTATCACTTTTCTTCTTTTATGGATTATGCTTTTAGCGTCATATCAAAGTACTCTAAAAGTTTTATAATTTTTCATTCTAAATTTTGACCTATGATGTATTTTGTGTTAGTTCTCCTCTAAGGTAAGGGTTAGGTCAATGTTCACTTTTTTTATATATACATGTCCAATTATTCCAACACTATTTGCTGTAAAAAACTATTCTTTCCACATTGAAATGTCTTTGCACCTTTGTCATAAATCAGTTGGTCATATGTGTGTTGATCTTCTGGACTGTATTCTGTTTCATTAATACATGTGTCTATACCTTCATCAATACCACAGTTTCTTGATTACTGCAGCTTTATAGTAAGCCTTAATGGATATTGTGATTCGTCCAATTTTATTCTTTTTTCAAAATGAGTTGGAATTTTCTAGTTGCTTTGTCTTTCCATTTAAGTTTTAGGTTAGTTTTTCTATGTCCTCAAAAAATACTGTCAAATTTTGATTGAAATTGCATCACATTTACAGATATTTTGAGGTACACTGACAACTTTACTATGTTGATTATTCTGATTCATAAAGGTGATACATATCTCCATTTATTTAGATCTTTGAGTTGTTCATCATCAGCTTTTTGTTAGATTCATACCTCAGTATCTTATTTTATTTTGGAGCTATTATAAATAGTATTGCTTTTTAATTTCAGTTCCCATTTGTTTCTTTTTTATAAACATTCATCCTTATATGTTAACCCTTTAACATATAAAAGGGTTAACTATTAATCCTGTTAAAAAAAACTCACTTATTTCTATGAAGTTTTTATGTTTGTTTTTGTTTTAGATTCTTTGAGATTTTCTACATAGTCGTGTTGTCTGCCTTTCTTTCCAATCTAAATATTCTTTCTATTTTTTATTTCCCCCACTTATTTTATTGGCTAAGAATTCCAGTATGATGCTAAATAGGAGTGGTAAGATTCAATATCTTTGCCTTGTTCACGCATTAAGTATTATATAAGCTGTAGTTTTCTTGTAGATGCCCTTTATCAGGTTGAAGGAGTCTCTGTTTCTTAGCTTACTGAGGGTTTTATCACATAGATTTGGGTTTCATTAAATACTTTTTCTGCTTCAATGGATATATTAACATTTATTGGGTTTCTAATCTTACTGTAAACTTACATTCCAAGGATAAAATTCAAATATTAGTTATGTATTTTTTATATGCATTGATATTTCATTAATTCCACTTGCTAGTATTTTATTGAAGAGTTTTGCATCTGTGTAATGAGTTGGGAAGTTTCAGCGTTCTTTTATGTTTTCTGGAAGAGATTGTTGACATTTGTTATTATTTTGTCTTTAATTATTTTATACAACTCACCAGTGATACTATCTTAGAGTGGAAATTTATATTTTATTTTATTTTTTTCCTCTTTTTTTACTTGACATAATTGTGCATATTCATAAAGCACATAGTGATGTTTTGCTACATATACTGTATAGCGATCACATTAGGACAATTAGCATATTCATCATCTCAAACATTCTTCTCTGGACTTTTTTTTTTTTTTTTTTGGAGACAGGGTCTTGCTCTGTCACCCAGGCTAGAGTGCAGTGGTGCAAACACAGCTCACTGCAGCCTCAATCTCCTAGGCTCAAGCCATCATCCCACCTCAGCCTCCCAAGTAGCTGAGACTACAGGCATGTACCACCACACTCAACTAATTTTTATATTTTTTGTGGAGATAGGATCTCACTAAATTCCCCAGGCTGGTCTTGAACTCCTGGGCTCTAGTCATCCTCCTGCCTTGGCCTCCTAAAGTGCTAGGAATACAGGTGTGAGCTACTACACCTTGCCAGATTCTGTTTTTTAAATTTGTATAGGACTATTTATCTTTGATGAGTTTTGGCAGTTTCTAATTTTCGAAGAATTGGTCCATTTCATCCAAGTTGTTGAATTTACCATATGTATATACAAAGTATATCTTTAATATCCTTTTGATGCCTGGGTAGTCTGTAGTGATATTCCCTTTTTCATTCCTGATATTGATAATTTGTATCTTCTCTTTTCTTCTTTGTCAGTCTTGCTAGAGTTTTAACTCTCTTGATCTTTTCAGTGGACAACCCTTTGGCTTCATTGGTCTCTGCTCAGTCTTTATTATTTCTTGTTTTGATTAATTTTGCTTTTCTTTCTATAGTTTCTATAAGTATAATCTTGAGTAACTGATTTGAGTCCTTCCACTTTTAATGTAACACATTAATGGTATAAATTTTCTTCTAAATACAGGTTTAGCCACATACTACAAATTTTGATATGGTATTTTTTTCATTCAGTTCAAATAGTTTTTAATTTCTCTTGAGGCTTTTTCTATGATTTAAAGTTTCAGAATATGTTATTTACTTTCTAAATGTTTGGAGATTTTCCTATTATTTTTCTGCTAGTGACTTTTTCTTCAATTCCATTATGACCAGAGCACATACTGTGATTTCAATTCTTTCCTATTTGATAACCTTTAGTTTATGATCCACAATATGGTCTATCATGGTCAGAGGTTGGTATATCTGCAGGCCAAATTTGGCCTACCATGTGTTTTTATAAATAGAGTTTTTTAGAATATGGTCACAACTATTTGTTTATGTATTATTTGGGAGCTGCTTTTATACTACAATAGCATAATTGACTTGTTGCAACAGAATTGGCCCACAAAGCTGAGATATTTGCCATCTTGGCTGTCATCTCCATTCTGCTATTGTGCCATACCAGTGAATTTTTATTTTGGTTAGTGTGTTTTTCGGTTCTACTATTTTCACTTAGTTCTTACTCATATCTTTGATGTCTTTACTGAGACTTTTTATCTTTCCATTAGTTTCAACTTGTAGCATTTTTACTTTATCTGCTCTAAAGTCGTTGTCAGTTAATTCCAATTCCAGTATCTTTGTCATCTCATCATTGGTGTCTATTGATTATCTTTTCTTGTGAGAGTTGAAATTTTTCTGTTATGTTGTATGTCAAATAATTTTTAATTGCATTCTGGAAATTTAATGTTATGTTATCAGACTCTATGTTTTGTTTAAATCCTATGGAGAATGTTGATATTTTAGTTTTAGCAGCTAATTCACTTGATTGGGTTCAGGCCACCTGTTCTCATCAGCCTTCCATGAGCGTAGCTTCAGTGACAGTTCCTTTTTGAAAGCCTTTACAGTGAGTGATATTTGTATCATATCAGTTTCATTATGTAGCACCCAGTAGCCAGTCTGGGATCTAGATTGTGATCTGTATCTTATTCAATTCTTAAAGTCTATAGCCTACTGTGGTCTAGATTCACATTGTGCACAACTTGGTGGTGAACCTAGAAATTCATGAACAACATTATCAGATTGCTTCCCTGAGCTCCCCAGTCTCTACCATCTCCCTGGTACCCTCTAGTTCCTCAGGGCTGCCTTGTTTCATCATCTGACCAGAAAACTGAAGATTGAGTTACACTGCTCTACTGCATTCTTTCCATGACTGTGCCCATATCTCAAGCAGAGAAACTCTTTTGTATGAGGAAAAACAAAGTATGGCACAGGTTATAGTTACTGGGAGAGATGAAGAATTGGGCTGTTAATGCAATCAACCTGCTGCAGATATCTGTGGTAGAGTAGAAAGAACATTTGATTTTGGTGTAATAATGTAGATCCTAAGATCAATTATTTTTATTTGCTGTGGGACTTTGCAAAAAGTTTTGTAACATTAGTGTTCCTTTCTTTAAGTGAAGAAACAAAGCCAACTTAATGTATTTTTGTGAGAATTAAGTGAGAAAATTGTATGTAATGTGTTCCTTAGTAAAAGCTATTTATTTTTAAGAACTGTATGACAATGGTGAAAAAATTGCTATTGTAATAAGCAAAACTGTTAGGAGAGGAGATGATCTTATCTTCCATGTTATATATCAACATTGATTAACATTTCAGTAATGGAGTAGTAATAGTAATGTAGAAAAAGTGATTATTAAAGTATAAAACAATCTGTACACACTGATTCTTCAATTTCTTAGTTTGAGGATTTTACATAGAAATATCTGTTGGGGGTGGGTGCTCAAAAGAAAAATAATATCTGAATTTCTGAGTACTATTACTGCTTTACTTTGCCCTAATTTAAAGCAAGTTAATACTTTATGTAGAGTTTATTGTTTTCAAAATACTTTTGTACAAATAAGTTTGACTGTTGTTGGATAAATATTTTGACAACTTGTGCATCTCTTCTTGGTAAGAGAAATAATATGTATACAATCATTTCCTGTCAGGTTGAAGAGTATGAACAAAACCTCAGGTAACGTTTAGTAGAGGAAAAAGACAATAAAACTTACAGGAAAAGGGTCAGGAAAAGGGATGTGCATGTTCTCCTTAAGCTTCCTCACCCATGGATAGGTATGCTTAGGCCAGTGATAGCTGCAAGCAAACTCGATACTGCTATAGGAGAGCGAGGTACCCAGTCCCTATATTACTCTACTTATATGCGAGAAAAAGTAAGATGTAGTAGAGAACAACCTCTCCATGCCACCACCCCCAATCTCAGCAATGTTGGGAGTGTTTGTACAAAGGAATGGTCTTATTGCTAAAACATCTAGAACTTGACTACCATTAGCCTGGGACCATTTTAGATACCAGCAACTGGAATTAGCTTGAGAGTTTGTAGCTCTTTTTGTTGAGCCAACCAAGGTTGGATTAGCCATTGTAACCATGGCTTTTCAAAAGACAAAAGTTTTGTCATTTCTCAAGTCTTTCTAGAATTCTACTTTTAAGCCATGTATTTATAGTTCCTAAATTTGGGAAAAGGAAGTAATTTCATTCTTAATGAAAATAATGACTCTGAGAGTGATCTGGTTTATTTATTCCTAAATTCCTATATTTATATTATCAGGCCTGTAATGTGATAATGCAGGATCCTTCACATAAACAGTTTCTAGTCATTATAAGGTAGCTTAGAAACATTGAAGTAAGGGGACCATATAAGTCCCAGAAATAAACTCATAGGAAATTACTTAGAATCAATAGATAGCAAAGAATATTACTATAGTTTTATTTTGACTCTTTTGCTTGTAATATAACATAAACTTGCTTATGTTTCTTATGATTCTGGCATACAAATGCAGTATTTAAATATAATGAAGATTTGGATGGATTTCTGAATTGGCTACAGGTATATCAATGTAAAACCTAAACTAAAAACAAAAGAGACAAATATCTCACAAAAATAATTAGTTTTCTAATTCAATGTGTTTATTTTTAAGCAGAATGTTAGAAAAATTAGTATTTTGAAAAGTGTTAAATATAGAAAGCTATGCCTATTTTACTTTGTGTCCTTTCTTACCTTTTCCAGGGATATTGGAGAAGATATTCCACTAGACAAAGATTTCTGAAATTGAAATATTATTCAATCATCCTGCAATCTAGGATAAGAATGATAATTGCTGTTACATCTTATAAACGATATCTTTGGGCTACAGTTACAATTCAGAGGCATTGGCGTGCTTATTTAAGAAGAAAACAAGATCAACAAAGATATGAAATGCTAAAATCATCAACTCTTATAATCCAATCTATGTTCAGAAAATGGAAGCAACGTAAAATGCAATCACAAGTAAAAGCTACAGTAATATTGCAAAGAGCTTTTAGAGAATGGCATTTAAGAAAACAAGCTAAAGAACAAAATTCTGCTATTATCATACAATCATGGTATAGAATGCATAAAGAATTACGGAAATATATTTATATTAGATCTTGTGTTGTTATCATTCAGAAAAGATTTCGGTGCTTTCAAGCCCAAAAGTTGTATAAAAGAAAAAAAGAGTCCATACTAACCATCCAGAAGTACTACAAAGCATATCTGAAAGGAAAGATTGAGCGCACCAACTATTTGCAGAAACGAGCTGCAGCCATTCAATTACAAGCTGCTTTTAGGAGACTGAAAGCTCATAATTTATATAGACAAATTAGAGCTGCTTGTGTTATTCAGTCATACTGGAGAATGAGACAAGACAGAGTTCGATTTTTAAACCTTAAGAAGACTATTATCAAATTGCAGGCACATGTAAGAAAACATCAACAACGACAGAAATATAAGAAGATGAAGAAAGCAGCTGTTATAATTCAGACTCATTTCCGAGCTTATATTTTTGCCATGAAAGTTCTAGCATCTTACCAGAAAATACGCTCTGCTGTCATTGTGCTGCAGTCTGCATATAGAGGGATGCAAGCCAGGAAAATGTATATTCACATCCTCACATCTGTTATAAAGATTCAATCATATTATCGTGCTTATGTTTCTAAAAAGGAATTTTTGAGCCTAAAAAATGCTACAATAAAATTGCAGTCAATTGTTAAGATGAAACAAACACGTAAACAATATTTGCATTTAAGAGCAGCTGCACTATTTATCCAGCAATGTTACCGTTCCAAAAAAATAGCTGCACAAAAGAGAGAAGAGTATATGCAGATGCGGGAATCTTGTATCAAACTGCAAGCATTTGTTAGAGGATACCTTGTCCGAAAGCAGATGAGGTTACGAAGAAAAGCTGTTATTTCACTACAGTCTTATTTCAGAATGAGAAAGGCTCAGCAGTATTATCTGAAAATGTATAAAGCAATTATTGTCATTCAGAATTACTATCATGCATACAAAGCACAGGTCAATCAGAGGAAGAACTTCTTGCAAGTCAAAAAAGCAGCTACTTGCTTGCAAGCAGCTTACAGAGGTTATAAAGTACGCCAGCTAATCAAACAACAATCTATAGCTGCTCTTAAAATTCAGTCTGCTTTTAGAGGCTATAATAAAAGGGTAAAATATCAATCTGTGCTTCAATCTATAATAAAGATTCAGAGATGGTACAGGGCGTACAAGACTCTTCATGATACAAGAACACATTTTTTGAAGACAAAGGCAGCTGTGATTTCCCTCCAGTCTGCTTATCGTGGCTGGAAGGTTCGGAAACAGATTAGAAGGGAACATCAAGCTGCCTTGAAGATTCAGTCTGCTTTTAGAATGGCCAAGGCCCAGAAACAGTTTAGATTGTTTAAAACAGCAGCATTAGTCATCCAGCAAAATTTCAGAGCATGGACTGCAGGAAGGAAGCAACGTATGGAGTATATTGAACTCCGTCATGCGGTACTGATGCTTCAATCTATGTGGAAGGGAAAAACACTGAGAAGACAGCTTCAAAGGCAACATAAATGTGCTATCATCATACAGTCATACTATAGAATGCATGTGCAACAAAAGAAGTGGAAAATCATGAAAAAAGCTGCTCTTCTGATTCAAAAGTATTATAGGGCTTACAGTATTGGAAGAGAACAGAATCATTTATATTTGAAAACAAAAGCAGCTGTGGTAACTTTACAGTCAGCTTATCGTGGTATGAAAGTGAGAAAAAGAATAAAGGATTGCAACAAAGCAGCAGTCACTATACAGTCTAAATACAGAGCTTACAAAACCAAAAAGAAATATGCAACCTATAGAGCTTCAGCTATTATAATTCAGAGATGGTATCGAGGTATTAAAATTACAAACCATCAGCATAAGGAGTATCTTAATTTGAAGAAGACAGCAATTAAAATCCAATCTGTTTATAGAGGTATTAGAGTTAGAAGACATATTCAACACATGCACAGGGCAGCCACTTTTATTAAAGCCATGTTTAAAATGCATCAGTCAAGAATAAGTTACCATACAATGAGAAAAGCAGCTATTGTTATTCAAGTAAGATGTAGAGCATATTATCAAGGTAAAATGCAGCGTGAAAAGTACCTGACAATTTTGAAAGCTGTTAAAGTCCTTCAGGCAAGTTTTAGAGGAGTAAGAGTTAGACGGACTCTTAGAAAGATGCAGATTGCAGCAACACTCATTCAGTCAAACTACAGAAGATACAGACAGCAAACATATTTTAATAAGTTAAAGAAAATAACAAAAACAGTACAGCAAAGATACCGGGCAATGAAAGAAAGAAACATACAATTTCAAAGGTATAACAAACTGAGGCATTCTGTAATATACATTCAGGCTATTTTTAGGGGAAAGAAAGCTAGAAGACATTTAAAAATGATGCATATAGCCGCAACTCTCATTCAGAGGAGATTTAGAACTCTAATGATGAGAAGAAGATTCCTCTCTCTCAAGAAAACTGCTATTTTGATTCAGAGAAAATATCGGGCACATCTTTGTACAAAGCATCACTTACAGTTCCTTCAGGTACAAAATGCAGTTATTAAAATCCAGTCATCATACAGAAGATGGATGATAAGGAAAAGGATGCGAGAGATGCACAGGGCTGCTACTTTCATCCAGGCTACTTTCAGAATGCACAGATTACATATGAGATATCAGGCTTTGAAACAGGCCTCCGTTGTGATCCAACAGCAATACCAAGCAAATAGAGCTGCAAAACTGCAGAGGCAGCATTATCTCAGACAAAGACACTCTGCTGTGATCCTTCAGGCTGCATTCAGGGGTATGAAAACCAGAAGACATTTGAAGAGTATGCATTCCTCTGCAACCCTTATTCAGAGTAGGTTTAGATCATTACTGGTGAGGAGAAGATTCATTTCCCTCAAAAAAGCTACTATTTTTGTTCAGAGGAAATATCGAGCCACCATTTGTGCCAAACATAAATTGCACCAATTCTTGCACTTAAGAAAGGCAGCCATTACAATACAGTCATCTTACAGAAGACTGATGGTAAAGAAGAAGTTACAAGAAATGCAAAGGGCTGCAGTTCTCATTCAGGCTACTTTCAGGATGCACAGAACATATATTACATTTCAGACTTGGAAACATGCTTCAATTCTAATTCAGCAACATTATCGAACATATAGAGCTGCAAAATTGCGAAGAGAAAATTATATCAGACAATGGCATTCTGCTGTGGTTATTCAGGCTGCATATAAAGGAATGAAAGCAAGACAACTTTTAAGGGAAAAACACAAAGCTTCTATCATAATACAAAGCACCTACAGAATGTATAGGCAGTATTGTTTCTACCAAAAGCTTCAGTGGGCTACAAAAATCATACAAGAAAAATATAGAGCAAATAAAAAGAAACAGAAAGCATTTCAACACAATGAACTTAAGAAAGAGACTTGTGTTCAGGCAGGTTTTCAGGACATGAACATAAAAAAACAGATTCAGGAACAGCACCAGGCTGCCATTATTATTCAGAAGCATTGTAAAGCCTTTAAAATAAGGAAGCATTATCTCCACCTTAGAGCAACAGTAGTTTCTATTCAAAGAAGATACAGAAAACTAACTGCAGTGCGTACCCAAGCAGTTATTTGTATACAGTCTTATTACAGAGGCTTTAAAGTACGGAAGGATATTCAAAATATGCACCGGGCTGCCACACTAATTCAGTCATTCTATCGAATGCACAGGGCCAAAGTTGATTATGAAACAAAGAAAACTGCAGTTGTGGTTATACAGAATTATTATAGGTTGTATGTTAGAGTAAAAACAGAAAGAAAAAACTTTTTAGCAGTTCAGAAATCTGTACGAACTATTCAGGCTGCTTTTAGAGGCATGAAAGTTAGACAAAAATTGAAAAATGTATCAGAGGAAAAGATGGCAGCCATTGTTAACAAATCTGCACTCTGCTGTTACAGAAGTAAAACTCAGTATGAAGCTGTTCAAAGTGAAGGTGTTATGATTCAAGAGTGGTATAAAGCTTCTGGCCTTGCTTGTTCACAGGAAGCAGAGTATCATTCTCAAAGTAGGGCTGCAGTAACAATTCAAAAAGCTTTTTGTAGAATGGTCACAAGAAAACTGGAAACACAGAAATGTGCTGCCCTACGGATTCAGTTCTTCCTTCAGATGGCTGTGTATCGGAGAAGATTTGTTCAGCAGAAAAGAGCTGCTATCACTTTACAGCATTATTTTAGGACGTGGCAAACCAGAAAACAGTTTTTACTATATAGAAAAGCAGCAGTGGTTTTACAAAATCACTACAGAGCATTTCTGTCTGCAAAACATCAAAGACAAGTCTATTTACAGATCAGAAGCAGTGTTATCATTATTCAAGCTAGAAGTAAAGGATTTATACAGAAACGGAAGTTTCAGGAAATTAAAAATAGCACCATAAAAATTCAGGTATTTCTATATTTAATTTAAATATAAAACTGTGAGTCTTTCTTTTGACCAATATTTGTTAGAATGTATAAAATGAGCTTAAGCAGGTCATAAAGAATAGTACTTAGTTGAGGTGACCATTTATCTTCCAAAGTGGAACATTTTTGAAAGAGGGAAAGGGCACTAGTAAGTCAGCCAAGACAGCACAGAACGGGGATTGTTCTGGCCATGGTCACCCTATGTGTGGTGCATTTCAGTATGGGTTAATTGTAGCACTCTTAGAAGAATTTTGAGAAAATAGGGGTCCTGTATTTGGCAAAGTTATTTCTTTAAGTGGAAAATATAAGCTAAGATAAAGTATTATTTGGCATAATATAGGCAAAATAGAGTAACTTTGTTCCTCTAATAATCTATTAACCAGAGCTCTTTGCTGCTTAGGCTAGTAGACATACTTTATTCTGAGTGTTTAGTACTTTGGCTTCCAAATCACTTTTGTATTATTTTGTTTTGTCTATTTGCCAAATGTGTGAGGAATGTACAGTATTATCTCTTTTAAAATATGAAGGAAGTGATAAAGTTTAAGTAATTTGGCCAATGTTGCATAGAGAGAGGCAGATCCAGGAACTGAATCTAAGTACTTCAGCTCTTTCTTTTTACCTGCAATAACCCAGGCTTTAACCCAGATGTGATATGTTCATATCTTACTGGATTACTGTTAAATTTAGAAATAATGTTTTAATTCAAGAAATGTCAAGGGCTAGAAATGTGCCAAATGCTGTAGTGGGTATTATAAATAGACAATGAGTAAGATATACTTAGTTGCTGTCCTCAAGGAACTTAATTGAACAAGGAAGTATAATTATAATACAACATGAGAAGTGTATGTTTCAGGAAACACAGAATGGGAAATCAAGCTAGTCTCCATGGTCAGAGACTTCCCAGAGTGAGTAACATTTAAGTTGAAATGTTACACTGAAGTATGAATTAGAAATAGCCCAGTAAAAGGTATAGAAGAATATTCCAATTGCAAGAGATAACGTGGAAAAATCAAAAAACTAGAAACAATAAAAAGTGATATGGGACCAGGTTGGCAATAGAGGGAGTAAGATTGTGGATAGATTTTTAAGACAGAAAAAATTTAGTCTTTATGCTCCAGACAAAACAAATTCTAGGGGAGTTTAAGCAGGAGAAGACCACAGTCATTTTTATTAAAAAAAAAAAAAAAATTACTCTGGCAGGAATGTGGAAGATGGACTGGAAAAGGAGCAAGACTAGAAGCAGGTAGACCAAATGAAAATAGGCAGTAAGCCAGGTGAGAAAGAGTTATAGTTCAGTGTAGGTTTGTGACAATGGGATTGTAAGTTGGCATTATATACAGCATGAACAAGGAGGCAAGCCATGTTGATGGCTTAAGTAACTCGGCAGAGTTACTCCCTCACACCCTGACATAGGGAATAAAGAGGGAAGAGCAGGTTTTGAGATTGATGATGAATTCAGTTTGGAGTATATAAGGTCTGAAGTACCTAGCAGGTAACCCCCTTGAAATATCTAGTAAGGCAGTTGACTATGTTTGTCTGGAGTTCAGGAGAGTAGTGTGAGTATTAGAATTTGATTTGTACATTATGGGCATATGCTAATAATTAAAGTTCTGGAAATAATGAGATCACCAAGGAACAATACATAAAATGAGTGAACAAAGAGGGCATGGGACTTGAGCCCTGAAGAACATCAAAATTCACAGACATTGACAAGAGAAGCCAACAAGGTGTTAAGAGGGAAAGAAGAAAGGTAAGAGATTAATGGTATCAAGAAACCAAGGTGTTAAGAGGGAAAGAAGAAAGGTAAGAGATTATGGTATCAAGAAACCAAGGTTTGAAAGAGGAAAGAAGGAGTGCTCAAATTCCTAACACTACTGAGAAGTTCACAACTGAAAGGTGTTCATTGGATGTATTAGTTATGGTTTTATTCACTTGAAATGATTAAATAGCCAAAATAACAATCTTATAAAAAATTTTTTCTCTTACATAATTACATAATAAAATTGTATTTTACACATGTAATTTTTAGCCTATGCCAGTGGTCTAAAACTTTACTGCACATTGGAATCACCTGGAATTTTAAAACATACTCCTACCTTTAGATATTCTAATTGGTATGGGAAGCAACACAAGCGTGGGATTTGTTTCAAAGCTCCCAGGTGACTCTAATGAGCAGCGAAGTTTGGGAGCCACTGGGATATAGTATACATTACTAAATACTTATATATGTAAATATGTATGTTTTATATATATATATATCAACTTCTCTGTAGCATTTGGGATTTAAGCACACTTTGTTTCTTCTCTCAACCCTTGGTTTCTTGATACCATAATCTCTTAGCTGTCTTCTTTCCCTCTTAACGCTATGTTGGCTTCTCTTGTCAATGTCTGTAAATTTTGATGTTCTTCAGGTGTGATGTGTGTGTGTGTAAATATATATATATATGTGTAAATATATATATACACGTATATCTATACATATATATAATTTTCTCATTAAAACTTTGTTTTAATGGGTATCAAAATTCTGTGACAGATTTTCGGTCAATTTGTTTTCATTAAAAAGTACTGATTTTAAAAACTAGTAACTTATAACTGCCACAAGCAAAACAAAAACAAAAACACCAAAATGGTCCACAAAACATTCTCCTTTCCTCCTGAAGGTTTTATGATGCAGTGTTACCATTAACCAGTCTTTTACTGTTACAGTTAAATGGCCAATTGAAACAAACAGTTCAGAGACCATTCTTCTACCACTGATTAAGACTGAGGTGGCAGGTATTGGGGATATACATAAATAATGTATGCAGATTTACATAAAAACCGTATACAATATAGTCTGAATGAGTTAAGGTCATCTCAGAGTAATTTTGGCCATATATAATTATTGCATTATCAACTGAATTTAGAACCTAATCTAAATATACGTTGTGCCTATAGTATTTGTTGTGCTGCGGGATAATTAAGGAATCAGAGAGACCGAGGGATTTGAGGAGGAATTATTTAATTATTTAAGTGCACCGACCCAGTCGGATTAACATCCAAAGAGGACTGAGCCCTGTCAAGCTACCTTTTAAGCATTTCGTGGGGCATGGGGAGATCTGTGCAGGGGGAAGCGTATTATAGAAGAGAGAAACAAAGACAGTTATTCAAGTAAGAGATGCATTACATTATTTCTTACTTTTTAAGGAACAACATGTTTTACGACTTGAGATTATCTGTCTAGTGTCCTTGCAGCTGCACAGCTAGAGAAACAGTCTTCACAATGCCTGGGAAAGGGAGAGATAAGGCTCACTAGCCACAGAGAGAAAAACACAGTTAATTTTAAAGGACTCCAGCCCTTTCTCTTCAGGGGAATTGGGTTTTCTTACATACAACTGAGTTTTTGCTTACACAGTCTTTAATTTCTTTTAATTCCTCTTCCTGTAGGGATGTTGGAGTCAAATAGACTTGGGTTCAAATCTTGACTCTGTCACTTAACAGCTATGTGCTAACAAGTCCTTCTTAATTTCAATTTTGGATTTTTTTCCTTTTTTATAAAACAGAGATCTTAACCATTTTATAAGATATTTATAAATATTAAGTAAGACAACTCTGCCACTTATTAACCTGTGTGACATCAACAAGTTACTCAATTTCTCTAGGCCTTGATTTCCTCATCTCTAAATTAGAGATAATAGTATTATCTACCCATGTGATTATTAAGGACTAATCTTCTTAGTGCTTAGTTCAATAAGTTGTAGCTGTCATGTAAACCTTTAGTCTTCCAGAAGGTTGTCAAAATCAGAAAGTCTGACAGTCCTATCACAGGAGCTCTCAGGATTCTCCTGCAGGCTGAACACAGAACCCAAAGTGAATATGGATTGGGAAGAATTCCTCTTTCTCCCCAGAACCTGCAGTAGGTCAATGTGTTCATTTTCTTTTCTTCCAAATGGATTGAGGTGATGAGGATAATTTACATAATCTGGGGCTTTTCAGACATGTGTGTCTTACAATTTATAAATACTGGTTAGGGTTTTGTTAGGCTGGGCTGGCAGCCAGCCATAAGGTATGTGTGATAAAGCACATAATACGTGTTCACTATAGTAAGCACCACTGTTCTCAGAAGACTCACTACATGTCAGAGTCTAAAAGAGTCATGATATGACTATGCAATTTATTTTTGTCTGCACTAACCTTATTTTAACTGTCTTTATACGGATTTGTCTTATTTACAAAAAAAAAGAGACAACTCATTGCATACTTGTTATATTTATGTATTTAATAGGCTATGTGGAGGAGATATAGAGCCAAGAAATATTTATGTAAAGTGAAAGCTGCCTGCAAGATTCAAGCCTGGTATAGATGTTGGAGAGCACACAAAGAATATCTAGCTATATTAAAAGCTGTTAAAATTATTCAAGGTTGCTTCTATACCAAACTAGAGAGAACACGGTAATGTATCATAGTTCTGTGGAGAATGTAAAAGTATTTGTGTGTGATAGCTAAGTCTTTACATAAAATAACACTGCTTATTGATTTTTATTTTAAATATTTGTTATGCTTAATTTATATGGTTGGTTTTGTTGATATTTTCTTTATTAAGGAAACAAAATACATCTCTCGTACTGTCTTGCTTTTTTGAGATAGAGCATAGCCTTTAATTAATATAATCTAAAAATATTTACATATACTTGATTAATTCAGGTTCATAAGGATTAGAGTAAGGACAGAGACGTAGGAAGTGAATAAAATCATTTAGTTAAGACTCGGTTTTCTTATTAGTGCTTTGGGCCATTTTGCTGGGTGACTTAACTACTGGCAAAATTTGTTTTCTTACTCATTCTTTTTTTCTTTGAACTTTGTATCATTCCTTATACTCTTTGTCATTAATGATGAAGACCCTAATTACCAACCTGTCTATGCTAATTGTATTTCACTATTCCTAGCTTATTTCTCACACACACATTTTCAGAAGCTGTTACCAGATCATCTTTTTTTAAGTTCATAGTATAAGAATTTTTCTTCAGCTCCCAGAGTTGATGAATTATTGAATCAATGATGGTTTTAAAGATGGTTTAGGAAGGCACACTAGTGTGAGAGGAATTTTTGGATGAAGCCCATGGGTAGAAGCAGGGCTTAACATATACAGTTGATCGCATGAAGATAGAAGTAGAATGTTGGTTACCAGAGGCTAGGATAGGGAGAGGGGAGGGGTGGATAAAGACAGGCTGGTTAATGGGTACAAAAATACAGTGAGAAGGAATAAGATTTACTGTTTAGTAGCACAATAGGGCAACTATAGTTAACAATAATTTATTGTATATTTCAAAATAACTAGAGGAATAGAATTAGAAGTTTCCTAACAGAAGGAAATGATAAATGTTCGAGGTGATGGATATCCCATTTACCCTGATTTGATCATTACTCATTGTGTGCTTGAATCAAAATATCACATGTACTCTGTAAATATTTACAACTATTATATATCCATAAAAATAAAAATTAAAAAGCATATAAAGATACAGTTGCTACTATCAGCTATTAAGGACCAGTATCTAATTTTCCTGTAACAGATGCTGAATTTTTCTCAATGGTGTTTGGTCCTATTTTCTAAGAAACATGGCAACAAAACAAGCTACTCATTGTACTTTTTCCACATTATCAAGAACAGAGTAGAAAACCTGTCCATTCTCACATTTTATCTCTTAGTATTACGTTGATCCCTAAAATTTAATCTCTAGCGCTCAGATTTTTTAAAATTTTTCTCCAGTTCTGTTTACGAAATATCTCTACTTAGATATTTTGATGATATCTATTTTTCCTTTCAAATGAAAGGAAGTACCTGATGCTGCTTGTAATCACATTCTCTTCTTAACCACCTCCCGTCTGCTCAAAGACTCACTTGCCATGCAGACTCAAATCTTATATTTTACCATTATTTCTACCATTCCCCCTTTATCTAGTTTTTGTCTAGATCTGGGTAACCATACTTTATTTTGATCCTGTTCAAAATTCTGTGTCATATTAGAATCGTAGAACTTCATATTTCTTACCCACTGGAATATTGCCAATTGTAAAACTTCTTTTGTGTGCGTGTGTAAATTCTGATTGTTAGAACTTAACTATGAATTATACTTGCCCACTTTTTAAAATTCTGTCATTGCCTTTCTTATATTTTATTCTCTTCTAATATTTTAAAGGGGGAGAGGCAATAAATACTCATTGAATAAGTTAAAGTAATTTGACATTGCTTTCCAATAACTACTTTTTAGGTTTTTGAATGTGAGAGCATCAGCAATTATCATTCAGAGAAAATGGAGAGCTATACTTTCTGCAAAAATAGCTCATGAACACTTCTTAATGATAAAAGTAGGTATTAAAAATTAATTCACTTGCGAATAACTACTTTAGGAAATAGAAAACAGAAAGAATGTTTTGTATTTTTTAATTTTTAAAAATAAATCCTTCGCTGGAAAAAAAGTGTTTTTAAGACCTAAGTATGCATTTATTTCACACACATCTATTTCAGTCAATTAAAAATTATATTCTCCCATAAAAATACTATTTGCTAGTTTTTAAAAATATATAACTGTACAGGCATACCTTGTTTTATTGTACTTCGCTTTATGGTGCTTTGCAGATATTGCATTTTTTATAAATTGAAGGTTTCTGTCAACCCTGTGTTGAGCAAGTCTGTTGGTGCCATATTTCCAGCATCATGTGCTCACTTTGTGGCTCTGTCTCATTTTGGTAATTCTCACAGGATGTTATGTAATTGAGGAATCTAAGGTGTGCTAGTGGTATGCTATGTTTTTTCAAGCTACAGACAGCTTCTGTCATAGCTATTTATGATCACCGTGCTCTTTCTATTGTAGCTAGCATTTTTATTAAATGTATTTGTCCTGTAATGTTAGTCCTTTTCCTTCTCACAATGAAAAGTATCAAGAGGATGAGAGGGAAAGAGCACCAGATATCTATTGACCCTTGACCCTTGGCTTACACCTTCATCTTGGCTATAGACCTATGTGAGTTTAGAAATAATGCTTCATCATCATTTCATATCTATGAAACATGACATTCTTAGACTATAAATCATAATTATGCCATCTCATTGAGAAATTCAAGAACTTCTAGTGGGTTGGAAATCTTTTTATTTCTACCCATTAATGTTACTTGTAAATTTTTCCTTATAGAGACATCGAGCTGCTTGTTTGATCCAAGCACATTATAGAGGATATAAAGGAAGGCAGGTCTTTCTTCGGCAGAAGTCTGCTGCTTTGATCATACAAAAATATATACGAGCCAGGGAGGCTGGAAAGCGTGAAAGGATAAAATATATTGAATTTAAAAAATCTACAGTTATCCTACAAGCACTGGTGCGTGGTTGGCTAGTACGAAAAAGAGTAAGTATTTTCAAGTAGCATATCTCATTCTTATAAAATGAAAGCACTTGATGTTAATAGTGTTAAGAAACTTTGGATTTTAGAGAATAATTTCAGAACTAATATGACCATTAACTTGAATTAATTCAGCTGCTAGAAAGGTAAGTGACAAGAGCACTGACTGTCAAATTTTTTTTCTCTGATCCTAGTCCTACTATTTCTCACAGGGGTTCACCACCAAAGACGCAAAATAAAATTTCTCTTTTGTAATGAATCTTAACAAAGGAACTGAAAATATGAGAGAGAGGCTCCATATGTGAAAGAGGTTAAATGTTATTCTAGTAGCTTTTTGCCACCACCAAGCAACTTTTGAGGTGTTGCAACCAGCATTCCTGTGACAGCTTCCACATCTTCAGCAAGAGAGAATTATTTTTAGGGAGGTCATGATATTCAAGCTTACAATATGTGAAGTACTGGCATAGACAAAACAATTTGATTTGAAGTTAAATAGGAGGAATGTTTGTATTTTGTTCATTAAACATCAAGTGAAAGTCTGAAGCCCAACAGCAACTGTAGAAAGCTCCTTCTGCAGAGTCTTATGCTGGAGTTGCACTGTACTATTTAATAGTAGAGAAGTTAATTCACATACTTTTTCTGATTTAATATCACCATTTCCAAGAGTTCTGCTTGGAATTCTGTAACATTTTTTGAGTTTAATATTTATACCCTTCTCTAATAGGGCAGTCTAGTTGAATTAGAAGCTATGGTTATTTAGTAAAGTACCCAAAATATAATTTTGCTTTCTACACTCTGAGTTATGAGTTACACTACTGGAAATATTGTATAGTACAATATTGTAATTACTTTGAATTACAATATAAGTAATGGTAATGATTAAAAATTAGTTTATTCTTGCTAGTTTATATAATTTGATGTTGAGGTTATAAAAAAAAAACACTCATTGATTAACTTAGGAGGCAGATACTTGAATATGCTTTGTTTTTTCACCTTTAGATTTTAGAACAGAGAGCCAAAATTCGACTTCTTCACTTCACTGCAGCTGCATATTATCACCTGAATGCTGTTAGAATTCAAAGAGCCTATAAACTTTACCTGGCTGTGAAGAATGCTAACAAGCAGGTTAATTCAGTCATCTGTATTCAGGTTTGCTTCTTCTTTGCAGTAAAACTATATGATATAATTTTTCTGTTAGAAATTTTTGATATGTAATAAACAATTTCCAAATGCTTTATGCTAAGGTCGTACAACATTTAGCCTTTCACCTTATAGCTGTTACAATGATTTGAGGGTTAGAAATAGATTGATGTTTTATGGCACAGTACTAAAGTTGTGAATTATTGTCTGATGTAATTGTACTCATTTACATTCCTGCCAGCAAAGTCTTGAGGGTACCCTGTTTCTCTACATGCTTGCCAACATAAAGTATCAGAAGACTTTCTGATTTTTGCCATTCTAATGAGTGGGAAATAGCATCTCATTTTTGTTTTGGATTTACTTGATGGCTAATGATTCTGAAATTATATTCTATATGTTGGTTATTCAAGTTCTTATCTGTGTACTTTTTTTTAACATCTTTTTCTCATACACTTTGCCCGTTTTTCCATTGGCTGTTCTTTTTTATTGTGATTTATAGGAGTTCTTTATATATTTTGAAGAAGAATTCTATTTGTTTATATACATTAACATACATTTACATATAAAGTATTTAGTAAAAAAAAATGCAGAATGATACATGCAGTTTGGTAGAATTGTAAAATGAAGACATTGTTGTCCAGGATTAAATATACTCCTGTGCATGTGTGTGCACACACACACACACACACAGGCACCCAACATGGACTGGAAAGGTTTTTGCACCAAGTGGAGTGGGGAAGTAATGCCTCTGTGGAAAGCTGAAAGATTTCTTGATATACTGTTCTATTTCTTTCATTTATGTATAAATGTATATTTGTATATTTTTTTAAAAAAACCTGAAGTAGAAATGAAAATCAAAATTCTATGTTTTAAACAGAGATGGTTTCGAGCAAGATTACAAGAAAAGAGATTTATTCAGAAATATCATAGCATCAAAAAGATTGAGCATGAAGGTCAAGAATGTCTGAGCCAGCGAAATAGGGCTGCATCAGTAATACAGAAAGCAGTGCGCCATTTTGTCCTCCGTAAAAAGCAGGAAAAATTCACTAGTGGAATCATTAAAATTCAGGTAATTGAAACTTGTATAGTTTTAGTTCAAAACTTTAGTTTGCAATTCATCTACACGATATCTAACACTATAAAAACATAGTTACCATTTTAAAAAGCTAACGCATTAGCCGGTAGAATAACTCATAAGCACTACACTACCATAATTTCATTGCTAAGCTCTTTATTTTCAAATGCTCTAGAGGAGGTTTATAATCAAGAAGTAAAAATATTTTAACATTTTGAATAAATTTAGACATCTTTGGTCGATAAATGCTGTCCAGTTTACATGTAGGAATATTATCTGTATTTCTTTTTTTGAAAGTTGATTTTGCTATTTATTTGAACTTGAGATTTTAATTGAAATGTATGTGATCATGTCAAATAAATTTACTGAAAATGTTTACATTGTGAAAACAGATGTAGATATAAATAGAAAACATTGGCTATAATCTTAAAATTACTCTGTTTTATCTCTTTAAGGCATTGTGGAGAGGCTATTCTTGGAGGAAGAAAAATGATTGTACAAAAATTAAAGCTATACGACTAAGTCTTCAAGTTGTTAATAGGGAGATTCGAGAAGAAAACAAACTCTACAAAAGAACTGCACTTGCACTTCATTACCTTTTGACATATAAGCACCTTTCTGCCATTCTTGAGGCCTTAAAACACCTAGGTTAGTTTGTGTTAACATGTTTAAAGAATGATGTAATACTACATTATTAGCTAAAACTTCATTTTGTTGCTGTAAATTTACCTGTGTGTGTGTGTGTGTTTTTTTTTCTTTCAGAGGTAGTTACTAGATTGTCTCCACTTTGTTGTGAGAACATGGCCCAGAGTGGAGCAATTTCTAAAATATTTGTTTTGATCCGAAGTTGTAATCGCAGTATTCCTTGTATGGAAGTCATCAGATATGCTGTGCAAGTCTTGCTTAATGTATCTAAGGTAGTTTTTCATTTTCTTAATGAGATATTCACTGGTCAACAAATATGCCCTTGCAAATTAAGTTTGGGTTTACTCATCACTAGGGCTTAAATCTCTAAGTTAAATTCATTTATGTGCAAGAGTCTTAGGATGAAAAAATGTTTATTAACATAAATGTAGATTTAAGTACCAATTTTTATATTATTTCCTCAGTCTTTATAATATTAAAAACAATGATGATTATTAATATTAAAAACAATGATGATTAAAAGTTATTAAGTACTTACTACATGCTAGTATTTTTCATGCATTGTTTAATCCTCATAATAATCCTCTAAAGTAGTTCATATTATTATTCCCATTTTATAGAGAAAAAATAATAATAATTATAGAAATTAGGTTCCTCCTGTAAGAACCTGAGTGTGATAAGTGGTAGAGTTGAATTTGGATTCATTTCTGTCTGCCTTTAGAGGTGGTGATGTTATCTACTGCATTATATCAAAATAGTATTACCACATTATAATCATGTCTAGCAAAGTGTGTGAAAGAAAAATATTGCTATAACTTAGTTACTCTGTAATTGTTAATCTGTGTATCAGAATTTGTCTTTTGGCCTTGGACTATTCCAAACTATATTGTATGCAACCAAAGGTTGAAAGATTTCTCTTTCCTACTCAACCTTTCAGTGACAACTTAAAGCACTTTACCCAATATTTTTATTTTGAGAGGTAGTGGTTAAGAACACAGATCTGAGGCCAAACTGCTTGAGTTTGAATCCCAGCTCAGTAGCTTATTATAGGTTACTTAGCTTCTCTGTACTTTACTTTCTGCAACTATAAAATGAGTATAGTAACAGTACTCAAAACGTTATTGTGAGGATTGAGTTAATACACATTAATACATAAACATGCCATACAAAGGGTCAGCTGTTGTTTTGTTATTTTTATCTTAGTATCATTATTTGTTACCATGCAAATTTCACTATGAATCTAATAATACAATTAGAAAAATGAGGCATGGAAAATATATCCTAGACTTATTAGCATCATATATATTTTGTTTTATTTTCGAGCAAGCTTTTCTTCCTCTCAAGGAGCATGTAATAGAGTAACTAATTAGATCCTGCCTTTATCATTATCTTACCTATGATTAATAATACCACAGATAAGTTATCTTTTTCTTTAGAGATTCTTTACTAAAGTGGTCTTATCTTTAAAAGTTTGCTTTTATTGACTTCAAGATGTTTGTTTTCAGAGGTTTTAAATTTGATTTATTTTATGTGAAACTTTAGAATTAGGGGGAAAAGATTAAGATTAAAATGTGAATACACATATATGATAGATCTGTAAATAATGATAATATCAAAGCTATTTCACAAAGTCCTTTGCACTTGCTGCAGGTGGTCCAAAAATTTGGCTATACTAAGTATGGACTTTTGTATTTTGTTTTTTTGGTTGGGTTGTTTGTAAATGTATGTGTTTATTACAACTTTTAATTTCATTCTGTTCTCTTCAAGTATGAGAAAACTACTTCAGCAGTTTATGATGTAGAAAATTGTATAGATATACTATTGGAGCTTTTGCAGATATACCGAGAAAAGCCTGGTAATAAAGTTGCAGACAAAGGCGGAAGCATTTTTACAAAAACTTGTTGTTTGTTGGCTATTTTACTGAAGACAACAAATAGAGCCTCTGTAAGTATTAGTCAGTTGCCTTTCTTTAAGATTATTTTTCTGTGGTCTTAAGTCTATGACTTGTATAGTTTTCCTTTAGTAATTATCACTCTAAAATAGGGTTTTATGTGTGTTCAAACCTGCTTTTTGCACGGATAAAATGAATTCAGGATGTATCTATGAGTTGTTTCTTTCTGACTATTAAAGAAACTGAATTCTGAAAATAAATTTATTACAGCCATATAAGTAACCATTTCCCATTTACTAGAGAGAAAAGTATCCTAGCAAGATAGAAAACCAGATAGGTATAACTTCTTATCCTCCTGTTGTAACCATAATTGTATTTCAAGCTTTTCTATGATGAGACCTCTGAGTCATTCTTTTTAAGTGTCATAATTAACATGGGGAAACCATAGGCCATAATTGGACTGTGGCCTTTATCCTGGTAAGTGGGAACCGCTGCAGGGTAAAGCAAGGGAATTATATTTTCCAATTTAAATTTTAACAACACTCTGGCTTCTGATTGAAGAATGAATTTGGGAGAGCATGTGTGGATATAGTGAGACCATCAAAGAAGGTGGCAAGTGTTGATATGTAGTGATCTAGGCAAGAGATTGTGCTTGTCTTAGGATTGTGTTGCTGAGAGGTAAGTAGAAGACTTTGGAAACTGCAGAGGTAAACTTTTCAAGACTTGGTAACTGGATATGATAGGTGTGTTGACTATAATTCCTATGTTGACTATAATAATTCCTTCTTATATTCAGTGTGGAGTTAAGTATGCAACTTTTGAATATTTATCTTCTTTATAATTGCCTTGCAAATTAGCTCATAATTTAAATCAATCTACCTGCCAAACTTGGTGAGGTTTCTTTGATTATTCAAAGCTTAAAAGTTTACTGCAGGCTGGGCACGGTGGCTCACGCCTGTAATCCCAGCACTTTGGGAGGCCGAGGCAGGCAGATCACGAGGTCAGGAGATTGAGACCATCCTGGCTCACACGGTGAAACTCCATCTCTACTAAAAATACAAAAAAAATTAGCCGGGTGTGGTGGCGGGTGCCTGTAATCCCAGCTACTTGGGAGACTGAGGTAGGAGAATGGCGTGAACCCGGGAGGCGGAGATTGCATTGAGCTAAGATCGCACCACTGCACTTCAGCCTGGGCGACAGAGCAAGAGAGACCATCTCAAAAAAGAAAAAAAAAGGTTTACTGCATAGTTTTTATTATGTTTGATTTTGCTAGTCTAAAAGAGATAAAATTTTAATTCTTATTACTTTTTAGTAACTGTGCATTTTATTTTGTAGGATGTACGAAGTAGGTCCAAAGTTGTTGACCGTATTTACAGTCTCTACAAACTTACAGCTCATAAACATAAAATGAATACTGAAAGAATACTTTACAAGCAAAAGAAGAATTCTTCTATAAGCATTCCTTTTATCCCAGAAACACCTGTAAGGACCAGAATAGTTTCAAGGTAAGCAGTTAAATATAGTCCATAAATTCGTGTCACTGTTCATTCATTCATTTAACAAATATTTATTGAGCACTTACCATAAACAAGATGTGCTTTTCAGTGGAGAAACAACATATGAATAAGAATGGAATGTTTGGTAAATTTAAAAGAGGCAGTCTTGGTAAATAATGAAATAACATTATACTGTAGCTTTGGACATTTAATAGTTATTCAACAAACTTCTTATATTAAATAGTTAAGAGCTAAGGCTAAGAAGCTTGTTATAAGTTTTGTCATTTTATTTTATTTATTTTATTTTGCATGAAAGACAAACTACACTGTTTAAGAAGTGCCAAAAGTCCTTCTTAGCCAAAATATCAACCTCCAGTCCTCCCATAATCACCCTGATTCTTGAAATTTCTCCTTCTGGAAATTTAGATTGACATTTTCTGATTTTATTGGCAAAAAGATTTAATTTATTTTGGTGAACCGTCATGGCATTTAATTAGTGTTTTTCCTCCCTTCCTTCTTTCTCCCTCCTCCTTTTTTTCTTCCCCCTTCTCCCTCTCTCCCTCCCTTCCTTCCTTCTTTCCTTCTTGAGACTTAGCAATTCTCTATACTAGGTACAAATCCTACATTATTGACAACACACTATTTCTTGACCTGAGTGGTTACACAGCCATTAGCTTTATAATTATACTCATAATTATAAACTGTATAATGTAGTTATAAATTGGTTTTATGCATGCATATTTCACAGCATAATGTAAAGTTCATTTGCTTGGAATATATTAATGGGACCATTTCTACATGTTTTTTAAGGCCTTGGTAGAATTTAATATTCATTATGTTTTAAAAGCTCATACTAACATATGAATAGATTCTCTTAAAATTTTGATGTAGGTCAGGCTTTTGAGGTAAAATTTACTGACAGTATAAATGCATCCTTTAAATGTATGCAATTCAATTCGTTTTGACAAATGTATACAGTTAGGAAACTACCACCACTGAGATACAAAATATTTCTATAACACAAAGTTTCCTTATGCCCCTTTGTTGTCAGTTCTCTTTCTTTATTCCCTGGATTTTGGGAACTACTGATCTGATTTTTGTACCTTTAGTTTTGCCATTTCTATACTGTCACATATATGGAATCATATAGTAGATAGCTTTTTGTGACTGGATTCTTTTCCTTAGCATAATGCTTTTGAAATTCGTTCATGTTTATGCATGGATTTGAATTTCATTCCTTTCTATCACTTAGTACTATTCCATTGTATGGTCGTACCACACTTTGTTCACTCACCAATTGATATATCTTTGGATTTTTAGCAGGACAAAATAAGATGATGGAAATGCATATAGTAGGGAATTATGTGAGAAGATGCATGAACTCCCTCGGTTTGATACTATTTTCTCAATAAGTTTGAGATTATAAACTCAACAACTCAGAAGCAGCTCAGAGGGTATGGAGGGGAAGTTTGAAAAGAGGAAAGGACCAAGATAGTCATCTTGGAGAGAAAGGGAGCATGCTGGCAATTTCAAATGCTCATTTTAGATTTGTAATTATTGGCAAAAAATAAAATCAGCTTGGTTGTGTAAACATTTTTAGTAATATGCAGCTGTATAGGAATGGAGAAGGCAGATATTTTGACTCAATTTGAAATCCAAGTAGAATTCTTCAGACTAGTTTGGTAGGAGAGAGAGACAACAGTTAATGGCATTTGCAAAGGTTTTGATAATACTGATGCACCTGAGCTAGATGCACAGGAAAGTAAGGACAGCATTCTGGTGGATGTTGGGTATGTGTTGAGGCCAAATGAAGTGGAGATCTCAGTGGGGTAGAAGAACTGGTTCAATAACTGTGTTAGAGCATATGACATGGATGAATCAGAAATGGTGGATGGAGAACGGAAGTCTCAAGATTTCAGTGGTCGCACACTTTCTGATGATGACAAAGTCTAGTATGTGATCATATTAAAAAGGATTGGTTGAGGTAGAATTGAAGGAAAGCGGGGCAAAAACGGACTAGGTTGTTGGCTTTTTGGCCACATAGATGTTGCTGTTGCTGAGAACGGTGACAGTAGGTAAGAGGAGACCAAGAACCAGGTTTACAAGGAATAAGACACTGAGAGTTTGGCTGATGACCAAAAGGCAGTGGTCAAGCTAAATAGCATAAGCTTCAAAGAAGCCAGCATTATTTTTTAGAAAGGATGGAGAGAAATAGTCTGGAACTAGTGATGGGCAATAATATGAAGTTCTCCCACCTCTTTGAGCAGTTTGTAAGGGAAATGATGTGTTCAGGAGTAGCTACAATTTAGTTAAGACAAAAAAGGTGAAGGTAACTCTAAAGAGAAGAACTTTATTAATGCCAGACTTTTTTTTTTTTTTAACAGACTTAAGCCAGATTGGGTTTTGAGAAGAGATAACATGGAAGAAATCACAAATCCCCTGCAAGCTATTCAAATGGTGATGGATACGCTTGGCATTCCTTATTAGTAAATGTAAACATTTTCAGTATGTATAGTGTAAAGAAATATTAAAGCCAATCATGAGTACATAAAGTGATTTTTGCTCTCTGTGTACAACTTTTAAAATCTGACTTTGTTTTAAAAAAACATAAATTGTTCATTACATTCTTCATTTTTATCATTTATAGTTTTATGCATGTAATAAACTAATATGTCATAAGATGATTATATTATTCCTGTCTATTATCTTAAAGTATTATAGTAGTTTCAATGTAATCTTATTACTAAAAGGAAATAATAGCTGATTACACCTTTTTTATAGGTAAGTTGAGGAATTTTCATCAAATGTTAGAAATTGAAGTTCTGTCTACTCAGTAAGAAGTGAGACTAGGATAAAATAATCTCACAAATTCATATCAATGGCATCCTTATCTATATCCTTGACTGGCTAAAGCATCCAGATAAGCAAGTGAGCCCTTCTAGGCTCACAAAAAGAATACACCCACCACTGTATTTACTAAAAATTCTTACCATTGAACTGATGGGGGTTATAATTTGAAGTGGAAGGAACATGCTATTGCTTATAATAGAATCTTGTTGTGTAGTTATACACCACAGACCTGAAAATGATTCAGTATTGAAATGTGATTTTTTTTCTACGCTTTGAGTCACTGTTACTAGTATCTGTGGTTTCAGGGCCACAGATGTCTAATTCTTATGGCTGAAATCTGAATAGAGTCTCAAAGTCTGCCCATGGGAGTTAGAATCCCTGGGCTCATCCTTTTCTTTCATCACTTTGTTCAGTGAACTTAGGAGTATCAACTAACTTCATTATATTCCTTGGTTCTCCACATATGGTCAAAGGTATTATTTATAGAGACACTAAACTCCTTGCTTCTCAGGAGCAGTTAATAAGGAGTATCAAATGCATTTATTTTGCATAACTCTCTAAACAATTCACATCAAAAACTATCAGTGTTCTCCATACTATTAGAAATAGAGTCCTTAGCATTTTTGGATCTAATCAGATTAAACAGCCAACTCCAGAAACCCCAAAACCAACTAAAGAAATCCATCCTTAAAACTCTGTTCCTCTAGAACAACTACTGGTACCAAAATCTGTATTAGTCAGGGTTCTCCAGAGGGAAAGAACTAATAGTATATATGTATACATGAAAGGAAATTCATTAGGGAGAATTGGCTCACGTGATCAAATGGAGAAGTCTTAGGATAAGCCGTCTGCAAGCCGGAGAAGAAAGAAGCCAGTAGTGGCTCAATTTGAATCCAACAGTCTCAAAAGCAAGGAAGCCAGCAGTTCAGCCTTGAGCCTGTGTCTAAAGGCCTGAGAGCCCCCAGCAAACCACTGGTGTGATTCCAAGAGTCCAAAGGCCAGAGAACCTGCAGTCTGATGTCCAAAGGCAGTAGGAACAGAAGAAAGCATTCAGCGTGGGAGAAAGATGGAAGCCAGAAGACTCAGCAAGCCAGTTTTTCCCACCTTCTTTCATCTGCTTTGTTCCAGTTGAGCTGGCAGCTGGTTGGATGGTGCCCACCCACATTGAGGGTGGGTCTCCCTCTCCCAGTCCACTGACTCAAATGTCAATCTCGGGTCTCTATCTCTCAGTCCACTGACTCAAATTTCAATCTCCTCTGGCAACACCCTCACAGACACATCAAGAAACAATACTTTACCAGCTATCCAGGCATCCTTAAATGCAATCAAGTTGATATCTAATGTATTAGTCTGTTTTCACACTGCTGATAAAGACATACCCAAGACTAGTTAATATATACAGGAAAAAGGGTATAAGGGACTTACAGTTACATGTGGCTGGGGACACCTTGCAATCCTGGCAAAAGGCAAGGAGGAGCAAGTCACGTCTTACGTGGATGGCAGCAGGCAAAAAGAACCTGTGCAGGGAAGCTCCACCTTATAAAGCCATCAGATCTTGTGAGACTTATTTAATATCAGAAGAACAGCACAGGGAAAACTACCCATGATTCAGTTACCTCTTACTGGGTCCCTCCCACAACACGTGGGAATTCAAGGTGACATTTGGGTGGAGAAACAGCCAAAACATATCATTCTGTCCCTGGACCATACCAAATCTCATATCCTCATATTTCTAAACCAATCATACCTTCCCAACCATCCCAAGTCTTAACCCATTTCAGCATTAACTCAAAAGTTCACAGTCAAAAGTCTCATCCAAGACAAGGCAAGTTTCTTTTATGTATGAGCCTGGAAAATCAAAAGCAGGCTAGTTACTTCCTAGATGCAGTGAGGGTATAAGCATTAGGTAAATACAGCCATTCCAAATGGGAGAAATTGACCAAAACAAAGAGCTACAGGCCCCATGCAAGTCTGAAATCCAGCAAGGCAGTCAAATCTTAAAGCTCTAAAATGATCTCCTTTGAATCCATGTCTCACATCCAGGTCACACTGATGCAAGAGGTAGGTTCCCATGGTCTTGGGCAGCTCTCCCCCTGTGGCTTTTCAGGGAACAGCCTCTCTTCCAGCTGCTTTCATGGGCTGGGGTTGAATGTCTACGATTTTTCCAAGTGCAGGTGCAAGCTGCTGGTGGATCTACCATTCTGGGTTGCAGAAGATGGTGGCCTTCCTCTCACAGCTCCAATAGGAACATGGTGGCCTTCCTCTCACAGCTCCAATAGGTGGTACCCCAGTAAGGACTCTGTGTGGGGACTCTGACCCCACATTTCCCTTCTCACTGCCCTAGCAGGGATTCTCCATGAGGGCCCCGCCCCTCCAGCAAACTTCTGCCTGGGCATCCAGGCATTCCCATACATCCTCTGAAATCTAGGTGGAGGTTCCCAAACCCCAATTATTGACTTCTGTGCACTGGCAGGCTCAATACCACATGGAAGCTGCCAAGGCTCTAGGTTTGCACCCTCTGAAGCCATGTTCCGAGATCTACATTGACTCCTTTCCACCTTGGCTCAAGCGGCTGGGATGCAGGTCAGCAAGTTCCTAGGTTGCACACAGCATGAGGACCCTGGGCTCAGCCCACGAAACCACTTTTTCCTCCTAATCCTCCAGGCCTGTAATGGGAGTGGCTGCTATGAAGACCTCTAACATGCCCTGGAGACGTTTTCCCCATTGTTTTGGAGATTAACATTTGGGTCCTCATTACTTATGCAAATTTCTGCAGCTGGCTTACATTTCTCCTCAGGAAATGGGATTTTCTTTTCTATCACATTGTTAGGCTACAAATTTTCCTAACTTTTGTGCTCTGCTTCCCTTACAAAACTGAATGCCTTTAACAGCACTCAAGTCACCTCTTGAATGCTTTGCTGCTTAGAAATTTCTTCCACCAGATACCCTAAATCATCTCTCTCAAGTTCAAAGATCCACAAATATCTGGGGCAGAGGCAAAATGCCACCAGTCTCTTTGCTAAAACATAACAGGGGTCACCTCTACCCCAGTTCCCAACAAGTTCCTCATCTCCATCTGAGACCACCTCATCCTGGATTTCATTGTCCATATCACTGTCAGCATTTTGGACAAAGCCATTCAACAAGTCTGTAGGAAGTTCCATACTTTCTCACATTTTTCTGTCTTTGAGCCCTCCAAACTGTTCCAAACTCTGCCTGTTACCCAGTTCCAAAGTCACTTCAACATTTTCAGGTATTTTTTCAGCAGTACCCCATTCCTGGTATCAATTTACTGTATTATTCCATTTTCAGGCTGCTGATAAAGGCATATTCAAGACTGGGTAATTTATACAGGAAAAGGGGTTTAATGTACTTACAGTTCCACGTGGCTGGGGAAGCCTTACAATCATGGCAGAAGGCAAGGAGGAGCAAGTCACGTCTTACAAGGATGTCAGGGAAAAAGAGCTTGTGCAGGGAAACTCTGCCTTTTAAAGCCATCAGATCTCATGAGTCTTATTCACTATCAGGAGAACAGCACAGGAAATATCTGCCCCCATGATTCAATCACCTCCCACTGGGTCCCTCCCATGATATGTGGGAATTCAAGATGAGATTTGAGTGGAGACACAGCCAAATCATATCATCTAATATTAACCATCATGGGGGCCAAATGCTTCCTTTTGTTAGGAACTAACACCCACAATAACTAACCTACCCCCCTTGAAAATAGCATTAATCCTTCCATGAGGGTAGAGATCTCACGACCTAATTATATCTTAAATGTCCCACCTCCCAACACCTTTACATTGGAGATTACGTTTCCAACATACGAACTTTGGGGAACACTTGCAAATCATAGCAGACATTAGTATCCAAAATATATGAGTAACTCCTATAACTTAATAGGAAAATAAATTTACCTGATTTTAAAACTGGCAAAGAAAACATACAAATTGCTAACAGGTATATGAAAACGTGTTCAACATCACTAATCATTAGGTAAATGCAAATCAAAACTACAATGAGATGTCAGCTCAGACCTGTTATTGGTCAGAAAGTGGAGAAAAGGAAACCTTTATACATGGTTAGTGGAAATGTAAAAAAGGTGCAGCTATAGAAAACAATATGCAGGTTTCTTTAAAAAATTAAAAGTAGAATTACCATTTGATCGAGAAATCTCACTTCTGAATATATGTCCAAAGGAATTAAACTCAGTACCTCAAAGAGGTGTCTGTACTCCAATGTTCATTGCAGGATTATTTACAGTAGTCAAGATATGGAAACAAGTGTTCACTGATGAATGAATTTTCAAAAGTAGTACAGTTGACTCTTTAATAACATGGGTTTAAACCATGTAAGTGCACTCCTATGCAGATTTTTTTTTCAATATATATGTTGGAAAACTTTTTGGAGATTTGTGATAATTTGAAAAAACATGCAGGTAAACTGTGTAACCTAGAAATGTTAAAAACATTAAGAAAAAGTTAGATATACCATGCGTGCATAAATATACGTAGATAATAGTCTTTTATTATATACTACCATAAAATATACACAAATCTATTGAAAGAAGTCAAAATGTATTAAAATTTACACACACAAACACCTGCAGACCATACATGAGACCATTCACAGCGGAGATAAATGTAAATAAGCATAAATATGCAGTATTAAATCATAACCACATAAAATTAATTGTATATACTGTACTACTGTAATAATTTCATAGCCACCTCCTGTTATTATGTAGTGAGCTCCAGTGTTGTATCTGCTTAAAATGCCATGTGATGCTAATCATTTCCATGTGAGCAGTTCATCACTCTAGTAAATTGTGTATTGCAGTAAAAAGAGATCTCTCACGATTTTTGTGTATTCTTTATTGTATTTAGTGCGATACTGTAAACCTTGAATAACAATAGGAAGCACATACCAAGTGCTACTAGTGAACTGCAAGGGCTCACAAGAAGCAAAGAAAAGTCATGATACTAAAAGAAAAGTTTGAATTGCTTGATATGTACTGCAGATTGAGGTCTGCAGATGAAGTTGCCCACAATTTCAAGGTAAATGAATCTAGGATAAGGAACATTGTAAAGAAAGAAAAGGAAATTTGGATAGCCATCACTGCATCTATGCCAACAGGCACAAAAACCTTGCACTTTTTGAAAAATATCTTTCTGTATTGAGAATGTAGCTTTTATG